>NC_056664.1:54367730-54992730 GCF_018350195.1 Panthera tigris | reverse complement strand
AGAAAAAAGCACTTATGTGATTGTTCACGTTGTGAGGTGAACTAGCTGGCCAGGCATTTCAGTCAATAGAGAATGATAAGCCATTCACTCACAATTAATATTTCTTGAATTCAGTGTTCTTCTTAGTCTGAATTAAACATAATCACCATCAGCTCTCTTTCAAAGTTGAATTATACGTCGGCAAGTTTTCAATCATTCTTTTCTTAATAATATTGACATATAATTCACATTCTGTACAATTTACAGTGGTTCAATGGTTTTTAATATATTCACAGAATTGTTCACCCATTACCATAATCAGTTTTAGAAACACTTTTTATCACCTCACGAAGAAACCCTGACAATCCTTAGCAGTCTTTCCCTATTTCTTTCCAACCTCCCCAGTTCTAGTTCTGCCTTTTGTCTTTATAGATCTGTCTGTTCTGGACATTTCATAAATCATACAGTATGTGGTCTTTTGTGACTGGCTTCTTTTACTTATCATGTTTTTGAGGTCCATGTATGTTGTAGCAAATAGCAGCACTTCATTTATTTTTATTGCCAAATAATAATCCATTGAATGGATACACTACATTGTATTTATCTTTTCATCAGTTGATGGAGATTTGAGTTGTTTCCACTTTTTAGCTTATTACAATGGCAATATGCTGCTATGAAATGTTAGATACAATTTTTTGTGGGGATTACATTTCATTTCTCTTGGATGGATAGGTAGGAGTGCAATTGCTGGGTCATATGGTAACTCTAATGTTTAACCTTTTGAGGAACCGCCAGATTCTTTTCCAAAGCAGCCACGCAATCATTCTTAAAAACTTTCAGCACTAATTCATTCACTCATTTAGGAAACATTTACTGAACACTTACTATGTCCAATTTCATGTGTTATATATTAGAGATAGAATGGCAAACAAAACAGAGACTCTGCCATAATGGAGATTATAACCTAGCAGAGAAAGACAAAATCATAACTTTGGGGATAAGCATAATGATAGGAAAATAAAGGATACATAGGGACAGATAATAGAGGGACTCAACCTGTTTAGAAGCCTTGTAAGATCTCCCTGAGGAAGAAATGTTTTTGCTGAAACCCAAGTGAAGAGATAATCAGAATTAACTTGAAAAGAAGGAGGTAAGTGTTTCGTGCAAAGGAACAAACTCATGTAAGACTCTAGTTGTAGGGGGGTGGGGTATGTTCTGCTTGAGGAACAAGAGAAATTCAATGTGAATGTAAAGTGTATAGTGCGCAAGATGAAAGAGGGTAAAAACTGAGTTTGGAGAAGTAGATAGAGACCATTCAAAGGTTTTTATTAGAACAGTAATGCAATTAGATTTCTGTTCTTAAAAGAACACACTTGTTTCTATCTTGAGAATGGATTGGAGGAAAGCAAACTAGAAGCTGAAACCATTCCAGAGTTTATAGAGAAAGAATGTCCAGAAATAATGGTGGCCCAGACTACAGTGGTGGTAAAAGACATAGGGAAGGGAAGGGAAGGGAAGGGAAGGGAAGGGAAGGGAAGGGAAGGGAAGGGATCAAGAAACATTTAGAAAGTACAATCAGTAGGATTTAGTGATTGCACGTGGAGGGCAAGAAACAGGAAGGAGTCAAAATAGATTTTCTATTCAGGTACTGGGTGGTATTCAGGTATTCAGGTAATACCATTTACAAAAACAGAGACACAGGGAATATGACAAATCATGGTCCACAGGCCAACGCACAAAGAAGGAGCATTTCCATGTACTCACTAAATGCAAGGTACTGCGGCTATGAAGAAAAGAGTTAACATAACAGTTCTAAGCATCTATCCTTGAAAAGACCTCCTTGCAAGATCAGCCCCTGGCTAGCTTCTGGGAATTTAGATTTGGGAGGGTTCCCAATATTAACTGATAAGGATGGCTTACTGTGCCTAAAATGTTTGTGCAAGCAATATAGTTTGTGCTGAACATCTGCATTCCTTCTAGGAATCTAGAATTTTGGCACACAGCAGACAACGTATGCCTATAGACAGCTCCAATAAAAATGCTAGGCACTGGGTCCTTAATGAACTTCTCTGGTTAGCAACAGGTTGCTTGTGCTGTCACAACTCATCACCCTGGGAATAAAGCACATCTTATGTGATTCTCCTGGGAGGGACCCTTGAAAACTTGTGCCTGTTTTCCCTCAGAATTTTCCTTTTTCCTTGGTTGAATTTTCTTTGCTTTGCTTTTTTGCCATAATAAATTATCATTGTGAATATTGCTGTATGCTGAGTTCTTTGATTCTTCTTAGCAAAGTATCAAACATGAGGGTGGGGACCCCAAACACACATAGCAAAAGGAGTTTTGCAGATGTGATTAAAAGCCTTGAGATGAAGAGCTTGTCTTGGATTATCTGATTACGCCCAATGTAATTGAAGCAGAGGTCACAGTGGTGTAATTGCTGATTTTGAAAATGGAGGAATGGGCCATGAGCCAAGGAAGGCAGGTGGCCTCCAGAAGCTACATAAGATAAGGACGTGGACTTCTCCATAAAATCTCCAGAAAGAATACACCTTTATTTTAGCACAGTGAAATTCATTTCAGACTCCTGACCTCCAGCACTGTAAGATGATAAATTTTCTGTTTTAGGCCAGTAAATTTGTGGTAATTTATTATGGCAGTACTAGGAGACTAATATAGATGACCTCAGGGACCATGAAGTTTGGTAGATGAGACAAATACATATGTATAGAATACTTCCCAAAGATTTCAATTACAAACTTTAACTATTATGTACTAACCCGCTTACCACAACTATTCTCTTTTCCAAGGATAATGGGACAATATGACAATATTTATGAATTATCAGAAAGTAAAGCCTTTCTGAGCTGTCCAGAGAGGGGTCCGTGTTGTATCGCTCTAGGTTTCCACCCTAACTTACAGGGAAACTTTTACAATGTCTGGAGTCTTTAATGTCTTACAGATGAAAGAGGAAGATGTTCTCAAATTCCTTGCAGCAAGAACCCACTGAGGTGGCACCAAACTTGACTTCCATCTACAAAAGGAAAAGTAATGGCATCCATATCATAAATCTGAAGATAATCTGGAAGAAGCTTCTCCTGGCAACTCATGCCATTATTGCCATTGGAAACCCAGTTGATGTGAGTGTCATATGCTCCAGGAATACTGGCCAGTGGGCTGTGCTGAAGTTTGGGGTTGTCACTGGAGCCATTATTGCTGGCTGCTTCTCTGCTGGTACATTCACTAACCAGATCCAGGAAGCCTTTTAGGAGTTGAGACTTCTGGTGATTACTGACCCTAGGGCTGACTGCGAAGCCTCTCACAAAGGCATCTTCAGTTAACTTGCCTACATTGCTGTGTGTAACACAGACTCTTCTCTGCTACGTGGATATTGCCATCCCATAGGTCTGATGTGATGGATGCTGGCCCAGGAAGTTCTGCACATGGATGGCACTTTCTCCTGTAAGCATCCTGTAAGATGTCTGATCTCTCCTTCTATAGAAATTCTGAAGAGATTGAAAAGGAAGAGCAGGCCACTGCTGAAAAGTCTGTGACCAAGGAAGAATATCAGGATGAATGGATTACTGCAGCTCCCAAATTTACTGCTATTCAACCCAAGCTTGCAGAGGGGGTCTGAAGGCATGCAGGTACCCTCTGTGCCTAGTCAGCAGTTCTCTACTGAGGACTGGGGCACTTGGGCTGCCACCGAGGACTGATCTGCAGCTCCCACTGATCAGGCCACTGAATGAGTAGGAACAACCACCAAGTGATCTTAAGCTGTTCCTCCTCAGCCTCTTAAACAGAAAATAGAAGAAGATTGACAGAAAATAAAGTTTCTACAAAAAGAGAGTAAGAGAGAGAGGGAGAAAGAAAGAAAGAGAGAGAGAGAGAGAGAGAGAGAAAGAAAGAAAAAGAAAGAAAGAAAGAAAAAAAAGAAAGAAAGAAAGAAAGAGAAAGAAAGAAAGACTAAGGAACAGCTTGTTATAGATTGAGAAAAGTAAAATAAAACTGGCTTACTGGATATTTTTCAACTCTTGTCACAAATAACAACACTGTGCAATACAAAAGACTAAATGACAAGCTGGTTTACCAAATCATGAGCCAGAAAACATAATATACAGGCTTTAATGCCAGCTTGAAAAATTTTCTGAGGGGGTGAGGAAAGACATTAGCTGGCACTTTATCAGGTTAGAAAACTCTGATAGGCTTTCTTGATATAAACTAGTAGGTAACATGATGTTAATTATTGTGAGACAGAGTTAATTGATGGACTGGTCAATAATACATATAAAATAAGGTTTCTACTACCAAGAAAATAGGTGTCTGTTTGATGGAAAGGCAAAGTTAGACAATACAACCACCTTTAATTTCACAGTCTGTGCTTCTTCATAAAACTTTTAAAGATCAATTATGTCCTATCAATGTTAGATCCAAGCCAAACTAAGTGATTTATATACAAATACCCTCACACATGGAGTAATTGTTGATTGAGTAACTTATCTTTATTAAACATGAACTCAAGAGATTATATTGGGAAGCAATTTACACTTATGACTTTCTGTACACTTTTTAATTCACCTCCACTTTCTGTTTTAAAAATATACCCTTTAAATAACTAGAGGACAAGAGATATTGCTTTTATTTTAGAACTAAATTAAACACAGTGGTTTAATGTGTTGATTCAGATGTGTCTATAAAATTAGGTGATATTATATTTAATCCAGTTTTTCTAAATAAGAGCTTTCAATGATGCTGCACTTCCATGAAAATTCCATTCCCTGAGAGTTGGCTTCACTTATTAATTATATAAACATTCATATGGCATTCACTACTACCCTGAAGACACAGAGCTAGGTACAGGTGAGTAAAGAATAGCCTCTGATCTCAAGGAGTTCACAGTCTAATGGTGGAAATTGACACATGAACAGATCATAATAAAGATAGGATGGAAAAATACAGTGATAGAATATGCAGTACACAGGCACCTAAACCAGCCTGACAGTAACAGGGAAGCATCCTGGAATCAGGGACAGTTACTATGAGCAGGAATTATGTTGGCTCCAGCAAATGGGATTGGGTCAGTAAAAACTAAAAGGGAATAAAACCTTTTATTTAGCAAGCTGTTAGAGGATTTTTTTTTTCTCTGATAGCTACACATCAAAGTTTGATTTAAGTAACAGCTGAAGTGTCATAACATAGTATACATTTGGTTGGGGGAAAAAGGTATTTAAAACCCATTTTTGTTTTAATAGTATCATTTTTGATAGATCCCTCTGTACCATCCCATCCATTAAAGACAGTTAATATTTTGGAATTAGTTTAAGTTTCCCCAATTTTTATTGCTGTTTTCTACCGTAACCCGAATGGTTTCATAGTTAAATGTTTAGCAAAAGAGAATCCTAAATCTTCTTTTGCTATGCGTCTTTCCTAGATTAAACACTGCTCAAAAAAATCCCTTGGAAATAATATTAAATTCAAGAAGAATCTGAGAAAATACCCACATGCAGTCTAGCACACCAATAGCATTACTAAATCTTTGTTGTCCCCCGGCTCTCATGTCATCCTGAGCTGTAAATGAGTTGAGTGTATCTGCACAATCCACCCTGTGGAGACAATCAGATTACTAGGAAGGCACTCCTAGAGCAGACTGCAGCAATAATAAACTAACCCATTCATCGCCCTAGAATACCTAGAACTTAAAGGAAAACCCAAAGTTTCACACAATAACTGGACTCAATAATCCTACCATGAAAAGTGGTGATAATGAGTTATACAACTAGTTTGTGAATGCATATATTAATAGAATAAGTGGAATTAACTAGATGCCTTCATATCATTTATATTCCCAATAACCAATGAAAGAAGAAAAGGAAATCACATCACTATTCAGTATTTTCTTCATTAAGGTGTCAAGTACAATATTAAGAAGAATGTAGGCCTAGAATCTAAAGCAATCATGCTTTATTTCAGAGTGCTTTCAATTTCTTCAACCCATCTGCTGAAACTGTGTGAGGCAAACTGGACTATCAATTTTTCAGGTGCAACTTCTCTGTCAGAATATATTTTAAGAAAGAAAAGTTTAGAGATACAAAAAAAAATGAATTTTTTCTCTGTAGTAGGATGTAATTTCAAGCTGAATGTAAACTCATCAAGTCAAAGCTTACATTTCACAATTGCATTTACATTAATTAAATATATAAACTATTCAACATTCCAGTCTTTTTCTAAAATAAGTTGTTATGGATCACACAGAGACAGAGCTAAATATAAAAGTATAACATGGTGCCTGGGTGGCTCAGTCGATTACGTGTTTGACAGTGGTATCAGCTCAGGTCATGATCTCACAGTCTTGAGATTGAGCCCCATATGGGGTTCCACACTGAGCATGGAAACTGCTTGGTATTCTCTCTCTCCCTCTCTCTCTCTCTCTCTCTGCCTGTCCCCTTCTCTCTTACTCTCTATCTCTCTCAAAAAAAAAATTTAAAAATTAAAAAAAATAATAGTGTAACAAATTTCATGTTGCTTATTAAGCAGTAACCAAAAAAAAAAAAAAAAAAAAAATCATCTACTCTGTGCCAAACATTGAAGTTCCCAGGAATACAAAATACCATGTGAAAAGTGTTGTAAGAGAAATATGAACAAAGAACTAGGAATGTGGAGACACCTTCACAAATGAAGAATCTTCACAGAAGAATCTAAGCCTTGAAGGTTGAAGTTCACCAAGTGAAAATGCAGAGGAAGGAAATCCCAGGCCCAGGAGTCAGCAGAGACACCAAGGAATGCAAGACATGGGAGTGTGGGCAAATTCATCTAGTCTGCAGCTGATAGGGCATGAATGTATGACTAAAAATGGCAGAAGAGTAGTGAGGGCACATGGTGAACTATTATGGGCTACACTGGAAGTAAGCAGGAGACTGAGATGCAGAAAAGTGTGAGTAGGCCAACTCTGGAGCAGTGTGATAACCTGGAAGCAGGGACCCAATTAAGGCTACTCCACCTGTGCCAGTGAGAGCTGATGGGGAAAACAGTGGAAAGAGAGAGAAGGAAAAGGACCTGAGAGACATATCAGATGCAGAATAAACAAGAATTGGCAACTGAGTAGATATGGATAGGATGATAAGCTTGCTAATATGAAAGCTTGGGATAATGCTATTTAATAGAGAAAGTGTACACAGAAAGGTAGGGTTACATGGAAAAATAATGAGTCCCCCTTTTTTCCACATTGCGTATGCGGTGCCTATAGGACTTCCAAGCAGAGATGTGCAGTGGATGATTTGGGGGTAGGACTGCAAAAGAGAGGAAATGAATATAAATAATTAGCAAATTTGTGAGAGGCTAAAGTCTTAGAGGCTGGAAATTTTGTCTTTTACTTTCTTGTCCCTAGTGCCTTGCATAATATCTGGCATATAGTAGGACTCAATAGACTTGTATTATTTAATTACATTTCTGAATGAATGAGCATAAATGGGAAAGATAAGGCATTAAAAAGAACCTTATAAATATACTTGGGGCACAACGATATGTGAGGGGTAGGCAAAGGCAGAGATTCCAAAAACAAGAACAAGAAAATATCAGAGGAAAGAGAGAGACCCAGGAAAGAGAAATGCCTTAGAAACCAAGAGAGCACAATAATGTGTGGAGGACAAAATAAGATAGATCAAGTGTACATATTTGTTGAAAATTACAAAGAAGAAAGCTGACACCAAAATGCAAATTAATTCTAGAACATATTTAATCTATGTGGGCAGATTATCTGTTATAAACTAGCCTTTGGGACTGCAACATTTTAACCTGGTAATTAGTTAACATTTATATTTTGTAAATTTCTCAAAAATATTCTTTATATTTAGCATGGTAAACAGGCAAAGATAGTTTCATTTAATCCATTTAGTTAATAATATAACCGGGTCCTAGAGAGACATGTAATGTATTAGAGTTCCCACAAAATTGAAAACTCCATTGTTCAACAATTTGTTACACATCCCTTCCTTACATTGTTTTTCAATGACAAGAGTCTTTTGTCCTAAACTATTTGCAAAAGTTTATCAGAGAAACAGCCCACCCTTACGACCTCTTAACATAAGTACTCTCGAAACTGATAATTTCCCAACACCTTCTTCTCTGGGGATTGAGATACTTGCTTCTCACATCTATTTCTTATCTTCAAGGAGCCATTGCATTTGTTGGAAATACTTCTCCAAACTGTAGTATCTTTGGCCAGAAACTAAACTTAATCAAATAACTATCCAGAGAAAGAAAAAGATACTCAGCAGGCATCCACAGGAAATTTTTGTTCCAAGAATCCTAGAAACCAATGGTTTCAAAATCCTTAGAAATCATCTGCACCAAAAGATCCTGCACCTTACCACTTACCAGAATCACCCGGGGAATTATTTATATATCAGTGCTTCTCAGCTGTTTCCTAACCCAAGTGGGAAACTCCATCAGACCTTAAAAAGCCCCAAAGAGGTTACTCATGGCTATGGCACCTGGCCCTGGAGCACTGGCCTCACGACAGCTGAAGGGATCAAATCTCAAGCCACAAGTCCTGTGCAGTGAAGAGTTAACTCAGCAAGCCTGGGCTGCACAAACACTGAGCTTTCTAAAGAAAGAATTGGCCTTCAACTGGCTTCTGGATCATACTTTATACAGGGACATTATATCAGCAGCAGAACCATGAAGTTGTTGGAGTGATCTCCAACTGCCAGCACAGCAAGAGGTGAAATAATTCAAAGAATCCCTTTATTAAAGCTGATGAGGGGGAGGGTAGAGACAGAGTTGGAGGCAGCCAGAGGAACCTTACCCTGTAGACTGTCTAGTGATACTTCAGAAGTGAGTGGTTATATTGACATGAATGTGATTTTCCAAATTCATGCCACAAACCATCCTCTAAAGGTTGCAATAAAAAATGCATGCTGCATTATGTAGTCAGAAGTCACACTATTAAAGTATACACTCAAGGACAAAACACACACACACACACACAAAAAAAAAAACCTCTTAGGCCTTGGAATTTCTTACCCGATAAAAGTGTTTTTGTGTGCCTAAAGTCCTGGGCCATGCCCTATCAGTTTGATCTCTGGGGACCTAGAGACTAAATAGGAAAGGTCAGGCACTCAGGTGATGAATGCCTGACTGACCCACAATTTAAAACCTGGACACCAAGGCTTGAGTGAGCTTACCTGGTTGGCGATACTTTGCACATTTTGTCACACATCATTGTTGACAGTATTAAATGCATCCCCATCTAACTCCACTGAGAAGGGACACCTGGACACTTGCAACTGGTTTCTCCCGGACTATGCCCTATGTGCCTTTTTCACTTGTTGATGTTAATCTTTATCCTCTCATAATACACTGTAACCATGAATATAACAGCTTTCCTGAATCCTGTGAGTCCTTCTAGTGAATCATGAGCCTAAAGGTAGTCTTAGGGATCCCTGACACAAACCCATTCATGACAAACTACATGACACGATTGGCAAGCTATGATTACACTATGAGGCTCTCCCAAAGTTCCCTTAATCAGAATCTCTATATAGCATTCTTTATATTTTACACACTCCCTGGGTTAATCTAACACAGTTAGTGGACCACTAGTTTTAGAACAGGCTTTTGGGAGTTTCTGATTAAACCAACCACTAGTTTTAGAACAGGCTTTTGGGAGTTTCTGATCAAACCAACCAGCCATGTGCTTAAAATAACCTCAAAAAAATCCCTATTATTTGATTTGTTAATTTCTAGAGATAGGAAATTCACATTCTCTCAAGACAGCCCTCTTCAATATTTAAGTGGTTCACATTGTTGGAAGAATTTTCCCTTATGTGTGTGTAAAATATCTCCACGTGACCTCTAGTCTTTGCTCTTACACACAATGAGGCCATTCAGAGTAAATCTCATCTGCCTTCCACATAATAGTCCAAACATAGCAGTCTTTTTGTTTCTCTTAAGTCTTCTCTTGTCTTATCATCCTGAGTCTCTTCAATAGATCTCAATCAGGCTGATGGAAAAGCTGCTCTCCGGCAATCATCCGTATTGAGACCCTCAGGATAACAAATACAATGAGATATGAGGGTATAATAAAATTACTAGTCAGGGAAAGAGGTCATAATTTTTGAGTAATACAATCTTTATTCTAATGTTTAACTTTTACAATTATAGTACTGTATCAAGCATGGAAAAGCTAGTTTAATAAGAAGAAAAAAAAACAATATATACATTCAATATGTATACATACTGACCTGACACAAATATACACATTTAAAGAAAGATAAATATTTTTGTCTGTTAATTTGGCTAGTTGTACTGAAACCAACTTACAGAGTCCATTAAAAATAGAATAAACTCTGTGGAATGATACTGGGCAGGTGGATGGGGGACAGAATATATTTCCAAAGAGGAGAAATTAATTTTCTGATTTGTGAACTATGGAGAATGCTAAGCCAGCATGGTATACTTCCAGGTTCTCTTTTGTAGCTGCCTAACTGCAGACTGGGTACATCTTGTCTGCTCTCTGCCATGTGATAAGACTCTGTCTCTGTGGAGTGTGGTCTATGGTTGTCCAGGTACTCCAGAGATGGGTAGCTAAGTCTACCTATGTCAGCAGTCAAGTATTTTTAAAATGTATGCAGACACATATCATCTTGTCCTCCAACTGAGCTTCCTTGGTAATAAAGCTGATAGTCTCCCCTAACTGTCTGACTCCTATGCTTTTCTCTCAATATATTTGAGTTTGGGAGGGCAAAACAAGATTTATTTGTTGGGCCCCTAAAACTTGTCTTACTTTTCCATCTAGGCTTTCCTGGGGTCACAAGCCTGTGAGTGCAATACACAACGAATATAAACTGATCCTCCAAAGTTATATCTCAAGCCACAGCATCTTGAGGCTGTCCTGAAGCTCTAGACTGGACAGAAGTAACTTTTCCTCTGTGACTCATTTGGAACCTTCAATTTATTCCTTGCTAAAGTTACTTTCCATTTCGTATACATATATGTATTTCCCACATGTAACTGTAAGCTCTTCAGGAGGAAGAAGTATTATATTTCTCCTTTGTGTTCCTTGGCTGCTTTCTTAGTGTCATACACAGAGGACGAAATCAATAATTTTGGATGCCTGAGTGGTCCTCCCAAGAAGCTTCGACATCCACAATTGAAATGGTTTGTGAGTCACATTAATCTCACAGTCTACAAATAACTAACCTCTCTTCTCTTCCAATTTGATCCATGGCAGGATACAAAGCTTACTGCTGTGAATTCCTGCCTCTTTACAGAGCTGTTCTGCTACTATAAGTAAGGTGCCAGTGTGCCCTTGAAGCACTTCTTCTGTCCATTTCACATACAATTACATCCCTTCAATTCACCACACATCAAGGGCCCTGGCATCCTGGTGTCATCCATTCTCATTGCATTATTGGCCAAGCATCATGGAGTTGTGATAAGCTTGGCATGAATGCCCATAGGTCTCTGTTTCCAAATCTCTTTACTAACGACCATTTGATCTGAAATAAAGCAAGCAGGTGTGGCAATGAACTCTTTCCTAAAGCCAAAAGAATATTGGCTGCTAAGAGGTCCAAATGTCACACCCATACCATAAATAGAGCAAATTTTGCTTTGTTGACCTTTGCATTCTTTAAAGACTGAGCTCTCTTCTCCGCTATAAAATCTCTGTTAGAAAAATTGCCTCTTAGAGCCAACAATAAAAGCCAAATGTTTCTGTACAGTGTGGAGCCTAGGAGGGAAGTGTTAAATAATTCCACCTTTTTTATTTCTCCTAATATGCTCCTAATATTTTTCTTGTTTTGTTCAGGGAAGGCACTGGGCATAGAACCTTCCAGCTGAACTGCAAAGGCATCAAGACGCAGTCTATAAATTTAAGACATCCAATAAAGCTGGCAAGCAAAGGTACTACTGGAGACCTGGGGTTAAACAAGCTGGTGGAGTCAAAAACATCAAGATCTGGATGCAAAGTACACATTCAAGTTCGGGATACAGGTTCAGGATAATACAGGGCATAGGCTCACAAAAGCACAGTTCAATGGCTACCAAAAAGTCAGGATAATCAGAGGCCCGGGTGAGAGAGGACAAAGTCTCTTGTTCGGGCTCAGAGTCTTGGAGGGAAAGGCAAATCAGCAAGGATGCCCTTCTCACCTTGACCACTTAACCTAGTTAAAGCTAGCCTCTAGGACCTACACCAACATTTACATAGCAGTGCTTCTCAAATATTTAATGTCAATAAGATTTTTTTTTTTTTTTTTTTTGAGATTCAGAGTCTGATACTGTAAGTCTGGAACAGGGTCTAGGAATCTGCATTTCTAATAAGCTGTTGCTGCTGCTGCTGCTGCTGGCCTGCAGAATATCACCCATATGCCAGACACTGCTTTCTGCTCTTCACATATGTTTACTCATTTTATCCTTATTATAGGGACCATGGTTATCATCTTTCTCTTCTCAGAGGGCACAAAGAGGTCACAAATGTGTCCAAATTTTCATCGCTAGTAAGTGGCAAAGCAGGATTTGAACCCAGACAGCCTGATCCCGGTACAATCACCAAGATACACTGCTCTTCCAAGGCCAGGTAGCATGTACCACTTGCCAGCATCCCTGAGTAGAACTAGTGCTGAGCTGAATTTGGATGCCCTGCCAGAGTTAAATCATCGTAACATCACTTTAGTGTCCAACTTAATCCAACAGGAAGGGAGAGTGACTTTAATAATATTCACTCAGTTGAATATGAGTCGTACGATATGCAGCGTGTGCCTGCTACAAGCTCGTTGCACAAAATGGTGTGTGTTTGCATACACTTTCTCCCATCACTTATTTATTGTACCATTCTTACCTGAATCCAGCCCTGAGAATCGAAAACAGACAGCAGATTAACACAAGGAACAATACACATGGATTTACTCTTATTTTTCCCCAAGAGAATCTGGCTCAACTTCCTCCTCAAGACTTTGTATCTTACCAGCCTCTGTACAGTTTTGCTTGTCTTTGTGAGGCAGAGAAATGCTGGCATCTCCCGTGGATTCAAATAACTGTAAAAACCCTGATTTGAAAGGGCCTCTGGGCCCGATGCCTGGCTGCTCCAGGCAGCTAAAGAGTTGAATTCTATTGAATTAAAATCTACTGTGGTCAGAGACGGTGGCAGCGAGGGAGGGAGTGCCAGCCTGATAGCACAGCTGCCCTGAGCCTTAGCACAGGTTCCCAGCAGCTATCCAGGCTTTAGCAGCCTTAGCAGCAACTGGCCAGCCAACGCTCTGTCTCAGAAATGGCAACCCTCGTCAGGGAGGCTTACTGACTGCTCCATGTGTTCCCACAAGCCCAGAGAGGCTCATCTCAGTCAAACCTATGCATGGAAACACAGGGACAGAAGAGAGTGGCAAGAAATCGTGAAATGACGCTACATGAGACCCTGGAGAGGGAGAATAAGAAATGAATAAAATATTCCCTTATAAACAAGTGGAAGCAAAAATTGCTCCCCTCCCCTTTATGTGAGAATCCTTTCCTTCTTTAATATTTATTGATTTTTTTTTCTGATAAACTTCCATCTTGGGCACAAAGTAATAACATGTAGAATAGGCAGGAAGCTTAAGTGTGGAAAATGGCATGTGACTTCAGTCAGTGTTAACAACACCATGTAGTAATTTGGCTTTTTCTGTGATGCTATCAGTTGAATAAAAAGTAAAGCTACTTTCCTATAACAATACATTTTTAAAAGATATATTTGGATTTTTGAGGTAAATTAAACAATTGTATGTATATTATATGCTTTCAGCCTGTATACTATTATAAAGCTTAGAGAATACCCAATCTATATCTCTGCCAAATGTCAAGATGAAGTGCCTTTTACTTATCATAATTGATTCTTTCAGGATAAGTGGATGTAAATATATGTGAATGTTTGGATAATACAAATATTTTCCAATTAACTAAGAATTTGAAATGCAATAAAATTTTTCCATGGTTTTCTTTTTAGATTTTCTTTTAATTTTAATTCATTAGCCAATGTGGCAGGATAGCAAATATTTAACTCACAAATCAAATCAGATATGCAGAGAAAATGTAATTTCTTGATTTGTCTGTAATTAATCAGCCTTCCTTTCAAGCTGGTTGGCGAGAAAAAATAACCTACGTGTCCAATCTGTTTATTTCATGCCTGATCCTGTGGTTTAAATAGTACCTTTTAGTATCACTCAGTTTTTCTTGGATAAAATTACTTCTCAGAGGCTTTCCCTCCTTCTTCTCTCCTTGAGTTTGCCTCTCAAGTTTAGGGTAAGGGAGACACAGGATCTTGGCTTTAAGGCTAGTTTTGGTTCTTGGATCCATACTGAGTCTTTGTAACACATCATACTGTCATTTAAAGATGATTCTATGTCAGGGGCGCCTGGGTGGCTCATCTGGTTGAGCATCTGACTTCAGCTCAGGTCATGATCTCACAGTTCATGAGTTCAAGCCCTGTGTCAGGCTCTGTGCTGACAGCTCAGAGCCTAGAGCCTGCTTTGGATTCTCTCTCTCTCTCTCTCTCTCTCTCTCTCTGCACTACCCCTCCTTCCACTGCCTTGCTTGTGCTCTCTCTCTCTCTCTCTCAAAAATAAATAAACATTAAAAAAATGTTTTAAAAGATGACTCAGGTATAAGTTGTAGTTTATTTTCTTCTAGATTACAGCCTGTGTTCCCAGTGTTCCCTGGGTGATTCAGCCTCAGCTCAGTTGGCACTAGTGATTAGACTCCTTTGAGATCTAAACTGGACTTCCCAGACATTATACTAAGTGAAATAAGCCAGTCACAGAAAGAAATATACTACATGATTCCACTTATATGAGATATCTAAAATAGTCAAACTCATAGAAGCAAAGAATACAGTAGTGGTTGCCAGAGAGGAAATAGGGAGTTGTTAGTTAATGGATATAAAGATTCAGTTGCAAGATGAAAAAGTTCTAGATATCTGTTATACAACATGGTACCTGTAGTAAACAATACCATATTATACGCTTAAAACTTATTAAGAAGGCAGATCTCATGTTAAGTGTTCTTACACAGAGAGAGAGAGAGAGAAGAAAAAGCAAAGAGACACAAGGAAACTTTTGGAGGTAATGGTTATGTTTATTATCTCAATTATGATAATAGTTTCAGGGATATTTAATGCATGATATTTAATTTAGGCATAAGCATACATGCCTAAACTTATGCCTAAACTCATCAAATTGACACATTAAATACGCACAATTTTTTTGATATCAGATATACCTCAACAGAGTTTTAAGAAAATTAAAGAAAATTAAAATAAGTAAACTGGACCTCTCCTGTTTGCCCTGGTTCACACTAAAGCCCTCCTTGCCCTGGCCACTTCTACATCCAACTATGCCATACTAAAACCAAGAGTAAATTGAGAAATTAAAACTTGAGAGATTGGAGTCTCCAGAGTCCAAACAGAAAAATCCAAGGAAGGGAAATTGGAGCACATACCTGATTAATCCCATGTTTCTCACCTTTACCTCTTCCACAAATCCCCTTCGGTTTTGCTCTGAAAGCATTTCCCCTAGCCTTACCCTCCTACTGTCAAGCAAAAGACATGTATTTTTCTATCATTGATGAAAATGTTAAGCTATGACAGAATTCTATGCGTGGGGGTCTTCCATATTTGGTTATTGGATATTTTATAAAAATATATATTATTAGATATTTATAAAAATGATTTTCTCCTGGATCTCAAGATTTACTTGAAAATCCCATTTTGCATATTAAAAATTGTCCATTATCTTATTCTTTCTCTGCATTACTTGTAACAAACACTACACTTCTCATATAGGTAACCTGGCCTTGGGGGAAGATCCAGTCTTCAGAACTTGGGAGAAGATTTAGTCTTCAATTAAGTTAAAGAAAAGAGGACATTACTAAAATGTAAAAAAAAAAAAAAAAAAAAAAAAAAAAAAAAAAAAAAAATCCCATTAATTGCTCAAGGCAAACTTAAATTGCATTTGGAAATAATTGGGCTATACTCTACATCTCTGCTGTCTTAAGTGATTATTAGCTTATTAAATTTAAAACACATTTAGAGCCAGCCACTTGGTGGAGAATGATATATCTAAAAGAAAAGTTTCCAGAGAAATAAAATGTACTCTTTATCTTTGGGGACTTAGCTATTATATGAAATAAAAATAATATAAATAGGGGTCTTCCAACCATATGAAAAGAGGCATGAGAGAGGGCTGATTAGAACTACTCTGCTTATGGGGCGCCTGGGTGGCTCAGTCAGTTAAATGTGTGACTTCGGCTCAGGTCATGATCTCATGGTCCATGGATTCGAGCCCTGCGTCAGGCTCTGTGCTGACAGCTCAGAGCCTGGAGCCTGCTTCAGATTCTGTGTCCCCTCTCTCTGCCCCTCCTCCACTCATGCTCTGTCTCTCTCTCTCAAAGATAAATAAACATTAAATTTTTTTTTAAAAAAACTACCCTGCTTCTGCTAGCCCTCTGCTATAGACTGTCCCTTGCCAAATTCATACATTAAAATCCTAACCTCTAATATGATGGTGTTAGAAGGTAGTGCCTTTAGGAGGTGATTAGGTCATGAGGTGGAGCCCTCACAAATGGGATTTAGTGTCCTCATAAAAGAGACCCCAGAGAGCTTTCTGCTCCTTCCTGCCATGTGCAGATACAGTGAAAAGGTAGTTGTCCATGAACCAGAAGTGGGTCATTACCAGACACTAAATCTTCCAGTGCCTTAATCTTGGACTTCCCAGCCCCCTGAACACTGAAAAATAAATTCCTGTTGTTTGTAGGCCTGTCAGTCTGTGATATTCTGTTACAGCATCTCAAAAGGACTAAGACAACCTCCTCAGGTGGAGTGTCCGAGAGAAGCTATGACTATAGAAGTTCCTCTGCTCCACATCCAACCAGAGTGGATTGACGCAGCACTCATCTGCTTTCTTTTGATTAAAGGCAGCTTTCCTCCAGTTCTTGGAAATATCAATACCAAGATCATGAAAGCAATGCAATTCTCAATTTACCTTGTAGATCGACCCTTTTCTGGAGCTTTGTAATTGTAGTGGCTTTTCAGACAAAAACTATGGTAGAAAATATATAACTTTAAATAATCTAACATTCTAGCCACGAAACTGACTCATTAGAAGCTTCTGGTTTGCCTGGAAGAGCTAATTCACATTAAGCTGTTGAAGAATGTAACAGAAACTCCTGGGACCCATAATATCCTTTTGCTTCTTTTCTGGGCATCCAGCTAAACAACATTTTAAACTCTCTTGCATTTTGGTCAAAACCAGGTGACTCACTCCTGGCCAATGGAATGAGTGAGAAAAATATATGCTATTCTGTGTCTGAATCATACATATATCCTACCTAAAACTAATCCAGCATTCAGCAAATTACAGCCTCATGGCTAAATGCAGCCACCACATGTTTTTGTAAATAAAGTTTTATTAGAAAAAAACTATAGTTACAGCTGCTTTTCTGTTATAATGGCAAATTTGAGTAATTGCAACAGAACCATGGGGTACACAAAAATAAAAAAATATTAACTATCTAGCCCTTTACAGAAAAAGTTTGCCTCCTTGCTCTAGTCCCTCTCTCTTCCCACTATGCAATAACTTTAGAGGCCATAATTGAAGATGCTGGGTGAACAATATAAAAGAAGTCTGAATTCTTGAATTATAGCATGTAACAAGGCTCATCCTACCCCATTGGACTTTATGTGAGTGAAAAATGAATTTGTATTGTGTTGCCACAGAGAATTTAGGATTATCTGTTTCAACCACTAGCATCACTTTCCCTGAAAGACCCAAAGGCCATCATGAATATACATGTGTGCTTTTGGTTAATCATTCTGACTCTTTATTGACATGCAAACTGGAAATATGTCACTTTATAATGGAATCACTCCAAGTATCTTCCTTATCAATGCCCCTGACAGTATACTAACTCTCATAACCTTTAACTGCACAGGATCCAAACTAACAGGTGACTCTAGAAAAGATCTCTGTGCTCTCTATCTCTGCAAAAGTAAAAAATTCTGCTTGTTTAGGCTAAAATAAAGAGGGCAGGTGACTCTCAAAGTCTCTAGGTATCAGTGTGGATTCATAGCCCCCAAACATTGAACAAGACTGTGAAAGTGCATAGCTCCCAACAGGAGCACTTCACAATACACTTACCAGAGGAGCAGTTTACCTGGAAGGACACATGGGAAAGATGTTGATAGCTGCTACCCACTATCTCCCACACGAGACCCAGATGTGATAGACGAGGACAAGACCTTTGCAATGTTACATGTGGGTTTCCCTAGTCAGAACAACACCTGTTCTTTTTCAACAAGGCAGGAATTTCCAAGATTTTTAGTCATATCATCTAATGTGCACTTTAAAAGTACCATTTGGATCCTAAGGGTAGAAGAGAGTGCATCTTAATCAAGACCCAGAGATTTCTTGATTCAGAGAACATGGAAAAAGTAGACCGTAAAATGATTCCAAGACCTTCATTACCTCATTTCTGTGCAGCAGCTGTAGCTGGAAAAAAACATAAGATCGCTTTCAATGGAGCCAAGTAACTCTTCTGCCAGTGGGGCATCAATAAGAGGTTAGCCTTGAGAATGAGTTCTCAATAGGACCAGTGTGTCTTGATGATGAGAATAAACTTCCTTCTATAAGCTGCTGCCTGGGAAGTCAGAAGGGTGAAAAAAGCAGTCAGGAGAACAAACACATTTCAGATTTTAAGTTGTTCCTTATTGGGTGGTTTTCTGGGGGGGAGGGGGAGGGAGGAAAGATAGCAAAACAAATCTCAAATTATGCAAACCAAAAAAAGGAGGAAGAGATTCCAGATTCTCCACAGCCTATACTATTGAAGAGTATTAAATTATTTACAAAATCTCCCAAGCCTGTTTTTCAGCAAGCATGGTAAGTTAGGTGCATATTATTACCTTTGAATTGTGGTATAAGTACTAATCTAAGCATATTGGGTTTTTTTTTTTAATTTTTTTTTAACGTTTATTTATTTTTGAGACAGAGAGAGAGCGTGAACAGGGGAGGGGCAGAGAGAGAGGGAGACACCGAATCTGAAACAGGCTCCAGGCTCTGAGCTGTCAGCACAGAGCCCGACGCGGGGCTCGAACTCACAGACCATGAGATCATGACCTGAGACGAAGTCGGACGCTTAACCGACCGAGCCACCCAGGCACCCCTAAGCATATTGGTTTTTAACCAGAATTGTACTTGTAAAAGGACATATGAACATTCATTCTGGGTACAAAAGTCCTCATAGGAAATCTCTTTTAAAAATGTATTTCTTTGTACAGAACATATATAGAGAAAAGTAATATTTTACCTAGGCAAGTTTTCATGGTAGTGATTCTCAGAAGAAACCATTTATTATTTTTTAATCTTTTCTTTACTAAGATATGATTCACATACATTATATTAGTTTCAGGTGTACAACATAATGATTTGATATTTGTATATATTATGAAATGATCACCACAATGATCATTGTGATCTATTATTTTTTAATCTTACTAGGAGACTGGTCATAAATCATGACAATGCAAAAACAGGCAAGCAAACAAGCATTTTATATCAAAGTATACTCCCTTGTCACTCCCCCACTCCTGCAAGCTTCACTTCCCTCTGTTACATGGGAAGAAAAGAGGTGGGTTTTCTGTGAGTCCTTCCTATATTGCCTGCTTTGCAGTCGCTGTCACCATCTGAGACTGTCTCTGACACTTAGAACACGAGAGTGGACCTGCCTGGTGCCTCCCAGACCGTTGGGATTGAGGTTGTTCCAACTCTGGAGAGTTGATGTGGGACAAATCATATTTCCCTTTAGTCTCACTTTATCCTTAACAACCCTAGCACACACAGCTATATAGGTGTGCTCACCTTTGTTCAAGCGCTGAAGAAATTAAAGGGAATTATGCATAGGAGAAAACTGGAGATGTAGAGTAAACATGGCTTTTCTGATAGTCCAAGGGAAAACATCCACAGAAATAAACCTTCTCGGAACTCCTTGCTTGGTCACATCCCACTCATAACCTTTCTCTGCAATTCTGAGGTCTGCACTCTTCTACCTCCCTTCCATTCCACTCCCAGCCCTGCATGTGGCTGGACACCCACCCCATGGTAAATCCCACCGGATGCTCACAGGTACTGTTTTCAAACCAGATACGTCTCTTTCTACCAAATGGTGCACTTCCCCAAATCAGATTAATTTGGCCTAGAATAAAGCCTTGGAGAGCCTCAGCCACATGGTCAGTGGTGGTATTTGGCATTCTGCCTTTAAAGAATAGGCTTGAGGAATGTGGTATAACACTGATACTTGAAAGTCCTCCAGGACAGAGAAGACACTTCAAGTCTGACACCCTTCCAAATTTCTCCACCAGTGACTTTCAGTCACATCTTTTCATTTTCCCAACCATTGAAATATTTGCTTGCCTATACACACAAATATATACAAGATCACAATCATATAGAGACTTCTTCATTAGGCAAGCATCAATTCTCTGAGAAAGTACATGCTAAACAGTGTTGTAATTTTGTAAAAGTATTTCCTTTTTTTTTGTAATTTCCCCACCCGGATGTCAAATTGTGTCTGCTTAAACCTGCTGAGAATATAAAATAGCCATGGCTCAGCTATCCTTCTCTTAATAGCTGTTCCCTAATAGCACAACGACTGGCCTTGGGTAAATTTCCAAGTTTGGAGGCAGCAAGCTAGCTGGGCCTGATTCACCTTTCCCTGCCTTCCAGTTAAAAGACTCTTGAAAACAGAAAAAGACTCGACATTGTAAGAGAATTTAAATAAAGAATATCAGTGAAGGAGTTACCCAGTTTGGGAAATAAGTTATCTCTAAATACAAAGCAAATGAATAGATTTGAGAAATGATTAGCACCTGAGTTATGTCTAAAGCACTTCCATACGTAGAGATAAGAGGTGTAAAAAGATTTCAGCCACCCCTAATTTATAATTTCAAAACCACAATTATATCTCAGATAGCTGAGAGTCACTCTCTGCCACCCCCATTGTACAAAGAAGCTCTGACCCAAAGGAACTTTAAGATCAGTGTCTCTTTATATCCATTCAGGAGACGACAGCTCCAGATCATATCATACAGAGCAAGGATACAGCACATCCTCAGCTGTGACACCATGAGTCCAGCTCTGGTGGTCAAGAACCATAAATAACTGATCAGTTGACAATTATGATGAAGGTGATATCATTTAGCAGTGAAGATTATGAACACTAGAGTCAGACAGACGTGAGTTCTAGTCCTGACTCTTCTGCTTACTAGCTGTGTGACCTAGGGAAAATAATTTCAACATCCCGAGTCCATTTCTTTAAAAAAAAATTTTTTTTAACGTTTATTCATTTTTGAGAGACAGAGACAGAGCATGAGTGGGGAAGGGGCAGAGAGAGAGGGAGACACAGAATCTGAAGCAGGATCCAGGCTCTGAGCTGTCAGTACAGAGCCCGACACAGGGCTTGAACTCATGGACTGTGAGATCATGACCTGATCTGAAGTCGGACACTCAACTGACTGAGCCATCCAGGCGCCCCTGAATCCATTTCTTTATTTTTAAGAAGAGGACTGTCCCTCTATTATTGTTTTTGAAGAAAAAAAGTTAATTTAAGAACTTGTCACAATTGTCTGCCACATGGTAAGCATTTAATAAATAACATCCAAGAGCAGATAGAATAATGACATAGTTTAAAACACAGAATTGAGAGCCCAAGTTTCCCTTCCAGCAGGTGTGATTAGGTTCAGCTTGTTATGCCTAAGTTCCGGCCAATTGTGAGCAGAAATAACATAAACAGCATTTGGATCATGTACTTAAGGAGAGGTCCTTCTCTTGCCCTTTTCCTTTCTGCTGGATGAAATGCAGACACAGTAATGAGCCATTTTGGACCATGCAGATTAGGGCAACACACTAGAGATTATGAATTAACAAGACCTCTCTCCATCCTCCTGCTCCTACTTAGATTAATTATACTCTAAGTCTGATCCACAGCTGTCATCCTGAAACTGCCTGCATTTCTCTCCTTAGTTGATTCTTTTTGTTCCAAATGCCACATTCTTCTCTTATTTCATTCCTTCATTTTGTTTCTTTAAAGAAGATTACATGAAAGGTAAATGCTCTATGTTCCTGCATGTCTCAATTTTTTTTTTCTTTTCATGTTAAGTGATAGTTTTATTAGGTATAGAAGTCGGGGTTGAAATTAAGTTTCTGTCCATTTTTTAAACATTATACTCCACTGCTTTCCAGAACCCAATATTTCCCTTGATAAGTTGTATATTCATTTAATTTAGCATTCAATAATTCTCTCTCATTTGAAGAGTCATGTCATTCTTTATCTGTGAGCAACTACATGCTTTTATTCCATTTGTAACTTTGTTGAGTTTTTCTGTTCTCTCTTTCGGAAAGGGCTATTATTACATATTAAAATTTCTGGAATTATTCTGCATGTCTCTGAGTTTTAACTCCTATTTTCCCTTTATTGTCTTCTTTTACACTAAACTACTTCCTGATTTTTTTCTTTCAGTTCTTCTATCGAAATTTTGTATTTATAAGCATAATTGTATTTACCAAGAATTCATTACTGTCCATAAGTTTTATTTTTCATTGCATTCTGTTCATGGTTATGGGTATGTTTTCTTAGAGTTTGTGCCAAATTCTTTATATGGTTCTTCTTATTTTCTGAGATAATTCTCTGTGGAATAAAGAACAAATATTATCACTTTACAGATAAGAAAAAAAAGCTTAGCAAAATTACATTACAGTTTTCAATATCAGAAAAAAAGTAAATTTAAGTGATAGAATTAGGATTCCACTCAAGTAATCTGATTTTAGAATTAACAATTTTAATGACATTATAATACTCTTATTTTCTTCAGATAGATTACAATAGGTTGAATAATGAACCCCCCCAAAATTTCCATATCCTAATATCTCAAATCTTTTAATATGTTACATTTCATGGCAAAAGGGACTTTGAAGATGTGATAAAGTTAAGGACCTTGAAATTGTCCTTAACTTAATCAGATAATCAGATTATTCTGGTTATCCAGGTGAGCCCAATGTAATCACGATCCTTAAAAGATGAAAGAGGGAAGGAGAAGAATCTAAGAAGCAGAGGTCCAAGTCATGCATTGCTGATTTTGAAGATAGAGGAAATGGTCATAAGTTAAGGAATGCAGACAGCCTCTAGAAGCTAGAAGGGGCAATGAAATGTTTTCTCCTTAGAGCTTCCCAAAAGAATACAGCCCTAGGAACCCATTTTGGACTTCTGAGCTCCAAAACTATAACAGTAAACAGTAAATTTGTATTGCCCTAAAGTGCCAATTTTGTGGTAATTTGTTACAGCAACAATAGGAAACTAATATGTAGATCTTGCACATTTTTGGTCAGTTATTCCTGGGTGTTCTGAGGCTTTTGTCTATTTTAAAGGAGGTCCTTTCATCAATCACAGCGATGAAAATTTCTAAATGATGACATCTTTGATGTATATTGATTTTTGTACATTGACTGAATTACAAGCCATCTCCCTTAATTCTTTTAAAAGCCCTAATAAGTTTTGGTTAAGATTTTAAATAGAAAATCATAATGTCTGAAATTACTCATTTTTCCCTTTATCATCCTCAAACTTTTTTGTTTGTGTCTTTAATCTATTTATTAATTATTTCTTGTTCTATTTATTGGCTTGGATCACCTGAACAATATTAACAGTGATAATTTCTTGTTTTAATGCAATGCATATGATATCTCAAATTTGAGTGTATTTGATGGACTTGATGTTTTAAAACATTATTATGGCTATTTGTTCTTATTTTTAGAAATAAAACATCTGTAATTTTCTCTTTTCATGGTATCCTCACTCAGTTTTCCTATTATTGATTACAAGTTTTGCAGTATTAGCAAGCCCTTCATCTTTTTCATAAAACATGAATTAACTATTTACTTGCTTTAAGTAGAAATTTCCCTTAATTCTTCTGGGCCAGGTACTTTTTATATGGATAAATTTCTGACTACCTTATCCATATTTTTATCAAGAAATATTTCTAATAAGAGTTGCCAGCTCTTACAATTTCAACTGGGTAGCATATTTTCTCAGAAAATATTCCATTTCATATAGATTTCATATTTCTTAGCACAACAGTGTACGTATGGTGATTGACTAGTTTCACAAAAAATCCCAACATTTTGTCTATTTAATCTGATTTAAAATTGATTAACTTAACTAAACATAAAATAGTCTCTTGGTACTGTGATCACCAAAGACCGAAGAATTAGCATTTTTGTCTTTCCATATTAGTCTGGTCCAAAGTTGCCAAAGTGATATAATCAGTTTGTAATAAATATATTTGGAGTGGGAATTTAATAATTAAAAACAAATAAAAATAAAATTTAAGATAATACTTTTTTCAGAATTTTTTTTTTTGTAATACAAAGAACATTTTTTTTTAATTTTTTAATAGTTTTATTTATTTTTGATACAGAGAGAGACAGAGCATCAGCAGGGAGGTGCAGAGAGAAAGGAAGACACAGAATCTGAAGCAGGCTCCAGGCTCTGAGCTGTCAGCACAGAGCCTGACGCAGGGCTCGAACTCATGGACTGTGAGATCATGGCCTGAGCCGAAGTTGGATGCTAAACCGACTAAGCCACCCAGGCGCCCCTACAAAGAAGAACATTTTAAAATATTTTGCAGAATGATAAACACCCAGATTTTGCTTTAAAGTGAAACATATGTCTTTCCAACCAGTATTTTTGTATTTAAACACTAGTAATAAAGTTCCACATTAACATCTATCTAGTCTTCATCTCTATATTACATCTACTGTTAAGGTCGTGCTTTCTAAACTACATGCATTTTGGTGTCAAGGAATCCCAATGCCTAGAAAGGAGTCTAGAGCATAAGCACAGAAGATCAAAATTAAATGAATGAATGAAAAAATACATGGAGATCACAAGTACAAGTAACATTCATTATTTCACTATGCCCTACTAAATACAAAGAACTTTGATAATATCATCCCTCTGTCAAGTATTTTAAGAGACTAAATTTAAGAGTAAATTTTTGGCATTATTTTCATTACAAAAATACACATTTGAAGAAATTTTAACTTAAAAAGTTTTATAATTTCAAAATTCACATATAATGAAGAAAATTAATTTTCTTATTTGGGAAGTGATAAGCAAACAGAGGATGTGATTTTTCCCAATTTAAATGAGACCTGATTTCACATATTCTAATACCCAAGATCTCTTTTTGTGATTGCATGCAATAATTATTTTAGTCTTAAAAATCAATTCATCTTATGTGACTGAAAGAAATCACAAGTGTGAATAACCTGAATATACATGTAGGTAAATGTATTGTCCATGAACTCCTCAAAAAGAAAAACCATACTTTATTCACCATTTTTATCCCCAGCCCTAGTACCCTGCCAAACAAAATGGAAAGGAGACTAGAAGTAAGGAAAATTCAGGAAAGGAGAGCAAACAGCAGAAAGATAGGAAGATAACACACAGCAGTGTCTTGGATCATAGTAAATACTTAATAAATATATTTATATATTTCAGAGGCTCAGAGAGAGAGCACATGAGCAGGGGAAGGGCAATGGGAGAAGAAGCTAGAATCTTAAGCAGGCTCCACAGTGCAGGGCCTGATGTGACATGGCGCTTGATCTCATGACTGTGAGATTATGACTTGAGCCGAAATCAAGAGTCAGATGCTTAACCAACTGAGCCACCCAGGCACAACTCAATAAATATTTAATGAGTGAAAAATAAATGAATTTTAAAAAATAAATAGGAAAAAAAAAGGGATGAACTGGAAATCTAGGTACCTAGGTATTCTCACAATAGTGAGAATTTTATTAACCAATAAAATGCATGACTTTTTATAATATTGCCAAATATTAAACTATTTTATTTTTCATGTTTTTCTTTTATAAAGACCTATGAAAGAAGCCACTTGGCAAGGAATTAAATGATATTCCAGAAGGAAGAGTCTTAAAACACTTGCAAAATAAAATTTTGTGTTGTTTTAATTAAGACTGAGGAAAAAGATGTCATAAAGCTTTTCTTTTGTGTCTTAAAGAGAATCTGCAGGCTCAGAAATTCATGAAAACCTAAGGAACTCATGAGTAATGAGTTCTGAAAATTAAAAGAGAGATATTTTGTTTTGTTTATTTAAGTGGAATTTGGAAAGTATGTTTCATTCCCATGATTCCTTGGAAAGCATTTATTGCAACTTACATTTCTTTCTTTAAAAAGTATGCAAGTCAAATTATAATAGATTTGTGATAGGAAAGGGATGGAGAGGGGAACGCTCCAAAATATAATCTTTGGTTACTATTTATTGAAATGATACCTTTGGTTAATGGTTAACTAAAATGTATTTATGAATAAGCAATTTCATAAAAAAAACTAAGTTTAGATGAGATTTAACTTTGGCATTACCTTGCTTCATGAGTTTCAGTATGGCACGGATTACTCTTCCATGTAGTTCTTGAAGGTAGGGTAAACCCATTAAAAATATTTGGATACAGAAGGAAACTAGTCATCCTTCTCCACAACTGTACTAAGAATTTTATTGATATAAATGATTTTTGATGACGTATCATATAAATTTATGTATTTTATGATATATAAATATACATGAATTTATATTTTGAAGGTATATAAAATATATATGCATATGTATTTATATTCTCTAAATCTAAGTGTCTTCAAGTACAAATGATTTTATCAGAATTTGTTTTCATCATGCCCAACTGAAGGCATGAAAATCTGAATTTTTTTTTGTAACCAGTTCTAACATTTCCAGTTCTAAACTCTTACAGATTGGTAAACCCAACCATCTTCCCTTTTTGATTCACCAACCCCTGTCAATTCTATCTCTGGCATCTCTCTGGCTTCTTCTCTCTATTCCCATTGCCTTAACTGTGGCGTCCCCATCACTCCAAACATTACCTTATCTCCCTCAACCATGTCAATCCACCCTTCACATATAGCCTAGATGGGTTTTCTAGAAAACAAGCTCTCATAATACCTTCTTACTTAAAAGTCTCCATGGTTCCCCATTAACAAGATTAGGATTGGAGAACCTCCCAGCCCTGCCTTTCAAGGCCTTTTTCAATCCAGGTACTACCCAACTTTCCAAGTTCATCTCCTGCTCCCTCTGTCCTATAAACCCACATAATTGCCTTTGCAGCTAGACTGTCAGCTTTCTGAACACTGCAAAACTTTTCACATCTACCTGCCTCGGAAGGATCTTATTGCCCAATTCTATTTGATAGATTTTTATTATTTAAGCTCCATGTTCAACTCTTACTTTCTCTGTGAAATCCTATTAAATCCTCCCTCTGACCATTCCTGAATAAAGCTCTCCTTCCTCAACTGGAAAACATGACACATTATTATATTTACTGCCTTACTCCACTCACTCTCCTACAACACTTTGGAATGAATGCACTTCAAGTTCAGAGACTGGGTCTTACTCATCTTTGTACTTTGAGACCTAACACAAAGTGTTAGCGGTGATTCAATAAATATCTGCTGTTGATTACATTCAACTCTTATTTATGTGTAACAAGGGGTGGGGAAATGAGAGTGACTCAAAGCTACTATTAAAACAAAACAACCATCTCCTCTAAAATACCCAGGGGTAGTATACCTCTGATTCTGTCAGGCATTCTCTTCCCCAGTGGGCTTAATGTTAAACCAGTGGCTCATCAGACCTGCTAGGCAGGAAGAGGGAATCAGAGGAGAGGATGAGTCTTGGAGCCAGGCAAATGCAGAGGAGCTGGCGATGGAGCATGCCTGGAAGACGACCTGGGTCTACGTACCTCACCAATAGCAGCTCTTAGAACCAAATTACTCCTCTCCTTCCATCATGCACCCTCTCCCACAATAATCACCCACAGTCTAATCTGAACTTCCCTGAGAAGGTAAGACTTTCCTTAATTCTTACTAATTTCATTTCAGTTAATCCAAAACTTTATCAGAGTTATCCATATATTTAAATGGTGAGTTGTTCTTCATCTTCTGAGCCTCCATTACTTTAAAAACAAAACTAAAAAAACATGTCTCAATAACAAGAAGGAGATCCAAGATAATATAAATAAGAGGCATTGATTTAGGGGAAAGCAGGATTTATAATTTGCTATTTTTCAAGTGGTAACTCATTACATGGTGGGAAATTGAGATACGCCAACCTCAACATGCATTTAGCTCTAACATGAGAAGTTTTTCATACAAAAATAATTGCACTAGATTCTCCTCTTGCTATGCCAAATTCCTCTCTCTCTCTCTCTCTCTCTCTCTCTCTCTCTCTCTCTCATAGTCTATATTAGTCTGCTCAAGTTGCCGTAACCAAATACCAAAAACAGGGTAACTTAACAGAGTTCTCACAGCTCTAGAGGCTGGAAACTCCACAATCAAGTTGATGATGAGGTAGGTTCTTTCTGCAGCCTCTTTTCTTTTCTTATAGGCAGCTGTTATCTCATAATGTGCTCACATGGCCTCTTCTTTATGTGCACAAGGAGAAAGAAAGACAGAGACAGTTATTCTTCTGGTGTCTCTCCTTACCAGGGTACTACTCCCATCATGAAGGCCCCACCCTATGGACCTCACCTAACCCTAATAACTGCCCAAGGCACCCTCTCTAAATACCATCACACTGAAAGGTAGGGCTTCAATTAGGAATTTTGAACACATGGAGTCCATCACAACCCTGAATCCCCAAAATGAATAGCATTTAATACCTTGCATGACTTGAGCTCTAGAAATCATGTATTCTTCGCTAGAAAGTATTGCCACTAGTTGTACTACTTCCTTGGGTTTACAGTTATATAATAAAAGGTTGACATTATCCACAGTTCTTTTTATATCTCATATTGTCTTCCTTCCATTTACTACTGTTTGTTGGACTTGTCACACTAACTAGCACAGATGTTTCCTTCAAATTAAACAACACCACTCCTCATTTCTAGTCACCAGCATGATCCGTCTGCTGCTATTTTTTCACAATTACCAGCACGTTCCTTGAACTAGTTCCAATGGTGCTTCAGTGGTAATTTCTACCCTGGAAAAGAGAGGCCAAATATTTGCAAAAACTCTTCATGCAAATGTATAAAAAGTCCACCTGAGGTAGAATGTGTCATTTTCCTGAGTATTATACAAATGCGTAGTACCTATGGCCATTAAAAAATAAGATATCAAAATGTTCTGATGTGAAACAAAATTGTTACAGAGATTCTATAGGATCATATTTTTATTAATATTTTAACAGAAGCTTTAAATTCCCTAAAGCAGAAAGCTAATTTTTGTTTGGTTTATTTTCAAAAAGGAAAAAAAAATTCTTAACTCGTGTAGCCAGCTTAGAAGAGACAAAATGGAAGGAAAATTGGTGAAAACAGGGATGAACCGTTTGAACTAAGCAGAGGAACAAATCCTATAGTACTGCAACATAAAAAGAAAAATCCATCATTGACAAAAGAGACTGTCTGAGGACACTGGTCTCCTTTGAAAGTCTGGAGAAGCAGTTCAGAATAACAATGATGGCCATTGCAATGACTACAATTTGTGCATTATAAATGGTATGTTTTTAATAAGTTCTTACATTGATATATCTCTTTGTTAGAAAGATCCTATTTCTCCCCAGGTCATTTTTCATGTTCTTCTCCCTGAACATAGCCTACTTTTTCTAGTGAAACAGCAATGCCCATATTAATGGTGTAAAATGGATCTGAGTAAAAAACAAATTGTGTAACGTAGCTGTAATAGCTCTGTCCCTGTCAACTGAACTGCAATTGACCTTGGAGGGAAGGTTAGGTGTTACATCCCTAAGGATGCTCTTTTGAGCTGGAAAAAAATGTTGACTGTGGAGGTAACAACAGACTGAGGGAGATAGAAGGAAAGACGGCTGTTTACTTTACCAATATAGATGCTGGGTAATTCACGGTTCAAATGGTAATGCCAACCTCCCAAGGTAGTCATGAGCCATGGAATGGCTTCTTCTTGACAACAAACCATTCCGATTATACAGTGAGAGTAAACCATCTTTACTTCCAAAAGCTTTGCAACTAGGAGTGACTGTGACTATCTCTTTAACATGTAACAAATGTGTGTTGTTTTTCAGAGGAGTCCCTTGTAAGTTTTATATGTTTGCTTTCTTGGAGATACCATTATCCAAATCACTCCAGGTTAAAATGAGGCAAAACATTCCAAGTAGAAGTGAAAGCAAGTGAGACACACTTGGTGTTTAGAGAGCACCCAGGCCAACAGAAGCAGAGCAAGGCAGAGGAGAATTGCTATGAAAAGCAGGCAGAGTAGCAGCAGTGGCCCAGTACACAGTCCTGGGCTTGATAGGTCATAGAACGGAGTTTAGAACTTATTTTCAGTTTCATGGGAAGGCATCAAAAATCTTAACCAAGAGAGTGATAAGACACATTTAAAAATCACTCCGGCTGCTATGCAAAGAACAGATCGTGTAAAGGCAAGAGTAGAAACACAGAAACTATTTGCTAGATGCAGGTAAGGTCATGGTGGCTTCCAGTAGGAGGTAATGATGGAGATGGTGGGAAGTGGTTAGATTGAGTTTGTGATTTGTATGTCGATGGAAAGAAAAGGAATAGCAGATATGAAAAAGACCAAAAGTGCATAAAACAGTAAATTCTTTGTTACGCTTTCAAACATTGAAGATATGAGATTAGGAGACTCTGACTCTTTCAATCCTTTACAAATATTTGCCTCCTCTTAAAGGACTATTAAGAAAAATATCAAGAAAAGTTGTACTATTTTAAGTTTAAAGTTAGTATACTTTAGTTCCATTCTTGTAAAATTCAGAGTATTCATTTTTTCATTTATTTCACAATTACTTGCTGACCACTTACTATATGTATAGTGCCATGCTAAGTAATAGAAATTCAAAGATGGATGAAAGACAGTACAGTTCTGCAACAGTGTCAAAACCACGAAATTGTTATACAGCTCAAAATTAGAAGCACACAGGGGCGCCTGGGTGGCTCAGTCAGTTGAGCGTCCGACTTCGGCTCAGGTCACGATCTCACAGTCTGTGAGTTCGAGCCCCACGTCGAGCTCTATGCCGACAGCTCGGAGCCTGGAGCCTGTTTCGGATTCTGTGTCTCCCTCTCTCTGACCCTTCCCCATTCATGCTCTGTCTCTCTCTGTCTCAAAAAAATAAATAACGGTTAAAATTAAAAAAAAAAAAAAGTAGAAGCACACACAAACTCTTATGTGCCACTTCATGGGAGTATCTACCACCTCCAGGTCACGGTGCACCCCAAACATGTATTTTTTCCATGTGATCAATCTGTGACTAGTTCTTTAACATATAACAAATGCATAAGGGATAAAATCATGTGAACTACGGGTTTGGGTTTGGCGTGATCTCAGAGTTGTATAAGAAAGAAACAGGGGAGCCTCAGGGAAGGTGTGGTCAGCTCCATTCCAGCAGTCAGGGAGGTATGTCTTTGAAGAATCCACAGTTTTTCTCACACGACTTCAGTGTTTTCTTCTTAAGACTGAGATAATAACACCTGCCCAACTACCTCAGGCAGTTGTTCTATGGTACATGTCATTTCTTCTCTTTCTGTAAGACCATCCTACAGTATTCCAATTATGGAATTTACATAATGTATCTCCTCTCAGAAATCTCAATGATCATTCCTGTCATTCTTATGTTGTAGCTTGACTCTTACACTTAAAGTCTTAAAAAAAAGGATGATTAAAGTTTTAGCCTTGTGCATTTCTACATTAGCTGTCCTTGCCCACTTACATTTTTACTCCATATTTGAGTTCCAATATTATATATCTTTTGTGCCATTGGATTTCAAGTTCCTCAAGGAAGGCCTTTGATGAATTAAAATATAGCTATGGTGTCTATATCTAGAAGGCTTAACATATATTAAATAATAACCATTTCAATATCAGAATAAATTAAAGGAAAGCACAAACCATTAACATTGTACCTTAGGATAAATTCTCTATGTAAACAGAAATATTGCATTTACCTATCTCTTTATGTACATCATAATAATATTACTTTATTCTTCTCCAAAAATCAAATGTTTAGAAAATTAGTTTTTGGAGACCTCTACTTCCAGCCAAGAAGAAGCAATGCCCTGACTGAAACAATCAAAAATAAAAACAGATAAATAAAAGAAGCAAGGTTTTAAGACACAGAATGAGGATTGAAGAACTGTGATCCCTGAGAGACAGGAAACAAATGAAGAAAGCCCTACAGTTACCCAGCTTACTACTGGAAAGAGTTTCCAGGCCTGCGTACAAGAAGGGGGAGCATCAGCTGAGCCTGATGCTCTGTGAGTTGAGGAGACATGGTTGGGAGTCCAGAGAGACCAAAGAGGCTAGAGTACACAAGAAAATATCAGATAGGAGAGAGCTACATGAAGAGAGAGATCCAGAAAACTGCGGATTGAAGAGCACTTGTATGTGTGGAAACTACACAAATCCAGGGAAAGAACCATCTGAAATGATTAGAGGGAACAATGCCAGGTGTTTGCCCAGTACGGGAGTAAGGCCCATTCACAACAGCCAGACTCCAACTTCATAATGCATGGGGCATTGAGTAGAATATTCAGGAGGGTCTTGCCTCAGTGGGGAATAATTAGTCCCAGACTGATCATCACCCCAGATCCACCTAACAAATCATAAAAGCAAGATGAAAGTATCAAATTGATTCTAAGCAAATTAACTGCATTCCAGAACAAACTCAAGAAGATTTACAGAAACACAAAAATATCCAACACCAAAAACAAGATAAAATTCACAATAGATGGTATCCAATCCAATAGTATCAGTCATGCAAAGAAGCAGGAAAGTACAACCCATAATGAGGAGAATCAATTGAGTCAGAACTGACACAGATGTTAGAATTATTAGATAACAACATTGTAAAAGTTATTATAACTATATTCCATATGTTCCAAATCTAAGTGAAGACATTGAAGGTAAAAAGTAAGATCCACATCAAACTTCTAGAGAGGAAAACTACAATGATGGAGTTGAAAAATACACTGGATGGTATTAAAAGGAGATTTAACATTGCACAAGAAAAGATCAGTGAACTTAAAGATATAGCAGCAGGAACTACACAGAATGAAATACAGAAAGAAAAAAAAATTTTTAATGAAAAGCAAATCAGTGACCTTGGACAATTTCAAGTAGCCTAATATACATGTAATTAGAGTCCCCAAATAATAGAATAGTAAGGGAAAAACAGAAAATATATTTGAAGAAATAATGGCCAAAATTGTCCAAATATGATGAAAACTAAACCCATAGATTCCGAACCCCAACAAACTCTTAGCATAAAAAACTTGAAAACAGGCGCACCTGGGTGGCTCAGTCAGTTAAGCAGCCAGCTTCAGCTCAGGTCATGATCTCTCAGTTTGTGGGTTCAAGCCCCGTATCGGGCTCCGAGGAGCCTGCTTCAGATTCTGTGTCTCTCTCTCTCTGCCCCTCTCCCGCTCATGCTCTCTCAATTATAAATAAACATTAAAAAAAAAATTTTTAAGAAACTTGAAAGCAAACACAGTAAGTTACATCATAATCAAATTGCTCAAAACCAATGACAAAGAGGAAATATTAAAAGCAACTAAAAGAAAACACATCACTTACAGGGGAACAAAAATAAGGATAATAGCATATTTCTCTTCTTAGAAAGACAAAAAGAAATTAAAATGAAAAAAACACAAACTAGGAGTAATTATTTGCAAAGTCTAGATCTGATATAGAACTTATATCTATATTACATTAAAAAAACAACTCTCCAAACCCAGTAATAAAAAAACAAACAACTCAATTTTAAAATGGTAAAATATTTTAAGACACTTCACCAAAGAAGATACATGGATAGCAAATAAGTACATGCAATGATACTCAACGTCATTAATTATAGGGAAATACAAATTAGAACTCCACTTATATACCACCACCCGCATATTAGAATGTCTAAAATTAAAAAGATTGGCCATATCAAGTCTTTGTTGGCAAGCATATAAAGGAACTGGACCTCTCTATTTCCATGCTACTAGTGGTAACATGAAATGGTACAGCCACTTTGGAGGCAGTTTGGTACTTCATTAAAAAGTTAAATATATAGGTACCACCTAGCTCAGCCATTTTATTCTTAGGTGTTTTCCCAAGGGAAAAAAAAAAAAAAAAAAAAAAAAGGATATGTCCATACAAAGACTCGCATACAAATGTTCCTAGAAGCTTTATTTGTAATTGCAGAAACTAGAAACAACCAAATATCCATCAACAAGTGAGTGGGTAAACAAAATTTGGTACATCCATATAATGGAATACTACTCAGGAATAAAAAAGAAACAAAATATTGACGAATGCAACGACAAAGATACTTTTAAAATAATTCTGCTGAGAGAAGACAACTAGATTACATTTATATAAATTTTAGGAAAGGCCAAATTGTCTATAGTGACAGAACACAGAACAGTGGTTATCTGGGAACTGAGATCTGGTAGGGGAGGAGGGAGGATTTCAAAGGGGCATAAGGAAACTTTGAGAGTAATGGAAATGTTCACTATCTTGATTTTATGTTGATGCTTCCACTCGTGCGTGCATATGTCAAAACTTACCAAAATATACAGTATAAATATGTGCAATTTATTGTGTTCTCTTATACCTCCAAAAATTTTTTGATACTTAAATATAAAAACAGATCAAAGAAACTAAAATTTTAAAAATGAATTTTCTTTTTCAGAGCAGTTTTAGGCCCATAGCAATATTAAGCAGAAAGTGCAGAGCTCTCTCACACACTCCCTACGCCAACACATGTATAGCCTCCCGCATTATCAACATCCCTCACCAGAATGGTATATTTGCTACAGTCAATGAACCTATACTGACTCATTATTATCATCCAACTCTATAGTTTCCATTACTGTTCGCTATTGGCACTGTACATCCTATGGGTTTAGACAAATGTGTTATGACATTAAGGATCACACGGAATAGTTTCACTGCCCTAAAAATCCACCTTGAAAATGAGTTTTTTACTTAACTTCTTTTAACACTTTAATTTTTGTGTGTATCTTATGTGCTAATGTTACAAACTAACATTTTAATCTTTTTTATGAACTCAACTGCCTTTTGGAAAATGAGTGAGTGATCAAAGAATATATATCTTGATACACTTGAAAAACTCATCTTTAAATGATATATGATTAAGTACATTTATGTAAAACTTTATTGCAAGAGTTCAGGAGTTCATGTTTCTTTTTAAGAATTCTGTCATTGCTTGGCTGATCTCCTGCATGCTTTAGGCTTTTTGACTCATTCTTGATGCGAAAAGATTTCATACTGAGACTCCCTGGTGGACACAATAATGAAGGTTGTTTAGTTGATATGTTTTTTTTTCAAACTTTACCACCACACTGACCCCCAAGTATTAAATCTCAGCATGAAGATGTTTCTAAGTTACATTTATACAACACAGTCATCCATAACACTTCAGGGATTTTATATTATGGTGTCAAGGTTATCTTCTGTCAGCCATTGTAGTTTTTCATAATCATTGGGTTCTAACATTATGGCTACTGCTTATAAAAACAGTGTTTTAAAAGATATTTCTTATCAAGGTTATGTCCAACATGAATATATGTGCAAATTTTCCTGTGCCATTATAAAATAAAAATCCTTTATTACCTCATTTTTCCCTGACTAGTTGGATGTATACACATGACATGTTTTATAGCTCATGTAATTCTTTAAATATCACATTACTGATTTGAGAATTTCAGAAAAAATTTTTGAAAAAAAATTCCTCTGACCTTTCCATTGTATTTGGATCAAGATATTACTAACTTGATTTAAACATTAGATTTTATCTGCTATTTACATGTGTTAAACAATGATTCTTCATAATTTCCCATCTAAGGAAAGAAATGAAGGTATTAACTAATTAACTAAGGAAAGAAACGAAGATATTAACTATAACATGCAGCAAATTTATAAGCACAAACCATACCAAAATCAGAGGATTCTAGGCTAACACTCAAAAGTAGAAAATTACATGGTATGTGATTCATTTGATTTCTGGTTTAGAAATAAGACAATACAGGTTTTCAGGAAAACTGAAAATTGTTTTGATGTGTTTGTCTCAGTGTTCTTTCTTTTTAAAATTTTTTTAATGTTTATTTACTTTTGAGAGAGAGCACACGTGGAGGAGGAGAGGAGAGAGAGAGAGAGAGACACAGAATTTAAAGCAGGCTCCAGGCTCTGAGCAGGCTCCAGGCTCCAGCACAGAGACTGACGCGGGGCTCAAACTCACCAACCGTGAGATCATAACCTGAGCCAAAGTTGAAGGCTTAACCGACTGAGTCACCCAGGCACCCCTGTCTCAGTGTTCTTGTTCTTACAAAGTTTTGTTATAGGTCACAAAAGGTAAATAATGCATGCCTTCTATTCTTTCTAGAGGGAAAGAGGAGCCTTTGCAAATATTGGTATGATTAAGAGTTGCAGTAGCGAGAGTATCCAGTGTTGAAGGTCATCTTAGCCACATTGTTTTATTCCTGCTTGCTATAGGATTCTGTATTTTACGCATTTAGATTTCATTCACCAAGCCAAAGAATGGATTTCCACAGGAAACTCCTATTTTGCTTTCCAATAAAACTATTTATTACTTTCCTAATACATGGGTTTAGCACATCTAAACATTTTTAAATGGGGAGTCTAAAGAATTCTGAGCTAAGGTTAACTACAAAGCAGCACAATGAATTAATACCACTCTTTTATCCAGACCAAATTATATATCAAATCCTTGGTGTTTTTAACCATTATGATAACATGTATTTCTTGGTGTTGGCATTCTTGGTGGTAAAAACTGAGTTCCCAAATATGGCCTGAAAGTAGGAGAGCATTAAATGGCATAAGGTAAAAAGAAAATTAGATACATTTTAAGTTATAACAAATCTAGAAGTCAAAGATCACTACTAAAATTTACCTATAAACTTGCTTACCAGGCTGGTTAAACAACAGTGATGTGTAGGACACTTTATAGGGAAAGGATACTAAGGGTTCTCAGAAGAGGCTTTCTTTGGATACTGGCAATGTTATGATCCCTGAGAGTTGAAGGCTAGAGCAGGAAATACCTAGGAAATGGACATCTTCATAAGAAGAAGAAAACTTGGGGATTACAATTAAGGAATAAGTTTAATGCCTGATTTTATCAACTAATGTTTAATATATGTAAGTTATGACTTCAGAGTAAGTGAGAAAAGACATAATTGAGGCCACCAGGGGCTGCTATGTACCTAGAGTCCAGGAGAGCAGAGATTAAACAACTTCTAGGATCAGAACATGAGCGTCAGGAAGATCTTTGGGTCTTTGAGAAAGCTCTGATGAAACACTTTATACATGTTCAGTCATCATAAACAGGTAGAAACTTTTGACAATACGCACATCACTCATAATAGAGAAACACAAGTGATAGCTAAAATAAGACACCTTAGGTTGTATCAACTTGGAAGAAAGTAAAGTTCAATGTTTTTAATGCATTGCTGATAGAATTATAAATTTCTACAGCTTCTAGGAAAAGCAATTTGGCAATATGTGTCAAAATTACAAGTGCCCATACCCTTTGACATAGAAATTCCACTTGTAATAATTTTTCCTACACATATACTCACAAGTGTGCACAATGACCTATTCATCTGATAAATACTTGGTGAGCACCAGCTGCATTGAGTTTCCATTCTAGGCACTCAGAATAGAGCAACAAACATAGTCGAGTCTCATGAAGCTTATGTCGGTTGGGGAGATGGGCTATAAATAAATAAATACAGAATATGTCAAGCGGTGGCATGAAGAAAAAATAGGGTAAGAAGAGTAGGAAGTAATGAGGGAAGGATTCTATTTTATATGAGGGAAATAAGGAGGTGACATTTAAATAAATGAAATGAGGGAGCAAGCTATATAGATACATATGGGAAGAGTGTTCTAAATACACGTCATCATAGCATCATTTGTAAAAACTGGAAAACAACCTACATATCATCAGTAGGAGCCTGATTGAATAAGTTAGATACAGATATAGCATATAACATATATGGCTTACAGTTATCTATGTATAAGCACAGAGAAGAAAATGATAAAGTGATTATTGAAGAGTACTGGGTGGCTGGGGTACTGACCTATTTTTCATTGAATCTCTGTTTAGTCCTTCAAATTTTGCACCACAGGAATGTAGTTTCAGCTCCATATATAAAACACCACAATGACATGGTTTACATTAAATAAATGTCTAAATTTGACTAAGGTAAAAATATCCATCCTGCTTAAAATATTTCTGGGAGTTATGGGAATCCCAAATGATAGTATTCTGCAACGTAAAATACCTGGAGAAATTTATACACAAATACATGTCACATGTGTTACACTAAGAGTATTTCTGGCCTTTCTGATAAAGACAGGCCCTCAGCAAAGGGAAAAAAATGTACCTTCTGAAAGAGCAATTCAAACCACACATCATCATCCGTGTCACTAAACAGGACTGAATGTCACAGATCCATAGTATGTTGTCAGATTTTTTAAGGATTTAGGGGTGCCTGGGTGGCGCAGTCGGTTAAGCGTCCGACTTCAGCCAGGTCACGATCTCGCGGTCCGTGAGTTCGAGCCCGGCGTCAGGCTCTGGGCTGATGGCTCGGAGCCTGGAGCCTGTTTCCGATTCTGTGTCTCCCTCTCTCTCTGCCCCTCCCCCGTTCATGCTCTGTCTCTCTCTGTCCCAAAAATAAATAAAAAACGTTGAAAAAAAAAAGAATTCATATTAGCACTCTCTTGTATGGAAAACATTCTGTACATTTTGCCTGTTCCACATTTGAATGAAAAATGGTCATAAAGCAAAGGCAGGCCTAAAACTGAAAACAAATTCAGGCCAAAAAACTAGGACAACAAATCAGAACAAATACACCAGCACTGAACTCGGGGTCCTCATGAAAACCAATGCTAAAATAAACTCAACACATTCAATTTCCCTGTATTTTCCTCGATTTTATGGAAGAATATGAATTCATCGGGAAGCCATAGACTTGCTACAGACAGGTAAGTTACAGAACAGAAGATAGCTTTAATTACAGGGAAAATTCCAATATTTAACTGGTAAACCTGGCTTGTGCTGACTTCCTCTTATGGACCAGACGCACCACACCCTGACGGCTGTAACCACTGTCCCCAGTTGACCTAATCAGCCACTCAGGTGTGAGAATGGCAATATAAGCAGAGGCCGGGCTGGGAGAAGTACCAGCAGGCACATTAAACGGGCTGTGGCTATACACAAATGGATCTGGACGGTCTGCTCCCCAGCACCCTTCACCAGTATCTCGCTGTACCCTTCCCCCACTGCCAATAACTCCAGCTTGAAAAGACTCCGTATTGAACACCTGTGGTAGGCAGAATTTCTGGGATTCTACTCATTTTACTTAACTATTTTCAAATCTGAGGTAAAGAATTATAAAATGTACAGATGATTTTGAGGCTAGGGTGATTGTGGTTTGGGGGGAGGGGGTGAGAGGTATCCTTTTGCCAAAGTGTGTTATTGCAGTTTGGGAGAGCACTATCCCGTAAGCTATTCATTTGTGGTGGTCAACAGTGTTCAACGGTTATATTAAGTTTGGACTCAGGAGGCAAACTCAGAATTTGCTGCCTTTACTACGTCTCTGTTTTTGTTATATACATGTTCAATTTTTCCTGGTGTTTTAGCAAGCAAAACTGTACCTTTGAGTCAATGTGAGACACACACAGAAACTACCTTTCATGTGGCATTCCCAGTAATTGACCGGAGTGGCCATTGCACTGGTCTGCTCCTCTTCTCAGAACATTCTCATCTTCCTTCAGTTACATCAAGCCGCATCAAAGTAAACCACCAAAATCAGTCTGAGATGCTTTCGAGTCCTTTCTATCTGTTTTTTCAGAGGTCAAAGTATAGTTGTATGATACTATTTTCTCTAGCCTGGTCACCACACCATATAACCAAGTGAGTGACATGTTCTGGCATAGATCTAATCCCAAATCCTTTTCATATGTCAGAGAAATCAGTGAACCATGAATGAAATGGATGGCTGTCAACTTGTACATTTAATAAACATTGCTTCATAATAACATTAGCTGATGTAACACCTGGGTGGCTCAGTCAGTTAAGCATTAGACTCTTGGTTTCGGCTCAGGTCATGATCTCACAGTTCATGAGATAGAGCCCTGCATTGGGCTCTGCGCTGATAGGGTGGAGCCTGCTTGGGATTCTCTCTCTCCCTCCCTCTCTACCCCTTCCTGCTTGCAGTCGCGCTCTCTCTCTCTCTCTCTCTCTCTTTCTCTCTCAAAATAAACTTTAACACTAGCTGAAACTGCTATAATAGTTTTATTTTGTTGTTTTACTACATAAACATATGGCAGTACAGGATTCGTTTGTGAAAAGAGAAAGGTGTAGAAGACAAAGGAACTGACAGTGATGGTGGGGAGAGTTTCCCAGAAGCAAATAGTTGAAGATTAAAAAGGCTCCTCTCTAAAAGCATCCCTTTGCAATCCTGACAGTTTCAGTGATGATATCGACATTACGTTGAACATTTTCACCCTCAAAACTCCTTCCCAGACTGTACTGCACAGCCAGCACATCCGAACATGTGGGACCAAAGACAAGGGGAGCCCTAGTCTTGCTCATTGCTCCTGGAAATGACCCCACAGAGAACAGATCTAGCTAGGCTGTAGGAGCATCATTGCTTCTACAGAGTCTCACAAACTGTTTCAGGATTTGGAAGCTTGTGCTGTTCTGGGTCTTTTTGTTTCCTGCGCAGATGTAGGTACACATGGTAAATAACAATAATCCCCGCACTGTAAAACTGAAGTTGTAGCTTTTTTTCAGACAGCGTTCTGTACAAATCTGTTTCCAAGGCAATTGGAGTTTTATGTCTTAAAACTCAAGAACATGTAGTAGAATCTTATTGATGGATATTTCATCTTGAGTACAAACTTCGAGTTGCTAAAAAGCAATGTAGGGTATTTATCAATAAAAGCTTATTAGATAAACTTGGAATCTATTTGTGGTAAGATCTAAGCATGCTCTCTGTTTATATCAAAGAATTTGTAGTGGTGATACAGGAAAGGACAATTGAAGAAAAAAGGAAGTGAAACTCTTAATGACAAATAACTGTGCCTACTGGTGAGATAATCAGCCAAGTAACAGAAGGGTCTACCGTGAATGTGACTGCTACGGATTAAAACACCAGATACAATAGACACGGTGGCTCTCACAAACAATTAGCTGTTAAGTGTGTGCAAAGAATGCAAGGGAAACTAAGCTCATTGGTTCCAAATATAGCACAGTAAATTTGGACCACACACACAACCTGCCTTTACCAAGCAGAAACAGCATGAGGCCATGAGCAGAGAAGAAACATACAGGCGCCTGTCAGAACCCAGTTTACACATGCCCATCATCATTTAAAATCAATTTATTTCTCTGTGGAAAAAAAAAGCTCTTCAGAATTTTTTAACACTCTGGATTCCAATTAAATGGTGGTATCCGGGGATGTGGATTAGAGAACCAGGAGAATCTTACCCTATCAGTGTATCATTATAGGAAAAGTGTCAGCCTGCTCTTTGGGGTTATGACAACTGGTTTGTGCCAGATAAACACAAAAATAAGACTAATCAAAAATTAAATGGAAAGTACTTTACCCTTCACCTTCTCAGACAACGTTGGACTTTCAAAATCAGATTTACCTGCTTTCATTATCTCACAGAAGCCCATGACTATTTCAAGACTTTTCTGAACAAAGAAGCAAAAGAAAAGCATTTGTAGAGCAAGATGAGCCTTCTTGTGCCCCCCACACATTCTCTGGGCTTCTCACTTTCCCATCCATGAGAAGGTTTCATTGATTTGTCATTGAGTGCTCCCTGGAGTCCCATGAAAGCATGGAAAATGTGACCATATGTTTCAGCCGTGCCCTTGGTCGCGCAGCTGCTGACACCTTCATTGTCCAGCCTTCAAGATTCTTTAGTACATTTTATGTCTTAGAGACAGAAGTTATTTTAAAGTGATTGACTGAAGCAGAGCTTCTGGAATTAGAACAGGTGTGATTTGCGTACACATCTGTTTGGCCATAAAATATTGGCAAGTAAGTGGGGTATCCAGGCTCGCAGCTGCTTTCCAAAAGCTGCAGACTGCAGTTAACAGCCTTCTGAGACAGCAAGAGTAGGGGGTGAAATACTCTTTCATTGTAGACAACAAAAATTAAATTATCTGCGTTTTGCTTACAATTAATGGTATATTTCTGAATTTTTAATAGAATGAAGTCATCTAAATTCATGGTTTCTAAAATATCCTTTTCTTTTAAAATGCCCATGTCTGTTCTCTTGTGGAACCCATAGGGAGAGATGCAAATATTTAACGAACTAAACAATTTGAATCACACGTAAATGTTCCCATTTACTCTCATCATTCCCTTAGAATAAACCTCTGAGGAATAAATACATTTCTTCTAAAGAGGGAAGAGTATCCAGAGAACACCTACATGCAAACACTTGGAACCAGTCAGGCCATTCCACTGGTATTTGTCTCTTCTGTCCTCTGTTGTAAAGATATATTTTAATAATATTGACCAATTGTGAGATGGAAGTTTCTAGGAATACTTTATTAATGTAGTCAGAGCTTTAGATTTTAGGAGTAATATATTAACACACGCTCAGAGAAAATAAATTTTAGCTCTGCTTCTGTAATTCCCCTCACACACTTATACGCAAATATTTTCTCAGGCCAGGAAACAAACTACCAAAGGAAAAATCATCTTGACTTTCATACCAAGATATAAGTTCTCTCCACAAGGCCAGTATTTCCATTGAGATAGGTTGCTTATGGCAAGATTTAATATTCATTAGAAAATCGTGCCTTGGAGGTTATTTTCATCTGTTTGGCATCTCCAAGGGAACTTGACACATAAGCCAGTTGATTTTAAGTAGCTTAAGGCAAAAGAAAATTCCTGGCGATGGCTAGATTCTTCAAATGCTATTCTTTCCCCAGACCACTATAAACGTTTGTAGGCCACCTCCCTTGTGACCATCAAGACCCTAGTTGAAACTACCAGGTGTTTCACATTGTAATCCCCTAGCAGTTGTGAAACATATATAAAGAACTGAGCACAGTGTCACATGTAAGATAAGACAGTGTGGCCAGTGCCCAAACAGAACTACTGAAAAATAAGGCCCTTCAGCCATCTCCCAAGGGCAACCTACCATGGCTGCGTAAAAGGAGAGGAGACTTTCAGAGCTCACAGATAAGAAGGCAAGAATATAAAGGCTGGAGAAAAGCTGATCTGCTCACCCCCAGCAAGGGCCTCACACAGGATGAGATTCAAGAACCATCTGAAGACCCAGTCAGTAACTAAGAATTTCCACGTGTGTGTTCTATTATGCTAAATACAGCAGGCCCAAAGTCATCTTCCTCAGCAAAACTAAATACGGACCATATTTTTATCTGGTTCCTCCAGTTTCTTTTTCCTCATCCCTTTCAGTTATACCAATACATCTTAAATTTCCAAAACTATTCCTTCATCAAGTTATCCCGCTGTTGGACATCTTCTAAAGATTCCTGTTTCCTTCAGGGTAAAATCCATGGCATTTCTAGCTAAGATGCTCTATGATCTGTCTTCACATTGCCTGTTTCTGACTTCTCCCCAAGACCTATACTACATTCTAGACTACTTATTATTGCATTCTTTTGACATCAAGTTCAGGCTCGATTCTAAGTTTTTGGTCCTGTAGTTCCTTTCACGTAAAATGCCTTTCCTCTCCTTTCTAGCCAGTTCCCGCCCATCTTTTAAAAAGCAACTCTTTATCAACATAAACAAGGGAGTTTTTCTGCCCAATCCTGACTTTTAAAAAAAAAATTTAAGGGGCGCCTGGGTGGCTCAGTCAGTTAAGCGGCCGACTTCGGCTCAGGTCATGATCTCACGGTCTGTGAGTTCAAGCCCCACGTCGGGCTCTGTGCTGACAGCTCAGAGCCTGGAGCCTGTTTCAGATTCTGTGTCTCCCTCTCTCTGATCCTCCCCTGTTCATGCTCTGTCTCTCCCTGTCGCAAAAATAAATAAAACGTTAATTTTTTTTTTAAATTAAGGTTTATTTATTTATTTTGAGAGAGACAGAGACAGCATGAGTGGGGAAAGGGCAGAAAGAGAGAGGGAGAGAGAGAATCCCAAGCAGGCTCCACACTGCCTGTGCAGAGCCCCATGCGGGGCTCAAACTCACGAAACTACCAGATCATGACCTGAGCCGAAATCAAGAGTCTGACGCTTAACTGACTGAACCAACCAGGCACCCCGATCCTGACTTTTTTAACCTTCACCCTCACCTACCTACATGACTCATTTTGACTGTTCGTATATTACCATCCATTCTTACATGTATGATTTATATTTCTAATTATATTGGTTCTTCCTAAAGAACAGGTACTATTTCTTACATTTCTCCCTTAGCACTGAACATAGCAGGCACTTGATAAATACTTATAGGAGAACACATGAACCAATGTGCAGTTTGATCTTACATGGAGTAAAGAACAGAGAAGAGGTCAGGAGTCTAAGCTGAGTTAGGTCTGCATGGTTCCTGTTAAACCCTAATTGCCATTGCTAAATGTCCATGTTAACTCCAAATCCTTAAATACATTGTAAAAGCCAATCAAATGTAAAATTACTTCACAGGAAAAAAATGTGAGAACAAAAGTATCACTGGAGCACCTATTTTCATCTAACATGTTTAAAACCAAACTAATTTTGTCTTGTATAAATCACGGCATTATTTCCTAATATTATATATAGGAGGGAAATATATATTAAGGAATTGCGTGTGACCAAAATAAAAACCCTGGAAGGACAGCAGATACATAATCATTTTTTTTAAAGTATTTTCATGTCAAAAATTAAAAACTCTGTTTATGGGCAACAATTTCTGGTCAAATCATCATAATATATAAATATGAAAATAGGTCAGTGATATCTGTAGAATATAAACTATTTTAAACTCTTCAGTCACCTGAGAAATATCAAATTGGCAAAATTGCACTTAATAAAAAATATGTGTTTACTTTGTACAAGGCCCTGTCCTGTGAATATCCTCATTTAATCTTCTCAACAAATCTATGAATTAGACACCATTATTCCCATTTTATACCTGTGCAAACTGAAGCCAGAGAGATTAAGTAACTTGCCCAAAGTCACACAGCCAGTAGAGGGCAGATCAGGATAGGCATCCAGGAGTCTAACTGCACTTTGAGAACAACACATGTGTCCATTTCCTTTATCCAAGCAGGAGGTATTAATAATGATGCCTGACATCATGATCCATGATGACCCACGGTTGAAAGATGAATCCTTACTTAGTACAGAGGAACAGAAGATTTTGTACATTTTCAAAATATTAAAATCCTGGCTAGAATCTTTTTAACACTTGTTTTATTGTTCATTTCAGCATCATTATTGCCTTATTCAACAGATCGAATGGACTTCTAATCCCTTCACCAGTTTATGAAGAACTCAGTTAAGAAATAGAAAGCATCCCTACTGATATTTTAATCCCTGCTGAAACATAAGAGAAAAATAGCAGATATAAAAAGAAGAAAAACAAAATCCTTGAAAGGTCTGTTCTCTGTGATAAAGTGTAATACAATGAGCCTCCTCAAGCCAATAGCCTGGAAAGAAAATTTCAGCTTTTCAAAGGACCATATTTGATGTTCAGTTGCCATATAAAACTCACAGAAATGCAGTCTTATACACATTAGAGTGTGACCTTAGGGAAGCTAATTTATTTGTGGATCTGTGTCTTCATCTGTCAAGCGAAGAGACAGATGGTTTCTATTTACATCATTTATTCCTTAATGTGCTTTTATATTTATTTCTTACATTTGCGTTAATTTATAAAGAATTTGAAATAATTGCATAAGCTATAAATATTCCTACATACCTAAGTAATGATTTAGTGAGTTGATGGTGAATTTTTTCTTTTATTGCTTTATTTTTTATTTTGAAAAATTGCAAAGCTGTAAGAAATTGAAACAATAGTTGAACAAAGATTATATGTCCTTCACCTAGATCCACCAGTTGTTAAAGTCTTCTTCACACATTTTGCTTTGTCTTATTGCCCTCCTGCCCTCCAACTCTCACACACACAGACATATCCAGTTCTGGACAAAACCATTACAAAGGAAGTTACACTTTGCAACTAATTACATCCCATAGGTCTCTTAAGAACAAGAACATTCTTGGGGCACCTGAGTGGCTCAATTGGTGAAGTGTCTGACTCTTCATTTTGTCTCAGGTCATGATCTCACAGTTGATGAGTTTGAGCCCTATGTCAGGCTCTGCATTGACAGCACAGAGCCTACTTGGGATTCTGTCTCTCCCTTTCTCTGCCTCTCTCTCTCTCTCTCTCTCTCTCAAAATAAATAAATAAACTTAAAAAAAAGAGAAAACAAGAACATTCTGTTGCATAAATACATCAATTACATACCCAAGAAATTTAACATTGATACAATATTGTTTAATACACAGTCCCTATTCAAATGTCTCTGTCCACAAAGATGTCCTTTCTAAATGTGTTTTTAAAATTGAAGATCCAGTAAAGAATTATACACTTCATTTAGTTGTCATGACTTTTTGCTTTCCTTCAACTTAGATAGTATCCTGCTGTTGTCTTTGTTTTTCATTGCACTGACATTTTTTGAGGACTCCAGGACAGTAAGTCTTAAGAAATGTCCCATAATCTGGATTTGTCTGATTGTTTCCTTGTGATATCAAGTATTTTCGATTATCAGTATGCAATAATCCATTACTATCATGATTTTTTTGATGCTCATAGTGTTTCAAATTTAGCCAGTCCGGTGGTTGTTCTGTGGTCTCCAACATGTTCCCGTTACTTTCTCAGCACTTCCTTGCTTTCTGATGTTCCAGGTTTATCTTCTGCTCTCTCTCAGGGCAAGAGCTGAAATCACCCAATACACCAAAAATCCTGGTTCTGTTTCGTGGGAATGGTATTTAGAAACTAATATCTCAGTGCTTGCAAATGCCATTTGCATCCTGGCCCTTTCAGTGGACAGAACTAGGAAAGAGAATCTGTTAAAATCATAAGCTCACTAAAATAGATGATCTGTTTGGAGTTTATGATTGATGCATGTTTTGAATATGAACTCTATTTTTTTCCTTTCTCAAGATTATCCTATTGTTCCAACACTTCTTTTGTACAGTAAGTTAATATACAATTTTATCATATACTTATTTTCTGTATTTACTTGGGTCTCATTTCTGTACATACTTTGTTCTGGTTTTGAACTTTCTATTCTTTTCCAGTGGTCTATCTATTCATATGCCAGTATCTATATTCTTCATTCTCTTTTATGGTGATAAGAACACTTGACATGAGGTCTACTCTCTTAAATGTTTAAGTGTGCAATGCATTGTTGTTGACTATAGGTACAATGTTGCAAATCAGATGTCTAGATCTTATTCATCTTGCTTAACTAGAAGTTTATGCCTGGTAATTAGTAACTGCTCATTTCCTCCTCCTTCCAGACCCTAGCAACCACCATTCCACTCTTCCAGCCTATGAAATTATTTTTAGATAACTCATATTTGGAGAATAATGCAGTATTTGTCTTTCTGTGACTGCATATTTCACTTAGCCTAATGTCCCTCAAGGTTCATCCATATTGTTGCATATTGCAGAATTTCTGTCTTTTTTAAGGCTGAACAATATTCCATTGTATGTATATGCTACGTTTCCTTTATCCATTCATCTATCATGGGCATTTAGGTAATTTTCACATCTTGGCTATTGTGAATAGTGTTACAATGAACACAAGACTGCTATTATCTCTTTAAGATCTGGATTTCAATTCTTTTGGGTAAATACCCAGAAGGAAGATTGCCGGATCATATGGTAGTTACATTTTTTAATTTTTTGAGGAAACTCCATACTGTTTTCCAGAATGGCTGCATCATTTACATTCTCACCAACAATGTTCACATGTTCCAGTTTCTCCACATCTTTGCAAACACTTGTTGTCTTTTGGGTTTTTATGATACTAGCCATCCTGACAGGTGTGAGTCCAGTATCATATTCTTTTAATATGGAAGCTTTAAATGTTTCATTATCATTCTCTCCTGAATGATAATATAATCCTGAATGATTTTATAATCATTCTCTCCTCACTGCTCTTATTTTCTGGGATTTTGCCCCATGTGTATTTTTTCAGTATGAGTATTTTTATATGTTATTTTTAAATAATTTCAAATTTATACAAAAGTTGCTGAAATAATACAATGTCCCACATACACTATATGTACAACAAAAATTATGTGTGCTTCAAGGTAGGTGCTTTCATATTCTTCAGTGACTCTGAGCTATAAAGATTCTTCTAAATGACAGTTTACTCAGATTCTGGTTGAGTTATCAAGTCAATATCATATCCCTTGAAGTTTTTGCTGAAATTTTTAGGTGAATCTAAAAAATTATTAAAATAAAATTTTAAATTTTTAAGCGAAAATTTAAAACCAATTGAGACTATGATATATCAATATCAAAGACAATTTTTAATCATTCATAGACAACTTAAAAATTATTTCCATTTTTGTACATTGCCCTTCAACTCTTGTCCACATGCTCCTAGATTTTTTTTTTTTAATTTTTTTTTTCAACATTTTTTATTTATTTTTGGGACAGAGAGAGACAGAGCATGAACGGGGGAGGGGCAGAGAGAGAGGGAGACACAGAATCGGAAACAGGCTCCAGGCTCCGAGCCATCAGCCCAGAGCCTGACGCCGGGCTCGAACTCACGGACCGCAAGATCGTGACCTGGCTGAAGTCGGACGCTTAACCGACTGCGCCACCCAGGCGCCCCAAGATTTTTTAATGTAACATAATAAACCTCTAACTTGAGTTGTTTTTCTTTTTTTTTTTTTTTTATTAAGTAGGCTCCATGCCCAACATGGGGCTTGAACTCACAACCCTAAGATCAAGAGTTGCATGCTCTACTGACTGAGCAACCAGGTGCCCTAAGTTGTTTTTCATTAATCATATCAAAATCTTTCTCCAGGTTTATGTGTAATCTACCTCATTGTCATTTTGGAAGATTGAAAAATATTTTGAATTTTGTCAACATTTATAACATTACTACTGGGCAAGTTTAGCTCCATGCTGTGTACCCACATCAGCGTCACCTCCCACACCCCCAGCAAAGGTAACTATTATTCTAAATTTGTATCTATCATCCCCATACACACCTTTCTCTCTTTCTTTCTTTTTCTTTCTTTCTTTCTTTTTGCTAAAATGTATGTGTTGTTAAAGCAGTACCAGTACTATGTTGCATGTTTTTAAACTTTATAGGAATGGTATCATATTGTATGTATTCCCCTACAACTTACATTTTTCATCCAAAATTAGGTTGTAAGAATTATCTGGGCGGATATATACTGCTTTAGTTCCTTAATTTTCACTGCAATATACCATTCTGCTATTTGATTCCATCGTAATTTTTTTACACATTCTTCTGTTATTGGACATTTAGGTTGTTCTTAATTTTTACTGTTACAAATGCTATCATTCTTGTAAATACATTTTCGTATGCTTGTGTGGGAGCTACTCTAAGGTATGAATGTGGCAATGGATTCCTATTCCATAGGATATTGTATCTTAAAGTTACCTAGTTATTGCCATATTATCTTCCAAAGTAGTTCCATTATATTCTCCCATGACAGGTCCTGGTATGCTAATAATAGGTGCTATGATCTGAATGTTTGTATTCCCCCCAAAATTCATAAGCTGACATCCTAACCCCCAAAGGTAATGGTATTAGTTGATGGGGACTTTGGTAGGTGCTTAAATCACAGGGGTAGAGCCCTCATGAATGGAATTAGTGCCATACAAAATAGGCTCCCAAGAGATCCCTGGCCCCAATTACTATGTGAGGATACAAGCAGTCTGCCGCCTAGAAGAGGGCACCCAAGCTGACCCTGCGGGCACCCTGACTTCCACCCTTAACACTTCCCAGCCTCCAGAACTGTAAGCAATAAATTTGGGTGTTTATAAGCCACCCAGTCTGTGATATTTTGTTATGGCAGCCCAAATGGTCTAAGACAATAGGTATCTTTTGACTGGTAATTTTGCCTGATAGATATTTCATTTTGATTTTACATTGCAATTTCCTAATCACTAGTGAAGTTAAGCATTTTCTCATATATTTATTTAGCTACTTATGATTCCTCTTCTACAAATTTCATGTCCATTTCTCATTTTTCTGTTGGATTGTTTTGATCTTTTCTGACTAATATAAATATGAAGGAGTTATAATTTTTTTGATATCAGGTGGTGATTTCTAGCAAACTTTTTTTTTACACTAAATATTTTACTGTGTACTGCTGCCAATGTATATAAAATAATTACCTTAGTGAAACAATTTTATGAAAGTTCAGAGAGGTAGATGTTCAGGACTGACAAAAGTAGAAGTTTATGTAGGATAGCACATGTTATAGGGATAAGCTTTTGTACAGGCTTCAAATTTAGCTGTCCTCTCACGAGTTCATGAAAAGTGGTTTAGGAAACCTCCAAAGATTCATTTTACTACAAAAAGGAACAGACTTTCTGGGGTCTGAAGGGATTTGTACTTAACGATACTCCAGTTAGCAGGGGGTCATGTTGAGCGTTTTGCAGACAGAATTGTTTCAAATCTGCATCTGCCTGGACAACCTGAGGGCATCCAGCCAGCGCTGTTGAGCTCCCGCCTTCACAGCAGCGCTGTTGCAGGAACCAGACTTGGCGCTCGTGGGAGGAGCAGGGCAGACTCCTTGGTGGGTGCATGGATCAGTTAGGTTGTGGATCCTCTGGATCCTCGAGCTCCAGCAAACTCTTTTTTTTTTTTTTTTTAATGTTTATTTATTTTTGAGACAATGCGAGAGAGTGCAAGCAGCGGAGGGACAGAGGGAGACAAAGAATCTGAAGCAGGCTCCAGGCTCTGAGCTGTCAGCCCACAGCCCTACACGGGGCTCGAACTCACGAACTGTGAGATCATAACCTGAGCTGAAGTTGGAGGCTTAACCACCCAGGAACCCCTCCAGCAAACTCTTAATTGTTCAGTATTTATTAACAAATACTTCAATAGACATCCCTTTGAACATATTATTGTGCCTACATAAAAATATTTCTGTTGTATAAAAATAAGATGTGAATTTCTAGAAGTAGACTTGATATTTCAAGGGCTATGTGCATTTTTAGATTGCTCACCTAAAATTTCCATAAATTTACATTTCCATGAACATTGGGTGACAGTGACTGGGTTTCCATAGCCTTAAAAACACTAAATCTAATCAGTCTTTACTATTTCTTCTTCTTCTGCATTGGTTACTGATGGGCTTTGTTTGTTTTTTCCAAAGTGATATATGTGCTTTGTTTTCCTATGACTTTGAAAAGGTGGTTTTATCATTCAGTATTAATCCTTTCTGTGATATGATTCAAATACTTTCTTCCAGTCAGTTTTGTCCTTCAGCTTCATTCATAATAAATACCTTTTTCAAACAGAAGTTTCAATTTTATGTCATTTCAAATATGACATTTTTTAGCTTTATTTTTTCTCTCCCCGAAGATTATAGAAATATCACACTGTACCACACACATTGAAAGAAATTTCAGACTCTTTAGATTTTAGAAACCTGCTCAGAAATTGTTTTTGTGTGTGTGAGGCAAGTATCGTTTTTAAAAATCATTTACTCATTGTTCCAACATCATGTAATTAATTGTTCATGTTTTTCTCACTGACTTGAAATCATGTATACATATACATGTGTATCTGTGTAGGATAAAATTTTTTACTCTATTCCTTTAGTCTATTTGCTTTTTCTTAAGCCGATACCATGCTGTTTTGATTATTGTGATTTTATAATATGTTTTGCTATCTGGTGGGGTAAAACCCCAATTGAAAGAGGAACCTCCCTTCAAAACTCTCTTGGCTATTACTGTGCATATCCAGATGAATTTTGAAATCATCATTTTGTCAAGATCCTCCCAAAGGGATTTTATTTTCTCATATTCTATACAGATAAACACTTTCCTCAACCAAATTGGATGCTTAAGGGATCCTTTATGATTCAATTAGAAGTTCTGAAAATTGAGTTCTAGGGAAGAAATAAAAAGTAATAACAAAAACACCCATCAAAATCACTTTTCTTTCAAATGCTTAATAAACATGATCTCTTTTCTTCCTTTTAACAACCCTGCTAGGGATGTTTTGTTAAACTCATTTTAAAAGAGAAGAAACTGAAGTTTATTTTAGGGAGCTTTATAGGCTGAGAGACTACCCAGCTGGAAACGTGAACAAGGCATTATCACTGACTCTGAAATTAGAACGCTTAACCCCTTTAGTTTCTCTTATCTCTAGAGCAGTGGTTCCCAAAGTGCTTTTCCTTGACCAGCAACAAAAGAATGCCTGGGAACTTAGAAATGCAAATTCCCTGGCACTACCCCAGACCTACTAAATCAGAAACTTTGGGGATGGAGTCCAGCAATCTGAGTTATAGAATACCTCCAGGTATTCTGAAGCAGGTAAAGTTTGAGAACCACTGATCTAGAATCTAAAGACTGAGAGTAATAAGAAGAAATATTGTGTAACAATAATTAGTCACAAGGTGTAACAAGAAATGTTGGAGGGGGTGGGGACAGAAAAGAACAGCACTCCTTGAAAGGAGCAAGAAGAAATGCTACAGACTCTTGAGTTTTTCTATTAAATGACTATTGTGTTAGTGATAACAACAATCTCTACCTGGCTCAGAGGATAAAAAGTAAAACAAAAAATGTTTAGCTAAATAGGTCCCACATACTTTTCAGATCAGAAACACTGAGAAACCATTGAACTAGACGGAGCATATAAACATCTAAGATGTATCATCCCAGCTCTGAGATCTGCGACAGAGAAATGCATGAGTGACTCTTTGCTAAGACCCAAATGCCTGTCCATATGGATTTTTATCTCCTTCAGAGGTCAGACTATAAACAGGTCTGGGAACTGAGTGCCAAAGTTTTGAAAAACCCTAAGAAGAGAAAACACTGACAGATAAAAAACAATTAGGGGACACTGTGGAGAAAGACCAGCATAAAGCAGCGGTGTGGTTGGAAGGCTGAGGAGAAGGGCCAGTGGCTGAGGAAAGGAGCGAAGCCTACCAGAGTGGACATCGGAGAGGCTGAGCCAGCAGCACCATCTGGGGTGGTGAGGTGAGCCATATGCCCTGCGCATTTGGGGCTTTCCACAGCTGAATCTGATTAAAATGGGAGCAAAAAAATAACTTTTTCATTATTATTTTTGAATCGGATACATTTACCATTATTTGCAACAATATACAGTTTGGCCAAATTCACATTTAGTGAAATTAGTACATGGAACCAGCTGGATATGTCCGTGCAAAGAGGACTTGGTGGGTTCAGGTGCGTAGCATCTTTGTAAGAATTACCTATTAACTCAGTGATTAAAGATAATTAGCCTTTCAAGAAGGTATCCTGTCAGGATTAGGGATAAATTCTTAGAGAAGACGCACTGTAAAAGGCACAGGCTTGGATTGAATACATTTAAAATATTCCCTGGGTCCTTTATTGGGTAGTGAGGTGCCTGCTTGGCTCAGAAAAAATTCACACAAGATTTTCAAAATCACCCTGCGAACAGGAAGACTGTTACTGTAGCATATCTTCACCACCCTCTTGGAATTTAAAGCAGTATTTTCAAGGTTTATTATTTGTATTGGTTTTAATAGGATTCTTTTATGAACCAGTTTAATGAGGAGTATTCAATTATTGCTTCCTGAAAACACTGCTGTAATATCAGACTCCGTGCTGTGAGGCCTCTCTCAGTAAAAGTGTGTGTGATCTGAATGGAAAATAAAAGAACTATGAAATAGCCATCCTTTACTATACCAAGCTTTCTGTCTGCCAATGTGAATGAATGGTGGATAGATGCAAACATCTCTTTCTAGTTTGGTAAAACCGTTGCATTTAAAAAGAAAGTGTATTTAAATCTCAAAATCCACACTGTGACACTTATCACAAAAAGACTTCCTCAGAGTAAGACTTTCTCTATTTCCTTTGACAAATCAGAAAGGATTGGGCAGAGGTCTTCTAAACCTGTGGGATGATTAATTAGAGAGGGTGCCCCAGGCAAAGCTCAAGAATCCAAAAACAAACATGCACATTTAATGTGTAACGCTCAATCTGGAGTTTTATACTGGATCTAGCAACTTGGAGAATGTGCCCCAAGGCATGGCTCAGAGACTGTGCTAAAGAAATAAGAGTGATAGCCCTGAAAAAAGAGACCCAAATTGTTAATTCACTTTTAATCACTAATCAGAACCTTTCTGAATGCTTGATAAAACCATCATGCAACTTGAGCTGAAAATGTTGTTACTTTTATGCGTATTTAATTACAGCTATGAAAGCTCTCAAGAGCTCATACACATAGCAGATAACTTTTCATTTTAGGAATGATGACTGGGAATTTTCAAAACCAGCTTAGGAGGTTCTAGAATAAAGCCATCATTGACATAATGGTTAGGGCAGGAAAATACATTTATCCTGACCAGATCAAGACCCTCTTCATCCTGCCCTGATTACTGATGTATCATACTCAGGCTTTGAACTTTTATGTGGATGGAAGAGAATTAATTAACTCCTTGTCACCCAAGCATTTGTCACTTGATACTAGACAATTTCATATATGATGTAAAGTGTACCTCATGAAAGAATGTCATTAACTTCCATGGAGAGCTTCATTTAGCTTTTCAGTCTTAAACAGGTTAGCCTCATCCTTGTGAGAGAATAACGTGAAACAGAAATTACAGAACAAAAAACACTTCTTTGAACAAACACTACACAAGGAATGTCTACATCAAAATATGATGTGAATAACTTCCTCTGAGTTCTGAAAGGGCAACGTTCCGTGTCTCCACCAGCATCAAGAAGTAGCTTGTTGGGAGTGAAGAGAAACAGCTTGACACCATTGCACCCCCACTGTCCCTCCTCCCTGCACCTGCCGCATCCCAATTCTTTGATTTTTGACAGTTGTCATTCTCTCAATCTTAGATGAGATGGCACACCAGTGCAACCTGAAAATAAATCTCCCTAGCTTTCCTACCCCTTTCCAGCTAGATTGCCACCCTCTTGCTCCACAGAATTTCTGGCTCTGGCATCATGTACATATTAAGTATAACTTATTTTTTTTTTGCTATTATTGTTATTACAATTATTATTGTAATTGTTCCAAGGTGAGGTTGAGGATTCTCAGAACTTCCTGTTAACAGTTCTCTCCCTCCTGCTGAGCTAGAGATTACCACCTCATTGTGCCAAACTTTTAAGTATGTGGGGATATTTTTATTAAAATATTTTTCATATTAGCTTACTGATTTGGGTTAATATGATTATATTACTTAATTGAAGGGGAGAAAAACGGAGGCAAAGATGCCATGCACTTCCCTAAAGCTAACATCAAGGTAGAATTTACACGCCCTGACTTTCTTACTAGTAGTCAAGCCAGTTATAAAACAAAAAACACTGTCACTCAAGGAAGTGTTTATCCTGGGGTAAGAAAATTGATATAAATAAACTTACCATATTAGTGCCAGAACACTGCCCTTTACCACTCATTCATCACCTATTAGATTAGATTAGCTAGAATTGAAAAACATTCACAGGAAGAGAAATGCCCATCATCAAGAATATGGCCCAATGGAACCAGCCTTTATTGAGTACACACCAGTATAAAGGTACCAAGCCCAGGGGCCCTGAAATTTTCAAAGATAAACAAAGCTTGTCCCTACCCCTGAAGACTCCAATATGCTCATGTTGTTTTTCTGTCATTGGGAACAATTCCCACTAATTATCAGCAGACTCACTGACACCAGTGCAAATACCTCTTCAGATACTGGGTTATGAGATTGTTATAATCCACTCCTCAGCCTCTGGGACACTGATCTTTATCAAATTCAAATCCTTGAAATCATCTTTTTCTAGATAGATAGATAGATAGATAGACAGATAGATAAGGAATTGGCTCACATGATTATGGAAGTGGAAAAGTCCCAAGATCTGCAGTGAGCAAGGTGGATACCTAAAAGAGTCATTGGTTTAATTCCACTCCAAGTCCAGAGGCCCAAGAACCAGGAGAGCCAATGGTTCCAGTCCAAGGTCAAATCTGAAGGCAGGAAAAGACCAATGTCCCAGCTATAAGACAGGCGGAGAGAGCAAATTCTATCCTACTCCACCTTTTGTTCTATTCAGCCCTTCAATAAATTGGATGAAGGCTGCCTACATTGGGGAAAATTATCTATTTTATTAAATCTATCAATATAAATGTTCATCTTATCCAGAAACACCCTCACAGACATACTCAGAAAAGTGTTTAATCAACTTTCAGTAATTCAGGAGCTAATTATTCAGGTGTTGTAACCTGATACTTAACCAAATGGTCTTTTACTAAAGATGATCAAATACAAAGTCCCTAGAAAGACACTACTCTTGTATCCTTCTTGAAAAAATTATTTGAAGACAAACAGAAGAAATAAAACTAACATCTCAAGAACGAGAAAGCTGGCATAAATGAATAAGCAGTGAACATAAAGTTCAATTAAAATGAGATATCTAAATAATTGTAAATCTGGCTATAAAACTAGAGGCAAATGTCAAAAAGAGAACGTTTCTTAGTAGAAAAAAAGTCTTAGTAACAATATAGATCTAAATTCATGATTTTATTAATAAAGACTGACAGGTAATTAGGGAAAAATAGAAATCTTCCTAAACAAAGGTTTCAAAATGAATCACTTCATTCTTGGTTTTAAAAATTATGGAAAATGTTAATGCTTCAGAAAAACTTAAAAATAATCACATACAAAATGAAAAGAAATATATAAATAATTTCCAAATTACTAAAGAAGATTGAAGGAAAATAAATATTTATTCATTTATTAGATATTCTTTTGAACAACCACGTTTTGCTGGCACTGCTCTGATTCATGGGTTTACAGTGCTTTATAATTAAGAGACAAAGTGGTGGGTAATGCCTCTTAAATTAGGTCTAAAAATATTTAGAAAAAATACTCTATTCATAAGAAATAGTCGTAAAATAAAACAAAGCCAAAAGAGAAAAAAGTTAAAGGTAAAAAAGTTAATACAAAATCTACCAGATCTTAAGGAAGGAACCAGCAGCCCTTTGGCCATCCCACTGGGTTGTAGACTTCCTGGATGCCCCCACCCAGATCATCACCTTGAACATCACTCTCATTAGTCATAACATTCTACCCCAGTAGTTGCCAAAGGTGTGGCACAGTCTCTGAGAAGTACATTTTTGTTTCTCACAGTATCAGAGGACACTACTGGCATTTACTGCGTGGGGCTGGCATAGCAAAGAAACATCCTACATTCCATACAACTTTCGAACATCCAAATAGACATTAAGGTAAGTAAAGCAACTTTTTCAAGCTTATTATTATATTTTATTCATGAAAATCATTTTTTGCAGGATTTTAATATAAATGACTTTTGTTGATCAAGGAAAGTGGTATTTCATTTTCAGAATTTTACCAAAATTTGTTCATCATGTGGGAATATCCTATCAATATCAACTCAGTTCATGGAATGTGTTACCAACCAATACTCCTGAAATCAATCTGCAATTTAACTGTAGCACTCACAGAGATTTGAAATTTCGATACAAACATATAACAACTTTGTTATACTTTCTAGGATACTTATAGCCAAGAGTTCACACATTAGAATTCTTATTAATTTACAAATGTATTTATTTCCTTTTGTTTTTCTTTTGTATTCCAGTTAGGGCATTCTATTATTATTTTTTTAAATTATGTATGTTACATGTGAACTTCATTTCAGGACAGTAAAAGGGCTAGTGCAAAATATTGCTGTGAAAGAGCTCCACATTGGCATCTCTTAAGTTATCCCAACAGACCACGCTTTTTCCCAACTCAAGAGTTTTTATACAGGTGAAGTTCATTGCTCTCTACCATTCCCTCAAATCCTAAAACACCTACTACTCTGTCCAGAGGCTAACTTATTTCTTTCCTCAGTCTTCCCATAATGGCTGAAATGAAACCTTTGCTGTGAAGTCTTTCCTGACAACCCTAGTCACTGGGTTTCCTGTGTTATCTTCCATATCTTCATATCTTCATCTTGTTCATTACTTTCAGAGCTCCTATTACCACAGGTAATGATTGTTAGGCTGCTTAATGTGCTTAATATCCACCTCCCTGACTTAAAGCACAACTAAGCCCTTTTTGTTGTTGTTCACCACTATATAGTCAGGGACTAATACAAGGCCTGAAACATGGTGAGAGCTTGATATAAATTGGTTGAAGAAATAAAAAGTGTTAGAAATTCAAGGGAAAAACTGAAAGAAAAAAACTTTCAATTTTATAGGGTGAATTTAAATACAACTCCCAATCTTAGAGAAAACCAGTGGAAGATAATAGAAAGAAAGAAAGAAAGAAAGAAAGAAAGAAAGAAAGAAAGAAAGAAAGAGAAAGAAAGAGAGAAAGAGAGAAAGAAACAAAGAAAGAAACAAAGAAAGAAACAAAAAAGAGGGAGGAAGGAAGGAAGGGAGGGAAAGAAAGGCAAAAATCTGAATAATATGATTAATATAATTGCTTCATAGAAATGCACTGAGCTTTGTGATCTATAGGAGATATCTTTTTCAGTGATCTTGAAACATTTTGAAAATAGATCATGGGATAAACCACTTAGAAAATGTCAATTATTTCCATAAAGCAGAAACTGGACTGCCCATATTGTATGGTCACAGTACAGTAAAGCCAGAAATTATTTTTCCATCCAACAAATATTCACTGTAGGCCTATTATATCTAGATTCTTGGCTAGGTATTAAAGATATAGCAGGAAACAAGCAAAATCTTTGCTTTCTTCATGCTTATCTACTGGTGGGGAAGGAGAAACAATATACAAACAAATGAGCAAAAACCAAAACAGTAATTTTTAAAATATTAAGTGATTTTCAACAGAGTATGGTTGACTGACTATGGTTGGGGTGTCTGGGTGGCTGGGTCAGTTAAGCTCCAACTCGTGATTTGGCTCAGGTCATGATTTCCTGCATGGTTCATGAGTTGGAGCCTGCTTTGTTAGCACGGAGCCTCCTTGGAATTTTTCTCTCTCCCTCTCTCTCTGCCCTTCCACTACTCATGCTTTCTCTCTCTCTCAAAATAAATAAACAATTAAAAAAAAAAACCTCAAGGGGCACCTGGGGGACTCAATCAGTTAAGCGTCCAACTCTGCATTTCCACTCAGGTCATGATCTTACGGTTTGTGAGACTGAGCCCTGCATAGGGCTCTGCACTGACAGTGTGCAGTCTGCTTGAGATTCTCTCTCTCTGCCCCTCCCCACCACGTTCTCGCTCTCTCTCTCTCTCTCAAAAATAAATAAATAAACATTAAAAATAAAACCCTTAACCACTTAGAAATTTAAAAACGATCTAACTTCTGTGTTAAAGAAGAAAACAAAGCTGCCAAAATGCTTTATGAAGTAAAACAATCAGAATATTAGAAATCAAAACTTGGGGATACTGACGATTATGCTTAAAGGACAACTGCTGGTTGTAAGTGCTTTTATTATTTTAAGAAAGAAAAGATTGGGAAAAAAATACTAAGAATTTGACTCAAACCAATAGAAGAATATGGATACATTGAATGAAAATAAAGTGAGAAGATTAAAAGTAAATGCAAATTTAATCATGCACTTGGGTGGCTCAGTCAGTTACGTGTCCAACTTCAGCTCAGGTCATGATCTCGTGGTTCTTGAGTTGGAGCCCAGCACTGGGCTCTGTGCTGACAGCTCAGAGCCTGGAGCCTGCTTCGGATTCTGTGTCTCCTCTCTCTGCCCCTCGCCCACTCTTGCTCTGTCTCTGTCTCTGTCTCTCTCTCTCTCAAAAATAAATAAAACACTTAAAAAATGTTAACAAAAAGTAAATGCAAATTTAAGAACTAAAAAAATTAAAAATAGTATTCTGACATGTCCATGTGACCATAAGTTTACTTCAAGGTAAATTAAGTGAATTTGGACTACTGTCACAAAAATTTTTAATAAAGTATCAGTTTGTGCACATAATTTGAAATAATATTAATCTTTCTCAAATTAAAATTTTGTGAAGGAGCATGATAATTTCAGAGCAAATTTTAACCACATTTATATTACTGCCCCATGGTATGCCATGTTGCGTTACTCACAATCCTTTGTCAGTATTAGTCTTAAGTTATGCAAGTTTTAAATTATGAGAGGTTTTAAGGAATAACTGCATCTTGCAGAAAACATGAAAGCCTTATATTTATAGATGAATGCATATTATATAAGATAGAAAAGACCAGAAGGGAGATTCCTAAGAGTAAACAATGGTTCCCTCTGAAGAGTCCATGCAATTGCATGGATTACTTAAAAAAAAAATTTTTTTTTTAATGTTTATTTTGGAGAGAGAGAGAGACAGAGTGCAAGCAAGGGAGGGGCAGAGACAGAGGGAGACACAGAATCTGAAGCAGGCTCTAGGCTTTAGCTGTCAGCACAGAGCCCCATGCAGGGCTTGAACTCAAGAACTGCAAGGTCATGACCTGAGTTGAAGTCAGACACTTAACCAACTGAGCCACCCAGGCACCCCTGGATTACTTTTTTAAATTAAAAAACAACAAGAACAAAAAGCTTTGAAACATAACTAATTATCTACCCTCAGATAACCTAGGGGATTCTTTTCCTCTTCTCTGCAGCCTTGGCTTTTGTTCTATGTCTAATTGGAAGGCAGAGGTTGTGAAGTCCCAATCATCTTACTGCAGTGACATCATAGCTCAGGGATGAAGACACAGGCTCTAGAGCCACACTGCCTGGCTTTGAATGCTGGCTCTTCCTCCCCCCTGGACTGCCTTAGGCCTCAGTTTCTTCATCTGTAAAATGAGAATAACAATGGTTTTTATCTCATGGGTTCTTATGAAGATAACCCATCTCATAGAGTTGTTATGAATATTAATTGAGGTAATATACATAAACTACTTGAAACCGTGCATGGACCATCACATAGTATGGACTATATGAGAGCAATGTGGTTATCAGAAGGGAGGCTGGGAAGTGTGGTCTTCAGTGGGCTGACCACGGGTCCACTAACAACAAAGACCTTCTCTATTGCTTACAAATTGCCTTTAACTGAGTATGGTTGACATACAATATTACATTAGTTTCAAGTGTACGGTATAGTAATTCCAAACTCTATTGGTTATGCAGTGCTCTGCACAAGTGTAGCTACCATCTGTCCTCACACAGTACTATTACAATATCGTTGACTATATTCCCTATGTTGCATCTTTTACCCTCATGACTTGTTCATTCCATAACTAGAAGCCTGTACCTCTCACTTCCCTTCATCCATTTTGCCCATCCCTCCCCCACACCCTGGCAACCACCAGTTTATTCTCTGTGTTTACACAAAGATCTTATATTTTAAGGGAGGAACAGGAAATTGCATATTGGTAGCAGCAATCTTGGCCTTAGTCTACAAACCGAGTAACATGTTGCTAGATAACCCAGAGTTGTTTTAACTGTAAAAAGGGATTTTCTTCTCAAACTCGATTAATCTAGAGTTGATGTTAATATCTCATTTTTATTTTACATATGCAGAAATTGAACCTTAGGTTAAGTAATTTGCTGCAGATCACACAGCAGTAAGTAGAAGATGTGGGATTTTAACTTTCCCCTTTCTGACTTCTTGGTGATGACAGGAGAAGACACAGTCTAGAGGAGCTCTGGTGCCCATGGTAGACATCAATATTGACTAATGATATATTTTTGAGGTCATTTCTCCTATAATAATAATAAATTAGTGTTCTCTACAGAGATTTCAAGACAAAGGTATAAACAACAATGGAAATTCAGAGAATATAAACAGTATGTCCTTTGAGATTACCAAGTTGGCATCAGAAGTACATTTTTAAGTGATCATCCACTGGCAATGGAAGCCAACTCATTTGTTGAGCTGTCAAAACTTGTTTTTGTAATTGGATATCTCAGTAAATTTTTCGTTGCAAATAATAGAAACCCAGTTAATCCAGTGAGCAAAAAGGACAAAATATTATGAGAACATTGAGGTGTGCTATGGAACCAAAGGCCTGTTTTGGCATCATAAAAGACTGGGACCAGGAAGAGAAAACCCATCGGAGACCCAGACAACTGCTCTCCAGCCTCTCTCTCACGCTCTCTTACTCTCACTCTCTGCATCCATGTGGTCTCATCTCTTTATCTCTCAGATGTTGGCTTAATTTTTTTTCCTCTGAAAATCAATATGATTCAAGATGACCGCCCCATACAGGCAGCCTCTGTTTGGGAATTTGTGTCACCTCAGGCAAAACAACTGAAGAAGTTAACTAGCATTTCTGATGTCCAATTCCAAATTTCCAGTTAAAACTAAATTGACTCAGCTCAGCAGTTTACCCCTAGTCCAGTCCAGCCTGCTATGGCCAAAAGGCAAGAGTCGTGTATAAACATTGTAGGTGGGTAGTGATGGTGCCCATCAGGGGAAGAGGGGATTGAGTCAGTCAGATGCTCTAAAAATGCATCTACTAGAGTGGAATTTTTTATGAAAGACTATAAAGTTAGAGAATTGGTCAAATTTTGTTCATTTTTGTGAAGAAAATTATAAGACAGAGTTATTTCAAAACTAAAGAATGATAATTTGCCTGCAGTTCCTTTCAAAAAAAAGAGACCACATTATAAACTGCACACCAGGGGCTAAGAAGACTATACAGGAAAGTGTGGTGTCCATATTGATTTTTTAACATCAGCACTTCTCCTTCATTTGAGGAAAGCTGGCATGTAATTAAAGGAAAAGCCCCAGGACCATTTCCAGAGAGCTCAGGATCATCCAAAAAAAAAAAAAAGGAAAATAATTCAACATCTCTTTTTCTACTCCTCGAATTTTTTTTTTCAAAGTAATCAGCTGAGTTCAGTTAGAAAACCTTTTGCAGTGTTTAGTGTCTGGAAACGGCAACAGAGAAGAGCTTTTCAAAAATAAGAGACTTCTTATAGTCTCTGAAAGGTATTTCCTACAGAATTTGTTATCAGCTTCTGTCCTGATGAATGTGAGACTGTTACCTTGACCTACTCTGGGAAGTTGTGCCATATGAGAAGACTATCATGTTTACTGTCTACATGTGTTAGTTCAGGATTAATCAGATGATCGCTGGGAATTGAAATGTAGTCCACAGCATGTGAGAAGGTTCTACCCTCATTACCCATGGATGATTTCATTCCCTAAAAGAGCTGGTACATTTTCTGAAATGAGATATAGCTTCCAACTTTTGCCTACATTTGTGAAAGCTAGAAAAACTCTTCAGTAGTTAAGCCAATATGTCATCTCTGGATGCGGGGCCAGAAAATAGTGTGAAATGATGTGACACTTTACATTAGCCTCAGCTGATGGCACTTACAATATAAGGTGAGGGGGGAAGAATGGTAAACACTTATAGTGAACAAACTTATATAACATTTTCTTTAGACCCAATTTTGTAGTCATCACCAGGTTGTATAATTGTCAAAGAAAAGCTTTCCTATTGGAAACATTTCATGGAAAGTTCTCATGGTTACAAAGGTCTTCTTAGTAATAAGCCCTGCAGCTGGTATCCACAGGTCCTGATACCATCCTCTATGCAGTCATTATATTGAACAAGTAAGACTTTTAAGGTGCAACAGGAAATAACTCTATTCTTTCCTCCCACTACCCATTAAAGCCTACTCTGAATGGCTGCTTCTTTTCTTTCCCTACCTCTACAAACACCTGGTAAATCCTCATAACCTTTGTCTTTACATACATTATTATATAATATTGTATACATCATATTATATTATCCTTATTATATGGGTGTTTACATAAGTTAACATATAGCAACTAATAGTAAGTTACAAATACATATTTGTATTTATAACAAATTTGTAACTTCTTGCATATAGTAAGAACAAATTTACAACTTCATTTAGAATTAAAGCTTTTCTCCTCCTCTACTTCAGCCCCCTGCTGCAGTTTGCCCTGCTTTGGGCTGGCAGCCTGCGGTGGAAAGGGAGCATGTTATAGTCATCAACTTCTCTCTTTTCTCACCTGGCACTTCTCCCAGCCACTCAGTAGGCTACCTCTGCCTCCTCCACATTATGGTAATACAATTTGGGTGCTGTGGAGCTTGGCAGATGTTTAAAGCTGGGCTTTTTTCTCACAACACACTTTGTGGATGCTTTGAAGTCCCTTCGCATTCCACCATCACAGGATCTCTCTCTGTTGTAGTTCCCTTGACACAGTGAAAGCTGTGAATTTCTATTCTCTTCTCAGCCTCTATGCCATTGAAGGACATCTGGTATCCTTCCCTTGTGACTCTCTTGGGCAAGCCCCAATATAACCCTCTTCTGATTCCTTGATATGTGACCACAGGCATCCCAGAAGAAATACTCCTACAACCTTAGGAAGACAAACACTAGATGAGCAAGTTCAGTGCTCTGGTCAAATAGCATTAAAACCCCAATTTCTGAGCAGATTACTACCACTGAAGCTACCTCTCTTCTCTCCACAGTCACAGCCAGATGCCCCTAATCTTCAGCCAAGTAGATATTTTTCAGGAATAAATAGATGGGAGAAGCATGTCTAGTTCTCCACAGGGGTCCATTGAAGCTCCTCTTCCTAGACTTGAGAAGAGAGAAAAGCACCCTCTTTACTCCTAGCCCATGTCACTAAGGGAATATAGACTCAAAACACACTGAAAGCCCTCTCCAAAAAATAATCTTAACACTCCAATTCAATCCTTCTGTGCCCTTGATAAGAAAAAGGAGCTAACAATACTCTACATGAAAAACCTGAAAGACTCCACCAAAAAGCTGCTAGAACTGATACATTAATTCAGCAAAAGTCTCAGGATGCAAAATCAATGTACAGAAATCGGATGCATTTCTATAAACCAATAATGAAGCAACAGAAAGAGAAATCAAGAAATCAATCCCATTTACAATTGCACCAAGAACTTGGGGCGAGTAGGTGGCTCAGTTGGTTAAGCATCCGACTTCAACTCAGGTCCTGATCTACTGTTCATGAGTTTCAGCCCCACATCAGACTTTGTGCTAACAGCTCAGAGCTTGGAGCCTGTTTCAGATTCTGTCTTTCCCTCTTTCTCTGCCCCTCCCCCACTCATGCTGTGTCTCTGTCTCTCAAAAATAAACATTGAAAAATTTTTTTTTAAATTGCACCAAGAACCATAAAATACCTAGGAATAAACCTAACCAAAGACGTAAAAGATCTGTATGCTGAAAACTGTAGGAAACTTATGAAAGAAATTGAAGAAGACACAAAGAAATGGAAAAACATTCCATGTTCATGGATCAGAAGAACAAATAGTGTTAAAATGTTGATATTACCCAAAGAGATCTACACAATGAATACAATCCCAATCAAAACTGCACCGGCATTCTTCTCAAAGCTAGAACAAACAATCCTAAAATTTGTATGGAACCACAAAAGACCCCAAATAGCCAAAATAATGTTGAAAAGAAAACCAAAGCAGGAAACATCACAATCCCAGACTTTAGCCTCTACTACAAAGCTGTAATCATCAAGACAGTATGGTATTGGCACAAAAACAGACACATAGACCAATGGAATAGAATAGAGAACTCAGAACTGGACCCACAAATGTATGGCCAACTAATCTTTGACAAAGCAGAAAAGAGCATCCAATGGAAAAAAGACAGTCTCTTTAGCAAGTAGTTCCGGGAAAACTGGACAGCAACAAGCAAAAGAATGAACCTGGACCACTTTCTTGCACAAAAATAAACTCAAAATGGATGAAATAACTAAATGTGAGACAGGAAACCATCAAAACCCTAGAGGAAAAAACAGGCAATAACCACTTTGACCTCAGCCAAAGCAATTTCTTATTTGACACATCTCCAAAGGCAAGGGAAATAAAAGCAAAAATGAACTATTTATTGGGACCTCATCAAGATGAAAAGCTTCTGCACTGCAAAGGAAATAATCAACAAAACTAAAAGGCAACTGATGGAATGGGAGAAGATATTTACAAATGACATATCAGACAAAGGGTTAGTATCCAAAATCTATGAAGAACTTACCAAACTCATTACCCAAAAAACAAATAATCCAGTGAAGAAAAGAGCAGAAGACATGAATAGACACTTTTCCAAACACATCCAGATGGCCAACAGACACGTGAAAAGATGCTCAATATCACTCATCATCAGGGAAATACAAATCAAAACTACATCAAGATACCACCTCACACCAGTCAGAGTGGCTAAAATTAACAACTCAGGACACTACAGATGCTAGTGAAGATGTGGAGAAATGGGAACCCTCTTGCACCGTTGGTGGGAATGCAAATTGGTGCAGCTGCTCTGGAAAACAGTGTGGAGGTTCCTCAAAAAATTAAAAATAGAACTACCCTATGACCCAGAAATTGCACTACTAGGAATTTATACAAAGGATACAAGAGCGCTGATTCACTATGGAAAGAGCCCAAATGTCCCTCAGCTGATAAATGGATAAAGAAGATGTGGCTTATATATACAAAGGAATACTACTTGGCAATGAGAAAGAATGAATTCCTGCCATTTGCAACAACGTGGATGGCACTGGAGGATTTTATGCTAAGTGAAATAAGTCAGTCAGAGAAAGACAGATATCATATGTTTTCACTCATATGTGGAACTTGAGAAATTTAACAGAAGACCATGGGGGAAAGGAAAGGGAAAAAATAGTTTCAAATAGAGAGGGAGGCAAACCCTAAGAGATTCTTAAATACAGAGAACAAACCAAGGGTTGATGAGGGGGGAGGAAGAGGGGAAAATTGGTGATGGGCATTTAGGAGAGCACTCGTTGGGATGAGCACTGCGTGTTGTATGTAAGCAATGAATCATGAGAATCTACCCCCAAAACCAAGAGCACTGTATACACTGTATATTAGCCAACTTGACAATAAATTCTATTTAAAAAGAAAGGAAAAAGGAACTAACAGTTGACTGGATTTTGAGCACATCCTTAGAAATCTTTCATGATGATTTAATACCTCACTCTCAAATACGGAATAGCTGGCCACTCACACTTGGGGCTGCAGCTGAAAGTAAAATTGATATAGTTTCATTTTAAATTGTGTTACCTGTAGGAACACAGGCAACATGGACAATTCTTCTTCCATACGAAGCCTTTCAAGAGCCTTTGAAAGGACCCTCAAGGCTCTTCAGAGTTTTCAAGTACTTTACATCCATTATGGCATCTGAAATTCCTCTGTAAGGTAAGAAGGATAGATGCGAAATGAGTCCCCCAAAGAGGTAGAAATAAGCAACTTGTTTAAAGTTACGTACTAGAAAGTTCTTCTGACAACAAATTCAGTGTCCAACCATGAGCTGAAAATGTTTTGAAGCAAGTGGAATTGTCTTGTAAAGCAAGGTTAAAAGCCCAGTTATTAAAGAAGGTACTACCACCCCATCTATCAAACTATGAAGGGACATTGAAAAAAAACCTCCCAAATCTAGTGATTGTTTTTAGGATATCTAGGCCTGTATATTTTGGGAAAAGCCTTATTGGTGATATTGTCTCTGATATATTCCCCTCCTTCTGATTCCTTCTACTTCTTTTCTCCCTACTATTCCCATCCTAAACCCTCCCCAGGAAAACCATTCTAATAGGCCTGAGAAAAATGGTGGCATTGGATTAAGACAGTTCATCAAAAACTTGTTGAGATAAAAGAGTATCTTCAACCCAGAAACAACTAATTGTTTGGACAGACCATCCATATTTACCTGCTAACCTCCTAATCTCACAGTCTTGCCCATGTATTAGGTTGGAAGATGTGTAGAGACTAGAGAAATGCCCCCCCCCCCAAAAAAAGGCCAGAGTCCATGTGATGGCTATTTATAAGAATATATTTAACTACCAAGCACTTTTTAAAGTATTACATAAACTAGATCAGAGATAAAGAAGCAGCTGCCTATGACCTTTCTCTGGCCCTTATATTTAATTTCCTTTTGTTTTTCTCTTTCAAGCTTTGCCTGTCAAGTTGCAGCATTAAAAGAGATTGAAGAAAAACAATCCTAGGAAATAATCTGGGTGCAAACAATTTTATTTGACTTAGGGATTCTTTAACACGTAAATCTTAACTCAATCAGAATACTCTAAAGACATGGTCATTGTAGCACAAGACCAAGGAGAGAAAATAAGATGGGGTCATTTTTAAATTTTGTGTGTGTACAGTAGAGAGAGTTTCTTAAGTTGTAGGAAGTGATAATTAAAATGGAATGATGTTAGTGCTTATGCATTAAATACAGAAGATATATGAAAATTTACTGCCTGGCAATGGGAGGCTGCCCACACAAATGTAAAATATGTGACCTTGGCTCTGATACTAGGCAACGAACAGAAGCTCAGAGGGCCTAGGGTGTCAACTGGTAAAGGTTTGAAGGAAGTGGGGGAGATAATACACAGTAGTGGAAATTTTGGCAATGCTGGCACCCGTGGTCATGTGGAAAACAGAAATGGCATCTGATGAAATCATGGATCTGGTAGGGAGATTACTGAACAGAAGGTTGAATGTGCCATTTTGCCTCTAGATGCCTATAATAACATACTAGAAAAGATAGGTGAACTTTTAAAAGAACTACTAAGTTTTCAAGCAGAAGTTAGAGAAAATAATCAGGAAACCAGAACTTGCTTGGTTTGAAAATAAGCATTGTTTTGGTCTCTCCTAACAAAATTTTCTCAAGGAAATAGCTTCAAGGCAGAGATCAAACCCAGGGTGCCATCAGTAAATCAAGACTCAAGGTGAAGATTTCAAGGCATTGTTGCAAGACCACTTCTTAAGACCTCAGAAATATTTAAGAATGTGCCTAGGAGAACTTCTAAGAATCTAAAGAGTATGCTTCATAGACCTTCTCAGTTAAGCATTGGGGCTTTTTAGAATCTTGAGGGCATTATCCCATAGCAACTGCACAGAAAGCTGAAGGTAAAGAAGGGCCTAAGAAAGAAATGTTGGTGTGGCTTTTGGCTTAAGAAGTTTATTTTAAATTAATACCTAAGAAACCCAAAAAGTCTATAAAAGAATTTCATTAGCTTGGACTGAAAAGAATGGAAGCAGTTCAAAATGAAAAAACACCTTTGGATTCCAACCTTCTATATGTAGGAAGCAGGTTGACAAACTACTCAGCTTTAGATACGGGCTACATAGAACAGGGAGAGTAATTTTGGCAAAACCAAAATCTTAGTAGCACTAAGAGCCATGGAAAAGCCTTCCTAAGGAGCAAGGCTGGGCAATAATCAAGTAACTGGGAAAATGTGGTGCTAGGTTTTTAAATTGTGATGGAATAGTGACTGCTATGTACCTCCCATTCCTTTTTGAATGGTATGGTCTATTGGGATTACCCTATCTCTGAGCCACCATGGTGTATAGGGGATATGTAGGGGAGCTAACATATGTCTTAAGTTCATCATGGGTCTTCAGATAGAAAGTCATTGTGCTTGAGGCACTGCACTTAAGGAACCTCATCCGCACCTTGCCCCCTGATCTAGAAGATGAAATCCTGGACTTTAAGCTGAGAGAAGGGATTGGCCAGATAGTAAATATTTTAGGCTTGCAGATGATAAGGTCTCTGTCACAACTATTGAACGCTACTGTTGTAGCATGAAAGCAGGCATAGGCAATATACAAATTAACGGGCACAGCTGTGTTCCAATAAAACTTTATTTATGTAACTATGTGGTGGGCCATAGTTTGCCAAGCCCTCATATAATGGGATGAACAGTACTTTGCAGGTGACAGGAATATAAATAATTTGTGACAAATTCTTTGACACTCCTCCCTGAGAATCTGGGCAGAGACTGTGGCTACTTAGAGAATACAGCAGAGATGACATTATGCCAGTTTCCTCACCTAAGACTGGCAGCTTCTACTTCCTATATCTGGGAATTTACTCTTGGACCCTTGAGCCACCATGTAAGAATTCCAATTACCTGCTGGACAGACATGTGGAGAGTTATATTATCTGGCAAAGGAGAAGAGTCCAGTGGAACCATCATGGTGAAAACACCAGGCATGTGAATGGAATGGACTCGAACACTCCAGATGAGCCTAATTAAGTACTACCAAGTGATCTTAGTCAACACTACATGAAGCAGAAGAATTACCTGCTAAGATCTGCCCAAATCCCTCCCCCACGAAGTGATGAGATATGATAAAGCAGTTGTTTGTTAAGCCAACTGTTTAGGTTTTTGTTGTTGTTGTGACACTGATAAAGGTAGAAAACACACACACTCATACACATACACATCAATACTAGGAACAGTTTAGGGACTATGAAGAATTTGTAGTTTGCTCTTGTTTTCATGATTTTTAAGTTTTTAAAAATAAGCCTGAAAGTTTTTCCCTTGACAAAAAAAGCAATTGAGAGGCAAATCTGGACTCAAATAAAGAGGAATGACATAGTCAAAATGACCCTTAAGAGAGAAGAATTATTTCTGCTGCTGCAAGAGAAAGGACATGCAAGAAGGCTGACACAGGAGCTTTACCAGAGCCCCGAGGAAAGTTGATTAGGATCTGGCTGTGAAAATGAAGGGAAAGAGGCAGATATTTTTAAATGTTACTCAAGAATAGATGCTTGCTCTTCTCACCTTCTGCATTTACATTCATAGAGATGTGAAAAGGTCACATGAATTGTACCCAACAGCAGTTAGACTGTATCTCCATTTTCCTGTTTCCATTCTAAATTTAAGGAAAGAAATCAGTGAATATAAGACAGGAACATTTTTACATTCCATCAGACTCATGGAGACAATATTTGTATTTTTGTTTTCAAACTGGATTCTTTTATTTTATTAGTCTTTAAAAGGCGGGAGTGTCCTAAAAAGTAGGCCATCTGCTCTTGATCTACAACAGCCCCCACCTCCACCCCCATTTAGACTTTGTTTTCAAACACAGATGCCAAACTGAAATTTTTTTTATGGACATTAAGTATTTCTGTCACATAATATCAAAGGTCACAGGCTGCCTCTTAATAGATATTTTAGGAACATTAATTGTCTCCAAAATGATTTTTTTTTTTTTTTGGCAAGGGAGGCACGCTGTTCTTTCCAGCAAAATGTCCAGGTAATCTGTACTCTACTCTAATAAGCCATCTAGGACACTTGTCAAATAAGTCATTTGCACTGAAAGGTATCTAATTTACAAGACCCCAATTTTTTAAAATGTTGCATCTCTCTTTTTTTCTAATGTGTTCTCATACTGCAACAATCCAAAGAACCTGTGAAGTAGGTGGCTTTTATTGTGCCCTGGAAGTTTAAATTCCTGCTCTGATTCTCCAGAAAGAGAGAGATGAGACGTCTTAATGAAGGACAACAGAACTCATAAGAGAAACTAATGAAAAGAACACGATGGTGCCCAAAGGTGCCTAATACACTGTGAATTCCATTATAAATAAAATCTGATCATTTTTAGTTTCTTATCAGATGCATTCTCTATGCTTGTCTTTCATTCCTGCTGCAGGAAATTCTTTACTGACACTGAATTGGAGAAGTGATTATTTTCCCCAACTGATGGCTTTGTGTTTCTGGAAATATGACTTTCAACATGCAAATTGGATGCATCAAAAATCATTCTGATGCAAGACCAGAGCTTTACAACTCTTTTTACAATTTCAAAATGAGTTTGCTGCCCAAAGGAAAACATAAAACACACCAAAGCTGGAGAAACAGTAACTGTTCTAAATAGCTTAGAAATTTCCTCCTGCCTGATAAACTGCTTTTATTAAAGAGTTTATTGTTTTTTCCCAATTTTGAATGGATGTTTCTAAAAATGAATGGAAGGTGAGAAGGCAAAAGGAAAGATGTTGACAAACTTGTAACCACAGTAGTTACCAGACTCAACCAACAGGAATGGTACAATAAACCAGGAAGGATGCCATTGACATTATACTGATAGCAAGTAATTACGTAGTGCTTACTGAGTGCCAGACACTACTGCAAACCCTTTATATAAAATAACTCATTTAATCATCACCACAAGAGTAATTCTAAAATCCATTTTACAGATGAGAAAATTGAGTCACAGAAAGGTTTAAGCTGCCCAAATAGTGGAGTCAAGATTTAAACACAGGCAGCTCTGACTCCAGATTCCAGGCTCTACCTGGTGGCAAAACCACCTAAAACATCCAACTTAGGACAACTAAAAATGTCCTGTGGGTCTGAAAGAAATTGTTTTCTCCAGACAGAGAAGGAAGAGAGAGAGAGAGAGAGAGAGAGCGAGCGCAGAGACTCCATTCTTTTTTTATCTCTTCAAAAATCTTCACAGTTTCTTATGCGTAGTGAAAGAAATGTCTCCCAGGGTAAGTTGGTGTCAGGGGAATGATAAAACCAGCAACACCGACTAAGACTCCATAAATCATCTTCCAGGAATTCCGTAAGAAAGTGTGACAACCGTCTGGTTTCCAACATCCCTCCTGATGCTTTAATAGACCAAAAAGTTTAGATATATTTCTTTCAAGTTTTTATAGCAAAACTAGGTTTACAGACAATTTGTTTGGAGGAAAAAATCAAAGACGAACGTTCCTGTATTTAGGTGGTAAATGCATGTTTGGTTGATACAGGAATTGTTATCATTGAGAGTCAATGGGGAACCCATGAAAGTTATCCAGTATCCAGCAGGTCCATTGAGTTATCATATAAAAGCTATAAATCATCAGGGCAGACTAAATTGCCAAATTGTGTACTATAGTTAGGGTTTTAGTCAACATGATGAACTTAGAAAGATGTCTGCCTGAATAGATTTTGTTTTTATAGCTAAATAGAAATCATAAGTTACTTCAGAAGGAAAACATAGTTACATCTATCTATTCATGTTGTTTTCAGGATTTCATTCGTTCCAGATTACTACTTTTCTGAGAAGGAGGGATATGACATCTGATAATGTCTTGTTGGAAATAATGTTTAATTCGTTTTATTTTAAAAATTCCAATCACTTATTCTTCTTCCTTAAGTCAACTTTACTGTAGAATTTACGAACTTCTTTGGATGAATAGGGGTTCTTCATTTATGCATTTTCATTGAGCATCTATTATGTGTCAGGCACAGTTCTGGGGCCAGAGTCCAATTTCCATGTTAGAGATGGGAAGACAGAGAGCCAGAGAAAGGAAGTGCCAGCTCAAGGTGGCAGGTCCAAAACTAGCACAGACCTCTCCTCATTTTAAAGGCAAGTTTCCTCCCTCTCTGGACACTACCACACAAGAAGGATGACATTCTGCTGGGTACTGTGCAAGATACGGAGCATTCAGTAGGACCCTTTCCTCCAAAAAAATCTTGTAATGTAATTGTGGAGACAGAAGCACATTCAAAGTAAAACATAGTACAAGAGTTGAGTGCCAGGCAAGGCAATAATACAACTTTTGTTGTCTCGACAGAAGTTGACATTACTTATTCTGCTCACTCCTTCTGAAGCCCCCTCAGTCCTGCGGGGAGAAGAGAACTCATGTGTATTGAGCACTTACTCTGGGCCAGGCACCATGCTAGACGTATCACTCATAAGATTATTTGGTTCTCACAGATGCATCTAGGAAAAGAGACTCACAATAATAAGCTTCCCAAGGTCATAAGAGGTGGTAAGTATCAGAACTGGACTTGGCCCATGGTTCTCTGATATCATAGCTCAAGCTCTTTCCACCATAGGACACTTTCTCCCTTTATACCACATAGAACCCCTGGCGTTTCCCTTCCCTAGTCACAGCAGAGGGGTGCAATGGAGGTTGCAGTGATGGCTGAGAAGTGGCAGCTGCTGTGCACTGGCTTCCCCTAGAGCCAGTGCAGTCAGGGATATCACATTAGGCATTACTGTATAGCACTATGGCAGGCACTGTTCTTCTCCACGCTGTTTGTGATCAAGGCAAAAATGAATTTTTCTATTTGCAGTAATATGGATTATTTAGAAATATTCAGTGTCTTTACCTCCACTTCCAGGCAAGGGTATCCTCACTTAACCAATGTTCAGCTTGGTCACGTGACTCATGTTGGTCAATTTTTATTGTTAGTAGTTTTGTTGTTAAGAGATTTGGCACAATTAAAGATCTCAAGTGTGCTCACATGGTTGGGCATGTTCTTTTTGGCTTCCATCATCACCCTGAAAAGAGTATGATCCACCAGCAGATAGGAGACACATGGACCCCCACAGTGTGTAGTCAGAATCAAGAATAACCATGTCATTTTGAGCTACAGAGATTTGGGTGGTTTTTATGCAGCAAAGCTAACTGACTCACTATTTTAGATCAAGTCTAACCATTGAGATTGACTTCTCAAAAACTTGCCTTTAACTTCAGCCATTCTATACAACTGGATTTTTTATTGCAGGTTGACAGACTAAGGTAGCTTAAGGTCTGGGACACTATTCTCAGATACTAATTTTGCAACATTTATTTAAAATAAATACAGCTAAATAGAGAGCTAGATAGATGATAGATGATATATATAGATAATAGGAATAGAGAGATAGATAATATAGAAAGAAAGAAAGAAAGAAAGAAAGGAAGGAAGGAAGAAGGATAGGACACAATAGTGAAATTGGAGGTGAGGTGGGTTTCGTGTGCACGTTTGTATGTGTTGTGGTGTTAAGAAAAACTACAGCATCTGTACAAATAATGTCTGCTTCATTTTTGTGAATAATGTACTTTGCTTGACCATTTTAGGAACCACACCTGGTGACATTTAATATATTTATGATACTCCTATGAGGAAACGTTCAACTGACATAGAGGTTTTTTTCATCTGAAAGAGCACTTACACATCTAATGAATTTTTATTCTTTGCACTTATAGAACCCCTTCCCACGAGAGAGCTCAGGTGTTATTTTAGTTCTCTCTTGATCCTTAGATGAATTTTAAGATATAAAGTCACTTACCAGTCAATACACGATGTAGGGATACCCAGAGAACATCTGGGACAATTATTTTCCTGTTTTGCCTCATTTTATTGTTCTTTGCCAATCTGATGTTGTTTCTCCAAAACAGGTAGAGAAAATTCCACTTCCCTCACATAATGGCAAATAGGATGAACCTCACAATGTATTTGCTTTCCTTTTACTGCAATTCCACTAGATTTGTCTATGTCTTCAATCCATATTATAATTTTTTTAAATTCATGAATAAGGATTTTTATCACTTAATCCCCTTTTATGGATGAAGAATTTACTTAAGTGCAGTCTATATGGAATTTTCATGATTAGAACACATTCTTGTGACTAAGAATAATTTTTAAAGAACACTTTGGGAATAACCTATTCTAATACGGCTGTGTTTTTCCCACTTGTGCAAATATTACAAGACAGTGGGAGAACAGGTGAAATAAAGGAAACAAAATTGTGACTAGGATAATAGTGACTGGGCCCTCTCAGCCTGGCTGCCAATTTCTCCTCAATGAATAGTCCCCATCTCCTTTGTCAGCTATTTCTTGCCATCCATCCTTCTGCGATTGCCAATATTTCACTTCAGGCATTCAACCTTACCAGGCAACATTTGTCAGTGTTTTAATGCTTAACGTTATACATGAACAGCTCAAAAAACCAACATTAGCCTGGTTTTTACAAAAATAACTCCTTAGCAGTTATGCTATAGGAAATATGTATTTTCTAAAAACTATAGGTGTCAAACTATACAGCAAAAAAGAAAAGAAAAAGAAATCCTTACAACATTACCTTATTTTTTACTTCCCCTCCCACAAAGCAGTATTTATCCTATATAGAATACAATGACTGATTTATCATGAAAGCATTTTCTAAAGATTTTTCTTTTTTTCTAAAGACTTTTTAAAAAGGTTTTTTAAAGATTTTTAAAGATTCCTTAAAATGTATTTAAAAATATTTTTTTAAAAAACAGAAGCTCTATGAAAGCAGTTTGTCACTATGATGAAATGTAAAAACTGCTTGCATGTCAAAAGACTTTGGCTGCTATTATTGCTCTGCTCAAAGTTTTGATTTTTGGTAAGACACTCCTTTGCTATAGTTTTATAATATAAAGACAATACCAGTTGTGTCAATATAATAGAATTGTTAGGAATATTAAATGATGGGATGACAAGATTAATCTAAATTATATGAATTATGTTCAAATGGTACCAAAAGTTTTTTTAATTAGTTTAAAATAAAGATAGAGGGTCATCTTGGTGGCTCAGTTGGTTGAGCATCTGGCTCTTGATTTTGGCTCAGGTCATGATCCCAGGGACATGGGACTGAGAGCCCCACATTGTGGAGCCTGCCTAAGATTCTCTCTCTCTCTCTCTCTCTCTCTCTTTCTCTGTCCCTACCCCCCCCCTTGCTTGCTCTATCTAAAAAACTAAAGTAAAATAAAATAAGGATACAGAAAAATAATGAGAAGGAATAACAATTAAATTTAGTGATACTCAATGCTGAACTACACCATTATTTAGGCTACTTTATACCCATTTTAAGGGTGTTTTAATAAGTGAACTGAGTCTTGGTATAGTCTTAAAATTCATAGTTTGAGAAATTCTTATAAGGGACTGTGTTAGGCTAAGAAATGACCTCCCAAAAGATATTGTCAGGGAGGTTATCAGTGTGACTGCTGATTGCCTTGTGAGCTAGATCTGGGCAACTAGAGGCTCCTCACCCCCTTCTCTGTCCTTGGAATGTGCGTTCCACTTGCCTTCCAGGTTCCCAGAAGCTTCCCCAAGAACAGAGCCTTGAGATAGGAATGTGGTGTTGAAGCCATCTGGATAGTATATGTGACTTAACCCAGTTAAGGCTCTATATAAAACTTTTAAGATTTGGTAGGCAGGTACAGAGGTCTACTCATCTTGAGGCCACCCAAGAAAAGCTTCATACCTAAGCCCCCTGCTGCCTATCAATCTGGAGTGGTCTGCTGCTTTCTGTGGTGTCTCCCTCTCCCCTGTGTATGGGAGCCAATTTCAGATTATACCTGGGAAGCTCCCAAGGAGACATAAACCAACAGATATCTATGTTCTTATCCCTAGAACCTGTGAATATTACCTTCTGTAGCCAAAAATTGTCCCTTGAGGATGTGATTAGAATTCAAGATCTTGAGATGGAGAGATTAGCCTGGATTATATGAGTGGGGCCTAAATCCAATCACAAGTGTTCTTATTAGTGGAGGCAAAAGGAGATTTTACACACAGAAAAGAGGAGAAGGCAATGTGGTCATGGAGACAGAGCTGGGACTGATGCGGCTACAAGCCACAGAAGCTGGAAGTGGAAAGAAATGGAGTCTCCTTTAGAACACCCAGAGGGCACACAGCTCTGCTGACACCTTGATTTTGGCTCCGTGAAGCTGATTCCAGACTTCTGACCTCCAGGATAATGAGAACAAACTTCTGTTATTTTAAGCCACTAAATTTGTGGTGATTTGTTACAACAGGTTTAGGAAACTAATAAGGTACTTTAGCCCTACAGTTACTACATCTCCTTTTATAGGAGGCAAAACATAACTGTGTTATACAAAACTTTGCTTCATAACAGATAAGCTAGGTAAAGCAATAGGCAGATAGCAAGTGCTCATTAAGTTTAAGACTTTGTTCTTCCATTCTATTGAAAAGTATAAGAATAAGTTTCTGTCAAATGGCTATGTTTTACTGAGAATTCACTATATGCTAAGTATCGTTTTGGATGTTTTAATGCACATTAACTTTCTTTCATCCTCAATATAACTCTCTAATCTTCTTTTGTGGATAAGGACACCAAGACACTGAGAGGTTATGTAATTTGCCCAGGTCGCACAGTAATTGGCAGAACTAAACTTTAAACCAGGTAGTCTGGCCCAGAGTCCATTTTTAATCCATTATACAACACTGTGTCTCAGTATAAACAGAGCAAGACACGAATGTGATTCTCAAGAGAGTTACAGTCAAAAAGCTTGATCAAGATAAAAACAATGTAGATACTTATTAATTTATATATTATGTAATACACTCCCTTTTCTGTGAAAACACAGACAAAATTTAAAAAAAAATCCCAAACATGTAGTTACACTCCTTTTAAGAACTGATTCAGTCCAGAGCCATTACCAGTCACTGTTAAGTGCAGGGACACTTTTGGGCATATGATGTATTCTATGTCTACCCTACCTCCCCACGGAGTCAAGATGCAGAGATACTAACTAGATATCTCCAGAATCCCACCTGGTGTATTTTACAGCTCTAATTAATGGGGTCTGAAGCCTGTCCCTTGACAATGTAGTCAGTATGTCTTTCACTCAACCAATCAACAGATGGTTAACGAGTGTCAGCCGTGTGAAGAGTACTCTTGGAGCAACTCCAGGTGATACAAAGGTGAACAATACACAGCTCCTGCCCTGATGGAACTAACAATGTGGTAAGAGATCCAGGTTGCCATTTTGTGTTTCCAGAGCACTTAATGACCCAGTTTGTATATCACAACCACACTTGGTTCTCACTGCTTACCATAGACATTTTATTTGGCGCTATATGAGTTATTTTCACTTGTAAGTGCTGCCAGAGGTCTTATTTCCATCATAAATAGAGTTTTTCCTTGAAACATTTAGAATGATATTTTAAGGACAGCTGTACTAAAAAGGTATGCTGGTCCTATTTTTTATTCTGCCTGCAGGCACTGAGCCATGAAAGTGACCCTGTGAAATCGAGAATGCATGTCATCCTAGTCACACACCAGTCCAATCTGAGTTCAGAATTCTGTGTTCCTCCTGAAAGAGCTGGGGACATTAGAGCATCTAAAGCACAGTTTTCTCCCCCACTGTCTGTGAGTCTTCAGACCTTGAGATAATAAACATACACTTGCTGGATTTTTCCCACATAAAAGAGACAAGACTGACATCTCCATTTTTTTTTCAAGATAGTCTGATTCCTCTTTCTCAGAGCAATGTCAGAAAACCTTGACCTGTTTTTTTGAAACAGACTGCATCAGTCAAGGTCTTGTTTCACTTAATATGTGGAAACAGCCCATCCTAACCTGGAGAGAAGAAAAATGTATTTCACCTCTCTCAGTCATCTTTGATCCAACTTCAGAAACATTACCCAAAATTTCCAAAATGTTGTTAAGAGAAATTAAGAAACTTACTGCATGCAATATTCATGAAATTTGAAAATGTCTTCTGTAAATTATGGTTCCAATTTTCAAGATATTAAAGCATACCAATTTATGAACACCAACATAAATATTTTCTTCTCACAAATATTTCACACACACACACACACACACACAGTTTTTAATTGACATTACATTATGAACAAGTTCTAGAAGCAGCAGCCTTTCTTGGTGGACCACTGTGAATTTCTCATATTTAACTGTATCCACAGTTGCCTATTGAATGATATTTTTAGGACATTTTTATATCTGTCCACAAAAATAAGTATGAAATACCAAATGCAGAACACTATGCTCACTGCCTTGAACATGTAATCGTTTATTTATAAGATGAACACACAAATAGATATAGGCCTTTTTTCAAACTCCTACCATGTCCCAGGTACTGTTTTAGGTGCTTTAAGCATTATTTCTAATTCTCCAAAATTACTGAGAGGTAGATATTATGGTCACCAGTTTACCGATGAAATTCTGAAAAGTCATATGGTCAGAATGTTGCGAGATTAGAACTCCATTCTATGACTCCAAGCTCCTGCTGCTTCTCATTCTAGAAACCTGAGGCAGTGTGTTACAAGAAGCTAACAGGTGCTATAGTGTCTATCCTGAAGTCCTTTCAAGTACATCAGATGAAAGTCTGCAAACCCTAATGAACTTTATAAAGTGGAAGGGAAAGCGGTGGAACTACAGAGGTACAATTCATTAACATGATAGACCAGATGCTATGCATACTTTGGTAATGCTAACCTTTTCTAAAACTAGAGACAAGTTCAAAGTCATTGTATTCAATTGGCCAGAACTCTGCAAACAGCAATTGAAAAATTCGTATATGTCTCCACACATGCCCATGTGTACACACACCAATATATATGCACACGTGCACACACACATGTACATTTACAACCCATTCTTTTCAGAACTAAATTAGTAATAGCTAGAAATAGAGATGGTAGGAAATACATCAAATGGACCATAATAGCTTCTTCCCCCACCCTAGGCTGTTTATCTTGCCAGAATTTCTTGGGACCTTGAACAGAGAGGTACAGAAGTCCTAAGTTCCTAGTTTACCACAACAATCTACCCCATAAATGACACTGGCTTTTTTTCATGACCACTAGGGAACACCTAGTGACTCTTCCCATATGAAGGGTATGAAAATATGTTTATTCAAAACTCATTTGATACATTCATACAACCCCCTTCCACCTCATCTATAAATGAGATTATTTATACCAGAGGGTAAATATGAGCCTTCACTGGAGCACTAATGTATACTAGAGTGACAAGCCCAGTATCTCAGAAATAAGAGATACTCAACAAATTAAAATAAAGATATAGTACCTGCAAGTACACTACAGTTCTAAGTGATCCTCAGAATATCTACACAAATCTCAAAAGACTATTCATCCCTATGAGAAAGCAGCAGTTTATTTAAATGATTTTGGAGTTTCTAGAAAAGTCCTCCCACCCCTTACCATCTCTTCCATTACCTTTAATTTCCTCCTAAAAGCCCATCCCTTCAAATTCTAAACCCTTTCTAATCTTTAGCAGACTTCTATTAAAATGCACCTACCACTAGGACTTCTGTTGATTGATGGGTAGAGAGAATTCTTACCAGCTGGTGTTTCTACTGGGACAGCTGGCAAAGAATAACATTCTCCAGGAACAAGATGCAGGACTTCTGCCCTGAGGTGACTGTAGAGCTTGGCTTGGCATTGAGTGGCGTGGAGGGAGGGAAACAAAGACCAACCTTGCCTATTTCATAATATTGCCCAAGGCCAGGTCTGTTAAGTAATTTTATCATAAAGATATCTTGCTTGACAATTTCAAGGCCTATGACACACTGCTATGTAATATTCATATGTACTAAGTAATTTTTTTAGGATACTAGTCAATTACTTTCATGCCCTGAATGGGGTCCAAGTTGACTGAAGAAAGGACTACAATTCTCTGAAGAACATAACTCACTCCAAAGGAATTGTATTACACCTGAGTAGTGTCTGACTCAGTAATGTCTGCTTTTTACTGGTCCACTGGAAGCTAAACATTAGTCAAAATATTCTGTATATGGGTACCAAAAAGTACACATGTTCCATTACTCTATTAACAACTGTTAATTACCTACTATAAGTAGGCATTTTACCCACATGCTCTAAATCCTAACAAAGTTTGCAAGCTTAGTATTATTGTGCCCATTTTGCAAATACTGAAACTGAGGCTGTAGGAACCTAAGTCCAGATCACAAAACTGCTGGGGAATAAAACTTGAATTTGATGACAGGTCCAAGGCATGTTCCAACACACTAGATTGTCTATCTACAAAAGGGGATCAAAGAGCACAGAGACAAGATGGGCTTCAAGAAGCGATGATTAACGGTTCAAGACAACATGTACTATTGCTCTAGGAACAATACAAACAATAAGAATTCCAAAAGTTTTTGATCACTAAGAACTATAATCAGGATAAAGGATTAGAAGGACAATTTTATTATTACCCATTAAAATGATGTTGTAGAAGTTTCTTAACCTCAAAGTTACTGACATCTTAGGTTGCATAAATCTTTGTTGGGAGGTGGTGGGTGGGGTGCTGTCCTACCTATTGTAGTATGTTTAGCAACATACCTAGCCTCTACCCACCCAAAGCTATTAGCATTCCCCATTCATGAAAATCAAAAATGTCCCCAGACGCTGACAAATGTCCCACGGGAGACAAAATCATCTAGTTGAAAACCTGTTGCAGAAAAATATTTAAATATATGCCAAGTTTTTGTAATATACTATTTTTAAATGAAAGTGGTTATAAAAGAAAGTATAATATATGATCTAATTGTATCTTTTGACAAAAAAAAAAAAAATGTGTACCAAAAAAAGAACCTTAAGAACATCAAAATGTGAAAGTGGTCATCCCAGTCATAAAATGATAGATAATTTTTGTTTTTTTCTTGTGTATTTTCTAGACTTTTCACATTTACTACAATAAATATAAATTTCTTTTGTAGCATATTATGACCATCTAGGCATTCATTTATTTTAAATCTACATGGGAAACAACAGGGAAACTTATCTAATTCTGGACTTAAGATTTTTTAAAAAGGAAAGAAAAGTATTCCCTACTCAATTTAAATTCTAGATTTGTAAGTCTCATAGTTTTACAATCTTAATTGCTTCTGGGAACCTCTAAACTGAGAAATTACCACAAAAATCAATCCTAGCTCAGTTGAACCCATTGATCATATTGCAAAAAAAAATTATAAAACTGTTCTTGAGCAATCTTCCACATCATAGGCTTCAAGTGGGGATTTCCACCAGGAAACAAAGGCAACAAGTAAATGTCCCCTAAAATGAGTCACAATCACTTAGGGACATACACACCATTGGGAAGAGTCAATAGATAAGACAAGAGCAGCAAAACCATGAAATAACTGAAAGATGATATGAAAAAGAATGTAAAAACAGCATTTAAAAGTGATGAGATCAGCACAGGAGTTTTGAACTGCTCCATTTCTGACTTGGGCTGGCTCATCCTTCCTTAGGCAATCTGGTGGTCCCCCAATCCCAGGAAGTCACCGCATTAATGCCGAACTTAATGTAGACACCCTATCGGTACAGTGTACATTAGCCCAGAACTCCTGAGCTCAAGCAGTCCTCCTGTTTCAGCCTCCCAAGTAGCTGGGACTATAAGTACATGTCACAGCTTGATGTCTTCCAAAGAAGACACCAAGATGGCCAACAGACACATGAAAAGATGCTCAACATCACTCATCATCAGAGAAATACAAATCAAAACCACAATGAGATACCACCTCACATCCTGTCAAATGGCTGCATTTAACAACTCAGGCAACAACAGATGTTAGCAAGGGTGTGGAGAAAGGGGAACCCTTTTGCACTGCTGGTGGGAATGCAAACTGGTGCAGCCACTTTGGAAAACAGTATGGAGTTTCCTCAAAAAATTACAAATAGAACTACCCTACGACCCAGCAATTGCCCTACTAGATATTCACCCAAAGGTCACAAAAATACTGATTCAAAGGGCCACATGCACCCTGATGTTTACAGCAGCACTATCGACAATAGCCAAATTATGGAAAGAGCCCAAATATCCATCAACTGATGAATGGTTAAAGATGTGGTATATATGTATATATATACATACATACACACAGTGGAATACTACTCAACAATCAAAAAGAATGAAATCTTGCCATTTGCAACAACATAGATGGAACTAGAGTGTATTATGCTAAGCGAAATTAGAGAGAAAAAGACAATATCATATGATTTCACTCATGTGTGGAGTTTAAGAAACACAACAGATGAACAGAGTGGAAGGGAAGGAAAAATAAGATAAAAACAGAGAGGGAGGAAAACCATATGAGACTCTTAAATACAGAGAACAAACTCAGGGTTGATGGAGGTGGGGGGAGGGTTGGGGGAATGGGTTAAATTGGTGATGGGCATTAAATAAATCTTTGTTGGGAGGTGGTGGGTGGGTGGGTGTTATATGTAAGTGATGAATCACTGGGTTATACTCCTGAAACCAATACTACACTGTATGTTAACTAACTTGAATTTATAAGTTTAAAAAAATAAAGTGATAAGAGAAGGATTTAATCACCTATTTTATTGTGAAAATAAATAGGTATTAATTTTATGGAAAGAAATCAAATAAAGCTTTGAGAAATGAAATCTATAGTTGAAAAGAAAATCAGAGAACTGAAAGATAGATCTGAAAAAATTACTGCAGCTCAATAATGGAAATAATAAAAGACAAATTAAAAATCATGGGGAAAAAAAGAAAAGGAAATAAAAAGAAAAATCATGGAAAACCAACTAAGAAAGACCAATATATTTTACATAGGAGTTTCTAGGAGAAGAGAATTGAAAGAAGGGGAGAGAAGGCAATATTTAAGGAAATAATAGCTGAGAATGTTTTAGAATTGATTATGTCCATGAATTCTTAACTTCAAGAAGCTCAAGATAAACAAGCTAAAAAATCCATGGATACACACATAGCAGTGAATTGACAGAACATGAGAGAGACAACAGTGAGATTGATGACTGATTTTATAAAAGCAACCGTAGAAGTTAGAAGACAATGGGGAAATAACTTCAAAATGTTAAGAAAAATAACTGTCAGCCAAGTATTTTATTTCCAGATAAATATTATGCAACAGGGAACACACACACACACACACACACACACACACACACACACAAACTGAGACAAAGACTCAGAGAATTCAGAGTTATACCATTCACTTGTACTGAAAGAACTACTAAAACATGTAGTTTAGGAAGAAGGGAACTGGAGCCAAAATGAATGAATGGGATGCAAAATGCAAAGATGAACGATAAAACTGGTAAATGTGCAGGTAAATCTAAACAGGTATTGCTCTGTAAAACAATAACAATAACTAACTCGAGGGAATACAAATAAGATGGAACTAAAATAGTGGATCATTTATCTTAAGAAAACATACACAATTATTTACACCTAAAATAATATAATGTCTGAGGTTTGCTTTAAAATATCCAATGATAGGGGCCCCTGGGTGGCTCAGTCAGTTAAGCGTCTGACTTTGGATCAGGTCATGATTTCGCAGTTTCTGAGTTAGAGCCCCATGTCAGGCTCTGTGCTAACAGCTCAAAACCTGGAACTTGCTTTGGATTCTGTGTTTCCCTCTCTCTCTGCCCCTCCCCAGCTTGCTCTCTGTCTCTATCTCAAAAAAATAAACAAAAAACAATTTAAAAAATTCAAAATATCCAATGATAGCGCCTGAATGACTCAGTGGGTTAAGCGTCCGACTCTTGATTTCAGTTCAGGTCATGATCTCACAGTTCATAAGATTGAGTCCCACATCAGGCTCTGCTCTTGGCTCTACCCCACTCGTTCATTCTCTCTCTCTCTCAAAAGAAATAAACATTTAAAATAAAATAAAATAAAATAAAATATCCATTGACAGGTGGAAGGGGTGGGGAAATGAAGAGGTATGGATGAAACAGGATGGGTATATATTGACAATTATTGAAGCTGAATGAAGAGTACATGGGATTATACTTTTCTCTATGCTTTTGTGAGTATGTGGAGAATTCCATCATGAAAAGCTTAAAACAAAATACTGAAAATAAATATATATGACAGAGGGAGGATTGGAGTATAAGCACTTTCTGTTCTGGTACATTTTGGAAACAGTAGAGAAATACTGAATAGCTATAGACTTTGTTAAATCAAATAGGATATGTTACAAATGTAAGGATAATTGCTAAAAGAATAAATATTCAAATACATAACTTCCACAACACTAAAGGAAAATAAAGGAATAAAGAAAAGTCATCAATACAGTAGGAAATGGGGAAAAGAAGCAAAAGAAAAACACTATCTACAGAAGGCACAAAATAAGGTGATAGAAACAAAATACTAATAATTGTAAATGTAAATAGACTAACCTAGGAAAATTTTGGAAATCTAAGTCTGGATTTTTTTAAAAATCCAGCTATAGGCTGGTAACAGAGGCCAAGCAAGGTTGAAAGTATAAAGGCAAATACTTAGCAGCATTAATTTATTTTATATTAGATTTTAAGGCAAAACAAATTATTAGAAATACAAAGGGACATAACATAATAGAAAGAAGTTACTTGGGCCAAAAGCCCGAAGTCATCCTTGACATTCTGTTCTTTTGCATTACACATCCAAATATCAGAAAATTCTTTTGGCTCTATCTTCAAAAGAAGTTTCCAGAGCTGGACCACTTCTCACTACCTTCACCTCTATCATCTTGATCCAACTCATTATCTTTTTCCCTTTATTATGACAATAGCCTCCTGGTAGTCTCCTGCTTCTGCCTTTGTTCCTGTTCAGGCTGCCCTTAACACAGCAGCCAAAGAGATACGGTTAAAATAAAAGATATATCATTCCTTTACTAGAAACCTTTCAATGAATTCTCATTTCACTCAAAATAAAAATCCAAAGGCATTAACATGCCTGTCAGGGCACTGCTGAGTCTGTTTACCCTGTTATTTTTCTATGACTTGTTTCTTACTACTTTCTCTCACACTCACTGCTCTAACCACACTAACCTCTTGCTATTCCTGGGACCCTGCCATCCAGGGCATTTGCACCTGCTTTGCCTTCTGCCTGGAATCTTATTCAGATATCTGCATGGCTTTTACCTGTTTCAACTCTTTCCTGAAATGTCACCTCCTAAGGGAAGCAGTGATCACCCTATTTAAAATTATAAGCATCATCCTCCAAAATATCTTGTTACCCTCCCTGAAACTTTTTCCACAGTGCAATTAATACCAAGTAACATATACAAATGCATATATTTATACCTTTACATAAGTAAACATATATGTATGCACAATATACATATATATGTAACATATGTATGTGTATAAATACATGTACATATGTATATGTATTTACACACACACATATACACACACACACACACATGCAAATACACATATTACCTTATATTGTTCATTGTCTTTCTCTTATCAGTAGAATGCAGGCTCCATGTAAATAGATTTTTTTTTCCTTTTGTTTACTGCTATGTCCCTATATCCACTACACAATTACACAGTGCTTTATTGAAATCTCAAATGGGAAGAGTCCATTTCAAGACTTTCTTTTGCCTCATAAACTAAGGCTTGTCTCAACAGGCACATGAAAAGATGCTCAATGTTGCTCCTCATCAGGGAAATACAGATCAAAACCACACTCAGATACAACCTCACGCCAGTCAGAGTGGCCAAAATGAAGAAATCAGGAGACTATAGATGCTGGAGAGGATGTGGAGAAACAGGAACCCTCTTGCACTGTTGGTGGGAATGCAAATTGGTGCAGCCACTCTGGAAAACAGTGTGGAGGTTCCTCAAAAAATTAAAAATAGACCTACCCTATGACCCAGCAATAGCACTGCTAGGAATTTACCCAAGGGATACAGGAGTACTGATGCATAGGGGCACTTGTACCCCAATGTTTATAGCAGCACTCTCAACAATAGCCAAATTATGGAAAGAGCCTACATGTCCATCAACTGATGAATGGATAAAGAAATTGTGGTTTATATACACAATGGAATACTACGTGGCAATGAGAAAAAATGAAATATGGCCTTTTGTAGCAACATGGATGGAACTGGAGAGTGTGATGCTAAGTGAAATAAGCCATACAGAGAAAGACAGATACCATATGGTTTCACTCTTATGTGGATCCTGAGAAACTTAACAGAAACCCATGGGGGAGGGGAAGGAAAAAAAAAAAAAAGAGGTTAGAGTGGGAGAGAGCCAAAGCATAAGGGACTCTTAAAAACTGAGGGTTGATGGGGGGTGGGAGGGAGGGGAGGGTGGGTGATGGGTATTCAGGAGGGCACCTTTTGGGATGAGCACTGGGTGTTGTATGGAAACCAATTTGACAGTAAATTTCATATATTGAAAAAAAAAAAATTAAAAAAGAAAAAAAACTGAGAACAAACTGAGGGTTGATGGGGGGTGGGAGGGAGGGGAGGGTGGGTGATGGGTATTGAGGAGGGCACCTTTTGGGATGAGCACTGGGTGTTGTATGGAAACCAATTTAACAATAAATTTCATACACTGAAGAAAAAAAAACTAAGGCTTGTCTATTTGAATTATACTTTGGATCCCAACCATTTGCACCATCCTTCTATTCCATCACCCAATCTTTCTCTCTCCCTCTCTCACATCATACTTCAGAGTTTATCAAAATGCAGGGTGGGAACATGACAGTGGCACCCAGATCTTACATACTTCTCTTCACAACAAAACAGATCTTTAAAAATAAGGCACAGGGGTGCCTGAGTGGCTCGGTTGGTTAAGCGTCCGATTTCGGCTCAGGTCATGATCTCACAGCTGTTGAGTTCGAGTCTACTTCAAATTCTGTCTCCCTCTCTCTGCCCCTCCCTGGCTCATGCATTCTCTCTCTCTCTCTCAAATATAAATAAACATTTAATTAATTAATTAATTAATTAATTAATTTTCAAAATAAGGCACAGAATCCATTTAGGAGATTAAGGCATAACTAGCCATATCCTCACAATTTAGCAAATATCTCTATACAAGGCTTCGAGTCCAACTGTCCTCCTGAAATTCAATCTCTCAAGCTTCTATTAAAGATACACTTCACTTCCTTCTTTTGTTTGTGTTTTTATTTTTTTAAGCCCCTGTTTTCACGCGCAAGACTTTACTTCCTTCTTAACTAAAAAAAGGAGGGGGTGCCAAAAACAATACCCAGATGTTTACTGCCGTCTTCAGATACTATCTCCCAGATTCTAATTCTCTTTAGCTTAGAAATTAGTTTTCCTAAACTCAGAGTCTTCTAAGATTAGGACAGTCATTGGGTTGAATGTCTGAGCTACTAGACACTAAGGAACCACAATAGCCTACTATATGGGGTGGAAAAGGGGAGAAAATTCACTGTTTGTCTAATTAGGTAATAAAAAGTCTAAATTCCAAACAAGAAAGTATGGATTAGGAAAACACTGAACAATAAATTTGAATCTGAGCAACTATAAGTGACTTACTCAAGAGAAGCAAATATGTAATTAAAGTTTCATCATATTTTTATATATAACAGAAAAGTCAGCCTAGCAGTTAACACATGGGGATATGTGAGTAATGAAAAGATTAAAAATTGGCACATTTAACCTAGCTTTCTCATTACATAAACTTAAAGAATTATTTAAAATTTGTTTACATATTGCAACCAAATTGATCATTTTAATTGAATGCCTTATTTTTTAAAGGTGGCCAAATACTTAAATTAACTTATTGTTTGCATTTCATCGCTTAGGTTTCCTTTTACTTTCTTCTTTTCAACACTAAACACTGATGGGGCACCTGGGTGGCTCAGTCAGTTGAGCTTGGGACTTTTCATTTTCGCTCAGGTCATGATCCTAGGTCATGGTATTGAGCCCTGCATTGAGCTCAGCATCGACCTAAGCAGTCCAAGCCTGCTTAAGAATCTCTTTCTGTCCCTCTCCCCAGCTCATGCTCTCTCTCTCTCTCTTAAAAAACAAAACAAATTGTGGAAAAAGCCTAAATGTCCATCAACTGATGAATGGATAAAGAAACTGTGGTTTATATACACAATGGAGTACTATGTGGCAATGAGAAAGAATGAAATATGGCCCTTTGTAGCAATGTGGATGGAACTGGAGAGTGTTATGCTAAGTGAAATAAGCCATACAGAGAAAGACAGATACCATATGGTTTCACTCTTATGTGGATCCTGAGAAACTTAACAGAAGTCCATGGGGGAGGGGAAGGAAAAAAAAAGAGGTTAGAGTGGGAGAGAGAGCCAAAGCATAAGAGACTCTTAAAAACTGAGAACAAACTCAGTTTTTGTTGTTGAGGGTTGATGGGGGGGTGGGAGGGAGGGGAGGGTAGGTGATGGGCATTGAAGAGGGCATCTTTTGGGATGAGCACTGGGTGTTGTATGGAAACTAATTTGGCAATAAATTTCACATATTAAAAAAAATAAAAAATAAAAATAAAATACCAAAGACATGAAAAAAACAACAAAAAATTAACAACAATTATAAATTGACAATTGACAGCATTGTAGATGGACAAAACATTTATCTATCTTGACCTTAGACTGATACATATGTTTGACTCATGTCTGCTAATGTTCTCCACTGACTTTCTAGATCAGTTCAGCATTTTTGGCATCTCTCTTATTATAATTTTTTTTATTACATAACTTCCAAAAAGCTTACATGTTCTACCAAATAACAACACCCTAAATAAAAACTTAATTGCATAGAAAAACAATGACGAAGCCTTCAACAATCACCTCTTAGACTTTTGTCAGAATAAAAACTTGGCCTCAAAAGTCTCTTGTACATCTTTCTGTCTAAACCTGACTAAGGCACAAATCATATATTTTTCAGTTTTTTTAAAGCAATAAACCAGCTAGAAAATTGGGAAAAAGCAAGAGTTACTATAGCAAGGCCAGAATCTGCTTTAAAAGAAAAGCTTTCTAAGCTAAGTGAAATACTAGCTATTTGTTTGTTTGCTTGTTGTTTTTTTTTTTTTTTATTTTTTAATATATGAAATTTACTGTCAAATTGGTTTCCATACAACACCCAGTGCTCATCCCAAAAGGTGCCCTCCTCAATACCCATCACCCACCCTGCCCTCCCTCCCACCCTGCCCTCCCTCCCACCCCCCATCAACCCTCAGTTTGTTCTCAGTTTTTAACAGTCTCTAATGCTTTGGCTCTCTCCCACTCTAACCTCTTTTTTTTTTTTTTTTCCTTCCCCTCCCCCATGGGTTTCTGTTATGTTTCTCAGGATCCACATAAGAGTGAAACCATATGGTATCTGTCTTTCTCTGTATGGCTTATTTCACTTAGCATCACACTCTCCAGTTCCATCCATGTTGCTACAAAAGGCCATATTTCGTTTTTTCTCATTGCCACGTAGTATTCCATTGTGTATATAAACCACAATTTCTTTATCCATTCATCAGTTGATGGACATTTAGGCTCTTTCCATAATTTGGCTATTGTTGAGAGTGCCGCTATAAACATTGGGGTACAGGTGCCCCTATGCATCAGTACTCCTGTATCCCTTGGATAAATTCCTAGCAGTGCTATTGCTGGGTCATAGGGTAGGTCTATTTTTAATTTTCTGAGGAACCTCCATACTGTTTTCCAGAGCGGCTGCACCAATTTGCATTCCCACCAACAGTGCAAGAGGGTTCCCGTTTCTCCACATCCTCTCCAGCATCTATAGTCTCCTGATTTCTTCATTTTGGCCACTCTGACTGGCGTGAGGTGGTATCTGAGTGTGGTTTTGATTTGTATTTCCCTGATAAGGAACGACGTTGAACATCTTTTCATGTGCCTGTTGGCCATCCGGATGTCTTCTTTAGAGAAGTGTCTATTCATGTTTTCTGCCCATTTCTTCACTGGGTTATTTGTTTTTCTGGTGTGGAGTTTGATGAGCTCTTTATAGATTTTGGATACTAGCCCTTTGTCCGATGTGTCATTTGCAAATATCTTTTCCCATTCCGTTGGTTGCCTTTTAGTTTTGTTGGTTGTTTCCTTTGCTGTGCAGAAGCTTTTTATCTTCATAAGGTCCCAGTAATTCACTTTTGCTTTTAATTCCCTTGCCTTTGGGGATGTGCCGAGTAAGAGATTGCTACGGCTGAGGTCAGAGAGGTCTTTTCCTGCTTTCTCCTCTAAGGTTTTGATGGTTTCCTGTCTCACATTCAGGTCCTTTATCCATTTTGAGTTTATTTTTGTGAATGGTGTGAGAAAGTGGTCTAGTTTCAACCTTCTGCATGTTGCTGTCCAGTTCTCCCAGCACCATTTGTTAAAGAGACTGTCTTTTTTCCATTGGATGTTCTTTCCTGCTTTGTCAAAGATGAGTTGGCCATACGTTTGTGGGTCTAGTTCTGGGGTTTCTATTCTATTCCATTGGTCTATGTGTCTGTTTTTATGCCAATACCATGCTGTCTTGATGATGACAGCTTTGTAGTAGAGGCTAAAGTCTGGGATTGTGATGCCTCCTGCTTTGGTCTTCTTCTTCAAAATGACTTTGGCTATTCGGGGCCTTTTGTGGTTCCATATGAATTTTAGGATTGCTTGTTCTAGTTTCGAGAAGAATGCTGGTGCAATTTTGATTGGGATTGCATCGAATGTGTAGATAGCTTTGGGTAGTATTGACATTTTGACAATATTTATTCTTCCAATCCATGAGCAGGGAATGTCTTTCCATTTCTTTATATCTTCTTCAATTACCTGCATAAGCTTTCTATAGTTTTCAGCATACAGATCTTTTACATCTTTGGTTAGATTTATTCCTAGGTATTTTATGCTTCTTGGTGCAATTGTGAATGGGATCAGTTTCTTCATTTGTCTTTCTGTTGCTTCATTGTTAGTGTATAAGAATGCAACTGATTTCTGCACGTTGATTTTGTATCCTGCAACTTTGCTGAATTCATGTATCAGTTCTAGCAGACTTTTGGTGGAGTCTATCGGATTTTCCATGTATAATATCATGTCATCTGCAAAAAGAGAAAGCTTGACTTCATCTTTGCCAATTTTGATGCCTTTGATTTCCTTTTGTTGTCTGATTGCTGATGCTAGAACTTCCAGCACTATATTAAACAGCAGCGGTGACAGTGGGCATCCCTGTCGTGTTCCTGATCTCAGGGAAAAAGCTCTCAGTTTTTCCCCGTTGAGGATGATGTTAGCTGTGGGCTTTTCATAAATGGCCTTTATGATCTTTAAGTATGTTCCTTCTATCCCGACTTTCTCAAGGGTTTTTATTAAGAAAGGGTGCTGGATTTTGTCAAAGGCCTTTTCTGCATCGATTGACAGGATCATATGGTTCTTCTCTTTTTTTTTGTTAATGTGATGTATCACGTTGATCGATTTGCGAATGTTGAACCAGCCCTGCATCCCAGGAATGAATCCCACTTGATCATGGTGAATAATTCTTTTTATATGCTGTTGAATTTGATTTGCTAGTATCTTATTAAGAATTTTTGCATCCATATTCATCAGGGATATTGGCCTGTAGTTCTCTTTTTTTACTGGGTCTCTGTCTGGTTTAGGAATCAAAGTAATACTGGCTTCATAGAATGAGTCTGGAAGTTTTCCTTCCCTTTCTATTTCTTGGAATAGCTTGAGAAGGATAGGTATTATCTCTGCTTTAAATGTCTGGTAGAACTCCCCTGGGAAGCCATCTGGTCCTGGACTCTTATTTGTTGGGAGATTTTTGATAACCGATTCAATTTCTTCGCTGGTTATGGGTCTGTTCAAGCTTTCTATTTCCTCCTGATTGAGTTTTGGAAGAGTGTGGGTGTTTAGAAATTTGTCCATTTCTTCCAGGTTGTCCAATTTGCTGGCATATAATTTTTCATAGTATTCCCTGATAATTGTTTGTATCTCTGAGGGATTGGTTGTAATCATTCCATTTTCATTCATGATTTTATCTATTTGGGTCATCTCCCTTTTCTTTTTGAGAAGCCTGGCTAGAGGTTTGTCAATTTTGTTTATTTTTTCAAAAAACCAACTCTTGGTTTCGTTGATCTGCTCTACCGTTTTTTTAGATTCTATATTGTTTATTTCTGCTCTGATCTTTATTATTTCTCTTCTTCTGCTGGGTTTAGGCTGCCTTTGCTGTTCTGCTTCTATTTCCTTTAGGTGTGCTGTTAGATTTTGTATTTGGGATTTTTCTTGTTTCTTGAGATAGGCCTGGATTGCAATGTATTTTCCTCTCAGGACTGCCTTCGCTGCATCCCAAAGCGTCTGGATTGTTGTATTTTCATTTTCGTTTGTTTCCATATATGTTTTAATTTCTTCTCTAATTGCCTGGTTGACCCACTCATTCGTTAGTAGGGTGTTCTTTAACCTCCATGCTTTTGGAGGTTTTCCAGACTTTTTCCTGTGGTTGATTTCAAGCTTCATAGCATCGTGGTCTGAAAGTATGCATGGTATAATTTCAATTCTTGTAAACTTATGAAGGGCTGTTTTGTGACCCAGTATATGATCTATCTTGGAGAATGTTCCATGTGCACTCGAGAAGAAAGTATATTCTGTTGCTTTGGGATGCAGAGTTCTAAATATATCTGTCAAGTCCATCTGATCCAATGTATCATTCAGGGCCCTTGTTTCTTTATTGACTGTGTGTCTAGATGATCTATCCATTTCTGTAAGTGGGGTGTTAAAGTCCCCTGCAATGACCACATTCTTATCAATAAGGTTGCTTATGTTTATGAGTAATTGTTTTATATATCTGGGGGCTCGGGTATTTGGCGCATAGACATTTATAATAGTTAGCTCTTCCTGGTGGATAGACCCTGTGATTATTATATAATGCCCTTCTTCATCTCTTGTTACAGCCTTTAATTTAAAGTCTAGTTTGTCTGATATAAGTATGGCTACTCCAGCTTTCTTTTGGCTTCCAGGAGCATGATAAATAGTTCTCCATCCCCTCACTCTCAATCTAAAGGTGTCCTCAGATCTAAAATGAGTCTCTTGTAGACAGCAAATAGATGGGTCTTGTTTTTTTATCCATTCTGATACCCTATGTCTTTTAGTTGGCGCATTTAATCCATTTACATTCAGTGTTATTATAGAAAGATACGGGTTTAGAGTCATTGTGATGTCTGTATGTTTTATGCTTGTAGTGATGTCTCTGGTACTTTGTCTCACAGGATCCCCCTTAGGATCTCTTGTAGGGCTGGTTTCGTGGTGACAAATTCCTTCAGTTTTTGTTTGTTTGGGAAGACCTTTATCTCTCCTTCTATTCTAAATGACAGACTTGCTGGATAAAGGATTCTCGGCTGCATATTTTTTCTGTTTAGCACACTGTAGATATCGTGCCAAGCCTTTCTGGCCTGCCAAGTTTCAAAGGAGAGATCAGTCACGAGTCTTATAGGTCTCCCTTTATATGTGAGGGCACGTTTATCCCTTGCTGCTTTCAGAATTCTCTCTTTATCCTTGTATTTTGCCAGTTTCACTATGATATGTCGTGCAGAAGATCGATTCAAGTTACGTCTGAAGGGAGTTCTCTGTGCCTCTTGGATTTCAATGCCTTTTTCCTTCCCCAGTTCAGGGAAGTTCTCAGCTATAATTTGTTCAAGTACCCCTTCAGCACCCTTCCCTCTCTCTTCCTCCTCTGGGATACCAATTATGCGTATATTATTTTTTTTTAGTGTATCACTTAGTTCTCTAATTTTCCCCTCATACTCCTGGATTTTTTTATCTCTCTTTCTTTCAGCTTCCTCTTTCTCCATAACTTTATCTTCTAGTTCACCTATTCTCTCCTCTGCCTCTTCAAGCCGAGCCATCGTGGATTCCATTTTGTTTTGCAATTCGTTTAAAGCGTTTTTCAACTCCTCGTGACTGTTCCTTAGTCCCTCGATCTTTGTGGCAAGAGATTCTCTGCTGTCCTGTATACTGTTTTCAAGCCCAGCGATTAATTTTATGACTATTATTCTAAATTCACTTTCTGTTATATTATTTAAATCCTTTTTGATCAGTTCATTAGCTGTTGTTATTTCCTGGAGATTCTTCTGAGGGGAATTCTTCCGTTTGGTCATTTTGGAGAGTCCCTGGCGTGGTGAGGACCTGCAGTGCACTTCCCCTGTGCTGTGGTGTATAACTGGAGTTAGTGGGCGGGGCCGCAGTCCGACCCGATGTCTGCCCCCAGCCCACCGCTGGGGCCACAGTCAGACTGGTGTGTGCCTTCTCTTCCCCTCTCCTAGGGGCGGGATTCACTGTGGGGTGGCGTGTCCCGTCTGGGCTACTTGCACACTGCCAGGCTTGTGTTGCTGGGGATCTGGCGTATTAGCTGGGGTGGGTAGGCAAGGTGCACGGGGGCTGGAGGGGCAGGCTTAGCTCGCTTCTCCTTAGGTGATCCACTTCAGGAGGGGCCCTGTGGCAGCGGGAGGGAGTCAGATCCGCTGCCGGAGGTTTGGCTCCGCAGAAGCATAGAGTTGGGTGTTTGCGCGGAGCGAGCAAGTTCCCTGGCAGGAACTGGTTCCCTTTGGGATTTTGGCTGGGGGATGGGCGGGGGAGATGGCGCTGGCGCCTTTGTTCCCCGCCAAGCTGAGCTCTGCCGTCCGGGGGCTCAGCAGCTCTCCCTCCCTTTGTCCTCCAGCCTTCCCGCTTTCCGCGCAGAGCTGTTAACTTCTGACCTCCCAGACGCTAAGTCGCGCTTGCTGTCGGAACACAGTCTGTCCGGCCCCTCCGCTTTTGCCAGCCCGACTCGGGGGCTCTGCTTGGCCGGCGAGCCGCCCCTCCGCCCCGGCTCCCTCCCGCCAGTCCGTGGAGCGCGCACCGCCTCGCCGCCCTTCCTACCCTCTTCCGTGGGCCTCTGGTCTGCGCTTGACTCCGGAGACTCCCTTCTGCTAATCCTCTGGCGGTTTTCTGGGTTCTTTAGGCAGGTGTAGGTGGAATCTAAGTGATCGGCAGGACGCGCTGTGAGCCCCGCGTCCTCCTACGCCGCCATCTTCCGGCTAAAAACTTCTCTGTAACTATTTTCAAATTCTATTTTGCTTCCATCATTTTATTTTTGTCTACGACAGTGTATTCACTTTTTAAAATTTTCAAATGATTTCTTTTCTCCTTTTTCTTTTTCATTTCTTTTTCTTGAATACAGAAAGAGAAAAAACTCATTTTTATTTTTAATTTTTATTAAAAACATTTTTTCTTTAATTTTTTCTACTAAATTCTTTACTTTCGTGTAAATTTTTTGAAATTCTATTTTACTCCCATCATCTCATTTTAGTCTACTTCAGTGTATCATTTTTTCAAATTCCCAAACGATTTCCTCCCCCCCTCTTTTTTTTCTCTAATCTGTCAAATGACTTTTTTTTCTCTAATCTGTCAAATCAACACCCAGACCAAAGCACACCTAGAATCTAGCATCATTTATTTGATTTTGTGTGTGTGTATGTGTGTGTAGTTTTTTAATTTTAATTTTTTAATGTTAACTTTTCCACCTCATTAATTCCTTTTCTCCCTTCAAAATGACAAAAAGAAGGCATTCACCCTAAAAGAAAGAGCACGAAAAAATGACAGCCAGGGATTTAACCAACACAGATACAAGCAAGATGTCTGAACCACAATTTAGAATCACGATAATAAGAATACTAGCTGGAGTTGAAAATAGACCAGAATCCCTTTCTGTGGAGATAGAAGAAGTAAAAACTAGTCAGGATGAAATAAAAAATGCTATAGCTGAGCTGTAGTCATGGATGGATGCAGCAGCCGCAAGGACGGATGAGGCAGAACAGAGAATCAGTGATATAGAGGACAGACTTATAGAGAATAATGAAGCAGAAAAAAGGAGGGAGATGAAGGCAAAAGAGCATGATTTAAGAATCAGAGAAATCAGTGACTCATTAAAAAGGAACAACATCAGAATCATAGGGGTCCCAGAAGAGGAAGAGAGAGAAATAGGCGTAGAAGGGTTATGTGAGCAAATCATAGCAGAAAACTTTCCTAACCTGGGGAAAGACACAGACATCAAAATCCAGGAAGCACAGAGGACCCCATTAGATTCAACAAAAACCGACCATCAACAAGGCATATCATAGTCAAATTCACAAAATACTCAGGCAAGGAGAGAATCATGAACGCAGCAAGGGAAAAAAAAAGTCCCTAACCTACAAGGGAAGACAGATCAGGTTTGCAGCAGACCTATCCACAGAAACTTGGCAGGCCAGAAAGGAGTGGCAGGATATATCCAGTGTGCTGAATCAGAAAAATATGCAGCCAAGAATTCTTTATCCAGCAAGGCTGGCATTCAAAACAGAAGGAGAGATTAAAAGTTTCCCAGACAAACAAAAATTAAAGGAGTTTGTGACCACTAAGCCAGCCCTGCAAGAAATTTTAAGGGGGACTCTCTGAGGCGAGAAAAGATGAAAAAAAAAATATATATATATATGGAAAGCAACAAAGATTAGAAAGGACCAGAGAACATCACCAAACTCCAACTCTACAAGCATCATAATGGCAATAAATTCATAACTTTCAATACTCACTCTAAACATCAATGGACTCAATGCTCCAATCAAAAGACATAGGGTAACAGAATGGAGAAGAAAACAAGATCCATCTATATGCTGTTGACAAGAGACCCACTTTAGACCGAAAGACACCCTCAGATTGAAAGTAAGGGGATGGAGAACCATGTATCATGCTAATGGTCAACAAAAGAAAGCCAGAGTAGCCACACTTATATCAGACAATCTAGACTTTAAAATAAAGACTCTATCAAGAGATGCAGGAGGGCCTTCTGTCATAATCAAGGGGTCTATCCACCAAGAAGACCTAACAATCGTAAACATTTATGCGCCAAATGTGAGAGCACCCAAATACATAAATCAATGAATCACAAACATAAAGAAACTCATCGATAGTAATACCATAATAGTAGGAGACTTCAACACCAGACTCACAGCAATGGACAGATCATCTAAGCAAAAAATCAACAAGGAAACAATGGCTTTGAATGACACACTGGACCAGATGGACTTAACAGATATATTCAGAACATTTCATCCTAAAGCAGCAGAATATACATTCTTCTCCAGCGCACATGGAACGTTCTCCAGAATAGACCATATGCTGGGACACAAATCAGCCCTTAGCAAGTACAAAAAGATCGAGATCATACCGTGCATATTTTCAGACCACAACACTATGAAACTCGAAATCAACCACAAGAAAAAAATTTGGAAAGCTAACAAATACTTGGAGACTGAAGAACATCCTACTAAGGAATGAATGGGCTAACCAAGAAGTTAAAGAGGAAATTAAGAAGTATATGGAAGCCAATGAAAATGATAACACCACAACCCAAAACCTCTGGGACGCAGCAAAGGTGGTCATAAGAGGAAAGTATATAGCAATCCAGGCCTTCCTACAGAAGGAAGAAAGATCTCAGATACACAAACTAACCTTACACCTTAAGGAGCTGGAAAAAGAACAGCAAATAAAACCCCAAGCCAGCAGAAGACAGGAAATAATAAAGATTAGAGCGGAAGTCAATGCTATCAAAACCAAAACAAAAAACAAAACAAAACAAAACAAAACAAAACAACAGTAGAACAGATCAATGAAACCAGAAGCTGGTTCTTTGAAAGAATGAGCAAAATTGATAAACCACTAGCCAGTTTGATCAAAAAGAAAAAGGAATTTTATTTATTTACCCAAATAAATAAAATCCAGAATGAAAGAGGAGAGATCACAAGCAACACAGCAGAAATAAAAACAATAATAAGAGAATATTATGAGCAATTATATGCCAATAAAATGGGCACTCTGGAAGAAATGGACACATTCCTAGAAACATATACACTACCCAAACTGAAACAGGAAGAAATAGAAAATTTGAACAGACCCATAAGCAGCAAGGAAATCGACTTAGTAATCAAAACTCTCCCCAAAAACAAGAGTCCAGGGCCAGATGGCTTTCCAGGGGAATTCTACCAAACATTGAAGGAAGAGTTAACACCTATTCTCTTGAAGCTGTTCCAAGAAATAGAAATGGAAGGAAAACTTCCAAACTCTTTCTATGAAGCCAGCATTACCTTGATACCAAAACCAGACAGAGACCCCACTAAAAAGGAGAACTATAGACCAATTTCCCTGATGAACATGGATGCAAAAATCCTCAGTAAGATATTAGCCAACCAGATCCAACAATACATTTAAAAAATTATTCACCACGACCAAGTGTGATTTATACCTGGGATGCAGGGCTGGTTCAATATCCGCAAAACAATTAACGCGATTCATCACATCAGTAAAGGAAAGGACAAGAGCCATATGATCCTCTCAATAGATGCAGAGAAAGCATTTGACAAGATGCACCATCCTTTCTTGATAAAAACCCTCAAGAAGGTAGGAGAGAAGGAGCATACCTCGAGATCATAAAAGCCATATATGAACGACCCAACACTAATATCATCGTCAATGGGGAGAAACTGAGAGCTTTCCCTGCCTAAGGTCAGGAACAAGACAGGGATGTCCACTCTCGCCACTGTTATTCAACATCGTATTGGAAGTCTTAGCCTCTGCAATCAGACAACACCAAGAAATAAAAGGCATCCAAATAAGCCAAGAGGAGGTCAAGCTTTCACTCTTCACAGATGACAGGATACTCTAGACGGAAAGCCCAAGATATTCCACCAAAAAACTACTAGAGCTGATTCATGAATTCAGCAAAGTTGCAGGATATAAAATCAATGCACAGAAATCAGTTGCATTCCTGTACACCAACAATGAAGTGACAGAAAGAGAAATCAAGGAATCGATCCCATGTACAGTTGCCCCAGAACCCATAAAATACCTAGGAATAAGTCTAACCAAAGAGGTGAAAAATCTATACACTGAAAACTATAGAAAGCTTATGAAAGAAACTGAAGAAGTCACACAAAAAATGGAAAAAGATTCCATGCTCCTGGATGGGAAGAACAAATACTGTTAAAATGTCAATACTACCCAAAGTAATCTACATATTCAATGCAATCCCTATCAAAATAACACCAGCATTCTTCACAGAGCTAGAACAAATAATCCTAAAATTTGTATAGAACCAGAAAAGACCCCAAATAGCCAAAGCAATCTTGAAGAAGAAAACCAAAGCAGCAGGCATCACAATCCCAGACTTCAAGCTATACTACAAAGCTGTAATCATCCAGACAGTATGGCACTGGCACAGGAACAGACACTCAGATCAATGGAACAGAATCGAGAACCCAGAAATGGACCCACAAATATGGCCAACTAATCTTTGACAAAGCGGGAAAGAATATCCAATGGAATAAAGACAGTCTCTTCAGCAAGTGGTGCTGGGAAAACTGGACAGCGACATGCAGAAGAATGAACCTGGACCACTTTCTTACACCAGACACAAAAATAAACTCAAAATGGATGAAAGACCTAAATGCAAGACAGCAAGCCATCAAAATCCTCGAGGAGAAAGCAGGCAAAAACCTCCTTGATCTTGGCCGCAGCAACTTCTTACTCAACACGTCTCTGGAGGCAAGGGAAACAAAAGCAAAAATGAACTACTGGGACCTCATCAAAATAAAAAGCTTCTGCACAGCGAAGGACACAATCAGCAAAACTAAAAGGCAACCTACAGAATGGGAGAAGATATTTGCAAATGACATATGAGATAAAGGGTTAGTATCCAAAATCTATAAAGAACTTATCGAACTCAACACCCAAAAAACAAATAATCCAGTGAAGAAATGGGCAAAAGACATGAAGAGGCACTTCTCCAAAGAAGACATCCAGATGGCCAACCGACACATGAAAAAATGCTCAACATCACTCGTCATCAGGGAAATACAAATCAAAACCACAGTGAGATACCACCTGACACCTGTCAGAATGGCTAACATTAACAACTCAGGCAACGACAGATGTTGGTGAGGATGCGGAGAAAGAGGATCTCTTTTGCATTGTTGGTGGCAATGCAAGCTGGTGCAGCCACTCTGGAAAAAAGTATGGAGGTTCCTCAAAAAACTAAAAATAGAACTACCCTGCGAGCCAGCAACTGCACTACTAGGTATTTATCCAAGGGATACAGGTGTGCTGGTTCGAAGGGACACGTGCACCCCCATGTTTGTGGCAGCACTGTCAACAATAGCCAAAGTATGGAAAGAGCCCAAGTGTCCATTGATGGATGAATGGCTAAAGAAGATGTGGCATATATATACACATATGTATATGTATATGTATGTATATGTACACATATATGTGTGTGTGTATATATATATATGTATGTGTGTGTATATATATATATATGTATACACACACACACACTCACACACACACACACACACAATGGAGTATTACTCGGCAATCAAAAAGAATGAAATCTTGCCATTTGCAACTACGTGGATGGAACTGGAGGGTATTATGCTAAGTGAAATTAGTCTGTCAGGGAAAGACAAAAATCATATGACTTCCCTCATCTGAGGACTTTAAGAGACAATACAGATGAACATAAGGGAAGGGAAACAAAAATAATATAAAAATAGGGGGACAAAACAGAAGAGAGTCATGAATATGGAGAACAAACTGAGGGTTACTGGAGTGTTTGTGGGAAGGGGATCAGTTAAATGGCTAAGGGGCACTAAGAAATCCACTCCTGAAATCATTGTTGCACTATAAGCTAACTAATTTGGATGTAAAGTATAAAAAAAAATTAAAAGAAAAAAAGGAAAAAAATGACATAGCAGTCTTTGTATGAGCAAGTTGGATAGTGTCATTCCTCTGTGTAAAAGTTTGTAATAACTCCACATCATCCAGGATGAAGTCCAAGCTTCTGAGTATATGCACCCTTTACTGCAGACATTTCAGTCAATTCATACCTTCCCCAACAAGTGAGGGTTCTTTTGCTCCCATGCCTTACCCAGTCTGCCTCCTAAATGATATCTCTCACTTCATCTTTCCTCTTCACCTAGCTAATCCTCACCATCAACTGTAATCTCCTGACACCTCTTCATATAAACCTTTTCTATGCCTCTTCACACTCACTGCAAGTGTCTCTTAAGCCAGACTTTCTACTTGAAACCTCCTCCTAGTATCCCAGCCCATCTCTCCTCTGGAATCTCAAATGTCTTACAAATTCACAACCAAATATTTACTATATCAGTGGTTCATAGTCTGGTGAGTATCTGAATCTCACCTGGAAATCAAACCAAGACCATAGGATTGTTGGAGTAGAGTAAAGCCTGGGTTTTCTATTTCTGCCAAGGTTCTGATGCCAACCAAAGTTTGAGGGCCACTATATTATAGTATCCTGAATTACTCACTAATAGTTCCATATGAGTGAGTGTTCTCTCTAACCTGATTTGAAACTCCTAAAGAGAAAGGTACTCATTCTTCAGTATCTCTCTTTCTATCCCACCCAGCCCTCCATCATCAATATTATTCATTAATTATGAAAGCTGGATTCTCTTGTATCAGCTCTTTGCAGACCCATAATTCTTGATAAGTTAGGGTAGGGAAGGATAAAGATACCCACTTTGGAATAGAGAGGTAGCTTATGGTGAGCTGCTACACATTGCTCAATTATGAATTCTACAGTATGCTTATATAGGTTATGCCATTTTCTGTTTTATACTTTCAAGAGTCTCCTCTTTGGACATTTTGTTTCTGTGTCAATTACAGTACTAACAAATAGATATGCCTCAATATTTTCACATGTCATTGTGTCCTTTACACTTAAAACATACTTTACTCAACAATGTAATGTCAAAAAATTTTTAGTATCACAGGACTTTTACTTTCCATCTATCCAGTTAATATTATAAGAGAACCTATAGCCAAAGAAAAAAAAGTGTTAGAATACCAGATAGCTACTGATCTAAAATTTATTCAACAACCTGGTGGAATGTCATGCGTCATATGGGCACAGGGATGTTTATGGAATTGAATATCATACCACACAATAGTCTGTGCACATGAAACTGCAGAGAGGGTGGTAACTGTCAAAAGTCATATAGTCCATCTAGCTTCCAGAGGAAACTGCATCTAAGAAATTCCTGTCTCCTTGTTTCATATCAGTGCATGATTTCTCCAAGAAAAGGAGAATCAACAATTTCCCTGGTAACTGGTCCCAGTCCCTGACAACACTGCTGTTGGTATATTTCTCCTGTCAGAACCTAAGCTGTTCAAAGCAATCAGCAGCATGGGCATCACCTGGGGGCTTGTCAGAAATGCAGAATCTTGGGCCCACCCCAGTACTACTTGATCAGAACCTGCATTCTAACAAGACACTCAGGTGGTTCATGTGCACTTTAAAGTTTGAAATGCTTTGCCCTTAGTTCATAAGGCTAAGAATCTAAATAGGAAACTAGGGTTTACAAGTCATGAGCTAGGCTTCAGAAGCATTGGATCAAAATGTAGATCATAAGTGATGTGTTCTCCCAACTACATTAGAGGTTTTAGGACTAATCAGTCAAGAAACAAGGATTCATTGGTATTCATTCTGTACTACTCAACTGGAGGCACTGGGTTCAAGGCCAAAGGAAGAGGGAATCATGGTGGGGTGTTTCCTGAAATGGTTTGCAAGGGAAGAAGGAGCAGCTTTTGTAATGTTGGCCATAAATTAAACAAAAGGGATGTTGGAACACATGAAATTATTTACTACAGCCCCTGCTTACTGAACCAAACAAAGTGTTTCTCAGGAAATGTCATTTGCTATGAACTTAATATCTTTTCTCAAGTTTCTAAAAATCACTTCAAATATTAGTACTTTATTTTTTTTTAATTTTATTAATGCTTATTTATTTTTGAGAGAGAGCACACACATGCAAGAGCAGGGGAGGAGTAGAGAGGGAGACAGAGGATCTGAAAAGGCTCCACGCTGACAGTAAAGAGTCCAATGTGTGTCACAAACTCACAAACCATGAGATCATGACCTAAGCCAAAGTGAGACATTTAACCAACTGAGCTACCCAGGCGCCCCACAAAAATGAGTACTTTAGATTCTTACTGCTTTTCAGTGATCAATGTTTTCCTATACTATAGCTTTACATTTCTTTTCCAAAGTATTTTCCTCTTAGTTATTAAAAAGCCTATAAACAACAATTTAACCAACAGACTAAAACATATATTCCATAAATAGCTGATCTTAACAACTACCATTACATGGAATGCTTACTATGTGGCAAGCACTATATAGATTAAATAATTTTATTTTCACAACAAAGGTTAGAGGTACATGCTATGATTGCCCCATTGTACAGATGAGACAACTGAGGCACAGTCATCATTATTAACTAACTTGTCCAAAGTCACATAGCCAGTAAGCAGCAGAGCCAGTTCTGAGCCTATGCTCTTACCCACTATACTTCAGTATACAAAAAGGTGTGTGATAAATAACACCTGCTTTGATTTTCTATAGTTCACCTTAATTTCAACTGTAATCCTAAACCATCCTCAACCAGGCTCATTCTCGGGGCTTCCCGTATGCACACTTTCTAATACTGTGCCAGTGCTAAAGTCATAGAGGGTGCCCAACACTGATGAGGTCTGTTGTCATTGGTCATCCCTCCACAGAGTCCACTTCTTGCACCTATTTATGTGGTCTGTCAAGTTCCCTGATCTACTGCTTCTGAGCCACTCAAGGATAGGGTGAACCCAACCTCCTAGGGGCTCTATGGCACCATGTTCTCTGGTACTCCACAAGGCACCCTCCCTGAGTCATGCTATATCTTGGGTATAATCAAAGTACAGAGAATAATCATACAATCTTCCTCACTTGGGCAATTGTATCCTACTCAATAGTTTATGCCTTTGAAAAACAGAATGGGAATCCTTGTTCTCTGAGGCAAAGAAAAACAAGGTGCACTAGCTGCTTGAATTAGAAAAGGAAACAGAAAGAAATATTTGAGACTGCTATACAGCCACACTTGAGTCATTGCCACTAGATAAATAACAATTGAAAACATCAAGAGGAGATAAAGTTTGGTTCCTTTAAAATGAAAAAGGACACCAGGTGACTTAGATTAACCCTGGGTACCAAGATACTGAGATAAGCATGGTCTCTTTTGGGCTGATATGGAATGGAAGTGTTTAAGCAGGAAGAAGCAGAGGTCTTCTGTTGTGGACATTCTGCCCAAAGTCATTAAGAGCAGAGCAGGACTTGAACACAAAGGAGGGAAAACCATGTTGCCTGTATGTCCTTGGTGAGCCACCTGGGAGTTGTGGCCTGTCATTTTGGCTATAATCACATGGTTTCTCCATCCCGATACTCCAGAGTGACTGGTATACATTCTGGCAAGGACAGAGGAAGAAATGCCTGTCCAGATGGGATGATGAAAGGATCTATGACCTATGACCTAAGCTTCTTCTCAAGCTATGATGACCAAATTTCTGACCATCAAATATCACAAGAATGCCATTTTTCATTAATCTTCACAAACAACATTGAAAGCTAAAGAAAATGCCCATGTTAACTGTAAGTCTCCCCACAAAATATAGAATTCCTTCTAAAACCAAAAGTTATCAAAGTTGAAATAGCAACTAAAAACATGATTGTCTCTCCTACTGAGAATAGGGATGTCCTCAGAAATAGGAGAAATCAGTTCAGGTGCTTAGCTTATTGGTGTACCTAAAGAACCTAAAACAGTGCCTGTTCCATAGTGTAAATGGACAAATATTTGATGTTTGAATGAATGGCTGAACAAGCCAAATAGCATACTGGGACTCTGACTTGGACATGGCTATGGAAATGCATAGAAAGATTCCTTGGGCCTTCATACAGCTGGACCCTGACCACTGCATTGTGCTCATGGGCCACTGAGGAAAACAGATGTCAGAATCAATACCTCACAGGGCTTGGGCCAAAGACAAGAAGATTCTTGTTTCTTTTATGTCTTATATAGTACAGACCTATGTTGATGAAGATTTAGCTTAGGCTGTGAATAAAACTTCTTATGACTGTGATTTGAACAAGACAAAGCTTGTTTCTCTCTGATGTCAAAGGTGGACAAGAGATACTTCAGAGTTGTGTGGTGACTGTGCTCCATAGTGCAAGTTTTTTACCTAAAAGGGCTTTGGGAATCTAGGTTCTACCTTGCAGTTCTGCCTTGCATGGCCTCCATTCCCATGGTTACCTTATAGTCCAAGATGGAAGCTCCAAGTTCAGCCATCACCCCAGCATTCCAACCAAACTGTAGAAGGAAAGAAAAAATAAGAAAAAGGGTAGGGGCATATGCAAGCTGTCTTTTGGAGGACATTCCCACAACCACCACAAACATTATCCCATTAGCCAGAACTTAGTCAAATGGACACACCCAAGTACAAGGAAGGCTGTTAAATGTAGGCTTTCTTCTGGGCAGTGTGTATCCTTACACATTCTATTATTACAATAGGAGAGAACAAATACTGGGAGACAATAGCAGTCTCTTTCCCAACAGCTAGTCCTCCTGAATGGAAATGGAGTCCAAAATACTAAGAGAAATGACACTGGATTTCTGAGGCCTTTCTACCCAAGGAGCACTTGCTTTACATATAGCTCACTGACAATAGAAAAGGCCAAGTACTATTACTTTATGGGTACAAGACAGAGGCTGTGTTAAGCAACAGTGATTTACTGTTATTATTTTAACTATCACTTATTGAGTACTTGCCACAGACAAGTCACTTATGCCAAGAGGTTTTTGTCATTGTTCCATTTAATCCTTACAACAACCCTCTGATATTGATGCCAAAACTGAGGCCTTAAGAGAATGAATAATTCTAATAAAGGGAGGAGATGGGATTACTTCTTGGATATATTTAGTGCAAGAGCCTGTGTTCTCAAACAGCATCAGTGTTTGTGGCCAACCAAAGACTGAATTAGCAAGTGAAGGTCTATTCGATAAGACCCAGCTTGTCCATTTGTGTAAACTGATTTATTTTAAAAATATCATTTTGAGCACTTAATACCCATGGTACACTGGTCCCTGGGGATACAACTGGTGAGCAAAAAACTCATGGAGCTTAAAGACTTGTGGGGGTGAAGTCATTAATCAATTACTCTGAGGAATAACCTTGATGACAGCCACAAAAGAAATTTTCATGGTACCATGAAAGCATAGAATTCAAGGATGTGGGCTAGTCTGGCAGATATGAAAAGGACTCCCTAAAGGAGGAACAATTCGAGCTGAGAGATGAGGGATGGCTGATGTGTAGTGGAGGCTGAAAGTATTCTGAGCACAAGGTACCATGTGCAAAGACTGTGAAGTGGCCAGGAAGATGGCATGTTTAGAAACAAAGCTGCATGTTTAGAGTGAAGTGAATGTTGACAATAAGTGAGGCTAGAGGAATGGGAACCTAGTTATGAAAGTCATTGGAAATATTTTGGTTTTTAATCTAAGAACAACTAGAAATCTATTGATGTGTTTTAACACAAAGTGGTGGGGAGTGGGGGAGGTGGAGGTGGGATCCTGACACATATTGTGTTGCATTTTCGTGAGGAAAGAATATTATCTTATTCCCCACTGCATCCCACACACATAGCAGGCAGTAAAAACATATTGATGAGATGAATTAATACATGAATAGATAACTTTGAGACTGTCACTCTGGTTACAGTGTAGAGAATACTGATGACACGGGGAAGCAAGAATGTGCCAGGGGGGCCACGTAAGGGGCTATTTCAGAACTAAATAGAAGGACCTCGTGATAGATTGAATACAGCATGGGGTGGAGAGGTATCAGGATAGCTCCCAGGTTTCTGGCATGAGTCACTGGGTAGATGACAGTCCCATTCATTGACACTGGGAAAAGGGCCAGGTTTGAGAAGGAAGGTCACATCATGTCACCAGAGTAGTTTCCATTTATATAACCACAAGCTGTGAATTCATTCTACAAAGGTAGCAGAAAATAATGAAAACACATCCAAATGAGCTCAAACTGAAAATCTGGAACAAGAAGTGGCCTTGGGTCTCCTGACCCTGTCTAGTTCCTCCAAGTTTGAGAGTCAATCACTATAAGTTAAAATAAAATCTCCCTTTGGACACTTACCCCCCAACATTTGTGATATAGAGCTCAAATAAATCTGAAAAGTCAGTCTGTGTTGATTGGATACATATGGAACATAAAGTTACTCAAAGTGCATTGGCTTGGTAATGGTAGAGGCAGTATGGGGATGGTATGTGCAATAGTTTCAGCTCTTTTGAAAAAAATAAATCACCAACTATACACTTACCACCTTACTAAACTGGTGGCCATTGGGGAAACAACTGAATTATTAGCAATGTTATAGCTCATTATACCCCTTTTCATCAGCTCCCATTCTGTACCACAATCAGAACTACTAAAAACAGAGATCTCACAGAGCTGGTTTGGACAATTTATTATAGCTCAGTGACACTTCAGTTTCATTTGGTCTGGGAAACTTCACTGTAAGACTTGGTAATACAGACTGTCCTAGGAAGGAAAACTTATGACCTAGTGATCCAGTAGGCATAAAATGAACTGATTTTACAGGCTGGGAGATTATTTGTGTACCTTAAAATCCTAAGACTACAATCCATATATCCAGTAATCTATCTAAAGTAAGACATGTTGTTAAAATATCTTTACCACTGGCATCCTGCTTTATCCTTCCATAGGATGGTAATTTTCCACAACTAAAATCTCATGGTTTCCCTGAGGTAAGAATGATTGACAACATTTTACACTACAGATGGCTGAACAGATGTGCACATAGGTATGATACCTCACTGCAAACAAGTTGGCCAATCAGAAAGGAGCTGAGAATTGCACTCTGAAGCAATTGTGAATTCTATCCAGAGAGATCAGAGATCCAACTTATATAAGATGGCCCCATTTTTAACCACGTTGGAATACAGAATTAGGCTATCCTTGAGCCTAATCAAGTATCACTCCCATTTATAGCTAGTATTCCCACCCTGATGAATTATACAGCAAGTTTCAGTTCAAGAAAACCATTGCTTATACAATACTATGGTTAAGAGAACAGTCCTTGGAAGCAAACAGACCTGATGCTGAATCCACACTTTGCCTGTGAAAATGGGGAAAATTACATAGCTTCTCTGAGACTCAGGTGCTTCTCCTAGAATATCGTAATAAAATTGCCTACTTTGTAGGAATGTTGTAAGTATAAATGAGAATAAGCATAGTGTTTGACATATTCCAAGAACTAAAAGAGTATTAGTAATTCTTAGAATTGCATAATCAGTGCCCGAAAATTATGCACAAAAACACTTTATTTCTCTGTATTGAAAGCAATAAAGCACAGAATAGTGGATCCTGATACTTCCTACCAAAATAGATATAAATTGAGTTATAGTCCAAACAAGTAGCTGCAAGTTATAGTCCAAATCAAGTAGCTGTAAGAATGATATTTCTTTGAATTCTTCTGTTTTACCTTTTTCAAAGATGGCAAATTATTTGCTATGCTCCATAATATACAATGGTTATTTGTAGATTTAAATTAATATATTTGAATAAAATGTCCTCTGCGAACATATGGCATATTAATCATATACTCTTTGGCGAGGAATTCTGACTGGCTCTGAGAATCATAGTGAGGAAGAAACAAGACTGTTGGAGCCAAATATTGCTGGGGCCTTGAAATTTGGTCCTACCTCTTACACAAGCAAGTAACTTACCTCTCTAGGTATTGGTTTTCCCATATGTAAAATTGTAATAAAAATATTTCTTTTACAATGTTTGCTTCCATTCCCTCTCTTTCACCCATTCCCATCTCCATCCTGCCACTTCCAGCTTTCTCAAGTTCCCAGAGGTATAACAAGATACTACTTTAAAAATTATTTTAAACATATTTATAGAGTTTAATGCTAAGCACCATGATAAAGGTTGAACACTAAAAGAGAATTTTTTAACTTGTTTTAGTTTTAATTTTTTTAAATGTACATCCAAATTAGTTTATAGTACAACAATGATTTCGGGAGTGGATTTCTTAGTGCCCCTTACCCATTTAGCCCATCCCCCTCCTGCAACCCCTACAGTAACCCTCAGTTTGTTCTCCATATTTATGAGACTCTTCTGTTTTGTCCCCCTCCCTGTTTTTATATTATTTTTGTTTCTCTTCCCTTATGTTCATCTGTTTTGTCTCTTAAAGTCCTCAGATGAGGGAAGGCATATGATTTTTGTCTTTCTCTAACAGACTAATTTCACTTAGCATAATACCCTCCAGTTCCATCCACGTAGTTGCAAATGGCAAGATTTCATTCTTTTTGATTGCCGAGTAATACTCCATTGTGTGTATATATAAATATACATACATATATATGTGTATATATATATATATATATATATATATATATATGCCACATCTTCTTTATCCATTCATCCATCAATGGACACTTGGGCTCTTTCCATACTTTGGCTATTGTTGACAGTGCTGCCACAAACATGGGGGTGCACGTGTCCCTTCGAACCAGCACACCTGTATCCCTTGGATAAATACCTAGTAGTGCAGTTGCTGGCTCGCAGGGTAGTTCTATTTTTAGTTTTTTGAGGAACCTCCATACTTTTTTCCAGAGTGGCTGCACCAGCTTGCATTGCCACCAACAATACAAAAGAGATCCTCTTTCTCCGCATCCTCACCAACATCTGTCGTTGCCTGAGTTGTTAATGTTAGCCATTCTGACAGGTGTCAGGTGGTATCTCACTGTGGTTTTGATTTGTATTTCCCTGATGACGAGTGATGTTGAGCATTTTTTCATGTGTCGGTTGGCCATCTGGATGTCTTCTTTGGAGAAGTGCCTCTTCATGTCTTTTGCCCATTTCTTCACTGGATTATTTGTTTTTTGGGTGTTGAGTTCGATAAGTTCTTTATAGATTTTGGATACTAACCCTTTATCTCATATGTCATTTGCAAATATCTTCTCCCATTCTGTAGGTTGCCTTTTAGTTTTGCTGATTGTGTCCTTCGCTGTGCAGAAGCTTTTTATTTTGATGAGGCCCCAGTAGTTCATTTTTGCTTTTGTTTCCCTTGCCTCCAGAGACGTGTTGAGTAAGAAGTTGCTGCGGCCAAGATCAAGGAGGTTTTTGCCTGCTTTCTCCTCGAGGATTTTGATGGCTTGCTGTCTTGCATTTAGGTCTTTCATCCATTTTGAGTTTATTTTTGTGTCTGGTGTAAGAAAGTGGTCCAGGTTCATTCTTCTGCATGTCGCTGTCCAGTTTTCCCGGCACCACTTGCTGAAGAGACTGTCTTTATTCCATTGGATATTCTTTCCTGCTTTGTCAAAGATTAGTTGGCCATATTTGTGGGTCCATTTCTGGGTTCTCGATTCTGTTCCATTGATCTGAGTGTCTGTTCCTGTGCCAGTGCCATACTGTCTGGATGATTACAGCTTTGTAGTATAGCTTGAAGTCTGGGATTGTGATGCCTGCTGCTTTGGTTTTCTTCTTCAAGATTGCTTTGGCTATTTGGGGTCTTTTCTGGTTCTATACAAATTTTAGGATTATTTGTTCTAGCTCTGTGAAGAATGCTGGTGTTATTTTGATAGGGATTGCATTGAATATGTAGATTACTTTGGGTAGTATTGACATTTTAACAGTATTTGTTCTTCCCATCCAGGAGCATGGAATCTTTTTCCATTTTTTTGTGTGACTTCTTCAGTTTCTTTCATAAGCTTTCTATAGTTTTCAGTGTATAGATTTTTCACCTCTTTGGTTAGACTTATTCCTAGGTATTTTATGGGTTCTGGGGCAACTGTACATGGGATCGATTCCTTGATTTCTCTTTCTGTCACTTCATTGTTGGTGTACAGGAATGCAACTGATTTCTGTGCATTGATTTTATATCCTGCAACTTTGCTGAATTCATGAATCAGCTCTAGTAGTTTTTTGGTGGAATATCTTGGGCTTTCCGTCTAGAGTATCCTGTCATCTGTGAAGAGTGAAAGCTTGACCTCCTCTTGGCTTATTTGGATGCCTTTTATTTCTTGGTGTTGTCTGATTGCAGAGGCTAAGACTTCCAATACGATGTTGAATAACAGTGGCGAGAGTGGGCATCCCTGTCTTGTTCCTGACCTTAGGCAGGGAAAGCTCTCAGTTTCTCCCCATTGACGATGATATTAGTGTTGGGTCGTTCATATATGGCTTTTATGATCTCGAGGTATGCTCCTTCTCTCCTACCTTCTTGAGGGTTTTTATCAAGAAAGGATGGTGCATCTTGTCAAATGCTTTCTCTGCATCTATTGAGAGGATCATATGGCTCTTGTCCTTTCCTTTACTGATGTGATGAATCGCGTTAATTGTTTTGCGGATATTGAACCAGCCCTGCATCCCAGGTATAAATCACACTTGGTCGTGGTGAATAATTTTTTAAATGTATTGTTGGATCTGGTTGGCTAATATCTTACTGAGGATTTTTGCATCCATGTTCATCAGGGAAATTGGTCTATAGTTCTCCTTTTTAGTGGGGTCTCTGTCTGGTTTTGGTATCAAGGTAATGCTGGCTTCATAGAAAGAGTTTGGAAGTTTTCCTTCCATTTCTATTTCTTGGAACAGCTTCAAGAGAATAGGTGTTAACTCTTCCTTCAATGTTTGGTAGAATTCCCCTGGAAAGCCATCTGGCCCTGGACTCTTGTTTTTGGGGAGAGTTTTGATTACTAAGTCGATTTCCTTGCTGCTTATGGGTCTGTTCAAATTTTCTATTTCTTCCTGTTTCAGTTTGGGTAGTGTATATGTTTCTAGGAATGTGTCCATTTCTTCCAGAGTGCCCATTTTATTGGCATATAATTGCTCATAATATTCTCTTATTATTGTTTTTATTTCTGCTGTGTTGCTTGTGATCTCTCCTCTTTCATTCTGGATTTTATTTATTTGGGTAAATAAATAAAATTCCTTTTTCTTTTTGATCAAACTGGCTAGTGGTTTATCAATTTTGCTCATTCTTTCAAAGAACCAGCTTCTGGTTTCATTGATCTGTTCTACTGTTGTTTTGTTTTGTTTTGTTTTGTTTTGTTTTTTGTTTTGGTTTTGATAGCATTGACTTCCGCTCTAATCTTTATTATTTCCTGTCTTCTGCTGGCTTGGGGTTTTATTTGCTGTTCTTTTTCCAGCTCCTTAAGGTGTAAGGTTAGTTTGTGTATCTGAGATCTTTCTTCCTTCTGTAGGAAGGCCTGGATTGCTATATACTTTCCTCTTATGACCACCTTTGCTGCGTCCCAGAGGTTTTGGGTTGTGGTGTTATCATTTTCATTGGCTTCCATATACTTCTTAATTTCCTCTTTAACTTCTTGGTTAGCCCATTCATTCCTTAGTAGGATGTTCTTCAGTCTCCAAGTATTTGTTAGCTTTCCAAATTTTTTTCTTGTGGTTGATTTCGAGTTTCATAGTGTTGTGGTCTGAAAATATGCACGGTATGATCTCGATCTTTTTGTACTTGCTAAGGGCTGATTTGTGTCCCAGCATATGGTCTATTCTGGAGAACGTTCCATGTGCGCTGGAGAAGAATGTATATTCTGCTGCTTTAGGATGAAATGTTCTGAATATATCTGTTAAGTCCATCTGGTCCAGTGTGTCATTCAAAGCCATTGTTTCCTTGTTGATTTTTTGCTTAGATGATCTGTCCATTGCTGTGAGTCTGGTGTTGAAGTCTCCTACTATTATGGTATTACTATCGATGAGTTTCTTTATGTTTGTGATTCATTGATTTATGTATTTGGGTGCTCTCACATTTGGCGCATAAATGTTTACGATTGTTAGGTCTTCTTGGTGGATAGACCCCTTGATTATGACAGAAGGCCCTCCTGCATCTCTTGATAGAGTCTTTATTTTAAAGTCTAGATTGTCTGATATAAGTGTGGCTACTCTGGCTTTCTTTTGTTGACCATTAGCATGATACATGGTTCTCCATCCCCTTACTTTCAATCTGAGGGTGTCTTTCGGTCTAAAGTGGGTCTCTTGTCAACAGCATATAGATGGATCTTGTTTTCTTCTCCATTCTGTTACCCTATGTCTTTTGATTGGAGCATTGAGTCCATTGATGTTTAGAGTGAGTATTGAAAGTTATGAATTTATTGCCATTATGATGCTTGTAGAGTTGGAGTTTGGTGATGTTCTCTGGTCCTTTCTAATCTTTGTTGCTTTCCATATATATATTTTTTTTTTTTTCATCTTTTCTCGCCTCAGAGAGTCCCCCTTAAAATTTCTTGCAGGGCTGGCTTAGTGGTCACAAACTCCTTTAATTTTTGTTTGTCTGGGAAACTTTTAATCTCTCCTTCTGTTTTGAATGCCAGCCTTGCTGGATAAAGAATTCTTGGCTGCATATTTTTCTGATTCAGCACACTGGATATATCCTGCCACTCCTTTCTGGCCTGCCAAGTTTCTGTGGATAGGTCTGCTGCAAACCTGATCTGTCTTCCCTTGTAGGTTAGGGACTTTTTTTTTCCCTTGCTGCGTTCATGATTCTCTCCTTGCCTGAGTATTTTGTGAATTTGACTATGATATGCCTTGTTGATGGTCGGTTTTTGTTGAATCTAATGGGGTCCTCTGTGCTTCCTGGATTTTGATGTCTGTGTCTTTCCCCAGGTTAGGAAAGTTTTCTGCTATGATTTGCTCACATAACCCTTCTACGCCTATTTCTCTCTCTTCCTCTTCTGGGACCCCTATGATTCTGATGTTGTTCCTTTTTAATGAGTCACTGATTTCTCTGATTCTTAAATCATGCTCTTTTGCCTTCATCTCCCTCCTTTTTTCTGCTTCATTATTCTCTATAAGTCTGTCCTCTATATCACTGATTCTCTGTTCTGCCTCATCCGTCCTTGCGGCTGCTGCATCCATCCATGACTACAGCTCAGCTATAGCATTTTTTATTTCATCCTGACTAGTTTTTACTTCTTCTATCTCCACAGAAAGGGATTCTGGTCTATTTTCAACTCCAGCTAGTATTCTTATTATCGTGATTCTAAATTGTGGTTCAGACATCTTGCTTGTATCTGTGTTGGTTAAATCCCTGGCTGTCATTTTTTCGTGCTCTTTCTTTTAGGGTGAATGCCTTCTTTTTGTCATTTTGAAGGGAGAAAAGGAATTAATGAGGTGGAAAAGTTAACATTAAAAAATTAAAATTAAAAAACTACACACACATACACACACACAAAATCAAATAAATGATGCTAGATTCTAGGTGTGCTTTGGTCTGGGTGTTGATTTGACAGATTAGAGAAAAAAAAGTCATTTGACAGATTAGAGAAAAAAAAGAGGGGGGGAGGAAATCGTTTGGGAATTTGAAAAAATGATACACTGAAGTAGACTAAAATGAGATGATGGGAGTAAAATAGAATTTCAAAAAATTTACACGAAAGTAAAGAATTTAGTAGAAAAAATTAAAGAAAAAATGTTTTTAATAAAAATTAAAAATAAAAATGAGTTTTTTCTCTTTCTGTATTCAAGAAAAAGAAATGAAAAAGAAAAAGGAGAAAAGAAATCGTTTGAAAATTTTAAAAAGTGAATACACTGTCGTAGACAAAAATAAAATGATGGAAGCAAAATAGAATATGAAAATAGTTACAGAAAAGCAAAAAATATGGTAAAAAATTAAAGAAAAACATTTTAATAGAAATTGAAATTAAAAATAAAGTTTTTCTCTTTCTGTATGCAAGTAAAAGAAAAGAGGTGAAAAAGAGAAAAAAAAGAAAATGGAATATATGGACCTGCTAACAGAATGAAATAGGACTGAAATTACTTCGTTTTCCCATACAAGTCAGACTATGAAGCGGTTTATAGTCCATAAAGTATGTCTCACTGCCTGGTGAGATTTGTGTTACTGAAGAGCGAGGTTGGCCCAGCTGGGCGGGGCTCAGTGTAATGGCTCCATTCTCCACTAGATGGCGCCGCTAGCCTACTGGGGTGGATTGTTGCTGTGCATAGGTGCATATGCGCATGCGCAAGAGTGATGAAAATGGTGTCACTCAGTTACCCGCTCTCTAGTACGGGAACGAACTCTGTTCTCCCAGATCAGCAATCGTGCACCCGTCCTCTGTCTTCAGCTTTTGTCCACTCCCTACCTCTTTATTGTCTGTGACCAGGCCCCAGGCAGTACCACTGTCCCGAGTTTTGTCTCAGATGCAGCTGTTCACCCCCGCCTCTTACTTCTGAAGGACTGTGGCTTTGACCCGTTCAGCCCCTCCATGGGAGCGTCTTCCCAAGCAATGGCTGAACAACGGCTGAATGTCAGCTACACCCGGGAACGCTTGCTGGACCCTGCTGCTGCCGGAGCCCCAAGACTGCGGCCAGGTGTCAGCCTGCCCCAGAAAAAGTTCGTGAGATAGCACAGCAGCAGCGTTTCTGGGATTATGGAAAATCACAACACACTTCTAGCACCAGGATTCACCCTTAATGACCTTGTTCCAGCAACAGCAAATGTGGGCATTCTCTGGGGTCTGCTGGGACCAGGTGGCCTCAACAGTCTCTACCAAATGTCCTTCCAGGAGTGGAACTGCTTTTCCCTGTGTGGTTCAAGAACCTCCTGGACCCCACTGTGATCCTGGGGATTCGCCCTTCCCACCAGAGCACCACCAGGTATCAAGCTGTGGAGTTGTAGCCTTTGTGCTCTCCTTGTTTACAGTCTTAATGGAGTTTAAACCCTCTCCTTTCTCCTTTCTCCCTTTTTAGTTTAGTCCCTGTGGCTGTTTCCAATTTTCCACTTTCTCTCCAGCTGCTTTGGCAAGGGGTGCTTTTCCCATATTCTCCCTCTCCACCCCCCCAGTCTCATTGGTCTCTCAGCCTGCAAAAGCGGCTCCCTGTGCACCGCCGGCTTCTCTCTCCCCAAGTTCACCTGTCCATGACGCATACATGCTGAATTCTGTGCTTCAGGTTGTGCAGATTGTTGTGTTGATCCTCCAATCAGTTTACTAGGTGTGTAGGATGTTTCAGTGTTGGTCTGGCTGTATTTCATAGACGCTAGACACACAAAAAACTTCCATGCTGTTGCACCATCTTGGATCGCCCCAAAGATCATTTAATGTCAAAATTTTAAAACCAAATGTGCATGATAAGATCTGGCCTTTTCTGACTTAGCATTCAAAGTCACATAGCATCACTTTTGCCACATACTATTGGTTACAACCAAGCCACTAAGGCCAGACCAGATTCAAAGGGAGAGGACATATACCCCACTATATGATCAAAGGAAGACCCAAAATATGGACATGTTTAAAACACGTATGGGGGAAAACTACTCTTAAAAGATTTGAAAGAGAGAGAGAGAGAGAAGAGAAAGAAGATAAAAAGATGTGCAAGACTTCTACACAGAAAATTATAAAATATTATCAAGATTCATAAATTGAAGAACTCATTATTATAAAGATACCAATCCTCCTTATTTTTAAAGATTTAATAAAATCCCAATCAAAATCCCAGCAGGCAAAAATAAATCAATGTAATTGATCCTATTAACAGACTATAAGTAAAAAACCACATGATTATCTCAATAATCAGCAAAGGCATTTGATAAAATCTAATATTTATTCCTGATTTTAAAAAAACTCTCAGAAAATTAGGAATAGAAGAGAATCTCCACAACCTGATAAAAGGTTACAAAATACTTAAAGCTAATATCATACTTAATGGTGAAAGACTAAATGTTTTCCTCCTAACATTAAGAACAAAGAAAGGATGTCCATTCTTACCTCTTTTGTTAAAAACTATAGTGAAGTGTGATGGGCATTGAGGAGGGCACTTGTTGGAAAGAGCACGGTTGTATGTAAGCCAATTTGACAATAAATTATGTTATGAAACAAACTGTAGTAGAGAATCTAGCCAGTGCAATGAGGCAAGAAAAAGAAATATAAGGCATCCAGAATGTAAAGGAAGAAGTAAAACTGTATATGCAGACTACATGATTGTGTGGAAAATCTTAGGAAGCCTACAGAAAAGCTATCAGAACTAATAAATGTTGAGGAACATTATAGGGGAAAAAGGAGCAATATATAAAATGAATTATATTTCTAATATACTATCAACGAACAAGTTGAAACTGTAATGAAAATGTACCATTTATAGTAACATCAAAAATATAAAATAATTTCACAGGGGTAAACCTGTGAAGGGGTGTGCAAGACTTGTACACTGAAAATGACAAAGTATTGCTAAAATGCACTTAAGAATATATAAACAAATGGATACATATACCGTATTTATGGATTACAAGATTCATTTTTTTCAGATGTCAATTCTCCCTAAATTGATCTATAGATTCAATGTAATTATATTGAATTGTGATTCCAGAACATCTTTTTCTGGAAATTAGCAAGCTTATTCAAAAATACATGTGGAAAATGACCTGTAATAGTCTAGAAAATTTTGAAAAAGAACAAAGTTGAATGACTAACATTAGGTGACTCCAGGACTTATTAAAAAGCTACGGTAATCAAGAAATCTTGATACTGGTGTCAAGATAGACAAATTGGGTAATTACTTGTATAAAATATCAGCTTTAATCCATATTCCACACCATATACAAATATTACTTCAAATGGATAGTAGACCTAAATGTAAAACTGAAAACTGTGTAAGTTATAGAAGAAAATGCAGAAGAAAATCTTTGTGGCTTTGCATTGAACAGATATTTCTTATATATAACACTAAAAGTATGATTGATAATAAAAAAATAATAAACTTTACAAAAATTAAGAAGTTCTGTTCGTGAAAAGACATTCTTAAGAGAATAATAGGCCACAAACAAGGAAAAATAATTACAAAGCATTTATCTAGTAAGACCTTGAACCATAATATATAAAGAACACTCAAAATTCAATAAGAAAATAAACCAATAAAAACTAGACACAATATTTGAATATTTGAATAGACACTACAAATTAAGATATATAGATGGCAGATAAGCATATGATATCAATATATCATATTGACACAATATCAATATCATTAGTCATTAGGAAAATGCAAATTAAAATAACTTCACATTATAAGAATGGCTAAATTAAAAATACTGACCAGGGCGCCTGAGTGGCTCGGTCATTTGGGCGTCCGACTTTCGCTCAGGTCATGATCTCACAGTCTGTGAGTTCAAGCCCTGCGTTGGGCTCTGTGCTGACAGCTCAGAGCCTGGAGCCTGCTTCAGATTCTGTGTCTCCCTTTCTCTCTGCCCCTCCCCTGCTCATGCTCTGTCTCTTCTCTGTCTCAAAAATGAATAAAAATATTAAAAAAAAATAAAAACAAATACTGACCAAGTTCTGGTGAGGATGTCAGCAGTTAAAATTCTCCTACATTGTTAGTGGAGATGTAAAATGGTTAACTACTTTGGAAAACAGTTTGGCAGTTTCCTAAAAAGTTCAACAAATACCTACTAATCACCTAACCTTTCTACTACCAGATATTTACTCAAGAAATAAAAGCTTATGTCCACATAAAGACTAGCCCATGAACATTCTTAGAAAATTTATTTACAATAGCCAAAAACTGGAAACAACCCAAATGTCCATCAACAGGTGAATAAACAAATCTACACAATGGAATTGTATCCAGAAATAAAAACGGATGTACTGTTGATAAACAATGATGGAATGGATGACTCTTAAAATAAATATACTGAGTAAAAGAAGTTAGACCAATAACCAGTATATACTGGGTGATTCCATTTTTTTATATAAAATTGTAGAAAATGCAAACAAATCTATATAATATCAATGGCTGTCTATGGGTTGGGTTTCTGAGAGGGATGGGATGGAGGGATTCCCAAAGGGTACAAGGAAAGTCTGGGGGTAATGAATATGTTCATTATCTTGATTGTGGTAATAGTTTCATAGGTGTTTTCACATTTAGAACTTATAAAACTACACTTTAAATATGTGCAGTTTATTATATGTTAATTATACCTCAATAAAGCAGTTACAAAATTCCAATTTTTTTTTGTAGAAAATCAAAAGTTGTTTCCAAGCCTTACATAAAAAGGGCAAAGTGTCAAGTATAGATCAGATAATTTTGAAGAACAAAATTGGAGGACATATATTATCATATATCAAGACTTATTATATAGCTCATCAATTAAGAAAGTATGATCGTGTCACAGGGATGGAAATGCAGACTAATGGAATAGATTAAGGAGTTGACCTACATAGTTATTTGATTTATGAAAAAAGTAACACTACATGCCATTGGTGAAAAACAGTCTTTTCAATAAATAGTACTACATCAATTGGATATTCATAGAGAAAAGAATAAATCTTGACTTCTAACTTCTACCAGACGCTAAAAACAACTCCACGTGGCTTGTAGATCTCAATGTGAAAGACGAAACATCTAGAAAGTAACATAGAAGATATCCTCATCACCTTGAGGGCAGGCAAAAGCATTTTTTAATGTTTATTTATTTTTGAGAGCATGTGTGTGCCTGCACAAATGAGGGACGAGCACGAAGAGAGGGGGACAGAGGATCTGAAGCAAGCTCCTGCCTACAGCAGTGAACCTAGTGAGGGGCTCAAACTCAGAACTGTGACATCATGATGCCAGCTGAAGTCGGTTGCTGCAACCACTGCACCACCCAAGCACCCCAAGTTTTTTAAACAAGGCACAAAAAGCACTAACCACAAAGGAAGAGACAGATAAATTGAACTACAGTAAAATTAAAACTTCTGCTCATCAACATATGCTATTAAAACAATGAAGAGGCAACCAAAAGAATATATAATATGTATATAACATTAACATCACTTATATCCTATAAACCAATAAGAATAAGACGGTTGGGGCACCCGGGGGGCTCAGTCGGTTAAGTGTCCGACTCTGGCTCAGGTCACGATCTCGCGGTTTGTGAGTTCAGGCCCCAAGTTGGGCTCTGTGCTGACAGCTTGGAGCCTGGAGTCTGCTTTGGATTCTGTGTCTCCCTCTCTCTCTGCCCCTCCCCCACTCGCACTCTGTCTCTCAGGAAATAAACACTAAAAAAAAAAAGAATAAGATGGTTAATTCGCTTTCAAAAATTGGCAAAAGACAAACAGAAACTTCACAAAGAAGGGTATCTCAAAGGCCAATGACATCTGGAAAAGTGGTTAACTTCTTTAGTCAACAGGAAAATGCTGATGAAAATAAAAGTGAGATACCATAATACACCTACCATAATGATACAGTTTTTAGTAGGTGACAATACCAAATACTGGCAAAGTTGTAGAACTGGAACTCCCACGTATTGCTGATGGGAATATAAATTGGCACAATAATTTTAGAATACTCTTTGGAAATATCTAAATTCGAACATATATATGTATTATGTAGGACCCCACAGTTTCACACCTGGTGATAAAGTCAATAGAAATATATTATTAGTGAGAATATAACTGGTACAGGCTTAAAGAGAACAATTTGGCAGGATCAAGTAAAATCCAGCAAATCTACATCACAGAAATTTTTATACAAGTACCAAAGCCCATCCGTCTATAAAGATGTTTGATATGGTAATATTTGTAATGGTAAAAATGAGGAATAACCTGGATATTATCAATTGGTAGATGGTTAATTATTTAAGGTCCATGAAAATTATTTGAGAGCTAAAAAGAATGATGTAGATCTATATGTACTGAGCGGAAAGATATCCCAGACATATTGTCAAATAAAAGATTTTGCAGAGCAATATACATGACATGATTGTTTATTAACAGAATATACAATTTTAATTTAAAATGTTTTAAGATTACATATATGCAAACATAGGGAAAGAGGTCCGGAAAGAGACACAGAGGGTTAACAGTGGTTCTCTTTAAAACCTAAAACTGGATGAGGGGAAGGCTGAAAAGTGATACAGGTTTTCTACTATATAATTTAAACAACAAAAATATTTTCAAGAATTGCTTGCATATTTTTTAAAAGACTAGTTTTTCTCATCACAGGAATACCCCAAGTGAAGAAGTAGTGAAATATAATCATCATTAAAGTCAAAATGAAAGCTGCAGGCTGCATGAGAAGGAAGGGGATAAGATTGTTCATATGAGCCGCAGAGTTCATTTTAGAGAAAACATAGCAAGAGCAATGGCTCCATCTCCCACCAAGGTGAAAAATAACCCTTTGGGGGCACCTGGGTGGCTCAGTCAACCAGTTAAGTGTCTGACTTCAGCTCAGGTCTTGATCTCACAGTTCATGAATTTGAGCCCCGCATCCAGCTCTGTGCTGACAGCTCAGAACCTGGAGCCTACTTTATATTCTGTGTCTCCCTCTCTCCCTGCCCCTCCCCCACGTGTGCGTGCGCGCTCTCTCTCTCTCTCTTAAAAATAAAGATTAAAATATTTTTTTAAGTTCTTTGTGGGGAACCAGGAACAGTCCCAGCTCTTATAGAGTCTGATCTTAATTCTTTTTTAAGAAAAATAATGTAAAATTACAGTAATGAAACTAGGAATAGGATCTTAGAAGGGCCAGTGCAAGTGAGAAGTCTTAGAGCTTAAATTTCATTAGCTTTATGACAAACTTCTATGTGTAACATAATCAAATATTACATAAATTTTGGATGCAATAATGCAAGTATTTCCAAATGGAGAAGACAGAGAGTAACATAACTGAATAATGAAGTGCTATTTGTGAGAGGACTATATGTTGCCAGGGATTTTATTTTAATTTATAGCCTAAAAAGTTGTATGTGTATTCAAACTATAAACTATTTAAAGTTCACATCCATGTCCTATGGTTAACTTCAAGAACAACAAAAAGAACATAGCTAATATTTTTTTCAACTAAAATTTTTTTCAATTGAAAATTTCTTCCTGCCTTAATAACATTTCTTGTGATAGATTCATCTTAATTTAAACCTTTAAAAATCATTTACATTCTTTGGCTACTTTATTTTAAGAGTTTAGAATATACTCATTCAGAAATGTATTATAGCCCAGCCAGGAGGCACATCAGACCTAGGAGTCTGACTCAAGATGATAGCAAAAAGTGTGAACATTTCATGAGATCAGGAATCGTGGCTTGTACATTCAGCCCCAATGTCCAGTGCCTGTCAGAGGGCACAGTGAACCATGATAATAACTACCATATATTGTACTGACTACCATATATTCAGCCAGATTCTGTGATAAGTGTTTCACAGACAGTATTCTTCCCTATTATTATCCTCTTGGGAAGGACTATTATTATCCTCTTTATTAATGAGCAACATGAGGCTTGATTAGGTGACTTAACCCAAGGTCACACAATTTTGAAATGTGATAATTCTGATAATTCTGTTTCCTGGAACACTTCAATAAATATTGGTTGTGGGCACCCTTGATTAAATGGAAGGAATAAAGGAAGGGAAAGGAAGAGTGAAGAAGGAAAAGAGGACACAGGTCGATAACAAGGGCCCATGGCATTGACCTTTAGGAAGAAAACCATTTCCCTGAGGGGAATAATGGATGAAACCAACTTAGCACTCTTATCTCAAGAAGCCTGTATGCTGAGCAGATTATCAGGACAGGCCTACCTAGCAAGGGAGCTTCCCTCTCCAGTTTATTTTCTACCACTCTACACTTTGCTCTCTCCTCTACAATCACGCTCGTTCTTCTCCTCCTGGTTTAGTGGTTGTCTGTCTACACTGGTTACCATTGAGCTGTCTGTTGTTCTGGTCATCTTCATCCCTTTGGCTCTTGTGGCATTACTACCTCCAGGTCACAGGCACCTTTGATGAGGCTGTGAGAGACATACAGTCATTCTCCCAAGGGCTAGCCACCTCCTAGGTACACAGCCTTGGAAGCACCACAACGGTCCCCTGCAGAGATCCTCACAGAATTTTATCCTCACTTCCTAGCTGGCGTACTTTCCTTCTTCTCTTCTGGTCCTCAAGAGCCTTTCCCTTCCCAGTTCCTCTCTGAAATTGGCTCAAGCCATTCCCAAAGACCAGCCTTAGACTCCAGGCCACACCATTGAAGGCCCAGCCAAGGTCCCTAAGTTTCCAGGTCACATTGAGAGACTCTCACTGTGTGTGCGAGTGTCACACCATTTTTAAATGGATGGGAAAAGAAAACATGAGGGAAAAAAATCACAATCAACATTTCCATACATTATTCTGCCACATTTCCCTGTGTGGGGTGATACCCTGGGTGAGGAACGTAGTAAAATGATTAGGTTTAAGCCAGAGACCACAGACTGGCTTCTGGTGTGATGAGTTATGGTACCTCTGAGATAACCAACAGGAGACATGAAGAAGGCAATTGGATACATAAGTCTGGAGGTTTCTGGCTAACTTTTTGTAGAGTCCCATGGAAAAGACCATTATTTTCCCACTTAACCATTTCCAATATGGACAATAATAGATTTTCTTACCATTCAATAGCTTATAGGGCAAGCCTATTTATATCTAGCATGACATTTGATTCTCTAGTTTTACCAGTATTCTGAAGACCACTTACAGTTTCATTTTAGAAAAAGACAAGAACAGAAATTCAACAAAATATTTTTTTTCTTAGGAGTAGTTAAGACCCATGAACTTATATAAAAGCACTTTGAGTTTAAAACAAATTATTGCAGGTGAAGAAAATTATGTCCTTGGAGATCAGTGACCCATTCTCAACTGACCACAATCTCCCTTCTGTTTCACCTGCTTCCTACAATACATTGTTGGACCAAAAAAAAAAAAAAAAAAGGCTTATAAATTATTTAAGACATTCTAAACAACTTTCACTCAAAAAACTGCTGAGTTAATCCCTAGGTATTACCAGCTGGTTAACCTATCCCCAATTTCCATGCTATTACCTACTGCTGAAAACACAATGTTCCAAAGACAGGGGAACCCAAAATAAGGTTTATTGTATAAAAGTTTAAGTTCTACTCATTTGAGGTGTTACAAAACTGTGCCATGGATACTCTGTGCTTGTGGTTTTCTATTACATTCACGGATTTTTTTATTCATGTCATTTGTATCACAGTGGGATAAATTGTAAAACTCACAACTCACAGCTCCAGCAAAAGGAAATATAAACTGAGAAATACTATGGAGTTTATTGCATTTGAGCGAGGTATACACAAGAGCATAGTCACCTGGAAATGCCACCATGAAACGGCCACTGCCAGCCACAGAGCTTGCAGCTCTATTCAAAGATTCTTATCACATCAGGGTAGAGCAAACCCACCCTGGTGAGCCCAATCTGCCCTCCTCCATTACTGAACATGGAAGAGAAATGCTATCACAAAGAGTTCATGTCATTCAGATCTCCTTTTATTGCACAAATCTCAAAATCTGGCCCAAATCCGCCATGGTCTGGAGCCAGCAAACATTACTTCCTATCATCACTATTACAAAATTGGGTAATTTAAAAAACTGGGTGGCTTTTCATGATGTTCTAAAATCCAAAATAAATACAGAAAACACAGCTGACTATGTAATAAAGTGAGGTCCACTTCCCATTGTAGTTCTCCTCTGTAACGTTGAAGTTAGAGGTGAGATTTCAGTAAAATTCCGACATTATGGGCAGAGACCCAGACATGACCAGTTCCTGCCTTGTTCATGCACTCTCTCTGAGAAAAACTGGACTGAGGGAGTAGTTACGTGTAAAACATACAAAAGACTGAGAATCAAAGTAAAACTTAAATAAGAGCCGGGGAGACATTCAATATCCCCCAGTACCATGAGTCTTTGGGAAAAGCTACACTGGAAAACAGTTTAGGCTCCTGTTTCTCTCCACCTACCCTTCACATGTTCCTGCCATGACCTGAGATGATGGTGTCCCCAGAGTAGGGATGAATTATAGCCCTACCTGGATGCAGGGAGGAAAGACCTTCCTTCCTAACATGTAGCCCAACAAATGATCTGACCAATTTGATTAGCAAAAAAACCCTTTCTTGGTTGTATACAGCCAGGAGGTCTGGGCTGAGGCCAGTCTGATGCAGAATAGCTCTTATTACAGTAAATAATGGCTTTTTCCAAGACAAATTGATAGTAATTTTATCAAAATATTATTAATCATCACTTACAGTCAAAATATTGCCACAAGTGTTTTTTTTTCCTTATGTGCTTACTACGTGGCATTTTAAAAGTTAGTTAATGGGAATATGATAAAATAAGATATGTGCAAGATATTCAGCTGATTGTTAGGGAGAATGTGGCAATAAATAAACACATAAGCATTCTCTTCAAAGGATTTACAACCTGGAGAAAAACACAGGATAAGCAATTTATTCAATAAGTGGGTCTACACTATAGCACAGAGGAGGCTATGAGAATTCAGAATGGGAGTCTCTTTTGAACTGAAAATATCAGGAGAAACTTTGAGAAGATAGTTGGATTTGAATGATACCTGAAAATATTGGTAAATGTTTTAAAATAAATATTATATTTTTTCCATAATAAGATTAGTGCACAATTAGTAGCTTTGCTAAGGGAAAAAACAGTTAATGAGGGAAAAGAAATAAATCCCACCAGATCCCAACTCTTTTTTCGTTCATTTATTTATTTATTTTGAGACAGAGAGAGAGAGTAGGAGGAGCAGACACAGAGGAAGAATCCAGATTAGGGTCTGTGCCATCAGCTCAGTGCCTGACCCAGGACTCCATCTCATGAACCATTTGATCATGACCTGAGCCAAGATCCAGAGTTGTACGCTTAACTGAGTGAGCCACCCATGTGCCATGACTTCATCCTTTTCTCTTTGCATTTGTCCATTTACAGATCTTTGGTCCTCCAGTTGAGTGGCAAAGTGGCATTGGGCTCTTGCCTGGCTTCAGCAGTGATAGAGGCACCAGAAGAACCAGTGCTGAGAGGAGAAGAAAATTGAATAAGGCAGGGCTATAGGGCTAAGGATACCTTTAAGCTCTGCAAGAGAGATAATGTGACATTCTACCTCTGCCAATAGCTGTTGTGGGCAGTGACCAAAACTAAGAGTTGTGGAGCTATATAAGGCACTGAAGAGTCTCAAAAATCAACAAGAAGGAACTATGGAGAGGAAAAACCAACTAAACTGCCTTTGGTCAAGGAGTCGGAATCTTAAGTGATTAACACATGGCTATTACCATAACTGTGGCCTTATTTTAGTAATGGGCTCTCTGACTTTCCCATTACACAGTCAATAGAGAATAAAACATAGATTGGTGGCTCTGGGAGACCCATGTGACAACAGGGGAAAATGGGCACCAGATTTTGTTCTCAACTTAATATTACCTAATCTCCCTCTCTCTACTTTTGAGGCAAAGCATCCAGCCGGGTTTTGGAATGATGGCATAAAGAAAAGTCTTATGTGATATGGAACTTCTAGTTCCACAGTTTAGGAAACAGTTACACAGCAAACAAACCAGATTGTCTCTTCTCACATCTTTCTTGAGAGATATAACTGAGCAAAATGGTTCCCTTAATTCTGTAACTAAATACAATTAAAAAAATAAATCCAATGTTTTAGTTTTAAAATTTCCCTACTTTACAAAGATATCAAAGCAGGAAGAATTTTGTAAAAGAGAATTATCCTACAGATAATTAGTAGTAGTAAAAGAAAGACAGATTTAGGTTAATAGAAACTGAATTAAGTTCTTTGTATCTCTTCCTAATAAGTCATCAATTATGGGCATATCTAATTAAGTAAATCCTCTTGTAGGATAACTGGCACTTAACGCCCCAAAACAATGCAGTGGTCAACAACAAGAAGACAAGGACAAAGTTTAAGCCTAGAATCACTCTTTCCATCTGAAGATTCTTGTGGTTCATTAGAAATAGTGAGAATGTGGGAGAATAAGGAGTGTGAGAAACAAAAAATGTGAAATAACGTAACATGTTCTTTAATAATTAGTCATGCTTTTTCAAAGAGAAGAAAACTGAGGACTCCATATTGAAAAAAAAGTAAATTTGAGGTCATTATTTTTTCAATAGAAATTTCTCCCTTCATCCATCACCAAACAGCACAATGTGAAAATTTAATTGAATGTTTTCTATGCCTAGGGAGCTGTGAATAATGGCAACAAGGATGGTAAATAATAATTCAAGGTCCTTTGGAGATCTTAACTTTAAAATAAACAGTAACACTCACAATACTTCCAAGTTGAAAAAAACAAATTTAAATTGTCTAGTACTTTCAGTAAACATAAGCTAACATTTTATTAGTACTGCATATGGGGGAGAGGGCTGTGAACAAGGAGAAACGATCCTTATTCTTTACATATCTCTCCTTTCTTCATTGCTCAAGGGAAAAAGAAAGCTATTATCATTAGGGTCTTATCAATGAAAGAGAGAAATGTCATGACAGTCAGGAGGATTATTCCACCAAGTCTCTGCTGGCCTTCCATCTGACAAATGGGCCCTGGCCATCCCCACTTTAAGACTTCATCCTGCCCAGGATAAGCACCAGCTATGACACAGACTTTCATGTTGGATCAGAGAAAGGATTTTAATTATATAGTGCAGTGAAAAAAAAATAACACTAGTCTAAGAGTCTGCCACTAACAGCTGTGTGACCATGGGGGACCATGTAAGGATCAGTTTCCCCATCTGTCGAATGAAGATGCTGGACTAGATCAGGGGGTGGCAAACTTTTGTGCAAAGAGCCAAATAATAAATATTTGGGGCCTTGAGGGCCACACAGGTTTTGTCTAATTACTCAACGGTGCTATTGCATCATAAAAGCAGCCACAGATATTACATAATCAAAGAAGCATGACTATGTTCCAATAAAAATTTATTTACAAAAACAAGTAGCAGGCTGGATTTGGCCCAAGGGCTATAGTTTGAGAACCCCTGGACTATACAACCTCTTTATCCCTTCAAGCTCTGCAAATCTATAATTCTAAAAATGAGAGAGGCAGAATGAGATTTATCAGACAGGCTTGAGCTGTCTAAGAGCCTGCTGATAGATGCAGGAATACTTCAGGGCAATTCAGAATGCTTTGTTAGCTTCTGGAGCCTATGATCCACCCACATCTAGCAGTGCAACAAAGCAAGGAAATATCTAAAAGTTGTAAGAATTGAAAAAGAAATAATAGAAATGTCATTACTTGTGAAAGATATGATTGTGTATATTTAAATAGAGAGAAATTATCAGAATAAGTCACCCATAAGCTGATCAACTTTCTATTCATCTCACATTCGCCCATTTTCCCCCTGTCCTATACTGTATAAAAGACACCAAAATTTTGCAATCTCTTTTGCCCTCTAGCATTAAATGTGCTACTGTTTTAAGAATATAGACATCAAACATATAATTTAATCAACCTCACACAGTTTGGAAAGCAAAGCAGAAATCAAGAATGTTGAAAAGTGTTTCCTCTAACTGTACTGAGATTTAACCAGGAATATGGGCTTATAAGCCTCCAGTTGATTCCGTGGACCCAGAGGAAAACAAAACAAAAGGCAAGAACTTAGAGAGATTCAGAATACTTGAACAAGAGGGGCACAATGATAATGAAAAGGAAGATATCAAAAAAAGACTTACAGAAAGAAACAAAAGCGAGTTAATTTTAATATCGCAAAGATATGTGGATACAAAAAGAGTATATAGGAAATGCATGTTTACATCTGGGCTTGGTTGATTAACATGGGAACAGTTTAATTTGTTATGCTCATTTGGTTATTAACTTCTGGATAATGCTCACAATACCTCAATAATTAACAGGTAAGTAGAAAACTCAAAATATTACTTGCTCAGAACTATAAAAAAATTTCTTATCAAAGAAAAGTTAACAGAATATATATAGACATGAGCTCGTGTCGATATATATATACTCTCTCTCTCTCTCTCTATATATATATATATATATACACAGTATATATATACAGTATATATACAGTAGAGAGAGAGAGAGAGAGAGAGAGACTGTATTCTGTTAACTTTTCTTTGATAAGAAATTTTATATATATATATATACATATATATATATATATATATATAGCTCGTGTCTATATATATATACATATATAGATAGAGAGAGAGACTGTATTCTGTTAACTTTTCTTTGATAAGAAATTATATATATAGATATATAGATATATAGATATATATATAGCTCGTGTCTATATATATAGAGAGAGAGAGAGAGACAGAGACAGAGACAAAGAGAGCAAGCTGGAGAGAGGTGGGGGGAGAATCTCAAGCAGGCTCCGTGCTCAGCACAAAGCCTGACGTGGGGTTTGATCCCACGACCCTGGAATAATGACCTGAACCAAAATCAAGAGTCAGATACTCAACCAACTGAGCCACCCAGGCATCCCTACTGTCTATATTAAGTGTGTTTTCTAGCAGGCAAGTTTGGAAGTATTTGGAAAATAGATATAGGTCATTGGATAAATGCAGATTATCAATGCAGTCACATTAATGCCTTGTTAAGTATCAATGCAATCTACTGTATGGAAAAACTATAGACTCCAATCCAGTACCACTAGTTGAATGTATTCAAATATTACAGATTATATAAATTACCTCTTTGTAAAGTAGATAACATTCTAAACACTATTGTGCCCAGCCTAATTAATGAACCAAGAAACACTGTGTCTCAGAAAGTCTCAAAAATTTCCCATTAGCTTAAAAATTCACTATAAAGTTTAAAAATAAGGGGCACCTGGGTGGCTCAGTCGGTTAAACATCCAACTTCAGCTCAGGTCATGATCTCATGGTTCATGATCTCATGGTTCCTGAGTTCAAGCCCTGCCTCAGTCTCTGTGCTTGACAGCTCAGAGCCTGGAGACTGTTGCAGGTTCTGTGTCTCTCTCACTCTCTGTCTCTCCCCAGCTCGTGTTGTCTCTCTCTCTCTCAAAGATAAATAAACACTAAAATAAATAAATACATACATACATACACACACAGAGTTAGGATTAGAAAAGCATCTCTGTTGTGGAGAAGATGACATAGTACACATTTCATTCAGTGGAGGAAGTCTTACTTTACAGCTGAGTTAGAGGGTATCCTTCTGTATTCCTTGGTTTTTTTAGGCAGGGTGATTTGAATCCTGTGGCCATAATACCTACATTGGAATATAATCTGCTATAAAAGCAACATCTATAGGGTTTTTTTTTCATTAACCCAGGCTATTATTGGAGGTAGCATTTTTCACATGTAAATATTTTGTCATAATCCTTTGATGCTTCCAAGAGAACTAAAGTACATACAGGACTTTAAAATTCTACATAGCAATTTAACCTTCACCTGAAATGCCAGATTTTTTACTGCCATTTGTATTTTTAATTTGTTTCAATGTTAAATTGTATTTGGTTTTTTTTGAATAGATATTTACACATGGATTAAAACTCAAATAAGGTACGTTGTGTAAAATCTTTCCCCCTCCCCCACCATGCCTCTCTTCCAGGCACCCAGTTCCCAATCCATGAGCAGTCAGTGTAACTAAGAGGAGCCATCTCAGAAATGCAGACCTCAGTCTCTCCCTTCCCACTCTGAGGTAATAATACTAGAAGGATCCCACTTGCCACTGCACAAAGATCCTTACAAACAAACCAATCCAGAGAAGTCCTCTAAGACCCTGAGTAGGTTAGGAGATACACCACCCCACAAAGGCAACCAAGGCTTAAGTGAACTGATCAGCCTCTGTGTGTTCACTGGGTCACCATGGTCATCACTGGCTGGCTTATGCAGCATCACACAAAGAAAAGGGTCTCTTCCAATTCTTGAACCCGCTTTAGGAGGCTTTCTTCATTAGCAAGGGAGCTTGCTCTTACTCCTCCTAGTGTTGCTCTGTAAGTATTATTCTCCACACACTGCTGATTGTGAACCATTTATGAATATTCTACAAGGTTCCACAAGATCGATGTTTGCCTTATGGTTGTCCTAGGGACATATTCATGTTTGAAATTTTTACCCACTTCATGTGGTACAAATTAACAATTTTGTGATGTAACATGAAGTCTATTTCTTACACCAGTTTTACTGACTTTTATTTTAACTAGAACTTTCCTTACTTCAGGAAGAAAGAAAAGGGTAGTAGATTAAAATGTGGGTGAAATATGGTTGAATTTTCAATGTTCAACAGTCATTGCTAAAAGATGGTTCTCAAAACTTGAAATGCAAAGGAGATAATCTGGAGATCTCAAAGGATATGCAAGATAGGGAACTATTTCCTCTGGGCTAAGAAAAGAGGATTGAGGATGCATTTTGCATTCTTAAACATCTGCATTTTTTCCCAAATAAGTATGCAATGCTCTTTTAATATAAAATTATGACCTATTAAAGTACATAAGCGGCTATTGTTCCCATTTACAGATAACAAAACTAAAGCAGTGATGGCTGAAGTGACTTTGCCAGCTGTATCTCAGAGAGTCAGTGGGGAAACGGAATTTCAAATGGGGTCCCTCCAGGTCCTAGTCTATTTTTTAGCCCACTGACTCTCCTGTCTTCTTTTATAAGAGCACTGTATCTTGAAAGCATCTCTCAGAGACACCTCTGAGGTTAATGCCTTAGAAAAACCTATCAAACATAATGACTTTGATAGAGACCATTTCACATTACTTTTACCAATCTATTTTTCTTGGTTCATGCTCTCAAAAATGTCTGACTTTTCCCAATGACACTGTTCACACTGATTCTAGTTTTTTAACAACATAGGCAAAGATTTAAGCTGACTGTCTATGAGGCAAAAAGAAAATGACAGTAGAATTCAATTCTCCAGGATAGATAGAGAATATGCAATACATCTCCATTTTAGGAACCATCAGTATTGCATTACCCAGCACCCACTACAGCAGCAAAAGGGGACAATCTTGGCAGCTTCATGAGATCCTTGGAGAAATCTCCCTCCTCCTTTGCCCCAGCCCCATCCCAATTCATCCCCAGACCATTCTTTGTAGCTATTATGGTTGTCAATATAACTGGCTCCAGAGCCCTATGGTGTGGGTTTAATGGTAAAGAGAAATGCGAAATATAGAATATGGAATTTCTAAACAGTAGAAGATTCTAGTGACATCTATTTAGTCTAATCCCCTCATAGACAGGATATAAAAAAGACCAAACTTTCTAAATCATTAACAAATAATGGGCTCTACATCTTAAGGATTTGCTTCTCCATGAAGAATTAAAACCATTTGTCTAGTTTGCCTAATACCTTTTCCAGGAGAAAGGGACTGGAGTAGACCTGTGAATCCCCCTCAAGAGGGATATAGGAAAGGGAGTATGTAGGTGCCAGGTGACTCACGGCTTCTCCCTCACCCCCTTTCATTAGAGCTACTGTCTCCCCATAAATATAGGTGTTATACCTCTTCCAGGGCATGTTTTCATGAGATACAACTTATCTCTACTCCATGAAGCAAATGGCATGCTCTTAAATCCAGAGGACTGGAGTCAAATGGATTGAGCTGGGCTAGGCAGGTCCAACCTTTAATCTGCCAAACTACCTGGAGCCAGGGATTTGGTCCTCAGGGACTAATCAACAAGCAACTCAGATATGATGAGTCAGAGAGTTCCATCTGGGTCCCATTCCTCAAAAAGGAGATGAAGTCAAATCAGGGAGTATATGTAACCAGGTCCAAGAATATCATAGAGGCCTAACTATGGGATAGAGCTAAGTATTGGAAGCATGAAAAGAATGGAGCACAGCTGGTCAGAGATGCAAGTATAAAGCACCTATGCAATTTTACATTGGAGAATCTACCACTTTTCTTTAATTTAGCAGTAGACAAAATACCCAGGGCTGCATCTGACTGGCTTAAACCAAAGACTGCTTTTTGTAAGAATTTCCTCTACATCTCCACCTCAAAAGCCAGTAGGGAACTGTCATATCCATGTTCTATGCAAAATTGAAGTGCAATTTATTACCTATAATCTATTATATCTCTCCTTGGCATGTTTATTGGTTACACTCCTGGTTATAAGCAACAGAATTTGACACTGGCTGATAAAGCAAAAAAAAAAAAAAAAAAAGTATAATAATTCATCGAAGTATTGGCTGGGAGACCTAAAGGCAAGGGCCAAGGATGAGCTTGGGTACAATGTCAAAAACCATGTTGCAGCTAGCCTGTTAAAGAAAAACCACCACTGCTATGGTCTCACCAGAGATAGAGAAAACCACTGTGGTCACTGCCACCACTGCACCAGCAAGCAGGAAGCTACACTGAGACCTGTTTGTTCACATTGCTTCCTTCTGTATCAGTCTGTCATGGGTATTGCTGATGGCTGACTCCTAGGTTACAAGCTACATTTTAGCTGCAAGAGAGGTTATAAACTTATGGTTTGACTCTTTACTGAAGATGTGGGATTCAAAAATGAAAACTACTCCAAGTATAGAAAAGCTGTTCAAAAGGTAATGGGAAATTTTTGACAGGGCTACCAAGATAATTCAACAGGAGAAAATACTGTTTTCAGCAAATAGTGCTGAACAGCTAGATATTCACATGCAAAAGAATGAAACTGCAACCATTTCTGACACCACATACAAAAATTTACTCCAAATGGAGCATAGGCTTATATATAAGAGCTAAAGCTTTAAAATGTTTAGAAGAAAACATAAGAGTAAATCTTTGTGACCTTGAATTAAGCAAAGCCTTCTTGGATATGACACCAAAAATATAAGTGGCCAAAGCAAAACAAAACCAAAAACAGTACTTCATCCAATTAAAAACTTGTATTTCAAATGATACCATAAAGAAAATGAAATGTATAGAACCAGAAAAGACCCCAAATAGCTAAAGCAATCTTGAAAAAGAAAACCAAAGCAGGAGGCATCACAATCCCAGACTTCAAGCTATACTACAAAGCTGTAATCATCAAGACAGTATGACACCGGCACAGGAACAGACACTCAGATCAATGGAACAGAATCGAGAACCCAGAAATGGACCCACAAATATGGCCAACTAATCTTTGACAAAGCGGGAAAGAATACCCAATGGAATAAAGACAGTCTCTTCAGCAAGTGGTGCCGGGAAAACTGGACAGCAACATGCAGAAGAATGAACCTGGACCACTTTCTTACACCAGACACAAAAATAAACTCAAAATGGATGAAAGACCTAAATGCAAGACAGCAAGCCATCAAAATCCTCGAGGAGAAAGCAGGCAAAAACCTCCTTGATCTTGGCCGCAGCAACTTCTTACTCAACACGTCTCTGGAGGCAAGGGAAACAAAAGCAAAAATGAACTACTGGGACCTCATCAAAATAAAAAGCTTCTGCACAGCGAAGGACACAATCAGCAAAACTAAAAGGCAACCTACAGAATGGGAGAAGATATTTACAAACGACATATGAGATAAAGGGTTAGTATCCAAAATCTATAAAGAACTTATCGAACTCAACACCCAAAAAACAAATAATCCAGTGCAGAAATGGGCAAAAGACATGAAGAGACACTTCTCGAAAGAAGACATCCAGATGGCCAACTGACACATAAAAAAATGCTCAACATCACTCATCATCAGGAAATACAAATTGAAACCACAGTGAGATACCACCTGACACCTGTCAGAATGGCTAACATTAACAACTCAGGCAACGACAAATGTTGGCGAGGATGCGGAGAAAGAGGATCTCATTTGCATTGGTGGGAATGCAAGCTGGTGCAGCCACTCTGGAAAACAGTATGGAGGTTCCTCAAAAAAACTAAAAATAGAACTACCCTATGACTCAGCAATTGCACTACTAGGCATTTATCCACGGGATACAGCTGTGCTGTTTCGAAGGGACACATGCACCGCCATGTTTCTAGCAGCACTATCAACAATAGCCAAAGTATGGAAAGAGCCCAAATGTCCATCGATAGATGAATGGATAAAAAAGATGTGGTATATGTATACAATGGAGCATTACTCGGCAATCAAAGAGAATGAAATCTTGCCATTTGCAACTACGTGGATGGGACTAGAGAGTATTATGCTAAGTGAAATTCGTCAGATAAAGACAAAAATCATATGACTTCCCTCATCTGAGGACTTTAAGAGACAAAACAGATGAACATAAGGGAAGGGAAACAAAAATAATATAAAAATAGGGAGGGGGACAAAACAGAAGAGACTCATAAATATGGAGAACAAACTGAGGGTTACTGGAGGGGTTGTGGGGGGGTGGGTTAAATGGGTAAGGGGCACTAAGGAATCTACTCCTGAAGTCATGTTGTACTATATGCTAATTTGGATGTCAATTTAAAAAAAATAAAAAATAAAACAAGTAAATAAATAATTAAAGAAAGAAAGAAAGAGAAAGAAAGAAAGAAAGAAAGAAAGAAAGAAAGAAAGAAAGAAAGAAAAAGAAAAGCAAGAAAAGAAAGTGAAACATAACACAGAGAAAAGGAAAAAATAATGTAAACTACAAATGTTTTAATTTCTTCCTCTTTGACTCATTTGTAAGGGAAGGATTCCTACACTAGAGTTATGGGGATGGCTGAACCTACAACACCTGACACAAAGCAGATGAGACAGGCAGCAGTTCATTAGTCACTATACTCACAGCCAATGGGACAAGGATACCACGTCATGTGGAGCCAGCCACATGGGAGTTGCACTCAGGAACAGAGTGTACAACTAGGAGCTGTGGAGGACAATTTCATAGTAGCAAGAAGGTAAGATGACCCTTGGTTCCCAAGAAAGGATGTGATTGGTTTATTTGAATAAACTCATAGGTTGGCTGAAACTTGCTATTCAAGGATCAGCAAGAATCACATCTGTTCTTTTTGATATGGGGAGTTGTTTCAGGGACGTTATATATGGGAGAAGAATGGGAAGAGGAACTGGAAGTTAGATCATCCAAATCCTTTCCAATTTTTCCAGATGTTAAGGCAGCATATGATATTGAACCTTAATTTTATGTTTTAAACCACCATAAGACAAGTCTTCTAAGGGACTCATATCCAGGATATACAAAGAACTCCTACAACTAAAGAGTAAAAATACAAATAACCCAATTTAAAAATGGATAAATGACTTCAATAGACATTTCTTCCGAGAAGAAATAAAAATGACCGACAAACACTTGAAAAGATGTTCAACATTAGTAGCCATTAGGAAAATGTAATGTGATACCACTTTATACCTAAGATGACTATGATAATAAAAGAAAATGGACAAAAACATTTGGCAAGGATATAGAGAAATTGGAGCCCTCCTACATTGCTGTGAGGAATGCAAAATGATGCAGCAGCTTTGAAAAGCAGTTTTGGCAGTTCCTCAAAATGTTAAACATAGAGGTACCATATGAATCAGCAATTTCACTCCTAAATATATACCCAGGAGAAATGAAAACATATGTCCACACAAAAAGTTGTATATGAATGTTCACAGAATTATTCATAATAGCCAAAAAGTAGAAACAACTCACATGTCCATCAAAACGGTTGAATGAATAAATAAAATGTGGTGTGTTTATGCAATGGAATATTATTCAGCAATAAAAAAATGAAGCATCAATACATACTACAACATAGATAAACCTTAAAAGCATACTAACTGAAAGAAGATAGTCATAAAAGAACACCTATTGTATTATTCAATTTATAAGAAATGTCCAGAATAGGCAAATCTATAGAGACAGACAGTACATTACTGTTTGTCTATGGCTGAGGGGTTGTGCCTAAGAAGTCACTGCTAATGATTATGGGTTTCTTTTTGGAGGATGAAAAGTGTTCTAAAATAGGTAGTGATGATGGTTGTACAACTCTATGAAAGTGTTAAAAACCATGAAATTGTACCTTTAAATGGGCAAGTTATAGTGTGTGAATTATTGAGATATAAAGCTATTATTTTTTTAAGGTATGAGTGCCTTAAATATGACCGATTCCAGAAGTTTAACTATAGTCAAATATCTACTTGAATCTTTTACTTAAAATATCTTCACAAAATTTGGAAACCCTTTATGGCTGATTGACTAATATATATTTCCTTATAAATCTCCTATAATCTTGCCAAACCTGTTGATGGCAACAATGAGAAACACAGTAGTTAAGTAGATAAGTGACAACCGCAATTTCATTTTTTAAAATATTTATTTATTTGTTTTGAGAGAGAGCACATGCGTGCGAGCTGAGAAGGAGCAGAAGGAGAGGGAGAGAGAGAATCCAAACAGGCTCTGCACTAACAGCACAGAACTTGAACTCACGAACTGCGAGATCATGACCTGAACTGAAATGAAGAGCTGGTCACTTAACCGACTGAACCACCCAGGCGTTCCTGTAATTTCATTTTAACCATCTGTGTAAATAAGGGTTAGGGAATAGGCTAAGTTTTTAGAGAAAGAAAGGTTAATAGAGACACACCAGGTGAGAAAATTGCTTCTCAAAAATGTTAGCTAACTTTTCCAAGGTCACAAAGCCAAATGATAAAGATTTTGTGTATTGTGGAAACCTAATACTCCATCCATGCTAGGAGGCTGGCTAGCCAGCCTCCATGATGGCTCCCAATGATTCTCACCTCCTGTTATTTACATTCTTATGCAGTCCTCTCTTCTCTATCCCATTGTTCATTCTCAGAGAAACTAGATGAATGTCATGATGACATTTAAGCAACTATGGAGAGGTCCATGTAAAAGGAACTAAAGTCTGCTAACAATCACATGACTGAGCTTAAAAGCTTGTCCTCCCCTACCTGAGTTTTCAGATGAGACTGCAGCCCTATTTGACAGCTCGATGCAACCTTATGAGAGACCATGAGCCAGAATCATCCAGCTATGCCTCTCTTGAATCTCTGCCTCATACAAATAGTGTGATAATAAGTTGTTTTAAGCTACCAGGTTTGGGGGAAGTTTGTTATACAGTAATATCCACTAATACATCCTTTATGCTGTTGCCACTCTAACTACTATTCTTATCTGAGAACCATTAAATACTTACAGTGATTTTCCAGGTTGCACAGGTTAAAATTCAAACCTTAATCTCTCTATTTGGGTAGGACTTTGATTTACATTTCTCCATTTAAGGAGAGGAAAATTAAATATTACAGTATTTGCATAATTTTTTTCAATCTCATTAGGAGATTTTGCTACTCCAATAAGAGCAAGGTATAGTATTTCAAAGTAGGATAACTTCTTAGGTATGTTGCTCCTGCTTTTGCTACCAGGGTAATTAAATCCAATCACATCATGTTCCAAAGGTTCATTGAGTCAGACTGGTACTGTGGACACTACCTCTTGCTCTCTATCTGTGTTATCTGTAAACAATTTCACCCATGTTCCTAAATCCACTCTGATCAATTTCCCAAGAGTTTCCCAATGTAACAAAGGAGCCACATGGGAAAATATAGAAAAGAAATCAGCATATCTTATCCTCTACATTGTGGAAGCAAAATTCATAGTAAAATTTATTATGACTGACATCCACTGTTCCCCTGACCTCTTTTCTTCATCTAATGAAGACTCAAGCACCTGATTCTCAGTCTCCTTCTCCTCTCTAATCATGTCTCAGTGACCTCACTAGAAAATAGCAGCAATCAGACAAGATTTAGTTAACTCTCCTTCAACAAAAACTACCAACCAATCTGCATCTATATCCACAATGGAATTCTCATCCACGTTCCTCTCAATAGTCAGTATTTCGGCACCTGGGTGGCTCAGTCAGTTAAGCATCAGACTCTTGGTTTCCGCTCAGGTCATGATCTCACAGTTCACGAGTTTGAGCCCCACATCAGGCTCTGCACTGACAGTGCAGAGCTGCTTGGGATTCTCTCTCTCCATTTTTGCCCCTTCCCAGCTTGCTCTCTCTCTCTCTCTCTCAAAAAATAAATAAACATAAATATAAAAAAATAGTTAATATCTCCACATGTGCTTTGTACTTCTTCTCTTCTTAAATACTCAAAAATTTTACATCCAATATTTTCCAACCTCTCTTACCTGGATTACCAATTTCTGCCTCTCTTTGTATGCACCCCAGAAATTTATCAATATTCCTTAATACCACTTCTCTAAAAATATTCTCTCTTAATCCCATATACCCAGTTGGCTGCTAGCCCATTTCTCTGATCTCCTTCCTGGGCAAAATGTCTCAAAGCAGATTGGATTCTTGGTTTCTCTGTCTTACCATCTTTCATTTTTTACTTAACCCATTCTAGGTTGAGATTTGATACCATCATTCCACTGATACTACTTTTATCAATTGGTACTAAATACCACATGTTTTGCCACTTCCAGTGGACATTTTTCTATCCTCATTTTACTTACTCTCACATTTAATCGGTAATCACTCTCTCCTAATTAACATACTCTCTTCTTTTGGTTCCTAGAATTCTGCAATATCACACTCTTCCTCCTACCTCTCTGGCTACTTCCACTCAGGCTTCTTTCCTGATTCCTCCTCTTTTGCCTGCCTTCCAAATGTTGCCACTTCACAGGGCTCAGTCCAAAGACATCTCCTCTCTCTCCTGCAAGTTGCTCATCTACTTCCAACACATGAAAGTCCATATAAACGCCAAGAATCCCACATTTATGCTTTCAGATTCATATATCCAACTTCTACTTGAGATCTCTAGTTGCTATTCACACATATTAAACTTAATATGTCTAAAACAGAATTTTTCATTCTCAAATAAATTATTCTCCCAAGCATCCCCATCCACCTACATACTCAAGCCTGAAACTAAGTGGAGTGTTATATATAATTTTTCCTTCTCCTTTTACCTTTACCTATATTCAATCCAACAGCAAATTTTCTGGAGACCATCTCCAAAATGTGTTTTGAATCTATGTACTTTATGTTGTATGCCACCAGCATTGTACTATATAATACATCATACACCTATAATACTGCCAGGGCTCCCCTTTTCGGTCTTTTAAGAGGAAACTTGTAGAGTGGAAAGAGAATAATGGTATATTAATTATCTATTGCTACATAAAAAATTTACCCAATTTCATTTTTGCTAAACTGAGCCCTCACCTTTGTCCCATCTACCGGGTTTTTTACCTGATTAATTTCTTATGATTTTATATATTTTAGATTAAATATCATCTAATTTCCTGACCATATTCCCTCTTATTCTCTTTTTATAAGTTCTTTATAATTTATAATTATAAATGTATTTACTTGTCAATTGTATCTCTACCCCTACTAGACTCTAAACTCTATAAGCAAACAATGCTTTTTTATTCTTCATCCAAAACCTACTGTCTAGGTCAGTACTCTGAAAGTAATAAGCTCTCATTAGTATTTGTTCAATAATAATGACCGTGCTATAGGAGATTCATAAAATCAAAGAATATTCAGTTTAAGAACAACAAATCAAAAGACCTTTATAAGTAAACTGGGCATTCTTTTGCAAAAGGCCATCAGTATGCCTTGCATTTGCATTTAAGAAGTTCATTACATACAAAAATGCAAAATTACTGCATTCCCATTTCTGCCAGCCACATATTTGTGTATGTTTGTATGAGGTTGTGTTTATTTCTTAAATATCCTTTTCTACTCTTTTAATTACTATTTTTAGCACCTTCTGATTCAGATTGAACAAGATCTGTCCCCAAAAATGCTCTTGATTCTTATTAGAGTATTTGACCTTAAAAGGCCTTCTATCAGAAGCCTAAAAATGTCAGCATTTCCCCAGATGCAGAGGCTTGTCTCATCCCTTTAACCACTAAACTAAATGATAAATCAAAGATATTCTAAGGGGGGGGAAACTATCAAAAGTCTTACTTGTAAAGCAGAATTGAAGTTGAAAAGAAAGTAAGAATGAGACACACTATATGGGCATCAGCAGCCACAGGGGAACACTGCCAAAAAGTCAGGAATAACTTCTCAAGGGTAACCATTTTCAATCTATTTTATTTCTTTTTATTACTCTTCCCAGGTAACAGAAAACTTCAACTGATATGAAACCTTTTAACAAATGTGGCTTGTAATATGGTCTATTTATATTCTTATTTTATTTGATTCAATTATTCTCCAATAATGCTCCTGGTATTAAAAGTCTTTTTGATGATTGTTCTGTTTTCCATTTCCAAAGTCATTAACCTCCATTCCCTACCTGAGGTGAAGGGAATGCTCTGTGAGTGACAGCCTTGTTTACAGAGAGCAGGAAAGGACTTGGCAGCTGTTCCAAAGTGTCAAATGAGATAGCCTGAAGAATGCTATAGAAAAATGTCACCAAATTGGGAAGCGACGTCACACTAACTAGACTGGCTCCTTGTCCACTAATAGAATTCTCTGACGTGTACCTCTTGAGAGAGAAAGATTTTGCTAGGAGGGAGGAGTGCTGGGTAATTTTTTGTACCTTTCATATGACTTGCACAATCTTCCAACTATCAAAAGCATAAAGATTACCTTAAAAATGCAAATAATGAGAAGAAACAAACTAACAAAGACTATATTAATTTGAATTAAAAAAAACAGTGCCTTTTTTAAATGATTTCATTTTTAACATCTCAGAGTGCCTCTAATATGCCAAATTTTAACACAAAATTGATGCTCTTTAACTATTTCAAAAGGTATATCCAAAAGTGTACCAAAGTGTTAATTTGAACTATGTCATTACTTAAAAAGCACATAATCAGGTATTAATTGGGCAAAGCCTTCGAATATATTTAAGTTTTCTATTCTCTATTCTCTTGTGACATTTAGTCTTTTAGTAAATGCAATTTTTCATTCAATAGACATTTCTTAAACCTCTAGTATGTGCAGGCACAATTCCAGGCACTTAAAATCAAATACAATTAAGAAATCAGTTTCTAAATTGTACCAGTCATATCTGGGACACATCCAATAGTTCATACTCTCGTAGAAAAGAGAGAAAAGAGAATAAATAAATAAATCAGAACATTCACAACGTTATATTCTTTTATTCCCTGTGCTTTCTCTGGGCCAAAGTCTCTCCCCTGAATCCTAATCATTCTTTCTAATCCACAGATCTCCCATCTTCACCTCAAAATCAGGTCATTCAAGACAGATTTTGCCCTTGTGTCCAACTCCAGCTTGGTTCCAATCCCCAAATCCCTAATTGTCAAAATAATAACCAACAATGAGCACGTACTATGTATAAAGCACTGCATCAGTGTGGTACACTGATTATCTGACTTAACCTTCAAATTATTCCTATGAATTAGGTCATATTGTTAGTCTACTTTATAATTAAGGAAGCCAAGAATTGGAATACTAAGTAACATGCTCAAATAACTAGAAAGTAGTAGGTGTAGGTTGGTTTTGAAAATCAATGCTACACTGTCCAAAAGTTAACATGTGGCCATTGAGCATTTGAAATTTGGCTAATGCAATGAAGAAATTAAAGTTTTTATATAATTTTTATTTATTTTATTTTATAAGTTAATTAAATTTAAGGGCCAATACTTAATTCAGTTATTGGATATGTGAACATAATTTTTCAAATGTAAATTTCATGAAATTTAAATATAGATCAAGTATTTCTCTTTTTTTTTAAGATTTTATTTTTAAGTAATCTCTACATCCAATGTCGGGCTTAAACTTACAACCCTGAGATCAAGAGTCTCATGCTCCACCAACTGAGCCAGCCAGGCACCCCTATAGGTCAAGTATTTCTAATTAAAATTTAGCTTCCAAATTTACTAATTTGGAGTATATCAGTATAAAATATACATCAGATTCTGAAGACCTAGTATGAAAAAAATGTAAAATATTTCATTGATACTTTTTTATATTGACTACATGTTGTAATGATATTTTGGATATACAGCAATTCCCCCCTTGTCCATGGGGGCTATATTCCAAGACTCCTAATGGATCCCTAAAACCACAAATAGTCCCAAGTCTTATATATATTGTTTTTTCCTGTATATACATAATTATGATAAAGTTTAATTTACAAATTAGGCACAGTAATATATTAACAATAATAACTAATAGTAGAACAATTGTAACAATATACTATAATAAAAGTTATATGAATGTGGTCTATCAAACTATCATATTGTACTGTACTCACCTTCTTCTCTGTTGATGTGAGACGATAAAACTCTTATGTGATGAGATGAAGTAAGGTGAACAACATAGGCATTGTGATAGCATTAGGCTGCTATTGACTTTCTGAGGATTCAAAAAAAGGAAGATCATCTGCTTTCAAACTATGGTTGACTGCAGGGAACTGAAACCACAGAAAGTGATAAGGGAGGTCTACAGCATTGGGTTCACCAAAAAAAAATATTATTATGATTAATTTTACCTGTTTCTATTCACTTTTTCAATGTGACTATTACAGATTTTTTAATTGGCTCGCATTATATTTCTATTGCACAGAACTGGTCTATAGCCTATTCTCCTAACCACTACACTATCTCAGCTGTCAGGAAGGTTTTTGTTTGTTTGTTTGTTTGTTTGTTTTAAATATTTATTTATTTGGGGGAAAGTGCAAGCAGGAGAGGGGCAGAGAGAAGGGAACTGAAGGTCCAAAGTGACCCTGCACTGACAGTGCTTGACAGCAGCCTGCCCAGTGTGGGGTCTCAAACTCACGAAACACAAGATCAGATCTGAGCCGAAGTCTAACACTCAACTTACTGAGCCATGCACGTGGGTCCCCTCTCAGGAAGGTTTTAATTCCATGCTTATGTGGTAACAAAGACCCATTAATCAAATTGGCTCCTGTCCCTGTCTCTCCCCCTCCGATTTGCTGTTTTAGTGTCCCTGTCATTTCCCCCTACTATAAGCCATTTGTCTTGGGATATCTTATCCCCTTCACTCTGTAGCCTCCTCTCAATTATTCTTTAAGAATTAACTCAAGTCCCACCATTAAAGAATGGCTTTTCTTGTTATTTATTCCAAAATATTTTTCATTCTTTCACTTCAACATTAAAATACGTAAATCATCAAACTAGACATTCAAGCCTAGTATTCTGCTACAAAGCATGGCTCTAAGCTACATGTTGTAAGAATGGGGGGAGAATTCATATATTTGTAATCATATTCCAGCTCCTTTTTCTAGTCTGTATCCCTGCCATTCATAAATTCATTCAAATAATTCTTGAATTCATTCACAACTGCCACTGCGAGTTCCACACTTATTTCACGAATACTACTTTTATTTGCCTAAATTACCTCATTCAAGTTTTAAAGAATGCCGTGGAGTTCCTTCACAATTATGAAGATTATGTGCTATCTTATCCACTGTTTAATTTATAAATTTTAGTCATGTCTTATTCCAGTTTTAAATTCCTCAATTTAAGTTCCTAATCATTCTTTATATGGCAGTTATTATCACCAAGAGCAAAAAATATTATCTTTGATCATTGCATCTTAATCTACAGTCTTTCTTGACATACATAAGAATTGACCATGGTCTTTAAGATTCCAGCTGAAAATAATATGAGAGGGTAATAGAATATTTTCTGTTTGGTGTCTAATTTCCTTTATAAAAATTATTTTAAGTACTTTAATATTTAGCCATACATTGATCTGATGGCATCAGGAAACATTCTATAACAATTTTTGCATTTGAGTAATAACCACAACCTTTTTTTAATACACAGAGAAGGTATATAACTATTTTATAATTCTGCTTTTGGTATTCACATTAATTTGCACTTCTCTGCTTATCCATACTGATGCATAAATCTTTATTCCTGTCTCTCCCTATCTTCTTGGTGTCACAGAATTAAGTCTTGGGAGATAATATCACTCTTAGATGATTCACAACCTATGTTTTCCTCTTCATCATTTAGATCATTGATTCTCAAACTTCAGAATGCATAAGAATCCTAAGATTTTTACAGAAGCTAAAGATGAAAATGAAGAAAGTAAAAACATGCTAAAGCCTTTGTCTTACTCATTAATTCTGGGCATTCACTCAAAAAACATAACTTTAAAAATGTGAAAGAGCTTATCTGTAATATTTCTGTTTCTGGCAACATGGTAGATTAAATATTTAAAACATTCTTGATAGAAAGCACACATAAATGCTGCATAACATATAACAAATATTCTTATAATTACCTATCTGGTATTATAAGAAAGAAAAACAAGAAAATTCTCAGGCACCAACTCAAAGAGAATTAGAAACTAAGAATTCATATCCATAGCCAGCCCCTACATTGGTTTGGGAGTTAAAATAATGCTTCATGGTCTAGGAAAAGCCAAGATAAGAAAGTGAAGTTTCCTTAGGCCTACAATATTTGGGGATTGTCTAGAAGAACAAGCAAATCCTAAATCTAGGCCATCCAGGATTTCTACAGATAAAGTTTTGGTAAAATGGGCTTATATTCTAAAAGGAAATATTATAGAAACAAAAAGAGTCAAAGGAAGTGACAAATAGTGAATTAGACACTACAATTTTAGCTAATGAAGAAATTATAACTATAATTATTAAAATAATAAACTAAGGAGATAACATAAAAAGAAAATTGGATACAACTGAAGCAAGAATTAATGAACTAGAAGATAGGTCTGAAGAGTCCAGCAAAAAGCAAAGTGGTGTATAAAATGAGAAATTTAAATTACATTTAACAGTTCTTCCAAAAGGAGAAAATAAAGGAGGAGAGGTAATATATGTAGAAATAATAGTTAAAAATTTTTCAGAATTGTTGAAAAATACAAACCCAAACATACAGACAGAGCAACATCTATAATGCTATCTATAAAAATTAGAAAACAACAATAGTAAACAAAAAGCATAAAGAGATCTTAAAGCTCCATAAAGAAAAGACAGTTGGCCTTTAAAGGATTAATAACTAAGCTGACAATAGACTTTTAAATAAGCAATGTGGAAGCCATAAGACATTAAAATATTTCCAAAATACTGGGGAAAAATAAGTATCATCTAGAATTCTATACAGAACAACAATTCCTTTAAAAAATATGAAGCAAAATTTTTTTCATATAAAAACTGAAAAAAGTGACCACCAAAAGACTTTCTTAACAAACTTCTGTAGGAAATAATTCATAAAATAAAAGGGGGAAAAAAGCTTGAGATGCAAAAACATTTTTTGAGCAAAAATGAGCAAAGATATTGGTGATATAATAATAAATCTAAAATATATCTGTATAAAATAGTAACAATACCTAATTTTTAGTGTTTAACAATCTCTAAACAAGACTGGCCTAAAATATCGGGCAAAAATTAGATGTAAGATGCAAGACTATGATTGGAATTAAAGCACTCTAAGGCCCTTCTATCATTCAGGGAGAGGTGAAGATATCAATTAACTTAAGTATATATGTAGTAATTTCAAACATAATTACTAGAGAATGGAAATTATGTGTGACTTCCAAAGCCAATGGAAGGAGAAAAATGGAATTTTTTTTTAAAACTGTGATATCAAACTAAAAACTTATGCACAGTAAAGGAAACAATCAACAAAGTAAAAAGACAGCCTACCAAAAGTATTTCCAACCATTATCTGATAAGGGGTTAATATCCAAAGTATACAGGAAATTCATACAACTCAATAGCAAGAAAACAAATAACATGATCAAAAAGTGAACAAGGATTAGTTATTTCCCAAAGGAAGACATACAATAGCCAACAGGTATATGTAAAATGCTCAACACAGCTAATCAGGGAAATGTAAATCAAAACCACAACGTGATATCACTTCATATCTGCTAGAATGACTATTATCTAAAAGACGAAAGATAACAAATGTTGGCAAGAATATGGAAAAAAGGGAACCCTCATACGCTTGGTGGGAATGTAAATTGGTACAGCCACTATGGAAAATAATATGGAGCCTCCTCAAAAATTTAAAAATAAACTACTGTAGGATCCAGTAATACCCCTTCTGGATATATAAACAAAGGAAATAAAATCAAGATATCAAAGAGATATCAGCACTCCCATGTTCATTGTAGCATTATTCATAATAGTCAAGATATGGAACCAACCTGTGTCCATTGACAGAAAAATAGACAAAGAAAATGTATATTCACATATATGTGTATATATACACACACATATATATACACACACATACACACACACACACACACACACACACATATATATATATATATATACATACATACATACACACACACACACACACACAATGGAATATTATTTAGCCTCAAAAAAAGGACATCTTGCCATTTACAACAGTATGGATGAACCTGGACATCATTATGTTAAGTGAAATAAGTCAGACAGAGAAAGACAAAAATTGTATGATCTCACTAATATGTGGAATCTAAAAAAGGGACTCATAGAAGCAGAGAATGCAATGGTGTTTTCCAGGGGCTAAAGGGAGAAGGAAATAGAGAGATATTTGTCAAATTTACAAATTTTCAGCTATGCAGGATGAATAAGTTCTGGAGGCTTACTGTACAGCATGATTATAGTAATTATACACTACTGTATAATTGAAATTTGAGAGAAGTGGGATAGATCTTAAATATCCTCACTACAAAATAAATATGTGAGGTGATGGTTGTGACAATTAGCTTAATTGTAGTGATCATTTCATAACCATACTGTGATTATATTTGATAAATAGATAAAAACATCACCTGTACAACATAAACATATGCAATTTCATTTATCAATTATACCTTAAAATCTGGAAAAATATATTAATTAATTAATTTTAATTTTTAAATTGTAATAAATTTATAAGATAGAAAATCTGAATGGAAGAAAAGATGACACAGAAAAAGCAGTGCCCCATGAAATAACTAAATAAGATAGTAGAAATAAATCCAAAATATTTGAAATGACAATAAAATAAATGGACTAAACTTAAAACAGTGAAAATAACATAGTCATTTTCAAATTGATGTTTTAAAAAAAAATTCAGTTCTATGCAACTTACAAAAGACAATGTTAAAATGCAGATGACAGAGAAAGTTAGAGTGTTAAACCATACAAAATTATCCAGGTAACACTAAACAAATGAAAACCAGTGTAACTCTATTAATATAAGAAAAAAAACTTTAAATTGGTAGCTCTTTTAAACCTAGTTCACATTAAAATAATTTGGGGAATTTTTTCAAATTATCAATGCCTCACCTACACCAATTAACTCAGAATTTCTAGAGGTTGGTCTTGTGCATGTATGTTTTAATTTTTTCCTAGGTGATTATGATGCAGAATCAGATTAATAACTTCTATTTTAAAGCAAAACCATGTTTAGGAATGAAGAAATACACCATGTTAATAAACATCTTTAACCAGGAAGAATAAAAATCCTAAATCAGTATGCATATAATGATATAACTTCAACATATCAGTAAAGCAAAAATTGACACATTTGGAAGAATATTCATAGTGTAATTTTCTGATACTTTTCTTAATAAAAGAGAAGTCAAGTAAAGCAAAGAAAAAAGTAGGGATAAGTAACATTCTTAGCAAATTTGAAGTACAGATATACCTAGATGCTGATACTCAATAATTAGCAACTACACAAAGAAAGTATACATGGAATATTTACAACATTTTATTATATAATAGGCTTTAATCAAGTCTCAACAAAACAGATAAAAACTTGCTACCATATAGATATCCTCATCAAAATAAAATTAAATTGGAAGTAAAGAACAAAAAAATTTTGAAACCATATATTTAGTAGTTTTAAAACCCACTTTTATGTAATTTGATAGTTAAACAAGGTATAATGGAAATTAAATAATAGTAGAACTAAATCATATGGAAAATGTTACATATCCAAACTTGAAAAGTGCTGCTCAAATAGTTCTTAGAGGGGAATTTCTAAACTTAAGTGCTTATATTTTAAAAAGAATGTTTAAAACACACTGAAATAAGAATTCATTCCTAAATAGTTTTTTTAAAATAAAATAATACATCATACGTTGCATTGTACTAAAGGTATGATATAAAATAATAATAATAATAATAATAATAATAATAATAATATCTAATTTGTAGAGTTTTAAAATAAGATAGACCTACAATATTGGACAGAAATTAAAAACAAGATGCAATAGGCAAGAGGAAGTAATTTAAAGCATAAAACTGTCAAAGAAAGAGATGAAACTATTTCTATTTGTAGATGACATAATTGTATATCTGAAAAACCCAAGAGAATCAATAGAAAAACCGTTACAAACAATAAGAGATTTTAGCAATGAAACTCAAATATTAATATGCAGAAATTAATAGCTTTCTATATACAAACAATAACCAGTTAGAAGATACAATGAGAGAGAAGACTCAATTTACAGAGACAACAGTAAAGAAAATACTTGGTTATAAGGTTAACAGGAGATATGTAAACTTATAGGAGGAAAATTTCCTATTATTTGCGAAATATAGAACAGTATACTTTGAACAAATGAAAAGACAGACATTTTAGGAAAGGAAGACTGAACATCCTAAAGATATCAATTCCCCCTAACTTAATTTATAAATTTGTTTCAATCCCCCAAAATGCCAGGAAGTTTTTCCCCAGATACAGATAAATTTGTTATAAAATTGAGACCGAAAAATAAACCAGCAGGATGGCAAAGTTCTGGAGATCCGTTGCTCTACAATGTGAATATACTTACCACTACTATAGTGTACACTTAAAAATGATTAAGACCGTACATTTTATACATCTTTTATCACAGTTAAAAAAAAAACAAAACAGGAATATAAAACAACTTCTCCATACTGATCACCTCTCAAGCATTCTTATATAACATTATAGATAATCCCTCTATTCTTAAAGAATACCTACCTGGGGAACCAGAAATACTGATTCCACTGAGCTTCAGTATATTCCCTCAAGTGTGATACTCCTGTGCTTAGTCTAACGCCAGGCATGTAGTGAGTGATCAATAAATATAGATCATAAGTAACCTACAACTTTCTCTGTAAATATATTGAGTTATCAATAAATCTATGTGCATTTCCAAAAAATATGAACAAGGAAAAATCACTAAGTCTAAAAAAGAAGAAAAAATGAGGGAGGCTAATTCAAATAGATATTAAAATATTGTTATATGACCTATATTTAAAATTGTGTGGCATCGAGAAAAACAACATATAGTATCAGGAAAAAAAAAAAAAAGAAACAAAACAGACTGTCCAGAAATAGACCCAAGTGTATTTGTAAGTTTATTGTGTGATAAAGATGGTTATCTCAAAGCAAAATGGGGGCAGATACAAAAATATTAATAAGTGGTATTGAGAAAACTGAATAGTCATTTAGAAGAATATATCATTAGATTTATACTTCACAACATACACCAGTATAAACTCCAAATGAATTAGATATTTAAATGTAGACAGTTGGATGATATAGATAGATACATACATAGATACATAGAAGAAAGAAAGAAAAGAAAAGAAAAGAAAAGAAAAGAAGAAAGAAAGAAAGAAAGAAAGAAAGAAAGAAAGAAAGAAAGAAAGAAAGAAAAGTTGGAGAGAAGGGAGGGAGGGAATGAAGGAAGAAAGGAAAGAAGGAAGGAAGAAAGTAAGGAAGGGAGAGAGGAAGGGAGGGAGAAGAAAATGACAGACGAAAGATGTGAGCCAATTCCTCTATTGCCTGGGATAGGGGAAGAAGTTCCTAACCATGATTCAATGTCCAGAAGCAATATAATAAAATGGAAAATTTTAAAAATTAAAAATAAACAGAATTTGTAAGGCAAAAACAGTAACAGTATGTGGAAAATCAAAAGATAAATGACAATGATAAACCAGGAAAAAAAATCTCAATTTATATCATAGCAGATCTGACCTCTCATATATAAAGAGTTTTTAAAAATTCAATCTTGCCTAATAGGCTTAGACTTCAGCCTATTAAGATAAAACCAAAGCAAAGTTTCTTTCCATGGCCCAATATTTATTGGTTCTAGATAAAACTTTTCCAGTCTTTTCTACAATAAAAGTACTTCTTTTTGATCAAGCCTATGTTAGGTAAATTCAATTCTCTATTACAAACTATATAAGAAGAGTTGTCCTAAGAACAGGAATATTTCAGTCATTTCATTTCTAATAAAATCTCAAACAATATGGTGTTGTCTATATTCTAATTTCATCATTAATAGCACCCTTGCTTGCTTTCAAAATTCTCCTACTTTGAATGATAAATTATGTTTACCTTGTCTGTAGACCAAATGACGACCAGTTTTCATCAGAGTGTCACAGAAGGAATTTCATCCACATTAGCTGGCATTCATCAACTAGCAGATTCATATGGACCTAACCATCTCCCCTGTGCTGTTGTACCATGAACTGTTCCAGTTCTAGTAATTAGAACTAAGGCTAAATTCAATTAATTCTCTAAGTTTGAGCTGTTATGTTTGACTCTCTTAAAATTATATCATATAACAGGAGTATTAGGAAGGCTTGCTGACAAAATGAAAATAAGAGTAGGTATTAACCATGCCAGTAAACTTCCTTCGTACTTGTTATTCATATCTCAAGCCTGGGCTCCTCCTGACCTACCATTTTTCTCAATAAGCACTCATGGACCTCTTACACATATGAATTTCTGATCAGGTAGTCTCCCACCGATGCAATCCGGATGCTTCTTGCTGAAAATATGATTTCTTACAACCTTCAGCTTCACTTCTATCTACCTCTGCCTACCCTCAGGAGTTACTGACATATGTTTTTCACTTTTCCTGGTTAAAAACCCTATCCTTCACAATTTGCATTCTGGCCTAAACACTGAGAGTATCAATAGCATAAGATAATATCCACTGTTAGAAAAAGTAGGAGACAGGTCCCTGGGTGGCTCAGTTTGTTAAGCCTCTAACTTTAGCTCAGGTCATTATCTCATTTGTTGGATGAGCCCTGAGTCAAGATCTGTGCTACAGCTTGGAGTCTGGAGCCTGCTTCTGATTCTGCCTCTCTCTTGGTGCCTCCCCTGATCGCTCTCTCGCTCTCTCTCTCTCAAAAATAAATAAACATGAAAAGAAAAGAAAAGAAAAGAAAAGAAAAGAAAAGAAAAGAAAAGAAAAGAAAAGAAAAGAAAAGAAAAGAAAAGAAAAGAAAAGAGAAGGAAGGAAGGAAGGAAGGAAGGAAGGAAGGAAGAAAACACAATAGATTTACAATGGTTTAGCCCAAATCACTGAAATGGAAACACCTAATAAAAGTGAAAAAGAGGGGCACCTGGGTGGCTCAGTAGGTTAGTGGGACTCTTGATTTTCGCTCAGGTGATGATCTCACAGTTCATGAGATTGAGCCCAGTGTCAGAATCTTGGGATTCCCTCTCTCCCTTTCTCCCTGCCCCTCCCCCCTTCTCTCTTTCTTTCTCAAAATAAATAAATAAACTTTAAAATTATTAACAAAAAAATGAAAAGTATATTTAGCTAACTCCTTATGTGTGCTGAGAATAGGTAATAGTCACTTTCTCACTCAAAAAGGACTTCTTGAAGGAAACTAAATACAAACAGGCATAGCTCCCACAGTCCCTGCAGAGCCAACTCTGTGGCAATGGTTTGGTCATATTTCTTCCAATAGATCTACTAATAAAATCTCCTAAATGAAATTCGTTTCTTTCAAATAACCAATGAATTTACAATGATTATTTCTACATGGCCATTCACCATAAACAAGCTAGACCTTTATCTCATGGCCTCACTGAAATATAGCAGGCATGTTTCTTTGTGGAAATATACCAGAGTGGTGTGATACATCCACTGACCTTTCCAAATAATCTTGCTTTGTGAACAAAAGGAAATGTTAATTTCCTCGAGAGTAAAAGCTGATGCAGTTGTCAAAGATAAAGCAAAAAGGACACAAAAGCAGCAAACTTCAAATGTGCTCTGGATACTGAAATAATGATAGCAAAGGAGATCAGTGACCTCGAGAATGACAATGAACTAAAGTGGGATTTAGAGGTCCCTAAGTATAATGTATTCATCGACACTTTTATTTCGAATGGACAAGCAATGGAGCAGAATTAATGCCCTGTGGAACTCATGGCTGTGCATCGAAATCCACCAAGTTACCAAGACTTATGGGCTTTCCAAACAACCCAGGTGAAGATGGCACTCTTTACAGGGTGCCTGACCAGCAGAATACAGATTTGATTCTCCGACCCCTGAGAAAAATACAAAGCAGTCACTTTGAGCTAAGACTCCAAATTACAGCTGTGGTTCAGCTTGGATTTTTTTTTTTAATGAAACTTGCTGACTAAGGCCATAATATTTGATTTATCTTTTCCTTTTAATGGTGTTGATCAGAATAGAATTGGTCTCTCGTTACCACTCTGAATACATTGGGCTTTGCTGGATACCTAGCTGGGTACATCTATTCTAACCTCATTGTGGCTATCAGGAAATGAATTTCCTAATTAATAGCAGAAACCAAAGAACAAACAGAAAGAGTAAATGCAAAAGGATAATATTCTTTAGGAATGCTGTCAAACTGTATTTCGGACAGCTCCCCCTTGGCCAAATAACACACAAAACAAAGCACACAGGGGCTGTCAGCCATGAAGAGGCAGAGAAAAGAAAAGAACAGCAGATTGAATATAGAAATAATTTGTCATCTCAAAAGACTTCCAAAGTGCAATAAAAGACTGTTTGAAATCTAATTGAAATGATTCTGGGAATGAAATGACATCAGCACTCACTGAAGGCACATTACGAAAATATAGTTGCTTGAGTGAAAAACTAACGGAGCCCTCAGTTTGGCCTAATGGTGCATGGGAAAAGTTACCTCCCAAGGTCACTCCCTTCAGTGCCACCACAAATCAATATGTTGGAACCCACTGAAGACACTAGGCAAACATCTTGATCGTGTATGTCAGTGAGAACCCTCTAACCCCAAATAGAAGTATTTATGATAAGAACAAAAAAATAAATACAAAGCAGAGTTTTGCCAAACTTTCCACAAGAATTCTGTTTTAGGCTCTCCCAAGGATAAATAGTGTTGCTCCTTCCCCTACAGAAATGTAAAGCACACTGATATCCCGTTGGATACGGAAGGCAAAGTCTGAATCCTGCATTTCTTTAAAGTAATTCTGTTTCATTCAACCAATATTAACTGAACATCACTAGGTACTAAACAGACTCAGTACCTACATGGGGGACCCTGCAAGCCACAACACTTGTTTACATGAGTCACTGCCTAGTGGGGAATGAATTATAATAGTACGATGTGATTATGTGAAAAACATATATAGTCCAGAATGATTTGCTCCATCTGAGGAATTCACACATAGGGAGATGCCTAAGTGTGATGCTAAAGGTGAATATGAGTCCACCATCCAGATAGGGCATTGAAGAATGAAGTACCTGGAGGGAGCATCCAGAACTGCTATTGCCAAGAAACACAGAAAGGCATGACACAGCAAGAGCCAAGTTGCTGTCCGCCTGTGGGTGCCCTTCTAAGTGTAGACCCTTAGCATTAACAGAGACTTGCCAGTAAAATCTTCCCGTGAAAGAGTTGTCGGTTTTCTTTTTCTCCAATTCCTCTCTTCACGTTTTCCCTTGAACTACTCCAAACAAGCATTTGACTCCATCACTTTGCTAAAAAAGCTTTTGCCAAGGTCACCAATAATCTTTATGCTGCTGAATCCAAAGTCAGTTTTCAATCCTTAGAAATTTGATATACCAACATTTAATAGACTGTATCACATCCTCCTTCTGGACATACTATCTTTCTCTGGCTTCTTGGACACCAGTCTCTTGACTCCCACCACCCCCAGCTTTATCTCCTTTGCAGATTCCCCCTCATGCCCTTGCATTCTAAATATTGAACAGCCTTAGGGTTCAGCCCTCAGACCTCTTCTTTCTCTATTCATACTAACTTCCTAAGCTATCTCCCACCTAGTCCCACACTTTTAAAAAGCATCTATATGCTGGTGACCCACATTTATACCTCTGTCCTAGACAGTTCACAACTGTGAACTCCAAGTATATAGATCTCACTGCCTACTAAATATTTACATTGAAGTTCTGATAGGAATCTCGGCATCACAACATCTCAGAAGAAACTTCTTACTCCTTCCCCCAACTTATTCCTGCTATAATCTTCTCCATCTCACTTAATAGTATCTCCATTTTTCCATTGTTTGTGGCAGAAATCTTGGTGTTGCCCATGACTTTTCTCCTTCTCTTACATCCCACATTCAATCCAACACCAAATCAATTTCAGAATATATCCAGAATCTCATCCCTTCTCGGCACTTCTACTGCCAAAATCCTGGTCCAGCCCAATCACCCTTCACTAGGAATATTGTAATAGCCTCCACAGTGGGTCCCCCTGTTTCTGTTCTCATAATGATTGTTCAAAAACTTAAATCAGATCATGGCATTTCTTGGCTCAAATCCATCCAATAACTCCTACCAAAGTCAGAGTAAAACCAACAGTTCCCTACCAACACTGCTACCTCACCACATTTTTGCCCACTCTCTGCTTGTTTAGTCTCAGTCACACTGGCCTGCTTTCTAGTCCTCAAACATTCAGAGCAGTGTCCCACTCCAGAGCTTTGTACTTACTCTTCCCTCTGCTTCTAAAGCTTTACCCTCATGTTATCACATGGTTCACTTTCTCACTTTCTTTAGTATCTGTTTAAATATCCCCTTTGCAGCAAGGTCTACCATGACCATTTTCTATAAAAGAGTAACTCTTCTCCATTACTCCAGCATTCTCTATTTCCCTCCCCCTGCTTTTTCTAGGTTGTATCTATTACCACCTGATGTTTTTAAATGTATTTCTTTCTTTCTCTATCTAATCCCCGCCAAAATATAAATTCTGTGAGGGCCAAGGCTTTGTCTCTTGTGTTTACTGGTGTATCCTCCAGCTCCCAGAATGGTGCCAGCTGTGTAGTAGGCACCTAATAAAAACTTATTGACTTAGGGGCACCTGGGTGGCTCAGGAGGTTAAGCATCTGGTTCTTGATCTTGGCTCAGGCTCATGGTTCATGGGATCAACAAGCCCCTCATTGGGCTCTGTGCTGCAGTATGGAACCTGCTTGGAATTCTCTCTCTCCCTCTCTCTGCCCCTTCCTGTGCATGCACACATGCACGAGGGCACATGCGTGCACGTGCTCTCTCTCTCTCTCTCTCTCTCTCTGCTCTCTCTCAAAATAAATAAACTTTAAAAAATAATAAATATATATATATACACAAAAGATAAACGTATTGGCATACTATGTGAATGAACAGAAATGGTTCCTAATACCTGAGAACTCATATGAGAGCTTCTTCTTTAGAATACCATCAGTGTCAGTTCCTCCAGAAAGAAGGAACTAGAGACTGACATCAGAACCACATAATTCCTAAATTCCCATCTTGCTTAAACAAAACACACACACACACACACACACACACACACACACACACACACAGTAGATACTGAAATTCTCAGAATTAAATACAGATGTAATCATTTATAGGGTCCTCTTATAAACTTTATAAAGTTGCTAGTTTAAAAACATCATCTTGGGGCTCCTGGGTGGCTTAGTTGGTTAAGCATCTGGCTCTTGATTTTGGCTCAGGTCATGATCTCAAGGTTCATGGGATTGAGTCCCAGGTTGGGCTCTGCGCTGACAGAGCCAAGCCTGTTTGGGATTCTCTTTCTCCCTCTCTGCCCCTACCTCACATGCACGTGCTCACACTCTCTCCCTCTCTTTCTCAAAAATAAACACTTAAAAACATCATCTTAAGTATACTTTGTTATATTTTGTACTTGAACCAGATTCATACTTGGACTTTACCTGACTAGTAGGGCCAAGGGTGCATTGCCTTTGGCAAAATTTTATACTAACTTTTTTGAAGAATTTTTAAAGAAAAATTGTTACTAAAGTTTAGATATACATATCCTTCTACTGGGAATTCTGCACCTAGGGAAACCCTCTGTATGTAAACAAGGAGATATGCATGCAAAATGTTTATTGCAGTATTAGTTGTAATAGGGGGAAATTAGAAACAACCTAAATATCCACCAATCAAAGAATGGATAAATAAACTGTGGTATGTTCATAGAGCAGAATACAAAGTAGCCCTTCAGAATTAGAGCCTCATCTAATAACTTGGATAAATTTCAAAAGCATTGTCGAGCAAATAAACAAGTTGCATGATATATACCAAATAATACCACTTACATAAAGCTTACAAGTGTACAGCACAATACTATAGAGAATTTATGGAGACATAAAATAATAAATGCCAAATTCAGCAGGATGATTGCCTTTGTGAGGGATCAAGAGATGGGGATGAAAAGGGTCTTAACTGTATCAGCCATGACTTATTTTTTTTAACAAAAAATATATAGCTGAAGGAAATGTGTTAGGGTTTTAAGACTTGACAAAAACTGTTGATGTTTTTGGTATTTCTCTCTGCTTTCCTGTGCGTTTGAAATATCTCATAAAAGAAAATATTCTGTTCCCCAGTGTGGGGAAAACCAGAAAAATAGTGCTCTTAACACAGTGCAATATTAATGAAGCTTGATTATATTTATAAGGGCATGCCAAGTGGAGAAAACTGTATTTGCATAATTGCTTATTTTGGTAACACTAGTAGTCAGTTAAATCATGAAGGACTTTAAAAGTCAAGGTGAGCTGTTGGAATTTCATCCTGTTGGCAATGGAAGGTCATTGCATTTTAAGCAAGGGAGTAACTTGATATGATTTATATTTTAGAGAGATCACTCTTGGGGAGCAATTTGGGAAGTACAATGGAGGACTAAAGTGAATGGAAGTAGTAAGACCAGTTTGGAGGCTTTTATAATGATCCAGGCAAAAGATAATGATGTCCTGGACTAAGTTAGTGACATGGGGATGGAGAAAAGCAGAGGAAAGTAAACGTATTTGGGACATAAAATCAACAGGACTCTTACGTGCGAAGTGCAAAAGGAAATCCAGGGTGCCTTTCAATTTTCTAGCTTGTTGGAATGAGTGTATCATGATTGCAACCCCTAGGATAGGAAATTAGGGGGAAGTGCAGATTTGGGAGTGACAGGGGAGACAAAGAGCTAACATATGTTGATTCCAGCCATTTGTGAGAGGATATCCAGGAAGCAGATGAATTAATAGGTCTGTAGCTCTGAGAAAAAATTTGTAGCTAAAGATAAATATTTGGTGTTTATCCACATATAGTTGGCAATTAAAATCATGGAAGTGAGTGAGATCTGCCTGAAGAGTATGGAGACAGGAGATTAAGAGAGAAGAGAACCAAGGGTTAGAACTCTAGGATCACCACATTGAATGGGGGAGACACAAGAGAGGTACCCATGAAAAAGGCTGAACAGAAGTAGGTGGAGATACTGAGGAAGAATCCAGAGATCATGGAAGGCAACTTCAGACCATTAAGCCTGAGGTTGGTCAGAACAAACCCTTCACTCTCCCCTGCATTGAAATGATTAAGAACTGCCTCTTCTTCCTCCTAAAGATTAATTTCTCTCCCTGGGCTTCAGATGACTTCAAAAATGGATATGTAAACCCTTGAAGGACATTAGGTATGTTGTTTGGAAAAATCTTAAGGGACCAATGTCAGATCTTCAAATTTCATATGACCCCTCCTAAAACTGACCTACCGTAGAATATTGGGTCCAGGCATTAGAAAAATGCTCTCTCACCTTCCCTTCAACAATCGCCTTCCATTTAACAATCGCTTTCTTTTCCCTTCACAAAAGAAAGGCATTCTCCTCATCCATTCTTTTTTTCTCCATATTTTTTTAAATTTAAATCCAAGATAGTTAACATATAGTGTAATAATGTTTTCTGGAGTAGAATTTAGTGATTCATCACTTACATATAACACCCAGAGCTCATCCCAACAAGTGTCCTTCTTAATGCCTATCACCCATTTAGCCCATCCCATAATGCAACATCCCTCCAACAACCCTCAGTTTGTTCTCTGTATTTAAGAGTCTCTTATGGTTTGCCTCCATCTCTGTTTTTATCTTATTTTTCCTTCCTTTCCCCTATGTTCATCTGTTTTTTTTCTTAAATTCCACCTATGTGTGAAATTATATGATATCTTTCTCTGACTTATTTCGCTTAGCATAATACCCTCTAGTTCAATCCACATTGTTGCAAATGGCAAAATTTCATTATTTTGATTGCTGAGTAGTATTCCGTTGTATATATACCACATCTTCTTTATCCATTTGTCAGTTGATGGAGATTTGGGCTCTTTCCATAACTTGGCTATTGTTGATAGTGCTGCTATAAACATCGGGGTGCATGTGTCCTATTGAATCAGCATTTTTGTATCCTTTGGAAAAATACCTAGTAGTACAATTGATGGGTCGTAGGGTAGATCTATTTTTAATTTTTTGAGAGACCTCCATACTGTTTTCCAGGGTGGCTGTGCTAGTTTGCACTCCCACCAGCAGTGCAAGAGGGTTCCTCTTTCTCTGCATCCTTGCCAACGTCTATTTTTGCCTGAGTTGTTAATTTTAGCCATTCTGACAGGTTTGAGGTGGTATCTCATTGTGGTTTTCATGTATTTCCCTAATGATTAGTGATGTTGGGCATCTTTTCCTATGTCTGTTAGACATCTGGATATCTTCTTTGGAATAGTATCTATTCATGTCTTCTGCCCATTTCTTCACTGGATTATTTGATTTTTGGGTGTTGACTTTGATAAGTTCTTTATAGATTTTGGATACTAACCCTTTATCTGATATGTCATTTGCAAATATCTCCTCCCAATATGTCAGTTGCCTTTTAGTTTGGCTGATTGTTTCCTTCCCCATGCAGAAGCTTTTTATCTTGATGAGGTCCCAGTAGTTCATTTTTGCTTTTGTTTCCCTTGCCTCCTGAGACATGTCAAGTAAGAAGTTGCTGCAGCTGAGATCGAAGAGGTTGTTGCCTGTTTTCTCTAGGATTTTGGTGGTTTCCTGTATTACATTTAGGTCTTTCATCCATTTTGAGTTTATGGTGTGTATGGTGTAAGAAAGTGGGGTGTGTGTGTGTGTGTGTGTGTGTGTGTGGTGTAAGAAAGTAGCCCAGGTTTATTCTTCTGCATTTCACAGTCCAGTTTTCCCAACACCATTTGCTGAAATGACTGTCTTTTTTTCATTGGATATTCCTTCCTGCTTTGTAAAGATTAGGTGGCCATACATTTGTGAGTCCATTTCTGGGTTCTCTAATCTGTTCCATTGATCTATGCATCGTTTGTTTTGTGCCAGTACCATACTGTCTTGATGATTACAGCATTGTAATACAGGTTGGAGTCCAGACTTGTGGTGTCTCCACCTCTGGTTTTCTTTTTCAACCTTACTTTGGCTATTTGGTCTTTTCTGGTTCCATACAAATTTTAGAATTGTTTGTTCTAGCTCTGTGAAGAATGCTGGTGTTGTTTTGATAGGGATTGCGTTGAATGTGTAGATCGCTTTGTGTAGTATAGACATCTTAACAGTATTTGTTCTTCCAATTCATGAACATGGCATGTTTTTCCATTTCTTTGTGTCTTCTTCATTTTCTTTCATAAGCTTTTTATAGTTTTCAGTGTATAGATCTTTTACCTATTTGATTAGATTTATTCCTAGGTATTTTATGGTCTTCAGTGCAATTGTAAGTTGGGATCAATTCCTTGATTTCTGTTTCTGCTGCTTCATTATTGATGTATAGAAATGCAACTGATTTCTGTACATTGATTTTATATCCTGCAACTTTGCTCAATTTATGTATCATTTTTAGCATTTTTTTGGTGGAGTCTTGGGGGTTTCCACATAGAGTATCATGTCATCTGCGAAGAGTGAAAATTTGACTTCCTCCTTGCTGATTTGGATGCCTTTTATTTCTTTTTGTTGTCTGATTGCTGAGGCTAGGACTTCCAACACTATATTGAATAACAGTGGTAAGAATGGACATCCTGTCATGTTTCTCACCTTATGTGGAAAGCTCTCAGTTTCTTCCCATTGAGGATGATATTAGCTGTGGGTCTTTCATATATGGCCTTTAAGATATTGAGATATGTTCCTTCTATCCCTACTTCCTTGAGTGTTTTTATCAAGAAAGGATGCTGTATTTTGTCTCTTCACCCAGTCTTAATTATACTTGGATACATTTCACTGAGGTATTAAAAACTTCCAAAGGGCCAAAGAAATGATACCAAATTTTAGTCTCAGCAAAGCCTTCTTGAATCAATTAAGCACCTGAAACACATTGTGGGCCTTGTGTCTTTCCCTATCTTATATATTTCTGTTAGGAGTTCAGCATGGCTATAGAATCCTTTTTTAACCACCTTTTGTGACTTCTTCCATCCTCTCCATCTTCCCTCTTATTCTCATGTCCACTTCCAAACTGACTTTGACCAGCTTCTTGAAGATATAACCTACAAGTTCCTGGCCTCAACTTATCTGGTGCTGTGGGAGGGTGGAATCTCACACAGGTGCAATCCCACATCTTGAGGAAATTAACTCTCTGCGGGGTAATCCTGGAGTTATGATGCAGGTAGGTAAAGGTTTCCCCTTTTATTCAGGGAGAGGAGCCTCATTTATTAGGCTCCACAGGTGATCCTGTGTTATCCAGAAGCCAATCTTCCATACCGATGGCCAATCAGATAAAGCTTCCTTTATTGGCTCTCCTCTTCTTCCTTTACTTGCCTGTCTCACTGCTCCCTGTATGGTAAGCCTTTGTCTCAGGCTCCGCTTTTTGGGGAATTCCATGCTAAGGGAGTTGGGATGCCCTGAATTCAGATATTTTGTAAGATGGGACAGAAGGAGCGATGACAATTGCATTTAACAACTTACCTTCTTCCATTCCTTGGACTACTGCCAAAAGATACATCACCTTAGGAGAATGCTAAGAGAGAAGACAGAACAGGAAAAATACCAAAGGCAGCAGTGTCTTATTTTACCCAGGTGACAAACTCAAGGCAAGGCTCTGTGGATTATCTATCTGTCCTAGAATCAGAATACTTGAGATATGTGGGAGGTATGCCAGGAAATCCAGCTGACCATGAGGCACACCTTCTCTGCATTTTTTTAAATAAAAAGCATTTGATGAGAACTCATTTCAGCTTTGTCTTGACCTAGGGCTCATGTACAAGTTTTCATGATCTCAAGGAGGATCTGAAAAGTGCCTCCACAAGTCAGTGTTACAGCTTCATACAAAAAGAACATACGTGAAGGTAAGTTAGCATTTTATATCTTGAACATTTATTCAGATGTGTAGGAGAAACAATTTTGTTAACTTGTACTAAAATGTTATTGATGGGCACCTGAATGGCTCAGTCAGTTAAATGCCAGACTCTTGATTTCCGCTCCGGTCATGATCTCACGGTTAGTGAGTTCAAGCCCCGGATTCTTTCGCACCATCTCTCTCTGCTCCTCCCACATGCACACATGTGCACTTGCTTTACCCCTCTCTCTCCGCCCCCCCCCCAAAAATAAATAAAATAAAATGTTATTGAATCTACTTTCTTTTTAGAAGCAAGTCTCCTGTTTGCTGCCCCTGGTCAATCACTTCTCTGTTCAATTTTTCATTCCTATTATGTGTGTATTAATGTTAGATTAACATAATAGAAACATTTATTGATCTTACTGTAAATAATGTTAAAAATTGTTAATTTACTGCTTGTAAGTCCCACATTTACTAATGGGCTGATATGTTCCTTTTTTTCTGTTATGAATTTCCATAAAGCAGGTTAATCTGCACCTTTAAAGCAGAACATTTTCTTGTGTCTAGAAATAGAACACAATTTTCACGAATTGATCTAGGAAATTAATATTAATTTATCTCTCTCAGAGGCAGAAATGCTGTTTAATTGCCTCAAATGTACAACGATAAATATCTTCAATGATAAAATGAAATTGCTAATCTATATATAATACTCAAGTGTGTGACTCTGTCTGACCTCCACATTTTTTTTTAAATGTTCATTTATTTGGAAAGAGAGAGAGTGTGTGAGCAGAGGAGGGGCAGAGAAAGAGGGAAAGAATCCCAAGCAGGCTCTACACTGTCATCACAGAGCCCCACATCGGGCTCGATCTCACAAACCTTGAGATCATGACCTGACCTGAAATCAAGAGTCAGACACTTAACTGACCTAGCCACCCAGGCACCCCTGACCTCCGCATATTTTTTGAGACAGTTTAAGATAACATGGAAAATTAAAACTTAGATAAATATAAAGATCTCCATTAATATCCAACAGGAAAAATTCTAAAATGCACAGGTTCCAATTTTTTGGGATTGGTTTTTGCTCGTCATGTAATCTTCACAATGAGTCTCTAAATGAAAGGATGGCAGGTATATTTTTTTTTAAAACGTTTTATTTATTTTTGAGACAGGGAGGGATAGAGCATGAACAGGGGAGGGTCAGAGAGAGGGAGACACAGAATCTGAAACAGGCTCCAGGCTCTGAGCTGTCAGCACAGAGCCCGACGCGGGGCTTGAACCCACGAACTGTGAGATCATGACCTGAGCCGAAGTCGGCCGCTTAACCGACTGAGCCACCCAGGTGCCCCTGGCAGGTATAATTAAGAGGTATTTGATAAGGCTTGATAAAGCCTTCTAATTGTATTTCCCAGAAAATGAAAAAGTTAATACTTCTAAGACCTAGGTAAAAAAAGTACTTGGGAAGTCAGCACTTTTCTATATTTGCCTTCAACAAAATTAAAAATAGGTATAGCAGCAGTCTGTAGCTAAACTTTTAAATATGTCTTGACATATTATTGTGAATTTGAGTATATAACTTGGAAGAATTGCTAAGAATTGAGTGATATTATAAAAATTATTCAATTTCCTTCCATTTACTGTGTAAATAATTCTCATTACATACATAAAAATGGGGATATAGTTGATGCTGAATCCTCATTCTAGCAATGTCATATTTACCTATGGATACATGACCTAATTAGAAAAAAACTTTCTCAAAAAGCAATGCAGTTCCCAAAAAAATTTACTTTCTAGATTTAATAATTATCATTATATATAACAAATTCATTTTATAATCATGTATTAAAAATAAGTATAACTTACATTAAGACATACTGCCTTATCTTTGAGAAAAACACGAAAATTTCCATTTATATACATGTTTTCTTACAGGGAATTTTGATAGAATGATACATAAGATTATTAAGCATAAAATTATATTACATTAGGATACAATTCTGTGGGGTAAAAGGAATGAAAATACTTCAAGGAGAAAAGGTAATGATGGAAATTTTTCATTGGTTAAAGAAGAGTTCATATACATATTTTTAAAAAATAGATGATGGTGAATATCAAATCATTGTGAAATTTAGATTTCCTTGTTTACATTTGAGAGAGTGATGTCACAGTTTTGTCTTTTAAATGAGACATTTACATGCAGCAGAAATTACATCCTTTTCAACTATTTAAACTTAGGATGAAGAATTTTAGATATTTTCATGAAAATATGTAAGGGGGTACATAGTTTTTAAAAATTTATTTAGAAGTTATGTGGGCAAAAATATTTGAAAACCACTGTATTAGTTTCCTTTTGCTTCTGTGACAATCACAAACTTGGTGACTTAAAACAATACACATTTATTCTACACAGTTCTGTAGATCAGAAGTCTGATATGAGTCTGTCTGGGTTTAAAGCAAGATGTTGGCAGAGCTGTATTCCTTCAGTGGGGAATCTAGGAGAAAACCCATTTCCTAGTTTTTCTAGCCCCAATTCCTTAACTCCTGACCCTGTTTCTCCATCTGAAAAGCCTGCAATGTTAGGCCGAGTCCCTCTCACACCGCCGTCTATGTCTCTTCTGCCTCCCTCTTCCATGTACAAGGATGCTTGTGATTACATTGGGCCCACCTAATCAAACATAGTCTTTCCATCTCAAGGTCAGTAGATTCGCAAACTCTAATCTTAACTGCAACCCACATTTGCTCCTGCCATAACATAACCTAACATGTTCTTCAGGTCAAAGATTAGGACATGGACATCCTTGTGGGGCCATTATTCTGCCTACCACAACCATCTCTTTCTTCATTTTCTGGTTATTCACCTTGTGCCCCAGTGGCTGCACATAAATGAATTAATAAAAATATTTTAACAAAGACTTCTCTCCAGTTTAAACTCCCCACGTCGAATGCCCCAGATGACGCCCTTTTTCTCTCTCCCCTTCACAGCCAAATATCTTGAAATAGCTATTGCTTTCTCATTCAGTTTCTCTACTTGTGACCCTTAAATCACAACCTGGCTTTCATCTATGAAAACGATCCTCCCCCAGTGGCAAACAATGGAGTATGTCATTACATCCAAAGGCCATGTGACACAATTTTGATCAGTTTCTCCATCCTGAAACTCCTGATTCGCTTGGTTTTTTGGCCCCACAGTCCTGGCTTTCTTCCTATGTCTGTGTTAGGTACTGCCAGTCTCCTTTGTGAAATCCTCTCCTCATGCCTAGTCCATACATTTTGCTGTTCATCAGGATCCTGTCCTAACCCGTATCATAATTCTGCACACTCTCTAGGCAGTCACATAGCTTCATAAGCCAACTACAGGTAAATTGCTCCCAAATTCTTATCTCCAGTCAGACCTGTCTCCTGAGCTTCAGAAATACATATTCTACTGTTTATTAAATGTCTCCATATGATGTTTGACAGGTACCTCAATTTTAACATACTGAAATCTGAATTTGTCATTTGCTACTACATGTCAACCTACTTTAACTCTTATATTCTCTATCTCAATAAATGCCACACCAATTCCCTGGTTAAACAAGACAGAACCCTAAGTGTCATAATCTCCACTCTCATGAATCATCATCAAGTTCTGTCAGTTCTACCTCCTAAATACATCTTGAATCCTCCATACAGCCACTTCTCAAGTTTATTTCTTGCTCAGATTTCACCATTATTTCTTGCTTGGATTACTGGTCTTCCTGCTTCCAACTTTGACACCCCCTTTGTTTTCTCCATACTGGACGCCCACAGTAGCCAAAATGATTTTTCTAGAAGACAAATAGCATCATATCATTTCCCAATTAAATCACTTCAATGGCTCCCTACTGCCATTAGGATCAAGACCCTAGCCTGATCTCTTACTCCAAATATGCTAAACTTTTTTCACTTCCTTGAACTTGTCATCTTGCTTCTCTTATCCACACCATCTTACATGCTGTTACCCCTGCCAGACATGAGCTTCCCACACTCCTTGCCTCCCTGTTTAACTCTTACTTAATCTTGATCAGGAATGCATTTCATTTTCTGAAATTGGAGAGGGAAAGGAGTGGATGGGTAGGAGAATAAATTATCTTGTAGTTTGGAAGTAAGGAATTGGAATGCATACCTGATGCACTTCTTAGTGAAGTGGTAAAGGCATTCCCTTGGAGTGCAATAAGTAAAAGTAGGTAGAGAATACAGAGGCAGGTGAAGTTTTCCTGATGTCATCCTTTATGGGAAATAGGAAAGAGGATGAGCCAAAGACAAGTAAAAGGATTGTCAAATGGAACCTAGTAATGATCTATCTGTAGCTTTCAGTCTGTTTGCTTGAATGGATTTTTCCAGCAATGCTAAATCAAGCCTGTCCTTCTAAAGCCCATCTACCTGATGTTCAAATAAAATAACCAGATTGTTGACAATTCAGACCTCTTTTTAATATCTTTACAATTCTTCACATGTTCTGTTTTCATTTTTGCTGAAAATAATAATTTGATCATTATAATCAAAACATGTTGTGATATATGTATATACTGTGAAAAAATTACCACAGTAAATTTAGTTACCATCCAGTACCTCACATAGTTAAAATCTTTTTCTGGTGGGGACTGACAACTTTTAAGATTTGCTCCAGTATTGTTCACTAAAGTCACCATGCTTTACTTCATATCCCTAGGGCTTATTTGTCTTGTAACTGGAAGCTTGTCCCTTCTCACAACCTTCACCCATTTTGCTCACTTCCTACACCCTCCCTCTGGCAAAAACCCATCTGTTCTCCATATTAGTTCAGTGTTTTTTGATTCCAAATATAAGTAAGGTCATACAGTACTTATCTTTCTCTGTATGACTTATTTTATTTAGTGTAACACCCTCGAGTTCCATCAGTGTTGTTGCAAATGTCAAATTTTCTTTCTTTATGTCCAAATAATATTCCATTGTAGATATACCCCACATATTTCTCCATTCATCTGTTGATAGACATGTAGATTGTTTTCATGTCTTGGCTATTCTGAATAATGCTGCAATGAATATGGGGGTGCAGATATATTTTCAAGATATTGATTTCTTTCCTTCAGATAAATACCCAGAAGTGGAATTGCTGGTATGGTATGGTATTTCTATTTTTAATTTTTACTTCAGTTTGAGAAACCTCCATACTGTCTTTCACAGTGGCCATACCAATTTACATTCCCACCATCAGTGCAGGGGGTTTCCTTTTTCTCTATATCCTCACCAACAATTATTATTTTTTTTTTTTATTTGAGAGAGAGAGAATGTGGCGGGGTGCAAGTGGGGCAGAGGGAGAGAGACAGAATCTTAAGCAGGCGCCATGCAGAGCTTGACATGAGGCTCAACTCCATGACTCTGGGATCATGACCTGAGCTGAAATCAAGAGTTCAACCTTCAACCAGCTGAGCCACCCACGCGTCCCAACAATTATTATTTCTTGTCTTTTTTATAATAGCTACGTTCTAATAGATCTGAGGCAAAATTCATTGTGTTTATTTTATTGAGATATAATTGACATATGACATTATATTTTCAGGCATACAACATAATGATTCAATATTTGTATAATTTGCAAAATGATCACCACAACAAGTCTAGTTAACATCTATTACCACACACAATTACAAATTTTTGCTTCTTGTGATAAGAACTTTTGAGATGTTCTCTCTCAGCAACTTTTAAATATACATTGCAGGATTATTAACTATAGTCACCATGCTGTACGTTGCATTCCCATGACTTATTTATTTCATAACTAGAAGTTTGTAACTTTGACCATCTTCACCATTTTGCCCATTCCCCACCCCCATCTGGCAATAACCAATCTGTTCTCCATATCCATGATTTTGGGAGGAGGTTGGGGGTTAGATTCCACATATAAGTGAGATCATGTGGTATTTGTCTTTCTCTGTCTGACTTATTTCACTTAGCATTTTATTGCAGTTTTGATTTGCATTTCCCTGATATTGTTGATCACCTTTTTAATGTACCTGTTGTCCATTTTTATGTCTTCTCTGGAAGAAGGTCAACTCAGATCCTCTGCCCATTGTTTGTTTGTTTTTGTATTGAAATTTGCTTGACACACAAGGTTATATTAGTTTCAGCTTTACAACATATTTATTCAACAATTCTATACATTATTCAATGCTCACCATGATAAATGTAGCCATTTTCTGTCACCATACATTATTACAATATTATTGACCATATTCCCTATGCTGTACTTTTCATCTCCAACTTATTTATTTTATAACTGGAAGTTTATTCTCTTTATCTATTTTGCCTATCCTCCCACCCACTGCCCTCTGGCAATCACCAATTTGTTCTCTGTATTTGACTTCTGTTTTTTTGTTTGCTTGTTTTACTTTTTATTTTCCACATATAAGTAAAAGCATAGATTAGCTATCTTTCTTGTTTGAATTAGCATAATAACCTCTATTCCATCCATGTGGTTCCAAATGGAAAAATCTCATTTTTTTATGTGGCTGAATAATATTCCATGATAGATGGATAGATGGATAGATAATCACATCTTCTTTTTCCATTCATCTATCAATGGACAGTTGAGTTGCTTCCATAGTTTGGCTAGTGTAAATAATGCTGTAATAAACATAGGGGTAAATATATCTTTTCCAGTTAGTATTTTGTTTTGGGGGAGTAAATATCCAGTAATAGAGTTTCTGGATCATATGGCATTTTCATTTTTACTTTTTTGAGGAATCTCCATACTATTTTCACAGTGATTGCACCAATTTACATTCCCATCAACAGTGCACAAGGGTTCTTTTTTATCCACATCATTCCAACACTTGTTATTTCTTGTCTTTTCAATATTAGCTATTCTGACAGATGTGAGGTGATATCCCATTGTAGTTTTGATTTGCATTTCCCTGATGATGCTGAGCATCTTTTCATATGTCTTTTGGCCACCTATATGTATTCTTTGCAGAAATGTGTTTCAAGTCCTGTGCCCATTTTTAATTGGATTATCTGTTTTTCTGGTGTTGAGTTATGTAAGTTTTTCATATATTTTGGATATTAAACCCTTATCAGATACATCATTTACAAGTATCTTCTCCCATTAACTACGCTACCTTTTCATTTTGTTGATGGTTTCCTTTTCTGTGCAAAAGGTTTTTATTATCTAAAAACTATCCCATTATTTTATTTTTACATTTGTTTATCTTGCCTCAGGAGACTTATCCATAAATTTGTTGCTAAAATGATGTCCAAGAGATTACGGTCTGCTTTCTTTTAGGATCTTTACAGCTTTAGGTCTTATATTTAGGTCTGTAATCCATTTTTAATTTATTTTTATGCATGGTGTAAAAAAATGATCCAGTTTCATTCTTTTGTATCTGGCCGTCCAGTATTCCCAGAACCATCTGTTCAAAATACTGTCTTTCCCCATTGTATATTCTTGCCTCCTTTGTTGTAGAGTAATTGACCACATAGGTGTGGGTTTATTTCTGGGCTCTGTATTCTGTTATGTTGGTCTATGTATCTGTTTTTGTGCCAGTACCATATTGGTACTTTATGCACCAAACCATATATATAGTTTGATTACTATAGCTTTGTAGTATATCTTGAAATCTCAGTTTGTGATACCTCGAGTATTTTTCTTCTTTCTTAAGACTGCTTTGGTTATTTGAGGTCTTTTGTGGTTCCATACAAGTTGTAGGACTATTCTAGTTCTATGGGGCGGGGAGAATGCTGTTGGCATTTTGATAGGGCTTTCATTGAATCTGTAGATTGAATCTGTAGTATGGAAATATAAGAATATTAATTGCTCTAATCCATGAGTATGGTATATCTTTCCTTTGCGTCATCAATCAATATCTTACTGTTTTTAGAGGATAGGTCTATTACCTTCTTGGGTAAATTTATTCCTATGTATTTTATCCTTTTAGGTAAAATTGTAAATAGGATTTTTATTAATTTCTCTCTCCAATACTTTTTATTTTATTAGTATATAGAAATGCAGCAGGTTTCTCCATATTACTCTTCTATCCTGTGACTTTACTGAATTAATTTTTCATTTTAGTTGTTTTTTGGTGTTTTGGTTTTAGGGTTTTCTATATATAGTATCACCCCATCTTCAAATAGTGACCATTTTACTTCTTCATTACCAATGTGGATACCTTTTTTTTCGTTATTATTGTTGTTGTTGTTTTACTTTAAGTAGGCTCCATGCCCAATGTGGGGCTTCAACTTACAACCCAGAGATCAAGAGTCACGCACACTACCAACTGAGCCAGTCAGGTGCCGCTGATTCCAGTCTTCTTAAATTTGAGACTTTTTCTATGGCCTGACATATGGTATATCCTGGAGAACATTCCATGTGCTCTTGGAAAAATGTATATTGTTTTGAATGGAAGGTTCTCTGTATATCTCTGAGGTCCATCTGGTCTAATGTGTTGTTCAAAACCACTGTTTCTTTATTGATTTTCTGTCCCAGTGATCTATCCATTGCAGTAAGTGGGGTATAAAAGTCCCCTACTATTATTGTTTTGCTGTACATTTTTTCATTTATATCCATTAATATTTGCTTTGTATATTTAGGTGCTCCTATGTTGGGTGCATAGATATTTACAATTGTTATATCCTCTTCTCAAATTGATTACTGCATCATTATGTAGTGACCTTCGAATATGTTCATCCATCCCTTCACTTTGTCTCTATGCGTCTTTAAATCTGAAATGAGTCTCTTTAGACAGCATATAGATGATGGGTCTAGTTTTTTTTAATCCATTTAGTCACTCTATATATTCTGATTGGAGCATTTAGTCCCTTTACATTTAAAATAAGTAATAGGTATGTACTTACTGCTATTTTGTTCATTGTTTTCTGGTTCGTTTTGTAGTTCTTCTCTGTTCCTTCTTTTCCTCTCTTCCTTTTGGGGATGGCTTTATTCAAGGGTATGCTTGAATTCCTTCCTCTTTGTTTTTTATATATCTATTATAGGTTTTTGACTTGTCATTATGCTTGGGTTCATATATAACTTCTTATATGTATAGCAGTCTATATTGAGTTGATGATGATTTAAGTTCAAACGCACTCTAGAAGCACTAAATTTTTACTTCCCTCTCCAATTTTTATGTGTATAAGGTCATATTTTTTACACTTTTATACTGTGTATCCTTTGGATAATTTTTATAGGTAGTTATTTTACTACTTTTGTGTTTTAACCTCCATACTGGCTTTATAAGTAATTAATCTACTACTGCCTTTATTATATGTTTGCTTTTACCTGTGAAATTTTTTTCATAATTTTCTTCTAGTGTATGGCCTTTTTCTTTTTCCACTGAAAGAATTCTCTTTAACATTCTTGTAAGAGTGGTTTAGTGGTAATAAACTCTTTTAAACTTTGTTGGGAAATTCTTTCTCTTTTTTTCTGAATCATAACATTTCTGGGTAAAATATTCTTGGTCATAGGTTTCTTTTCCTTCAATTGCTTTGAATTTGTCATGCCACTGCCCTTTGGCATGGAAAGTTTCAGCTGAAAAATCACCTGATCAACTTATGTAGTTCCCCTTGTCTGTAACTGTTTTTTCTTACCTCTGTTAAAATTATTTTCTTATCATTACTTTTGGACATTTTAATTAACATGTGTCTTGGTGTGAGTCTCCTTGGTTTTATCTTATTAGAGGCTCTCTCTGATTCCTGGGCCTGGATGTCTGTTTTCTTCCCCTGGATTAGGAAGGATTTCAGTTATCATTTCTTAAATAAATTTTTTGCCCCCCTCTCTTCTTTTATTGGGATCCCTATAATGTGAATGTTATTGTGCTTAATGATATCAGAATTCCCTTAGCCTATTTTCCTTTTTCATTCTTTTTCTTTTCACTGTTCAGCTTGGATGCTTTCCATTATCCTTTCTTCCAGATTGCTGATTCAGTCTTCTGCGTCCTCTAACCTGCTGTTTATATTCTCTACTGTATTTTTTAATTTCTATTATTGAATTCTTCAGCTTTGACTGGTTCTTTTTTATATCTTTTATCTTTCTATTGAAGTTCTCACTGAGTTCATCCACTCTTTCCTCAAGTTCACTGAGTATCTTTATGACCATTACTTTGAATTCTCAAATCAGCATTATCTTTGTTTCATTTAGCTCTTTTACTATGATTTGTCCTGTTCTTCAATTTGGGACATACTCTTCTGTCTCCTCATTCTGCCTAACTCTCTGTGTTTCCATGTATTCATAGGTCAGCTATATCTCCTGGTCTTGAAAGTAGTGGCATTGTATAGAAGTACTGTGGTGCTCTATGGTGCAGTCCCCCCTGGTCACCAGAAACAAGCACTTTAGGGGGTGTCCCCTGTATGGGCTGCAAGCATCCTCCTGCTATGGGTGAGCTAGACTGCCTTTAGTCCAGCCAGCTGCAGTGACCTGCTTGGCCTCCTGTGGGCATCTAGTGAGGGTTTGCTCCTGTCACTGTTGAGAGGCTGGTCTGTGGCAGTCATGGACTCATTAGTGGTTGAGGCCAGCAGTCAGCCTTGCTGTCTGCAATCAGCCTCTCTGCCACAGTCATACCAAAGTACAGAGTTTTCTCCCTGTGTAGCCAGCTAAGACACATGCCTACAGGAACTTTAGGCATGCTGATGTGTGTGCTTTTCCCTCCTCCCCCTCCCACAGGGCAGGAGCTACTTAGGAATGGCATCATCTCCAGCAGGGGTTGCCACCCAGGTTTGGTGGGGCAGGAGCTATTTTGGAGTGGCATCTACTGAGGCAGTCAGGTTGGATGTGGGAGGTTCACAGGGGAATGCCAGGACAGGGCACATGGTGCTAGCAAGACAGATGGAGAACCTTAGTGCTCACTCTCACAAGCACCCAGCTAGGGTGGGAGAGGGGAAGACAAATGGCATCCACCAGCACTCTTATTCCCAGGGAAATCTGCAATTCCCCACCACGCCAGCACATGCTGTAAGATTAGTCAATATACCTCCTTCATGTAGGGGCACCTCGGTGGCTCAGTCAGTTGAGTATCTGACTTCGACTCAGGTCATGATCTCACCTTGGTGGGTTTGAGCCTCACATTGGGCTCTGTGCTGACAGCTCAGAGACTGGAGCCTGCTTTGGATTCTGTGTCTCCCTCTCTCTCTGCCTCTCCCCCATGTGTGCTCTGTCTCTCTCTGTCAAAAATGAAAATAAACATTAAAAAAATGTTTTAAATATATCTCTTTCATGTATACCCCAGGCACTTTTTAGGCTGTTATTTCAATGCTGTGTCTTGGGCCAAGTTATTTAGTTTGCTGGCCCTTTAGGGTGGGGACTTAGTTTCTTACTGCCTTCCAGCTTTCCCAGAGTTAATCCCATTGATTTTTTAAATCTCCCAGAGTTAAACCCCACTGATTTTTAAAGCTCCTGGCATTAAGTCCATCTGGTTTTCAAAGCCAGATATTTTGGGGACTCAGTTTCCCAGTGCAGTTCCCCAGTGCCTGTAGCAACTGGTGTGGGGGCTGATCTGGCTTCCCTGTGTTTGTGATAGCCTGGGATTTGGTTCCCAACCAGGTATCCACTCCTCCTACCCTTTTTGGTGTGACTTTCTCTACATGATCAAAAATGGATTCTGCCAGTCTCTGGATCATTGTCAGAGTTCACTACATAGATGCATATCCATGGGACAAGGTGAGCTCAGGATCGTCCTACTCTGCCATCTTCCTCAAACCCTTACTTGTTTTATTCTATTGACTTGTATGCATTCTTGATACATTTTGGATATTAACCCCTTATCAGATATCAGAAGCTTTTTAGTTTGATGTAGTCCCACTTGTTTATTTTTACAGTTGTTGCCCTTGTTTTTGGTGTCAAATCCAATTCATACCCAATTAGTCAAGCGTAAGTGAGAATCTGCACTTAAAATTGGCATCTGAAGTCAGGGGGCAGGGGGGTTGTCTTGTGGAACTGAGCCTATAACCTATGGGATTTGATGCTATCACAAAGTGAATACTGTCAGAATGGAGTTCAATTGTAGGGCACCCAGCTGGTGTCACAGAAACACTTCATATAGGAAACCCCCACACACATTTGGTAACCAGAAGTGTTCTGAGTATGGTAGTAGTGTGAGAAGTAAAGAGACACATAGGAGAGAAAGGCTGGATATTTTTTCCAAAAACAACCATACCGTTTTGATTATTATAGCTTTATAACATAATTGGAAATCAGGAAGTATGACACCTCCAGATTTTTTCTTTCTCAAGATTACTTTGGCTATGGTGTGGTTCCATACAAATTTTTGGATTTTTTTCTGTGAAAAATGCCATTGAAATATTGATAATGCCATTGAAATTTTGATAAGGAATGCATTGAACCTGTACATTGCTTTTTGTGCTATGGACATTTAACAATATGAATTCTTCCAATCCATGAGCAAGGTATATCTTTCCATTTATGTGTGTGTTCTTTAAGTTTTTCATCAATGTCCAATAGTTTTCAGTGTACAGGTCTTTGACCTCCTTCGTTAAATTTGTTCCTAGGTATTTTGTTCTTTTTGATTCAGTTATAAAAGGAATTGTTTTCTTAATTTCTCTTTCTGCTATCCCATTTTTAGCATATAGAAACACAACTCATTGGGGCGTCTCAGTTGGTTAAGTGTTTGACTTTGGCTCAGGTCATGATCTCACAGTTCGTGAGTCCAAGCTCCACATCAGACTGTATGCTGACAGCTCACAGCCTGGAGCCTGCTTCAGATTCTGTGTCTCCTCTCTCTGGCTCTTTACCACTCGTGCTCTATCTCTCTCCCTCAACAATAAATACTAAAAAAAATTAAAAAAACACAAATGATTTTTGTATACTGATTTCATCTCCTGCAACTATAATGCATTTGTCTCTTAGTTCTAACAATTTTTTGATAGTCTTTAAGGTTTTCTATATGTAATATCAATGCATCTGAAATAGTTTTACTTTTTCTGTTCCAGTTTGAATGTCTTTTAGTTTTCTTGCCAAATTTATCCAGCTAGAACATTTTGCAATATGTTGAGTAAAAGTGGTAAAATGGGTATACTTTTTTAAATTATTTTTTAAAATTATTCTTTAATTACAGCATGATTAACATTTGTTGTATTAGTTTCAGTGTACAATATAGTGATTCAACAATTCTATACAAAATTCAGTGCTTATTATAATTGCACTCTTAATCCACTTCACCTATTTTACCCATCCACCTACCATCTCGCCCCTGGCAATCACCAGTTTTTTTTCTGTATTTAACAGTCTACTTTTGTCCATCTCTTTTTTTTTTATGTTTTTTCTTTTTTTTTCTGTATGTTTTGTTTCTTAAATTCCACATATGGGTGAAATCATATGGTATTTGTCTTTCTCTACACTTCACTCAGCATTATATCTTCTAGATCCATTCGTGTTGTTGCAAATGGCAAGATTTCATTCTTTTCATGGCTTAATAATATTCCATTGTGTATATATACCACATCTTCTTTATCCATTTGTCTATCAATGGACACATCTATCAGTGGGTTCTTCTATATTTTGGCCACTGTAAATAATGCTGAAATAAACATAGGGGATATATATCTTTTTCAATTACTGTTTCTGCATTCCTTGGGTAAATGCCCAGTAGTGAAAACACTGGATCATTTGGTAATTATATTTTTAATTTTTTGATGTACCACTGTACTATTTTCCACAAAGGCTGCACCAGTTTGCATTCCCACTAATTGTACATAAGAATTCCTTTTTCTTCATATCCTCACCACTATTTTTTGTGTTTTTTATTTTACTGTTTTTTGTGTTTTTTAACACAGGTGTGAGGTGATATTTCATTGTGGTTTTGATTTGCATTTCCCTGATGAGTGAGTGATCTTGAGCATCTTTTCATATGTCTATTGGCTATATGTATGTCTTCTTTGGAGAAATATCTCTTCATATCTTCTTCCCATGCTTAATTGGATTACTTGTTTATTGGTGTTGTATGAGTTCTTTATATATTTTGGATACTAACCTTTATTGAATTAATTGAACATATTTGCAAATATCTTCTCCCATTCAGTAGGCTGTCTTTTGTTGTGTTGATTGTTCCCTTAGCTGTGCAAAAGTTTTTATTTTGGTGTAGTCTCAATAGTTTATTTTTGCTTGTGTCTCCCTTGCCTTAGGAGACAAAACTAGAAAATTTTGCTATGACCAATGTCAGAGAAATTCGTGCCTGTGCTCTCTTATAGGATTTTTATGGCTTTAGGTTTTAGGTTTGAATTTATTTTTGTGTATGATGTATGATAGTGGTCTAGTTTCATTCTTTTTGCATATGGCTGTTCAGTTTTTCGAGCACCATTTATTTCAGAAACTGACTTTTCTCAATTATATATTCTTGTCTCATTTGTCATAGATTAATTGACCATATACACATGGTTTTATTTCTGGGATCTGTATTCTGGTCCATTGATCTATGTGTTCATTTTTGTGCCAGTACCATACTGTTTTGATTACTATAGTATTGTTTGATTACATACTCTTTGATTACATTGGAGTAGATCTTGAAATTGTGATATTTCCAGTTTTGTTCTTCCTTTTCAAGATTGCTTCGGTTAGAGTATTTGGGGGTTCGATACAAACAGTGGAATTATGTATTCTAGTTCTGTGAAAAATGCTGTTGGTATTTTGAGAAGGATTGCATTAAATCAGTAGATTGTTTTGGATAGTATGGACATTTTAACAATATTTGTTTCCCATTCCATCAACATGATGGCATATCTTGCCACTTGTTTGTGTCAGGTATTCCACCTAATTGTTTATTTATAGGTATTTTATTATTTTTAGTACAATTGTAAATAGAATTATTTTCTTAATTTCTATTTCTATTACTTCATTATTAGTGTATAGAATTACAAAGGACTTCTGTATATTAATTTTGTATCCTTCAACCTTACTGAATTCATTTATCAGTTCCGGTAGTTTTTTGGTAGATTCTATAGATTTTCTACATATGGTATTATGTCATCTGCAACAGTAAAAGTTTTACTTCTTAATTACCAGTTTGGATGCCTTTTATTTCTTTTCTTGTCTGATTGCTGTTACTAGGTTTCTAAGTACTGTGTTAAATAAAAGTGGTGAGAGTGGACATCCTTGTCTTATTCCTGATCTTAAAGGAAAAACTCTCATATTTTCACCATTGAGTCTGATGTAGGCTGTGAGTTTTTCAGATATGGCCTTTGCTATGTTGAGATATGTTCCCTCTAAACCTACTTTGTTGAGGGTTTGTACCATGAATGGATGGTGTACTTTGTCAAATGCTTTTACTACACCTATTGAAATGATTATATGTTTTTTAGTCTTTTATTTATGTGATGTATCACGTTGATTCATTTGCAAATATTGAACCACCCTTGCATTCCAGGAATAAATCCTACTTGATCATGGTGAATGATTTTTTAATGTATTGTTGGATTTGGTTTGCTAATATTTTGGTGATTATTTTTGCACTTATGCTCATCAGAGATATTGGACTGTAGTCCTCTTATTTGTATTCTCATTATCTGCTGTTGGTATCAGAGTAGTGCTGGTCTCAGAGAATGAACTTGGAAGCCTTAATTCCTCTTCTGTTTTCTGGAAATTTTTGAAAACAGTAAGTATTAACTCTTTAAATCCTTGGTAGAATTTGCCTGTGAATCTATCTGGTCTTAGATTCATTTTTATTGGGAGGTTTTTACTATTATTATTATCAATATTATTATTATTACTATTATTATTAGTTCAATTTCATTGCTGGTAATTGATCTGTTCAAATTCTCTATTATTCAATTTTGTGAGGCTATATGTTTCTAGGATTTTATCCATTTCTTCTAGGTTGGGCAATTTGTTGGCATATAACTTTTCCATAATATTCTCTTATAATCCTTTCTATTTCTGTAGTATTGGTTGTTATTTCTCCTCTTTCGGTTCCAATGTATTTGAGTCCTCTCTCTTTTTTGTTTTTCTTTTAAGCTTGCTTATTTATTTATTTATTTATTTATTTTCAAATCAATGTTTTTATTTTTTTCTTGTTTTGCTTTTTTTTTTTTACATGTAATTTATTGTCAAATTGGTTTCCATACAACATCCAGTGCTCATCCCAACAGGTGCCCTCCTCAATGCCCATCACCCACTTTCCCCTCTCTCCCACCTCACATCAACCCTCAGTTTGTTCTCAGTATTTAAGAGTCTCTTATGGTTTGCCTCCTTCCCTCTCTGTAACTTTTTTTTCCTCCTTCCCCTCCCCCATGGTCTTCTGTTGAGTTTCTCAGGATCCACATATGAGTGAAAACATATGGCATCTGTCTTTCTTTGCCTGACTTATATCACTTAGCATAATACTCTCCAGTTCCATCCACATTCCATCCATACATGGCCAGATTTCATCCTTTCTCATTGCCAAGTAGTATTCCATTGTGTATATAAACCACATCTTCTTTATCCATTCATCATCAGTTGATGGACATTTAGGCTCTATCCATAATTTGGCTAATATGGCTGAGATTAGTAAATAAATCTCTTCCCTGTATACCTTTTTCAAACGACTGCTTCTATAGTGTATCTCAGCAGGGTTGCTTGTTTGGTGTCTCTTTAAGGGTAGTGAATCAGTGTCCTCTCACCCTCCAGCTCTCTCAGAGCTGACTCTTTGATTTTTAAAACTCATGAAGTTAAGCCCTCTGGTTTTCAAAGCCAAACATTATGGGGATTCATCTTCTCAGTGTGAGTCCAATGTGTTTGGGGTGCCTGGTGTAGGGACTACTTATCTCCCTTTTCCATTCTTGCAATGTCCCTCCCTCCTACATGTCAATGGTTCTCAACTGTATCTCTATCCTTCCTACAATTTTTTATATGGTCTCTTCTCTACCATTTGCTGTGAAGAGTCTGGTACGCCAGGGTTTGTTTTATTGTTTTCTGGGTTTTTTACACTGACATGGGTGTTATCTAGGTATATCCATTGGAAGGTTAGCTTAGGATCCCCTAACAACCATATCTAATCCAGAACTGCTGAGATGTGAATCCTTGTGTCTTATTCCTTATTTTAAGAGAAAACAATTTAAGATTTTCACCATTGAGTATTATGTTAAAAATGGACTTGTCATAAAATGGCCTTTATTATGTTGAGTTACATTCCCTCTATACCCATTTCATTGAGAGTTTTTATCATAAATGGATGTTGAATTTTGTCAAATGCCTTTTCTCCATCTATTGAGATGTTCGTATGATTTTTATCCTTCATTTTGTTAATGTGTCATATCACTATATCATATTGTTGTGCGGATGTTGAACCATCCTCATGTCCCTGGAATAAATTTTTCTTGATCAGGTTGAATATCTTTTTAATGTATTGCTGAACTCAGTTTGTTAACATTTTAATTGAGGATTTTTATTTACATCTACGTTCATCAGGGATATTGGACTATAATTTTCTTTTCCGTGGCATCCTTACTTTGGGTATCCAGATAATTCCAGCCTTGTAAAATGAATTTGGAAGTGTTTCCTCCTCATATTTTTTGGAAGAGTTTGAGAATAATTTTTATTAATTCTTATTTGAATGTTTGGTAGAATTTATCAATGAAGTTGTCTTGTCCTGGACTTGGTTTGTTGGGAGATTTTTGACCCTTACTGGTTACTGTTCTGCTCAAAATTTCTATTTCTTAATGATTCAGTCTTAGTAGGTTGTGTGTATCTTAGAATTTATCCATTTCTTCTAAATTATCCAATTTGTTGGCCTATCATTGTGCACAGAGGTTTCTCTTGGTCCATTGTATTTCTGTTGTATTAATCTTAATATCTCTTTCATTTCTAATTTTGAGTCCTCTCTCTTTTTTTGTAAGGTGAGTCTAGCTAAAGGTTTGTCAGTTTTATCTTTTTGAGAAACAAGTTCTTATTTTCATGGATCTTTTATTTTGTCTTTTTAGTCTCTATTTCATTTATTTCTACTTTTTTCTTTACGTTATTGCTTCTACCAAATTGGGACTCGTTATATTTTTGGAGTTGTTTGGGGTTTAAAGTTGGATTGTTTGTTTGAGATTCATCTTATTTTTGATGTAGGCACTTATTTCCATGAACTTCCCTCTTAGAACTGCTTTTGTCATATGTCCTAGCATGTGTTTTTATTTTCATTTGTCTTCAGGTTTTTTTATTTCTCTTTTGATCTCTTCTCTGACCCATTTGTTTTTCAGTAGCAAGTTGTTTAATCTCCATATTTTTCCAGGTTTCTTTTTGTAATTGACTTCTAGTTTTATATCATTGTGGTTGGAAAAGATGTTTGATCTGATTTCAATATTTTTAAATTTATTAAGTCTTATTGTATGATCTAGCATATGCCCTATCCTGGATTATGTTTCATATGTGCTTGAGAAGAATGTGTATTCTGCTGTTGGATAAAATGTTCTGTTTATGTCTGTTAAGTCCATCTTGTCTAATGTATCATTTAAGGCCAATGTTTTCTTATAGATTTTCTGTCTAAATGTAGACAAAAAGATCCATCCATTTTTGAAAGTGGGGTCTGTAAGCCCCCTACTATTATTGTATTGCTGTCTATTAATATTAATCTGGTCTGTTAGTGTTTATATATTTAGGTGCTTCTATTTTGGGGTGCATAAATATTTACAATTATTTGTCTTGCTGAATTGACCTTGTTATTATGTAGTGTCCTTCTTTGTATTAGTCTTTTTTTAAGTTTTTAATGTTTTATTTTATTTTTGAAAGAGAGACGGGGTGCAAATGGGGAGGGGCAGAAAGAGAGAGAGAGAGGGAGACAGTATCTGAAGCAGGCTCCAGGCTCTGAGTTGTCAGCACAGAGCCTGACGCAGGGTTCGAACCCACAAACCATGAGACAATGTCCTGAGCCAAAGTCAAACCCTTAACCAACTGAGCCACCCAGTTGCCCCTGTTTTGTTTTGGTCTTTAGCTTAAAGTCTAATTTGTCTGATATAAATATAGGTACTCCAGCTTTCATTTGGTTTCTATATACATGAAATATCTTTTCCCTCTCTTCACTTTAAACCTGTGTGTTTTCTAATATCTGAAGTCAGTCTCTGGCAGACAGCTTATAGATGGGGATTTTTTTCCCCATAAACTCAGTCTTTTGATTGAATAATTTATTCCATTTACATTTAAAGTATTTATTGATAGGAATGGGCTTATTGCCATGTTGTTCATTGTTTTCTGGCTACTTAGTAGTTCCTTTTCTCTTGTTCTGTTCCTTTATGATTTGATGATTTTCTGTAGTCAAATGCTTAGAGCCTTCTTTTCATCTTTTGTATATCTCAATAAGTTTTTGTTTACCATGAGGTTTACATAAAACAACTTAAACACTCTATTTAAGTTGCTAATGACCTAAATTTGAACACATTCTAAAGCTCTGCATTTTATTACCCCCAAATTTCATGTTTTTGACATAACAATTAAACATCTTTCTTGTATATCTCTTAACAAATTATTAGTTATCTTTACTACTTTTGTTTTTTACGATTCATACCAGCTTTATAAGTGATTAACTCACCACCTTTACAAGATTATTCTGAATTTTTACTAGATATTTATATTTGCCTGTGAGATTTATACTTTCATACATTTTTCTATTACTAATTAGCACACTTTCTTGTCAGTTTTTAAAAGTTCCTTTTACATCATTTGGAAGGCTGATGTAGTGGCGATGAACTCCTTTAGCTTCTGCCTGTCTGGAAAACTATTGTCCTTATTCTAAAGGACAGTTTTGCTGGGTATAAAATTCCTGGTTGGCAGTTTTTTCTTTCAGCACTTTGAAAATATCATACCACTCCCTCCTGGCCTGCAAAATTTCTGATAAAAATATGCTTATAGTTTTATGGGGGTTGTCTGGTATATAAAAATCTGTGTTTCTCTTGTTACTTTTCAGATTCTCTCCTTTGACAATTAAACAAATTGACAAATTAATATTTGACAATTAAATTATGTACTCTGTGTGGACTTTTTGAATTCATTTTGTTTAGAACACTTTGGACTTCCCAGATCTAGATGTCTGTTCTTTTCCCAGGTTAGGGAAGTTTTCAGCCAGTATTTATTCAATTAACTTTTCTTCCCCTTTCTCTCTCTCCTCTTCTTCTGGGACACCTATAAAATAAATATTGAAATACCTAATGTTTTCCCATAAGACCCTTAATATGTCTTCACTCTTTTCATTTATTTTTCTTTTGCTCCTTTTATTGAATGAACTCCTCTGCTGTGTCTTTGTGTTTGCTGATTTTTTTCTTTTGCTTTATCTAGTCTGTTGTTGAAACTATTAAACTTTTCAGTTCAGTTATTGCATTCTTCAACTCTGTGATTTCTGTTCGGTACTTATATTTTTTATCTATGTTAAAATTCTCACTTTATTCATTCACTGTTCTCCAGACCTCAGTAAATATCTTTGTGACCATTATTTTAAACTCTTTATCAGATAAAACACATCTCCTTTTTATGAAGGTCTTTTTCTGAGGTTTTATCTTGTTTTTATTTTGAAACATATCCCTCTGTTTCTTCATTTTCTTTGATTCTCTATGTTGGTTTCTATGCATTACATAAAACATCCACCTCTCCCAGTCTTGACACAGTAACATTATGTAAAGAATGAATCTTAACATTCAACTCTGCCCTAGTTCCTGGTCATGTCTCAAAACTTTGTGATTATACAAGCTGCTTCTTTATTGTTAATGGTTCCTAGTAGTTGAGGAAGTGTTAAAACCTTTCAGTGTCCCAAAAGGGAGGCTCTCATTTAGCACCTAGATACAGGCTGATTGGAGTCTGGATTCTCAGGCAGGAGCTTTTCAAGGTTGGTATGCTTCTTTCAGGGATGACTTGAAGATGGGTGTTTGTGCCTGTTCCTTCTTCATTTATCCCTGGCTTGAAAGAAGTTAAGAATGACTTACTTGTTTGCTATTATCTCATTGAACCTAAGATCCCCAGCCCTTGGGCCACGAGAGTCAAGCTATCAAGGGATGTGTCCTCTGGGCAGCAGCCATAAAAGCCTGGATATCAGATATGTACAAAACTCCTTTGCAGAGACATTAGTGACCTGGTGGGGGGATGGGGGACTAGGCAGAAATAGATTATAAACATAGTGCCCACTGACCTGCCTGATCTCTGGGGAGGATTTCAGTCAGCCCCTAAATGTGTGTTAAATTAGAAGTATATCCCTCAGGGGGCAACTGGGTGACTCAGTCGGTTAAGCATCCAACTTCAGCTCAGGTCATGAACTTGCGGTTTGTGAGTTTGAGCCCCACATGGGGCTCTGTGCTGACAGCTCAGAGCCTGAAGCCTGCTTCGGTTCTGTGTCTCCCTCTCTCTCTGCCCCTCTCCTACTCACGATCTATCTCTCTCTGTCTCGCAAAAATAAACGTTAAAAAAATTTTTTTAAAAAGAAGTGTATCCCTCAGGCCACAAGTTTTAAGATCTACAAATATGCCTCTTTTATGGAAAGACTGAGAGTTTGTCTGTTGTCTTTGTGTTGTGCCCTGGTGGGATAACTGTTTAAGAACTGTTTCTCTGTTACAGTCCTATGGAACTCATGAATGTAAGCCCTTGGCCACCAGAGCCAGGTGATCAAGGAATGTGTTCCCTGGGTGGCAGCCACAAAAGCTGGGGAGTCAGACATGTACACAAGTGCCTTTCCAAGAGATACCAGAAATCTGGGGCAAGGCAAAAGGAGAGTACAAAGATGGCACCCACTGGCCCCCCAGTCTCTGGAGAGTATTGCAATCAACTCCTAGATCTATGTTAAATTAGGAGACTGCCACTCAGACCAGAACTTTTAAGATAAGCAAATAGGCCTCTTTTGTGGAAAGATTTTCAGTCTGCTGTCTTTCAGACTGCATTTCAGTCTGTTGCCTCTTCACTAAGCCTGAGTCAATAGTCACAGCAACTCTTCACAAGGCTGTTAAGAACTGTATTTTGGTTTGTGATAATCTTGTGGGTCTTGTGAATAGATAAGCCCTACTGACTTTCAGAGCTAAATGCTTCAGGGGCCCACCTCTCAGGTAGAAGTCTTAAAAGTTTGGGCCCCAGATGAAGGTCCAAACACTTCCCTTCTCAGGGACAAGCTGAGAGCCATGCATTCCCTACCAATTGTATGTTGTCACACCATGGGATGGGTTTACAGTGAGATTGTGTCTCAGCCCCTCTTACCTATTTCAATGTGGATTTTTTTTTACCTATCTGCCTGATGTGTAGGAATTACTCAGCTAGTTTCTGCATTTATTTCATAGGAAATTATTCCATATGTTTCTATAGATTTGGTATGTGTCTATAAGGAAGTAAGTTTAGGATGTCACCATCTTGAACCAATCTCTCCTGATCTCTGGAATTTAAATTTTTTTTACCATTTCCATGTGTGTTCTTTTATAGGGCTATTATTAAACCTTTAAAGAGCATTTCAGTATGACATTTCTAATTTCTATAAATATTTATCAAATTTGTAATTCTGTGTAAATTATGGGACTATTTTGTATCTTTATAGTTGACTTTTTTTCTATTTTTATTTTGAACCCTTTAAATAACTATTAGCCAGTTTGTACATAGTAGCTATGTTTAATCATAATTATTATATATTTTGCACCATTTACCTTATCATTAAAATAAATTAAGTTATGAAACTCTTTGGACACCAGAATATACATTCCCAAGGCAGAGAAGCTAGGATCACAGCAGGTGTTATACATGTTTTCACCGCCTGAGGTGTGCTGTGGGGATTTCCCTATGGCAGAGACCAAAGGGCAAGCTTCTCACTGAAGGCTTTTATAAAATGCTAACAAATAACCACTGGGTATATTTACAAGAAATGTGAGAGAGCATGACTGGTGCTGTCATGCACAAATTGATGGGCACCAAAATCCCATGCACTCAAAATAACAGTTAAATGAGGTTTGCTTAGTTTTTTATTTCCTATTTACCTACAAGGAGAAACAATCAAACAGCTGTAGTGAAAACTTAGGATTTTTCTTACTAGATTCCATCACTTGAAATAATCACAGAATTTTTCCCTGGAAATGTCTTTAGAGCTCATCTAGATCAACAACACCTCCTCCTGGGTTTTATTTCATACTCCATTTACCCATTTGCTGGCATGGACAATGCTTCTTTTTAAAAATATCTGTACATATAAATATTTGTGCATGAATACCCAGTGTGAAAGTTACACAGGTTGTGCTTATTATAGATTATGTGATTTCCTTTGCATCTTTCCTCCTTAAAGCTATAATGCAATGACCTTTCCTGAGTAAACATTAGAAAAAGCACATTAAATACTTGATTTTGTGATGCCTAAATGTTAGGGGAACAAGGAGTAGTTTGGAATGCAGAAAAGGCAAAACCATAGCAGACACATATGAGAATCTGAGGGCCAAAGGAGGTGTAGGACAAAGACTCTGGTTCTCCCCAAGCACTCACTTGAACTAAGTAGGTGATCAGAGTGGCTCACCAAGTAGAGGTAGGAAATGAGTCAGGCTACAGTAATTAAGACCCTCAGTTTGGAAAAATACATCTTAGTCAATTTTCCTTCCATGTCCAATTATTTGCATTTGAAGTAAGAGAGATTTAATGTGTCCATTCCCTTTTCTTGCCACCCCTATGCTTATTGAGCAGCAAAGAAAGTATAGGGCTGGATATAAAGAGCAGTGAATAACCTGGTATTGGGAAGTGGGAAGGTATTTCAGGTTCCAATTTTAGTTCTGATACTAGCTTGTTGTGTTACCTGGAGCTTTGCTCAAACTTTTCTAACCTCAATTTCCCCATTTGATTAGTTGACATTCAACTGGTGATTTCTATAAGATCCCTTCCAGCTCTAACATCCCATGATTACAGGTGTTGATCATCTCTTGACCAGAGACTTGCCTTAACATAAACTGCCTTGCATGGGCTCTGTGAAACTTGATCCCAATGAGCCTCTGAGTGTGATAGAAGGACCTTATGAGAACCCTGTATCTTTTATAAAGCCATCACCTAAAACAAGATTCACACAAACTCAGTTTTAGAAGTTTCATCTCCCACAAGGCTTAACGGCATGCCTATAAACTGCAAACCTGAAATACAATTCATTCACTCATTAAGTACAAATGCCAAGATTACCCTCAGGAAACCACATATAACTTTTATTGTGTGAGTACTGGAGAGACAATGTGCACAGAGGGCTAAGAATGCCAGATGGAATCATGAACCATTTGCAAGGAGGAAGAGATGATCCAGAGAAGGCTACATGAGCATTGTAAGCATTTGTGAAGGATATCAGAAGGCTCCACAGCCTTTGCAAGGGTTAGAGAAGCATGAGCATTTGTAAGATAGTAATGGCAGAGAACATTTTCAGGCTGAAGGAACAATTTGGATAAAGGCAGAGTGAAGGCCATTGCTGTTTCAAGAAATGCTTAAAAATGAACTGAAGCTAAAATGTAGGGGCATAGGATAATAGTGACCAGGAAGAAAAGGTGTGAACAAGGCTGAGACCAAATTGTAAATGTTCTGATATGCCTGACAAAGGAATTTGGAATTACTCATGTGGGCAATAGCTGGGGGTTGAGATGTTTGCAAGCATGTGCTAGACACAGATTTGTGTCTAGGAGGAAAATGTGCTGATAGCAGCAAGGAGGATCAAAGAGACTAAGAAAAGACTAGTGGAAGGGAAACCAGAGAGGGGGCTACTGCAGAGAAGATATCTAGCTCATCCTGGCTCGCACCACTTGCCATTTGTAGGGCGGAGTCTGAATTATATTAGCATATCCATTCTGGTCTGATCAGGAGTATAAACAGAGATATAGAAAGACTTACCAGGAATCATAATGGGAATAACACATGTCGCTAGACAAATAGTGGCAGTCTTTTATAAAATTTTTAATTCCAGTGTAATTAATGTACAGTGTTCTATTAGTTTCAGGTGTAAAATATGGCGATTTAACAATTCTATACAAAACTCAGTGCTTATCATGGTAGGTGCACTCTTAATCTTCACCGATTTCACCCTTCCAGCCACCCATCTCTCTTCTGGTAATCACCAGTTTGTTCTCTATGTATAAGAGTCTGTGGTTTGGGTTTTTTTTTTTTTATTTGGAGAGAGAGAGAGAGTAGGGCAGAGGGAGAGAGAGAGAATTCCACGACCCTAGGATCATGGCTTGAACTGAAATCAAGAGTTGGACACCCAACTGACTGGACCACCCAGGTGCCCCAGATCTGGTTTTTTGTCTCTCTTTTATTTATTTCTTTGTCTTATTTCTTAAATTCTACATGTGGATGAAATCATATGGTATTTGTCTTTCTGTGACTGATTTCACTCAACATTATAGACTCTAGGTTTATCCATGTTGTTGCAAATACCAAGATTTCATTCCTTTTTATGGCTAAGTAATATTCCATTGTTTATATATACACCACATCTTCTGTATCCATTAATCTATTTATGGACAATGCTTCAATATTTTCACTATCGTAAATAATTATGCAATAATCATAGGGGTGCATATATCTTTTTAATGTAGTGTTTTTATTTTCTTTGGGTGAATACTAGTAGTGAAATTACTGGATCATATGGTAGTTCTATTTTTAATTTCTTGAGAAAGCTCCATACTGTTTTTCACAGGGGCTGCACCAGTTTGCATATCCACCAATAGTGCATGAAGGTTACCTTTTCTCTACATCTTTTCCAACGCTTGTTATTTCTTGAGTTTTTAACTTTAGTCATTCTGACAGGTGTAAGGTAATATCTCATTGCGATTTTGATTTGCTTTTCTCTGATGATAAGTGACGTTAAGTATCTTTTCATGTATCTGTTAACAATGTATATGTCTACTTTGGAGAAATGTCTGTTCATATTTTCTGACCATTTGTTAATTGGATTATTTTGGGGGTGGAGTTTGGTTTGAGTTGTAGAAGTTCGTCATATATTTTGGATACTAACCCCTTATGGGATGTATCATTTACAAATATCTTGTCCCATTCAGTAGTTGTCTTTTTGTTTTGTTGATTTTTTTTTCCTTAGGTGTGCAGAAGATTTTTATTTTGATGTAGTCCTAAAAGTTTATTTTGACTTTTGTTTCCCTTGCCTTAGGAAACATATCTAGAAAAATATTCCTTCAGCCAATGTCAAAGAAATTACTGCCTGTGCTCTCTTGTAGCATTGTTACAGTTTCAGGTCTCACATTTATGACTTTAATCCATTTTGAGTTTATTTTTGTGAATGGTGTAAGAAAGTGGTTCAGTTTCATTCTTTTGCATGTAGCTGTCCAGTTTTCCCAACAAGTTCATTGAAGAGACTTTTTTTCCCATTGCATGGTTCTTGCTTTGTTATAGATTAATTGACCATATAGGTGTGGGTTTAATTCTGGTTTAAGTCTCTGTATTCTGTTCCATTGATCTGTGTGTGTATTTTTGTGCCAGTATGCCAGTTCCATACTGTTTTGATTCCTACAGCTTTGTAGTACATCTTGAAATCTGGGATTGTGATACTTCCCGTTTTGTTCTTCTTTTTTAATATTGCTTTGCCTATTTGGGATCTTTTGTGGCTCCATACAAATTGTAGGATTATTTTTTCTAGTTCTGTTAAAAAAAATTAAAAAGAAAGTTGGTATTTTGATGGGGATTGCACTATATCTGTAGATTTCTTTGTGTAGTATGGACATTGTAAAAATATTTGTTCTCCCAGTCCATCAGCATGGAATATCTTTCCATTTGTTTATGTCATCTTTGATTTCTTTCGTCAATACTTTTCAGAGCACAGGTATTTCACCTCCTTAGATAAGTTTATTCCTAGGTATTTTAATATTTTGGGTACAATTGTAAATGAGATTGTTTCCTTAATTTCTCTTTCTGCCACTTGATTAGTGTATAGAAATGCAATGGATTTCTTTATATTGATTGGGTATTCTGAGATTTTACTGAATTTACTACTTCTAGTAGTTTTTTGGTGGAGTCTTTAGGGTTTTCTATATACAGTATCATGTCATCTGCAAATAGTGAGAGTTTTACTTCTGCCTGACCAATTTGGATGCCTATTATTTCTTTTTGTTGTCTGATTTCTGTCACTAGGACTTCCAGTACTATGTTGAATAAAAATGGTGAGAATGGGGGGAAAAAACAATAGTTATGGAGGTTTCTCAAAAAATTGCCCTATGACCCAGCAACTCAATACTAGGCATTTATCCAAAGGATACAAAAATGCAGATTTAAAGGGGCACATGCACCCCAATCTTTATAGCAGTATTATCAACAATAGCCAAATTATGGAGAGAGCCAAATGTCCATCAACTGATGAATGGATAAAGAAGATGTGGTTTATATATACAATGGAATACTACTTGAAAATGAGAAAGAATAAAATTTATTACTGGGTTTTTATTTGTGGTTACCATTATTTTTATATATAACATCTTATACATATAACAGTCTATATTAAGTTGACAGTTGCTTAAGTTTGAGCCTATTCTAAAAGCACTAAAATTGTACTCCTATTCCACCCTCTTAAGGTTTTCAGTATATAACAGCATAGTGTACATCTTTTTATTTTGTAAATCTTTTGATTTTTATAGATAAACTTAATTTCACTGCTTTTGCACTTCCTACTTTTCTTACTCCTGCTTATGGTGTTTTCTTTCTACTCAAAGAATCCCCTGTAACATTTCTTATAAGGCTGGTTTAGTGGTGATGAGTTCCTTTAACTTTTGTCTGGGTAACTCTATCTCTCTTTCTGAAGAGATAGCCTTGCTGTATAGAGTACCCTTGGTGGCAGGGTTGTTTTTTTTTTTTTTCTTTCAGCACTCTGAATGAATCATGCCACTCCTTTCCAGCCTGTAATATTTCTGCCAAAAATCCAGCTGGTAACCTTATGGGGTTTCCCTTGTACGGAACTGTTATTCCTTTCTGTTGCTGCTTTTAAAATTCTCTCTTTGTCACTACTTTTTGCTAGTTTAATTACTATGTGCCTTGGTGTAGACCTCCTTGGGTTGATTTTGTTGGGAGGACTCTGTGCCTCCTAGATCTGGATATGTTTCCTTCCCCAGAGTCAAGAAATTTTCAGCTATTATTTCTTCAAATAAATTTTCTGCCCCCTTTTGTCTCTCTTTGCCTTCTGGGATCCCTATAATGTGAATGTTACTATACCTGGTAGTGTCACTGGTTCCCTATGTCTATTTTCTTTTTCTTTTTTTTTTTTTTAAGATTTTTTTAAGTAGGTTCCATGCACAACATGGAGCCCAGAGTAGGACTCAAACTCACAACCCTGAGATCAATACCTGAGCTGAGATCTGAGTTGGATGTTAACCAACTGAGCCACCCAGGTGCCTCTCATTTTTTATTATGATTTTTTTCTTTCTGCTGTTCAGCTTGATTGCTTTCCATTACTCTGTCCTCCAGGTGTTACAACCCCACTGCTGTCACTGAGCTACGTTTGCCTTCAGTTCAGCTGTCTACAGTTTGCCTCTTGTGGTAGGGTTTGGTCCACATGTTGTTAATGGGCCAGTCTAGGGCCACCTTGGTCTTAAGTTGGGTCAGACTAGATGTTTTCTAGAGCTGCTGTCACACCAAAATGCAAGGCCCTTTCCTGTGTTGTCCCTAAGAGGCTTTCATTGGTGGGTGGGGCTTGTAGTCAGACCAGCTGTCTGCACCCAGCCCTGCTGTGTGTGCTTATATTCTCCTCTCATCTCCTCTCTAAAGGGACAGGAGTCACTTTAGAGTGGGGCTAGCCTCTGTTGGTGCTGCTTGCACAATGTCATGCTTCTGGCACTGCTTTGGATGGACTTCAATATAGGACAGGTTGGAGAGGGGTGGATCACAGAAAAGCATAGGTGTGGGGCATGCTGTTAGCAAGCTAAAAGGAGAGTCTTCACACTACACTGGTTCCCACAGATGTCAGTGTATCTGTGGCGGGGGGCAGGGAAGAGAAATGGCACCCACCAGATCTTTTGTTCTTGTAGAAATCTCCTAAAGATCCCTACCCCTTCAGCACACATTCTGAGATTAGTAAAATAAATCTTCCTATTTACCTCAGGCATTTTTCAAACTGCTGCTTCTATGCTACATCTCAGTGGGGCTGTTTGTTGTACTGTCTCTTTAAGGGAGGAACTCAGTTTCCTATATCACCCTCTGGCTCTCCCACAGCCAAGCTGCTGTTTTTTAAAGTTCCAAGTGTTAAGCCCCACTGACTGCAAGAACTTGCAAAATTAAGCCCCTCTGGTTTTCTTTTTTTTTTTTTTTTTAATATTTTTTTAACGTTTATTTATTTTTGAGACAGAGAGAGGCAGAGCATGAACGGGGGAGGGTCAGAGAGAGAGGGAGACACAGAATCGGAAGCAGGCTCCAGGCTCTGGGCCATCATCAGCCCAGAGCCCGACGCGGGGCTCGAACTCACGGACGGTGAGATCGTGACCTGAGCCGAAGTCGGATGCTCAACCGACTGAGCCACCCAGGCACCCCAAGCCCCTCTGGTTTTCAAAGCCAAATATTTGGGGGATTTGTCTTCCCAGTGCAGGCCCCCATGCCTGGGGTTCCCAGCGTGAGGTCTGCTCCTCTCCTTTCTCCCATTTTGCAGTAACCCTCCCTCCTGTGGACAATCTCATAGGTCAGCTTGGTTCCTGACTGCATCTCTGCCCCTCTTCCTATCTTCAATATGACCTCTTCTCTATGTTAATCTTAGTCTGTTCTGCCAGTCTTTAAGCCATTTTCTTTCTTTTTTAAAAATTTTTTAGGTTTATTTACTTAAAAGACAGAGAGAGAGAGAATGAGCATGGGAGAGACAGAGAGAGAATCCCAAGCAGGCTCAGTGCTGTCAGCACAGAGCCCAATGCGGGCCTCAAACTCAAAAACCATGAGATCATGTCCTGAGCCAAAATTAAGAGCCAGACACTTAACCAACTGAGCTACCCCGGTGCCCTTGAATCTTTGGGTCATTTTCTGAGTTATTTACACTAAGATGGTTGTTCTCTATGTGTTTCCATGGCACAAGGTGAGTTTAGCTGACAGTCTTACTACATGAATAAAACCATCATATCTCTTATTATATAATTTGTTACACAAATTCATTCCATAATTCTTAATACATAATTTATTACAGAAATTAGTAGTATGCTACTATCTGTGTTATAATCCACATCCTTAAGGAGGTCTTCCAGAATGAATGTCCATTTCACCATCATCATTCTCTTTCCTCTAATGCTGGCCTTGTCTGAACTGTAGAATTTTGGGTATTGATACTTGCCTTGTTAGAAATAAAACAGATATTTCCAAGCTTTATTTTGTTTTTATTTTATAAGGAATAACCAAGATAACTAATTTTATAGAATCACATAGGTATACAGAAAACTCAGGTCTTGGGTAAATATGAAAAATATTTTAAGATTTCCAGATTTCCAGTTTCTTCCTACTAAATTCCACTTCTTATTTATTTATTTTTTTTAGATAGAGTGAACAAGCTGGGGAGAGGCAGTCGCAGTGGGAGAGGGAGAGAAAATCTTAAGCAGGTTCCACACTCAGTATGGAACCCAAGGTGGGGCTTGATCCCACAACCCTGAGATCATGACCTGAGTCAAAATCAAGAGCCAGATGCTCAACCTACTGAGCCACCCAGGTGCCCCATCTACTTCTTATTATTAACAATAATTTAAAAGCTGATAGTGTTATTGCTGTCGTGCTGAGAGAATACATTTGAAATACCAAAAATAAGGGTACTTTTCTGTTTCTACAGCTGCCCAAACTCTCCCAGCACCCCTTGCCTCAGGATCTCACAAATGCTTTACAAAAGTAAAATTCATTAAGGCTTCCCTTGTAAAGTGGGAAGCATTATTATTCTCATTTCTCACACTGACAAGACAAAATAGAGAGATGTCTTTCAGTTTCCTGCCCAAAGTCAAATCTAGTGGCAAAACTAGAAACAACTCAGTTATCGGCCATCAACTATTATCAAGCAGCTGTGCACTTTCAAGTAAAGCTGAAGTAACTTACCTATAACTAGAGTAAATTGCATTTCAAAATAGAAATAAGAACGTGGGCTACTGCTAGCTCTTACACATTACCTGTATCTTCTCCACTGAGCACCAACTGACCTTCCCCAGAAGGATGCAATCTGATTACTACCTAAATAGACTGATATAACACATTCCAGATCACATCAGCCCTACAAATGGTGACTAAAAGAGTCAAACCCATAAATAAACCATGCCTACCCTGGAGACACAGGTGAGATGAGGAGGGAGAGGACTTTTAAAGAATGAACACTAGAAAGAGAAAGTAAAAGAACTAAAATAAAGTTATAAATATATGTATGTGAATACAACATATAAACGTATGACATGATATATAAACATGATATATATTATATACAATAAATGTGAAATGTGTAACATGTATTGTTTTATATACATATTGTATATAACATATATATTATATATTTACATGTTTTATATATTATATACTGTTATATATAATATGTCCATGTTATATTTATATAAATACATATTTTATGTTTGTATGTATATATGTATGTATATACATACATACATATATATGTATACATATGTATATATGTATATGTATGTGTGTGTGTGTGTATATATATATGTGTGTATATATATATATATATATATATATATATATGAGATAAAGACACAAGATATGGTGGCTGTGTATCAGCCCATTGAAAATCTAGCATGGAATTCAATAATGCACCTCATGATATTTAATATGGAAAAGATTTAATGCCATGGTAGTGGACTGACTTTCTATTAGAAAAACTATATATATTTTTAAAGATGATTTTAATTATATACTTATGAAATCTGTGCTTTAATTTATATTTCTATAATAAAAGAAATGTCATGTTAAAAACATACATTTTCAGGCAATAAAGAAGTACATTTTGGAGAGAAAAGCTAATTACTTCAAATTAAGCAAACATCTTCTTACAATAAGAAATCTAAGGGGAGCCTGGGTGGCTCAGTCGGTTAAGTGACCAACTTCACCTCAGGTCATGATCTCATGGTTCATGAGTTCGAGCCCCGTTTCAGACTCTGTGCTGACAGCTCAGAGCTTGGAGACTGCTTCAGATCTGTGTCTTCCTCTCTCTCTCTCTCTGCTCCTCTGCTGTTCACACTCTATCTCCTTCTCTCTCTCTCTCTTTCTCTTTATCTCTCTCTCTCTCAAAAGTAAACATTAAAAAATTTTTTAAGAAATCTAAGATGATAAAATACGCTTAAGAAGCAATAGTCTGTACATTAAATTGATGTACTATGATAGCTACAATATTACTAAACCATATATGCCATAGTTGAAAAAAAACATGGTTTAGAATTTTAGTTACTTAACCACAAGTTTTTTATACCAGAGAATTAAGTAGGAAGATAAATAATGACAAATTATTATAGGGACCAATAGAGATTTGACAAATAAAGTTTAAGTAAAATTGTCATATATAGATATACATATATATATCTGGTCTTTACAAAATAGTTTCATGGACTGATAGGTTTTGAATAAAGAGAATATCTAACTTCTTGAATATATACATTTATACCATTTATTAGTAACAATAAAATTGTATTCATTACTATGTGTAGAATGACCTTAGCCATCTAAAGTTCTTCTGAATAATGTCCTACAAAAGGATGCTAGAAAATAAGTGGTTGAGTTTGGAAATTTTCTAGTCTTGTCATATTTGAACTTAATTCTTCTCATGAGTTTATTTTCTAAAGTGGTGTTAGTGCAACATGCATCTTTTTTTTTTAATATTTATTTCTGAAAGAGAGAAAGCACAACAGGAGCGGGGGGTTGCAGAGAGAGAAGGAGACAGAGGATCCAAAGCCAGCTCAGTGCTGACAGCAGGGAGCCTGATGCAGAGCTCAAACTCACAAACCATGAGATCATGACCTGAGCTGAAGTCAGATGTTTAATTGACTGAGTCACCCAGTCTGCATCAATGCAGAAAAAAGCATTTGACAAAATTCAGCATCCTTTCTTGATAAAACCCTGGAGAAAGTTGGGATAAAAGGAACATACTTAAACTTCATAAAAACCATTTATGAAAAGCCCACAGCTAATATCATCCTCAATGAGGGAAAACTGAGAGCTTTCCCCCTGAGATCAGGAACACGACAGGGATGTCCACTCTCACCACTGTTGTTTAACATAGTGTTAGAAGTTCTAGCATCAGCCATCAGACAACAAAAGGAAATCAAAGGCATCAAAATTAGCAAAGATGAAGTCAAGCTTTCACTTTTTACAGATGACATGATACTATACATGGAAAACCCGACAGACTCTACCAAAAGTCTGCTAGAATTTATACATGAATTTAGCAAGTCGCAGGATACAAAATTTATATACAGAAATCAGTTGCATTTTTATACACCAATAATGAAGCAACAGAAAGACAAATAATGAAATTGATCCCATTCACAATTGCACCAAGAATCATAAAATACCTAGGAATAAACCTAACCAAAGATATAAAAGATCTATATGTTGAAAACTATAGAAAGCTTATGAAGGAAATTGAAGATACAAAGAAATGGAAAAACATTCCGTGCTCATGGATTGGAAGAAAGAATATTGTTAAAATGTCAATACTACCCAAAGCTATCAACATATTCAATGCAATCCCAATCAAAATTGCACCCGCATTCTTCTCGAAGCTAGAACAAGCAATCCTAAAATTTGTGTGGAACCACAAAAGACCCCGAATAGCCAGAGTAACATTAAAAAAAAAACAAAGAAGGAGGCATCACAATCCCAGACTTGAGCCTCTACTACAAAGCTGTAATCATCAAGACAGCATGGTATTGGCACAAAAACAGGCACATAGACCAATGGAATAGAATAGAGACTTCAGAATTGGACCCACAAAAGTATGGCCAACTAATCTTTGACAAAGCAAGAAAGAATATCCAATGGAAAAAAGACAGTCTCTTTAACAAATGGTGCTGGGAGAACTGGACAGCAACATGCAGAAGAATGAAACTAGACCACTTTCTTACACCATTCACAAAAATAAACTCAAAATGGATAAAGGACCTGAATGTGAGACAGGAAACCATCAAAACCCTAAAGGAGAAAGCAGGAAAAAACCTCTCTGACCTCAGCCACAGCAATTTCTTACTTGACACATCTCCAAAAGCAAGGGAAATTAAAAGCAAAAATGAACTATTGGGACCTCATGAAGATAAAAAGCTTCTGCACTGCAAAGGAGACAATCAACAAAACTAAAAGGCAACCTTTGGAATGGGAGAAGATATTTGCAAATGACATATCGGATGAAGGGTAAGTATCCAACATCTGTAAAGAACTTACCTAAGTCACATCCAAAAAACAAATAACTCAGTGAAGAAATGGGCAGCAAACATGAATAGACACTTCTCTAAAGAAGACATCCAGATGGCCAACAGGCACATGAAAAGATGCTCAACATCACTCCTCATCAGGGAAATACAAATCAAAACCACACTGAGACACCACCTCATGAATGTCAGAGTGGCTATAGATGCTGGAGAGGATGTGGAGAAACAGAAACCCTCTTGCACTCTTGGTGGGAATGCAAACTGGTGCAGCCACTCTGGAAAACAGTGTGGAGGTTCCTCAAAAAATTAAAAATAGATCTACCCTATGGCCCAGAAATAACGCTGCTAGAAATCTACCCAAGGGATAAAGGAGTGCTGATGCATAGGGGCACCTGTACCCTAATGTTTATAGCAGCACTTTCAACAATAGCCAAATTACGGAAAGAGCCTAAATGTCCATCAACTGATGAATGGATAAAGAAGATGTGGTTTATATACACAATGGAATACTACTTGGCAATGAGAAAGAATGAAATCTGGCCATGTGTAGCAACGTGGATGGAACTGGAGAGTATTACGCTAAGTGAAATAAGTCAGGCAGAGAAAGACAGATACCATATGTTTTCACTCATATGTGGATCCTGAGAAACTCAACAGAAGACCAGGGGTAGGGGAAGGGGGTAAAAAAAGTTACAGAGAGGAGAGGAGGAAAACCATAAGAGACTCTTAAATACTGAGAACAAACTGAGGGTTGATGGGAGGTGGGAAAGAGGGGAAAGTGGGTGATGGGCATTGAGGAAGGCACCTGTTGGGATGAGCACTGGGTGTTGTGTGGAAACCAATTTGACAATAAATTATATATTTAAAAAAATATTGATTGATTGATTGATTGATTGATTGATTTTGATGGGGGGGCGGGGGAGAGAAGGGAGAGCATCCCAAGCAGGCTCTGAGCTGTCAGCACAGAGCCCAACACAGGGCTCAATCTCCCAAACTGTGAGATGATGACCTGATCTGAGATCAAGAGTCAGACTCTTAACTGACTGAGCCACCCATGTGTCCTGAGTGCAACATGCATCTTAATTAACACTGTACCTGGCATTTCATCATGATCAATCAGTATTCATTGAAGGGATAAACTCTTCCTAAACATAGTTGGAGCTTTTTACTTCTCATGTCCCACTCTCAGCCCAATAAATGAGAACACAGGGTCCTGGGAGGACACTGTCTGTTAACTCCTCTCAGACAACAGTGAGGCCCAACCATCTGTAGGTAAGCTGCCCAGCTGATACTGGCACTTGGTAAGCCTGGGTTTAGTAATCATTGCTTTTCTACCCACCTACTCCACAAAGCTACTCAAAGAATATAGGGACACAGAGCCTTCAGTTTGCAATTCATTTTGTACCACATTGCTCTTTGCAGATTCTTTCTCACAGTATAGAAGGCAGATGAGCAGGTCAGCAGGAAAATTTCCCCTGTCATCATAGCTTTCATAATTATGTCAGTGACTTAATTGTGCAAATCCGTTTGGACACAAATGTTAACTATTCCTAAACTCTAGTGTATCATAGATCATATATTTTAGTCAAGGTTTCCCAGAAGTAGATCCCAAAAGGATTTGAAGGTAGGCAGTTTATATTTGAGATGATTGCAAGAAATACCAGTAGGAGAGTGAGACAGGAAAGGGAAAGATGCCACTAGAAGATGTGTTGATAAGCCAGTTACTACTGGAGGCAATTAGGACTTAGTCCTGCTAAAGACCTCTAAAATATGGCTGAGAATAGGCTACACAGGCTACAGAGTTTTCCCCTACTCAGGAAGGAAGTTAGGAAAGCTATCTTCCAACTCATGTCCATCATTGGCTGAGATGATTCCTGGGATGTTCATTCTGCTGGTACATTCATCCTGCTTTATAAGTGTCCAAGCTTCCTCCTGAGGCCAGAGAAGTGCCTTGAGGGAGTCACAGGTGCTTGTTGCAAGACTATCTAACACAAGATCTTACACAGCATGCAATTTGAATCTATCCGGTTATTTACAAAACCCAGGTCCATCCTTTTCTGTGATGGATATCTTCCATTCCCTTTATGTCTATTAATATTTACTTTATATATTTAGGTGTTCCTATATTGGGTATCCAAAATACATAAAGAACATAGAAAAACTCAATACCCAAAAACCAAATATTCCAATTAAAAAGTGGACAGAAGACATGAATAGACATGTCTCCAAAGAAGACATCCAGATGGCCAACAGACACATGAAAAGATGTTTATCATCACTCATCACAAATCAAAACCACAATGAGATATCACCTCACATCTGTCAGAATGGCTAAAATCAACAACACAAGAAACAACACTTGTTGGTGAGGATGTAGAGACAAAGAAACCCTCTTGCACTGGTGGGAATGCAAACTGGTGCACCCACTGTGGAAAACAGTATGGAGATTCCTCAAAAAGTTACAAATAGAACTACCCTACAATCTAGGAATGACACTACAAATACAAAAACACTAATCCAAAAGAACATATATACCCCAATGTTTATAGCAGCATTATTTACAATAGCCAAGATATGGAAGCAGCTCAAGTTCCCATCAATAGATGAATGGATAAAGATATGAAATATATATACAATAATATTATTTAGCCATTAAAAATAAAATCCTGCCATATGCAACAACATGGTTGGAACTAGAGAGTATAATGCTAAGCAAATTAAGTCATATGATACTTAGAAATGAAACAAATGAGCAAAGGAAAAAAGGCAAAACAAGGAACAGACTCTTAACTAGAGAGGACAAGCTAATGGTTACCAGAGGGGAGGTGGATGGGCGGATGGGTTAAATAGATGATGGCGATTAAAAAGTACACTTGTCTTGATGAGCACCAGATGATAAATGGAATTGCTGAATCACTATATTATACATCTGAAACTAATATAACACTAAATGTTACTATACTGGAGTTAAAAACTTAAAAATTGGAACTGCCATACAATTTAGCAATTGCACTTCTGAATATTTATCAGTGGTAAATGAAATGCTAATTTGAGAAGACACATACACCCTTATGTTTAGTGCAGCATTGTTTGCAATAGCCAAGATATGGAAACAACCTAATTGTCCATTGACAGTGAATGGAGAAAGAGGATGTGCTATATGTACACAATGGAATATTACTCAGCCCCAAAAAAGGAATGAGATCTTGCCATTTGTAACAACATGAATGGACTCAGAGATATAATGCTAAGTTAAATAAATCAAAGAAAAACAAATACATGATTTTATTCACATGTGTAATCTAATAAAACAAACAGTCTCATAAATACAGAGAAGAAACTGATGGTTGGCAAGAGGTGGACAGTATAGGGAATATAGTAATATTGTAATAACTTTATATGATAACTAGTCATATGGTTGTGATCATTTTATAATAATGTTGTAAACCTGAAACTAATAAATATTGTATTTATTAGGTTGGTAGGTGGCAATTATTTTTTAGTTTTTAATGTTTATTTTTGAGGGCAACAGAGACAGTATATGAGCAGGGGAGGGACAGAGGGAGACAGAATCTGAAGCAGGCTCCAGGCTCCGAGCTGTCAACACAGAGCCCGAGGCGGGGCTCAAACTCACGAGCTGTGAGATCGTGACCTGAGCCAAAGTTGGTCCCCCAACTGACTAAGCCACCCAGGTGCCCCAATAGGTGGCAATTTTAATAAAACAAAGATAATTTATATACAAGGCATGTCTTAGGCAGCAGCAAGACAAATGGATCTTTGCACCCACCCACCAAAACTTAAAAGTTTATAAAGAGCCCTTAACTGGGCTTAGTCATGTATAACATGCAGGTGTTCTCAACACCACATTATTATCTCAAGGCTATGTCCTTGAAACAGCCTCTGGGAGGGGAAAAGGCAAGTGGGACTCAGATTCCAAGAACAGGGGAGAACATGAGGAGCTTCTGAGTGCCTGGGTCCAGCTCACAGGTCAACTTTTTGATGATGTTCCCCCAAAAAACGTGGATTCATTTTTTGCTGTGAGAATTCAGTACGATGATGTATGTAAAGGAATTCACACATAATCTGGAACATCGTTAAGTGCCTATTCAGTCATTCAAAAAATACATATTAAAAATCTTCCATGTACTTATACAGCTCAATACACCAAAAACACAAATAATCCAATTTATAAATGGTCAGAAAACATAAACAGACATTTCTCCAAAGAAGACTTATAGATTGTTAACAAACACATGAAAAGATGCTCAACATCACTCATCAGGGAAATGCAAATCAAAACCACATGAGATATCACCTCACACCCATCAGAGTGGCCAAAAGAGTATGGAATTTCCTCCAAAGTTAAAAATAGAACTACCATATAATCCAGTAATTCCATTACTGGGCATTTACCCAAAGAAAGTGAAAACACTAAATGAAAAAGATATATGCACCCTTATGTTTATTGAAGCATTATTTACAATAGCCAAATTATGGAAGCAGCCCAAGTGTCCATCGATAGATGAATGGATAAAGAAGAGGTGGTAAATATATACAGTGGAATATTACTCAGCCATAAAAAAGAATGAAATCTTGCCATTTGCCACAACATGGATGGATCTAGAGAATGTAGTGCTAAATGAAATAAGATGAATATCATATGATTTCAGTCATATGTGTAACTTAATAAACAAGACAAACAAAGGGTGGGGGAAAGAGAGACAAACCAAGAAACAGACTCTAAACTATACAGAAAAGATGGTTACCAGAATGGAGATGGCTGGGTGGATGAATGGATGAAATAGGTGAAGGGGTTAAGAGTACACTTATCTTGATGAATACTGAGTAATACATAAAATTGTTGAATCACTATATTTTACTAGTGTGAAACTAACACTGTATGTGAACTGTACTGGAATTAAAATTGTTTTAAACTTTCATGTACTAAGTACCAAACTAGATGCTGGGTTTACAGCAGTGAACATTATTCCCTATTCTTAGATCCTAAAAATGAAAAAATTATATATATCAGGTGGTAGTAGGTGTTAGAATAAAGGATGAAGATATTCTAGATAGGGAATGATGGTAGAGCAGAGATATTTTACAGGGTGGTCAGGCCATTTTGATAAATTTGAGCAGATAACTGATCTGAAGGAATAAACTATGGGATATCTGAGGAAAGCCTATTTGAGGCAGAGAGAAGAGCAAATGCAAAGAGGAGACGTGCTTATTATAGTCCAGAAATACTGAAGAAACCTTGCAACCACAGCAAACTGAGCAAAGAGGGGAGTACAGAGATGAGACCAGAGAGGTGACAGAGACCTAGACCTGATAGACTACTGTAGGGACTTCCAATTTGACTCTGTGCAAGTCAAGCAGCCATCTATGGGTTCTGAGCAGACAGACATGATCAGATGGCATTGCTCTGGCTGTTCTGTTCAGAATAGACTGAAGAAGGGAAGAGCAGAAACTGGGATACCAGCTGAAAGGCTATTGCAATGATCTACATAAGAAATGATGGTACTAGGGCAGTAGCCATGGAGATGGTGAGAAGTGACAAGATTCTGGATATATTTTGAAGCCGTTGAGATTGTTAGTTCGGATACAGAATATGAGAAAAAGAAGCATAAGAATGAGTCTAAGTCATTTAGCCTGAGTGACTAGAAGGAGGCAGTTGCCATAACTAGCTGGGGACTGTTGAAGTGAAGCAGATTTGGAGGGTAGTGGTTACAATTGAGAGCTCAGTTTTAGGCAAACATAAGATGTGGAGAGGTGTTAAGAGAGCTGAAGTGAGTAGTATAAGTTGAGTCCCACAAGAATATATAGTTTATATATGATAGTTAGAGATGATACAACCACTTTAATGATACAGATAGTCCATTAATAAGAGCACCCAGTGTCATGCAATAAATAAACATATGCCTTACAGGAAGTTTCCAGAGTAGAATGATATTCTTGGTCCCTTTTGTGAAAGAAAGAATCTAATTCAACTTGTAAATGCAACAAAAAATGGACCCACATAAAACATTTGTTGAAATTTGGCCAGAGCATTAATTTTAAATTGTGGTGGCCTGAGGACTTTAATTACTTCAATTGATAGGATATTGGTTTCCAGATCACTGGAACTGAGTTTATGTATCTTAAAAACACCAGGGTTGTGTTAGGGAAGGCAACTTTTCTGGGTTAGACTTTTGACAAAATTTCTTTACATAAGTATTCTGAAAGTTTAATAATAATGCCTCTAGAAATTTACTGGCTAGACTTAAGGAAAGCAAACATAACATGCTGTTTTACAATGATTTTACAAGAACTTGAAATATTATCTTATAGCTCAGAGACAAGCAAGCTTTTTCATTAAAGGCCAAATAGTAAATATTTTTCCCAGTTTTATTGACAAGTAATAGACATACATCACTGTATATGTTTAAGGTGTACAAGATGATACTTTAATTTACATATATTGTGAAGTGGTTACTATAATAGGTTTAATTAACATCTATCATGTAGATACTTTTTTTCTTGTTTTTTAAAATTGGGTCTTGTTATGAGAACTCTTAGGATCTACTTTCTTAACAACCATCCTGTATATCACAAGCAGTATTACCTATACCTAATGTTATATATTACATTCCTAATACTGTACTTGTAACTGGAAGTTTGTACATTTTGACTACTTTCCTCCAGTTCCCCCTCCCTACAATCCGTGCCTCTGGTAACCACAAATACGATCTCTTTTTCTATGAGTTTGGGGGAGTGTTTTTCAAAGAGTAAATATTTTAAGCCTTGCAGATCAAATGGTCTCTGTTTACACTACTCAACCCTGCAGTTCTAGTGTGAGCAGCCATACACAATATGCAAATGAAGGAGCATGGTTGTGTTCCAATAAAACTTTATTTATAAAAATATGCAGTAAGAATTTGGCCAGGTGGCCATAGTCTGCTTCTCCCCATCCCCACACCCTGCAAAAGCTTGGAAAAACAGCTATATAAATTTTGCTCAGCTTCCCGTTCATAAACAAATAAAAATATATTGTCTTTTCTCAAGCTGTCATTAAATGTTTAACAAATTTAGAAATAAGTTATACCAGTTAAATATTTTTGCAACAATTCAGACGATACTTCATAAGACCCTGGAACTGGGTAGGAACAGTAGAGGTGACAGAAAATGGTCACATTCTGAATATATTTGATGATAGAAGCAACAGGATGTGCAGAATGATTGGATGTAGAATGTGAGAGGAAGAAAGGAGTTGAATATGGCTTCATGGATTTTGGTTCACCCAATATGACAGCTATTATTATTATGTTTATATAATTATAGTCTATATCTTACTTCCTTAACCTGGCTTCTGTAAGCACAAAATTAAAAATGTGTTCTATGTATATGAGATACTTGCCATCTTACTGAAAAAAGAATATTCCAAGAAAATTGTATTTTAGGAATCTTATCATATTATTTATCAAGGATATACTTCATAAGGATCATACAATAGCAGCATAATCATTATCCCAAAGCCAGCTTCCAGTTCAGATTTTCTTTATTTATCCTATAGAGCCTCACTGGCTGCCAGAGATACAGCCCTGATGAGAATCTTTGCCACAGTATGAGTTCCCTTGTGTACAACCACTTCCTGTGAGTTCATCAACAGTCCACAGCACTAGTACATTCACTCGGCAAAGTGACTCATAATCATTTGCATTTTGCTTTGACATACTGATCATTAACATAAGCCTACTCCTGCATGACTTTCCTAAGGACATATGAAGATGTTCATGGATAGTTGAGCTGTAAATTTCATAAAGAATTTAAATTATTAAAAGTTAAACTTTGGGGTCTTGTACTTCTTGGTTTAACTATGAAAAACAACTGGACAAGTGAACCCCATTAAAGAGCTCCATTTTAGTCTACTGGAGAAGGGGGCCCAAAGAGTCAGATAGGGAGTTATTTACTGTGGTGTAACTTGCAGTAAGGCATCCTTAAGGTCTTGGGAAACTTTGAAAATACAACTGAATAGGAGTCATTCATTCATTTACTTATTCATTCAGCAAGTATTCCTTTAGGACCTACCAATTGCAGGAAATATTCTAAATGCTGTGCTCATGGAAATAAACAAGGTGGACTAAATTCCTGCCATTAAAAAACTCATATCCATGAATATCTTAGGTGAGGGTAACCAGACAATAAGCATGTAATCAAGCAAATAATTTGAGATATAGATAAGTGCTATGAAGAACATACCATAGAGCAGTGGGAGAGAGAATGCCCTAAGAACAAGGGCATTGTACATAAGTCATTTTTTGGGAAATGATACTTTAGATGAGTCCTAAATGATGCTAGTTGCAGGAAGATTGAGTGGAAGAGTATGGCAGGCAAAAGAAGAGCAAATTCAAAATTCTGACTTTGGAATTGATCTTCATGTATGTGAGGACACTAAGCATCCTTTTAACCCTTAGGCATTTGGTGATTCAAAACAACCAGTCAAAAGAGAGGTTGGGTATATTTTTTGGCTATCTCATGATACAGAAATTGGAGCTCAAAGCTAAAGTGACTACTTGCCCAGTTTTCCTGGGACTGAGGGGTTTCCCAGGATGCAAGCAAGGCATCTAATAATAAAACTGGGAAAGTCCCAGACAATTGTCCCAGACTACAAGTTAGTCAACCTTTCAAGGCCCAGCAAGATAAAAGGGCCCTATTAAACACCCCATACTTTCATTTTGAAAGACTCCTTAAAAGCTATACCTTTGAGTAAAATAAGCCAGGATAAGGCCATTCCTCACAAAGCCTAAAACCCAGCCTTTTTTTTCACCCTAGTTTCTCTTATGTGTTACTACATATTTTTTCAAATTGATTGAGGTTTAATTGACAAATAAAACTGTGATATATTTAAATGTACATTGTGGTAATTTGATATATGTTTATATCCCCCCCATCTAGTTAATTAACACATCCATTACTATACAACACACACGTCTGTGTAATGTGAAAACTTTTAAGTTCCACTCTCTTAGTAGATTTCATTTATATAATACAGTGTTATCAACTACAGTCACCATGTTTTACATTACATCCCAAACCTTATTCATCTTATAACTGAAAGTATATGCTTTTACCAACCTCTTCTCATTTCCCCCAGCCCCAGGCAACCACTTTTCTACTCTGTTTCAATGACTTTTTTTTCTTTATAATTCTAATGTCCTAATATGTCATTGTATATGTATATATCTTCTTTATCCATTCATCTGTTGATGGACACTTGGGTTGCTTCTATATTTTGGCTATTATGAGTAATGTTGGAATGAGCATGGGAGTACAGATCTCTTCAATATCTTGTTCTTATTTCCTTCTATATATACACAAAAGCGGTATTGCTGGATCATATGATAGTTCCATTTATATTTCTGAGGAACCTCCATACGTTTTTCATAGTCACTGCACCAATTTACATTTCCACCAACATTGCACAAGGATTCCCTATTCTCCACATCCTTGGATCATCTTTATTTTTGATGGTAGCCATTCTAATATGTGAGAAGTGATATCTCATTGTGGTTTTATTAATATTTTTCTGGTTATTAGTGATGTTGAGCACCTTCTCATGTACCTTTTGGCCATATGAATGTCTTCCTTGGAAAAATGTTTATTTAGTTCCTCAGTCCATTTTCTTTTACTTTTTCCAATACTGGTTATTTTTAAATATTGGGAACCTTTATATTTAAAGAATTCAATATCTGTTTCAAATGAGAACTCTGGTACTGAGATCTGAATAAGTTGTCTCAGGAAAATTGTTGGTAAACACTAAAAATAGCATTATTGGTGGGGCACTTGGGTGGCTCAGTTGGTTGGGCATCCAACTTCAGTTCAGGTCATGATCTCACAGTTTGTGGGGTTTGAGCCCCGCATCAGGCTCTGTGCTGACAGCTCAGAACCTGAACCCTGTTTCGGATTCTGTGTCTCCCTATCTCTCTCTGTCTCTCACCTACTTGCACTCTGTCTTTCTCTCTCAGAAATAAATAAAACATTTTAAATGAAGTTCCCAAAGGTTTTGTTAAAAAAAATAACATTATTGGTTTGCAAAAATCACCAACATATTATGATGGTTTTGGTAAAGCGAGGCACAATATGTGGGAAAAAAGAAAATTAAAAAAAAGCTTTCATCAGCAGCAATGTTGAAAACCATAAAATCAGTAATTAGATTTAGAGGAAAAGCCAGTGGGGTGGAGGGGGGGAGGGAATTACACTGATGCAATCAACTAATCTAGAGCTAGTTAAAACTATAGCTTAGCTTGAATGCCAATTGATATCTATTGCTGATACAGACTGAAGGAATAAAAATCAACCATAACTCAGGACCAAGATGACAGAGTAGGAAAGCCCTGAGCTCACCTCCTCCCACAACACACCAAAACTACAACTGCATATAGAGCAACTCTGAGAATGACCTAAAAACCAGCAGAACACCTCCTCCATTAACTAAAAGTATAAGAAAAAGCCACCTCAAGTATGCAGAAGGGGTAAAGATATGACCTCAGGATACACAGTCCCAGCACAGAGACCAACAGTGGGAGCAATATCACAAACACAGAGGTCCTTCCTGAGGAGAAACAGAGTTCAAGCCCGACACTGGGCACACACACGACATACACACCCAGGGAACTAGTACTGGGGAAACAAGCCTATATACTATCTGCCTTTGAAAATCAGGAGGAAACCAAGGAAACCAAGGACTCCACTCTTAAAGGGCCCATGCACAAACTCACTTGCTCCAAGACCCAGCAAAGGGAAAGCAGTTTAGAAGTTCTTGGGCCTTATGTAAAGATTTATTGACGAATTTAGGGTATACAACGTAGGGGCATGGATCTGGAGAAACTTTCTCCAGGAATGGAGCACTTGCAGGCATCATTATTCTTACCCTCCTCTACCTTGCTGGTCCAGTGCCAGCAAGTGCCATTTCTGAAACACTCCATCCATCTTTCTAGTACTGCTTACCTAGACTTGGTTTTCTCCTATGGACCTGCCCCAGCAAGAACCTCTCCAAAGTGGCTCTTATAGTGAATCACTTGGCTAGAACCAGCTCTTCCCCAAAGTGACTTCCATACTGTCACACTCAGCAGATAGACTCAGCTGGGATCAATGCCCCACCAAAGCAACTCCTGTTCCACAATACCTAACAGGTGACCTTGAATGTCACCAGTGTCTCCCTAGAATCTTTTGCCCTAGTGGGACCAGCAGCAATTGCCACCAGCTTAGCCGGTTCCAGCCCCACCCATGAGCAACACTTAAATCACAGTCATAATAGAATGGTTCACACAATACATACAAAGGACATCCCTGGAGTCCCTGGCTCTGGTGACTAGGTAGGAGTACACTTGTGGAACACACAGGACACTTTCTACATATGGCCACTCTTTCAAACCTGGGAGACAGCTATCAGTTTAATATATGAAAACAGAGAGTCAGGCAAAATGAGAAAACAGAGAAATATGTTTAAAAAATCATTTAAAAGTTCTTTTTAAAAATGGAGATAAGTAACCTACCTGTAAGGAATTCAAAGTAATGAGGGTGCCTGGGTGGCTCAGTCAGTTAAGCGACCTATTTCAGCTCAGATCATGATCTCACAGTTCATGAGTTTGACCCCCACCTCCGGCTCTGTGATGACAGCTCAGAATCTGGAGCCTTCTTCAGATTCTGTCTCTCTATTTCTGCCCCTCCCCTGCTTTCTCTCTCTCTCTCTCTCTCTCTCTCTCTCTCTCAAAAATAAGTAAGCCTTAAAAAAAAAAAAAAGGAGTTCAAAGTAATGCTCATAAAGATGTTCACCCAAATCAAGGGAAGAATGAAGACAAACAGAACTTGAACAAAGAGATAGAAGACATAAAAAATAAATAATCAGAGCTAAAGAATACAATAACTGAAATGAAGAAGGTAGCAGAAGGAAGCTGTAGCTGATTAGATGATGCAGAAACATAGATCAGTGATCTGGAAGACAGGATAGTGGAAATCAACCAAGTTAAACAACAACAAAAAACAACAGCAAACAGAATTTTTAAAAATTTTAGGGAACTTCAGGAACAATATTGAGCATATTAACATTTGCATTTTAGGGGGCCCAGGAAAAGCAAGACAGACAGAAAACTTCTCTGAAGAAATAACAGCTGAAAACTTCCTTAACCTGAAGAAGGGAACAGATACCAAGGTCTAGAAAGCACAGAGAGCCCCAAATGGGATGAATCCAAACAGATCTATGCCAAGACACATAATAATTTAAATGCCCAAAATTAAAGATAGAGACTCTTAAAAGCATCAAGATATGGTGTGGCTCAGTCAGTTGAGTGTCTGACTTTGTTCCAGGTCATGATCTTTCAGTCTGTGAGTTAGAGCCTCATGTTGGGCTCTGTACTGACAGTTCAGAGCCTGGAGCCTACTTCAGATTCTGTCTCCCTCCTCTCCCTCTCTCTGTCCATCCCCTGCTGGTGCTCTATCTCTCTCAAAAATAAATAAACATTAAAATTTTTTAAATTAAAAAAAAAATTTTTAAAGCAGCAAGATAAATGAAAATAGCTATGTACAAGCTAATACCCATAAGACTATTAGCTGATGAATAGCTGATGAATGACTATTTAGATGAATTTTTGAAGGCCACAATGAAGTGGTATGATATACTTAAGATGCTAAAAGGAAAAACCCTACAACCAAGAATATTATATCTGGCAAGGTTAATATTAAGAATTCAAAAAGAGATTAAGAATTTTCTAGACAAAAATTTTAACAAAAGTTAAAAGGCTTTCTTGCCACTGAAGTGGGCTTACAAGAAATATTTCAGGGACTTCTTTAAGCAAAAAAGAAAAGGTCATAACTAGAACCAAGAAAAGTATGAAAGAAGAAAGGTGGCAAAAGCAAACAGACAGTAAATGTAGTGGATCAATCACTGATACAGCTAGTATAAAGGTTGAATGACAAAAGTAGCAAAATAAACTATATCTACAATAATTAGTTAAGGCATACACAACATAAAAAGAAACAAAAATATGACAATAAAAACCTAAAATATGGGAGAGGGGAGACTAAAAATATAGAGATTTTAGCATGTGTTCAAATATAAGCAACCAGAAGTTGAAATGGGCTTCTAGGTACATAGGATGTTATATATGAGCCTCATGGTAACCACAAAACAAAACCTATAATAGATACACAAAAAATCAAAAGAAAGGAATCCAAACATAACACTAAAGAAATCCATCAAATCATACAAGAAGAAAGCAAGAGAAGAAAGAACAGAGAAGAACAACAAAAGCAACCAGAAAACAATTAACAGTGGGAAAATTACATAAAGTATCAGTGATTACTTTAAATATAAATGGACTAAATACCCCAAAGGACACAAGGTTGTGAATGGATACAAAAATAAAAAAATAAAAAGACTTAACTATATGCTACCTAAAGAGACTCACTTCTGACTTAAAGATACATACAGATGGAGAGAAGAGATGAAAAAAGATATTCCAGAAAATGAAAACAAAAAGAAAGCAGGGTTACACTTTAGAGATTTTATCAAGAGACAGAGAAGGGCATTAAATAGTGGTAACACCTATAAATATCTATGCTTCCCTTTCTCTCTCCCGGCCATTTTGGCGGTTGCTTCTGGTTGGGTCCGCCGCGCACCTAAGGCAGGAAGATGGTGGCCGCAAAGAAGACGAAAAAGTCACTGGAGTCCATCAACTCTAGGCTCCAACTCCTTATGAAAAGTGGGAAGTAGTGTTGGGGTACAAGCAGACTCTGAAAATGATCAGACATGGCAAAGCAAAACTGGTCATCCTTGCCAACAACTGCCCAGCCTTGAGGAAATCTGAAATAGAATACTATGCCATGTTGGCCAAAACTGGTGTCCATCACTACAGCGGCAATAATATTGAATTGGGCACAGCGTGTGGGAAATACTACAGAGTGTGCACACTGGCTATTATTGATCCAGGTGATTCTGATATCATTGGAAGCATGCCCGAATAGACTGGTGAAAAGTAAATCACGTAAAATTTTTCATTAATAAAATTGGCTACAGCTTGTTTTAAAATAAATAAATAAATAAATAGATAAATAAATAAATGTCTATGCTTCCAAAATAGGTATGCTTAAATATATAAAGCAAATGGTAACAGATATGTAGGGAAAAAATTGACAGGCAATAATAGTAGGGATCTTTAGCCCTCCACTTACATCAATGAATATATTTCTCAGACAGAAAATCAGTAAAGAAACAGTGGCCCTAAATGATACATTATACCAGATTGACTTCATAGATGGTACAAAACTTCGCAGCCAAAAGCAACAGAATACACTTTTTTTTGTCAATTGCACATGGATCAACTCCAGGATAGATCACATGTTACATCACAAAGAAAGTCTCAATAACTTTAAAAAGATTGAATCATATCAAGCATCTTTTCCAACCACAAAGTATGAAACTAGAAATCAATTTCAAGAAAAAACTGGGAAAAACAAACACATAGAGGCTAAATAGGATGCTACTCAGCAGCTAATGGGTCAACACAAAAATCAAAGAGGCAATCAAAAAATACCTGGAGACAACTGAAAATAGAAACACAACATTCAAAAATCTATGGGATGCAGAAAAAGCAGTTCTAAGAAGGAAGTTTATAGTGATAAAACTTTACTTCAAGAAATAAGAAATATCTCAAATAAACAATCTAAACTTACAGCTAAAGGAACTGGAAAAAAAGAACAAACAAATCCTAACATTAGTAGAAGGAAGGAAGTAATAAAAATCACAGTAGAAATAAATAAGAAAAAAACAAAACAATAGAACAGTTCAATGACACTAAGGGCTGGTTCCTTGAAAAGATAAATAAAATTAATAAGCCTTCAGGCAGCCAGACTCATCAAGAAAAAAGGATACTAGGCCCAAATATATAAAATAAAAAATGAAACAGAAGTTACACCAAACCCACAGAAATACAGAGATTAGAAGAGATTGCTACAAACATTTATAGGCCAACAATTTGAATGACCTAGAAGCAATGGGTAAATTCCTAGAAACATAATCTTTCAAGTCTTGAATTAGAAAGCAAAATCTGGATAGACTGATATCTAGTAATGAAATTGTATTGGTAATCAAAAAACTGCCAATAAACAAAAGTCCAGTTCACACAGCTTCACATGTAAATTCCACCATTTAATGAGTAGTTAATACCTGTCCTTTTCAAACTGTTCCCAAAAATTGATGAGAAAAGAACATTTCCAAATTCATTCTGAGGCCAACATTACCCTGGTAACAAAACCAAAGTTACTACCAAAAAGCATAACTATAGGCCAATATCCGTGATGAACATAAATGCAAAGATCCTTAAAATATTGTAGCAAACTAAATTCAACAATACATTAAAATGATCATACACTCTCATCAAATGTTTATCCCAGGGATAATTTATCCCAGGGATGGAATAATGGTTTGCTTTACACAAATCAAAGTGATACACCACATTAACAAAATGAGGGATAAAAATTATATAATAATCTCAATAGACATAGTAAAAACATTTGATAAAATTCAACATACATTTATGATAAAAATTCTCGGGGCACCTGGGTGGTTCAGTCGGTTAAGGGTCTGACTTCAGCTCGGGTCATGATCTCACAGTTTGTGAGTTTGAGCCCTGCATTGGGCTCTCTGTTTTCAGCACAGAGCCCACTTCAGATCCCCATCCCCCTCCCTCTCTGCCCCTCCCTGTTCGCGCTCTCTCTAAAAAGTGATAAACACTAAAAACTCTCAACAAAGTGGGTTTGGAGACAACATACCTCAACATATTAAACAGTGTGTTAAAGCAACAGCTAACAAAATACTCAATGAAAAGCTTTTCTCAAAAGCTTTTGGCTTTTCATCTAAGATCTAAAACAAAACAAGAATGTTGGCTCTCATCGCATTTATTCAACATAATATTGAAATTGTAGCCACAACAATGAGACAAGAAATAGAAATAAACGCATCCATTGGTAACAAGTAAAACTGTCACTGTATGCAGATGACATGATACTGTAAATTTAAAAAAAACCTAAAAACCACCACAAGACTAGAAGTAATAAATGAATTTAAGAAAGTTGCAGAATAAAAATTAATATACAGAAATCAGATAAATTTCTACACAGTAATAACAAACTACCAGAAAAAGAAATTAAGAAAACATTCCTACTTAAAATTGCATCATAAAGAATAAAATACCTAGGAATCAATTTAACCAAGGAGGTGAAAGACCAGTACTCTGAAAACTGTAAGACATTGATGAAAGAAATTGAAGATGACACAAATAAATGGAAAGATATTTTTAATGCTCATAAGTTGAAAAAATTCATATTGCTAAAATGTAATTGGTACCCAAAGCAATCTATAAATTCAATACAATCCCTATCAAAATACCAACGGCATTTTTTACAGAATTAGAACAAATAAGAAAGCTGAACGTATCATTCTCCATGACCTCAAGCTATACTATAAAGCTATAGTAATCAAAACAGTAGGGTAGAGAACAAAAATAGATACATAGACCAATGGAACAAAACAGAGAGTTCAGAAATAAACCCACATTTATGTGGTCAATTAATCTAAGACAAAGGAGGCAAGATATACAATGGGAAAAGGACAGTCTTCAAAAAATGGTGCTGGGGAAACTGGACAGCTAGAGGAAAAAGAATAAAACTGAACCAGTTTCTTACACCATATACAAAAATAAACTCAAAATGCATTGAAGACCTAAATGTAAGACCTGAAACCATAAAACACCTGAAAGAAAACATAGGCATTAAACTCTTAGACATTAGTCTTAGCAACATTTGTTTGGATCTCTCTCCTCCCGGAAGGGAAACAAAAGTAAAAATAACAAATGGGATTACATCAAACTAAAAAGTTTTTGTACAGTAAAAGAAACCATCAACAAAACAAAAAGTCAACCTACTGAATGAGAAAAGAAATTTACAAATGATGTATCTGTAAGGTGTTAATATCCAAAATATATAAAGCATTCATACAAGTCAACACCAAAAAACAAGTAATCCAATTAAAAATGAGCAGGAGACCTGAATGAATATTTTTTCCAAAGAGAGCAGATGGGCAATATCACTAATTATCAGGGAAATGCAAATTTTAAAAAACACAGTTAGATATCACTTCACACAAGTCAAATGGCTATTGTCAAAAAGACAAGAAATAACAAGTATTGGCAAAGATGTGAAGAAAAGGGAACCATTGTGCTCTACTGGTGGGAATGTAAATTGGTGTAACCACCATGGAAAAAGAGTATGGAGTTTCTTCAAAAAATTAAAAATAGGGGCGCCTGGGTGGCTCAGTTGGTTAAGGATCTGACACTTGGTTTCATGATCTCAGGTAATGATCTCAAGCCCCATATTAGGCTCTTTGCTGACAGTGCAAAGCCTGCTTAGGATTCTCTCTCTCCCTCCCTCTCTGCCCCTCCCCCACTCTCTCTGTCTCTCTCTCAAAAATAAATAAACTTAAAAAAAAATTTTTTAAGCAAAAATAAAACTACCATATGGTCCAGCAATCTCACTTCTGGGTAATTACCCAAAGAATACAAAAACATAAATATGAAGCTATATACACCCCTGTGTTCATTGTAGTATTATTTATAATACCCAAGATATAGAAGCAAACTAATTTTGCTTAGTTTGCTTTGCATTGATAGTTGGATAAAGATGTGGTGTATATGTATAATGGAATATTACTCAACCATAAAAAAGAATGAAATCTTGCCATCATGACAACATGGATGGACCTAGAGGGTATTATGCTAAGTGAAATAAATCAGAGAAAGACAAATACCACATGATTTTGCATGATACATACATATGATTATATGTGTAATCTAAATATATATATATATATATATATATATATATATATATATATATATATATATACAAACAATATAAAACAGAAACAGATTCACAACAATAGAGAGCAAACTGCTGGTTGCCAGAGAGGGACTGAGGGGAATGGACAAAATAAGTGAAGGGAATTAAAAGGTACAATCTTCTAGTATAAAATAAGTCCTGGCATGTAAAGTACAGCATAGGGAATATAGTCAATAATGTAATAACTTTGATAACAAATGGCAACTAAATTTTTCATGGTGATCATTTCATAAATTACATAAATTTTGAATCACCATGTTGTACATCTAAAACTAATATAATATTGTATGTCAAGTATACTTCAGTTAAAAATAAAATCAGGGGCTTCTAAGTGGCTCTGACCTCAGTTCAGGTTACGATCTTGTGGTTCATTGGTTCGAGCCCTGCATAGGTCTCTGCACTGGTGGTGTGGAGCCTGCTTGGGATTCTCTCTCTCTCTCTCTCTCTCTCTCTCTCTCTCTCTCTCTCTCCTCTCTCAAAATAAATAAATAAGCTTTAAAATAATAATAACATAAAATCATAATAATTAAGGAAATATAACATCAAAGCTCCATAAAAGAAAAAAATAAAACAACAATAGATAATAATAAAGATACCCATTGTAGTTTGCAACTGGATTTTTTTGATAATCATTTTCCAAACATACCATGCAGGAGTTTATCAAAGTCTTGTGGTTTCATTATCCAGATATTTCACTTGGACAAATTTATTCCTAAGTATTTTATTATTTTTTATGCTATTGTGAATGGGATAGTTTTCTATTTAATTTTCTGATGTTTTGTTGTTTGTGTATAAAAACACCACTGATTTATTATGTTGATTTTATATCCTGCAACTTTACTGAATTCGTTGAACAGTGTTTTGGTTGAGTAAATAGAATATTCTATAAGATCATATCATCTGTACATAATGACAATTTTACTTCTTTCTGATTTGGATGCCTTTCATTTATTTATTTTGCCTGATTGCTCTAGCTAGCACTTCCAATACTATGTTTAATAAAAGTGATGGCAAAAAAATAAATAAAAATAAAAAAATAAAAAACAATAAAAGTGATGGCAGACGGCATCCCTGTCTCTACCTGATCTTAGAGGAAAAGTTTATAATTTTTCACCACTGAGTATGATAATGGTTGTGGCTTGTCATATGTGGCCTTTATTGGTTGAGGTATGTTCTTTCTATACACAATTTGTTGAGGGTTTTTAATCATGAAAGGATACTGAATTTTGTCAAGTGTCTTTTCTGCTGCATCTATTTAGATGATTATATGATTTTTGGTTCATTCTATTAATGTGGTGTATCTCATTTACTGATTTGTGTATATTGAACCATCCTTGCAAACCGAGGATAAATTCCACTTGATCATGATGTATGATCCTTACAATGTGTTGGTGTTAATCCCCAACACCTATTTAACCCATCTTCCCACCTACCTCCTCTCTGGTAACTATCAGTTTGCTGTCTATAGTTAAAAGTTTGTTTCTTGGTTTTCCTCTTTTTTTTCTGTTTGCTCATTTGTTTTATTTCTTAAATTCCACAGATGAGTGAAATCATATGGTATTTGTCTTTCTCTGACTGGCTTATTTCCCTTAACATTATACTCTCTAGTTCCATCCATATTGTTGCAAATGGCAAGATTCCATTCTTTTTTATGGCTGAGTAGTATTCCACTGTATACATATACCACCTTTTCTTTATCCATTCATCAATCATTGGACATTTGGACTGTTTCCCTAATTTGGCTATTGTTGATAATGCTGCTATAAACATTGGGGGTGCACATATCCCTTTGAATTAGTATTTTTTATTCTTTGGGTAAACACCTAGTAGTGCCATTGCTAGATAATAGAGTAGTTTTATTTTTAACTTTTTGAGGAAGCTCCATACTGTTTTCCACACCAGTTTGCATTCCCACCCACAGTGCAAGAGAGTTCCCCTTTCTCCACATCCTTGTCAATACTTGTTGTTTCTTGTGTTGTTGATTTTAGCCATTTTGTCAGGTATGAAGTGGTATCTCACTGTAGTTTTGATTTGTATTTCCTTAATGATCAGTGATGTTGAGCATGTTTTCATGCATCTGTTGGTCATCTGTCTTCTTTTAAAAAATGTCTATTAATGTCTTTTGCCCATTTTTTAATTGAATTATTCATTTTTGGGATGTTGGGTTTTATAAATTCGTTATATATTTTGGATACTAACCCTTTATCAGATATATCATTTGCAAATATCTACCCCCATTCCATAGGTTACCTTTTAGTTTTATTCATTATTTTCTTTGCTACACAGAAGCTTTTTCTTTTGATGTAGTACCAATAGTTCATTTTTGCTTTTGTTTCCTTGCCTAAGGAGGAAATTGCTACAAAGAAATTGCTACAGTTGATATCAAAGAAGTTACTGCCTGTGTTCTTTTCTAGGATTTTTATGGTTTCCTGTCTCACATTTAGGTCTTTAATCCATTCTGAATTTATTTTTGTGTTTGGTGTAAAAAAGTGGTCCAGTTTCATTCTTTTGCATATTGCTGTCCAGTTTTTGCAACACCATTTATTGAAAAGACTGTCTTTTTCCCATTGCATATTCTTTCCTGCTCTGTTGAAGATTAAGCAACCATATAGTTGCGGGTTCATTTCTGGGTTTTCTATTCTGTTCCGTTGACTATTTTTGTGCCAGTACCATATTGGTTCAATCACTACAGCTTCTAACATAACTTGAAGTCTGGAATTGTGATGCCTCCAGCTTTGCTTTTCTTTTTCAAGATTGCTTTGCCTATTTGGGATATTTTGTTGTTCTGTGCAAATTTTAGGATTCTTCTAGCTCTATGAAAAATGCTGGCGTATTTTGATAGGGATTGCATTAAACGTGTAGATTGCTTTGGGTAGTATAGACATTTTAACAATATTTGTTCTTCCATCCTTGAGCATGGAATGTCTTTCCATTTCTTTGTGTCATCTTCAATTTCTTTCCTCGGGGTTTTATAGTTTTCATAGTAAAGATCTTTCACCTCTTTGGTTAGGTTTATTCCTACGTATCTTATGGTTTTTGATGCAATTGTAAATGTGATTGTTTCCATGATTTCTCTTTCTGCTGCTTCATTATTGGTATATAGAAATGCAACAGATTTGTGTACATTGGTTTTGTATCTTACAACTGTACCAAATTTGTTTATCAGTTTCAGCAAGTTTTTGGTGGAGTCTTTTGGGTTTTCTATATAGAGTATCATGTCATCTGCAAATAGTGAAAGTTTGACTTCTTCCTTGCTGATTTGGATGCCTTTTCTTTCTTTTTGTTGTCTGATTGCTGTGGCTAGGGCTCTAAGTACTTTGTTAAATAACAAGGGTGAGAGTGAACATCCTTGTCTTGTTCTTGACTGTAGAGGAAAAGTTCTCAGTTTTTCCCCATTGAGTATAATATTAGCTGTGGGTTTTTCATATATGGCCTTTGTTATGTTGAGGTATGTTCACCCTAACCCTACTTTGTTGTTTTATATCATGAGTGTTGTACTTTCTCAAATGCTTTTTCTGCGTATGTTGAAATGATCATATGGTTCTTATTATTTCTTTTATTAATGTGGTATAATTGATAATAATTCACTGATTGATTTGTGAATATTGAACAACACTTGCAACCCAAGAATAAATCCCACTTGATTGCAGTGAATGATTTTTTAATGTATTAATGAATTCAGTTTGCTAGTATTTTATTGAAAATTTTTGCATCCAAGTTAATCAGAGATATCGGGCTATAGTTCCCGTTTTTAGTGGAGACTTTACTGGAGACTGGTTTTGGGATCAGGGTAATTCTCCTCAAAGAATGAGTTTGAAAGTTTTCCTTCCTTTTCTATTTTTTGGAATAGTTTGAGAAGAATAGGTATTAACTCTTCTTTAAACATTTGGTAGAAATCACCTCTGAAGCCATCTGGCCTTGGACTTTTGTTTGTTCAGTTTTTTTATTATTGACTCATTTTCTTTGCAGGTGTTGATCAGTTTTGGTAGTTTATATGCTTCTAGGCATTTATCCATTTCTTCCACGTTGTCCAACTTATTGGCATATAGTTTCTCATAATTCTCACAATTGTTTGTGTTTCTGTGGTGTTGTTTTTATTTCTCCTCTCTCATTCTTGGTTTCATTTATTTGGGTCCTTTCTCTTTTATTTTTAATAAGACTGGCTGGAGGCTTATTAATTTTATTAATTTTTCAAATTCTTTCAAAGAACCAGCTCCTGGTTTCATTGATCTGTTCTATTGTTTTTGTTTTTTGGTTTTTGTTTTGTTTTGTTTTAGTTTCTGTATCATTTATTTCTGCTCTAGTCTTTATTATTTCCTTCCTTCTGCTGGCTTTAGGCTTTGTTTTTCTTTTTCTTTTAGATGTAAGGTTATGTTGTTGTTTAGTTGAGATTTTTCTTGCTTCTTGATGTAGGTCTATATTGCTGTATACTTCCCTCTTAGGACTGCTTTTGCTGTATCCCAAAAGTTTAGACCATTGTATTTTCATTTTCCTTTGATTCCATGTATTTTTTAATATCTTCTTTGGTTTCCTGGTAGAACCATTCATTGTTTAGTAGCGTGTTGTTTAACCTCCACGTATTTGTGGTCTTTCCAAATTTTTCTTCTGGTTGATTTCCACTTTCATGGCATTGTGACCAGAAAATTGCATGGTATGATTTCAATAATTTTGTATTTGTTGAGGGCTGATTTGTGACCTAGTATGTGATCTATTCTAAAGAATGTCCCATGTGCACTTGAAAAGAATATGTATTCTTGGGGACCTGGGTGGCTCAGTTGGTTAAGTGCCCAACTTGGGTTCAGGTCATGATCTCACGGTTCCTGAGTTTGAGCCCCACATCAGGCTCTCTGATGTCAGCCCTGAGCCTGCTTCATAACCTCTGTCCCCCTTTCTGATTGCTCCTCCCTCGCACTCTCCCTCTCTCTCAAAAGTAAATAAACATTTTTTTTAAATGTGTGTTCTGATGTTTTAGGATGGCATGTTCTGAATGTATCTTTTAAGTCCATCTGGTCCAGTATGTCATTCAAAGCCATTGTCTCTGTTTTCTATTTAAATGATATGCCCGCTTATATAAGTGGGACATTAAAGTCCCCTACTATTATTGTATTATTATTGATTAGTTCCTTTATGATTGCTATTCATTGGTTTATATATTTGGATGCTCCTATGTTGAAGGAATAAATATTTACAATTGTTATATTTCCTTGTTGGATTGTCCCCTGAATGATTATATAATGCCCTTCTTTGCCTCTTTACAGTCTTTCTTTTAAAGTCTAGTTAGTCTGATATAAGTATTGCTATACCGACTTTCTTTTGACATCAATTTAAATAATAGTTGTTTCTCCACCCCTTCACTTTCGATATACAGGTATCTTTAGGTCAAAACGAGTCTTATGCAGGCAGCATATAGATGAGTCTTATTTTTTTAATCCATTCTGATATGCTATGTATTTTGATTGGAATGTTTAGTCCATTTACATTCAATGTAATTATTGATAGATATGTATTTATTGCCATTTATTACTTGTTTTGTCATTGTTTCTGGAGATTTTCTCTACTCCTTTCTTGTCTTTGTCACTTTCAGTCTCTCCTTTGCATTCAAAAAATCTTCTTTAATATTTCTTACATGGATGGTTTAATGGTCACAAACTCATTTAGTTTTTGTTTGTCTGGGAAACTCTTTACCTCTCCTATTCTGAATGATAACCTTGCTGGATAGAGTGTTCTTGGCTTCATATCTTTCCCATTCAGTATTTTTAATATATCATTAAGCTACTCCCTTCTGGCTTGCCAAGTTTCTGTTGAGAAATTTCCATCTAGCCTTATGGGTGTTTCCTTATAATTTAACAACTTCTTTTGTCTTGATGCTTTTAAGACTGTTTCTTTATTACTATATTTTGCAAAATTAATGACAATATGTCTTGGTGTTGTCTTGTTTTTGTTTATTTTTATGGGAGTTCTCTGTGCCTCCTGGATCTGCATATGTTTCCTTCCCCAGATTAGGGAAGTTTTCTGCTACGATTTCTTGAAATAAATTTTCTGCCCCCTTTTCTGTCTTCTTCTTCTGGGACTCCTATCATTACAAATGTTATTACAATTGTTGGAGTCACTGAGTTCCCTAAGTCTATTCTCATGTTGCATAATCCTTTTTCTCTTTTGTTCAGCTTCATTATTTTCCATTATTTTGTCTTCTAGGTTACTAATTCCTTCTTCTGCTTCTTCCAGCCTGTTGTTCATTGCATCAAGCCTGTTTCCAATCTTATTTATTACATTCTTCATCTCTGATTGATTCTTTTTTTAAAAAACTATTGCTCTGGTAAGTGTCTCACTGATGTCTTCTATTCTTTTCTCAAGCCCAGTGAGTTTCCTTATTATTGCTGCTTTAAATTCTCCACCAGCCATGTTACTTATATCTGTTTCACTAGATCTCTGGCCATGGCCTTATCTTGTTCTTTCATTGGAGGTAAGTTCCTCCATCTTGGCATTTTGTCTAAGTCTATGCCTACTTCTCTGTGTTCTAAAAGCCAGTCATGTTCCCTGCTTCTGAAAGCAATAGCCTTATAAAGAAGTCTTGTAGTGCCCAATGCCTGGTGCTTCAGTGAGTGTCTCTGTTGTGTGCTGCCTGCTCTCTACTATTGTGTTTTGGCTGCTCTATCCTTCAGGCCAGTTGTCTGAAGAGGCTCTCCTTCCCTGTTGTGGGCCGTGTTGGTCCCTGGCCTGAATGTGGTGTTTTAACTAGGTATGCTTTGGTCTGATTGTGAAATGAGACTTGACACCAACTCCACCAGAACTGAGATCTCTCTGATGATGAGATATGGTGTGAGCAGGGGGTTGTGCTGATATTCTGGTGGAGGGGCTGACCGTGCTGGTACTGAGGCAAGCTTGACTGAGAAGGGCAGTGCCACCAGAGCACTGGGTGGGGTGTGGGACTTGGTGTAAGCAAGTTGGGCAGCCATTGTAGGCACTGCACTGCTTCCCACAGGTTTATGCTGTTTATGCTAAGGGGTGGAAGAGGGAAATGGCACCAGCCAGCTTCTTTATTCCCAGAGAGATATCTCTGTGAATGCTGCCTCTCAGGAAAGCACTCCTATAATAGTGAATAACCTCCTTTCTGTGTGCCCCAGGCATTTTTCAGATTGTTGTTTCCACATTGTCTGCCCCTGGATTTTTTGCCTGCCTTCTCTCCAGGAGCAAGGAAGTGCCCTCCGGGCTTTATCCCAGCCAAGTCTACTGACCTTTAAACCTCAAGGCTTTAAGCTCCACTGGTTGCAAGAACTCACAGTATTCAGCCCCTCTCATTTTCCAAGCCAATGGCTTTGGGAAAACATTCTCCTTTGTATTTCCCTGTGTGCTCCTCTCACTTTCTTGACCTTCTCCTCAACTATGACTCCTTCCCCTCTGCAGCACCCACAATTCGTTTATCCCCTAAACCATATCTTCACACTTCCTACCTATAGCCTTTTCTCTCCCTCTAGTTGTGGAGTTTGTTCTGTCAGTCCTTAAGCCATTTTCTGGGGTAATTAGGATGATTTGATAGTTATCTAGTTTTGTTCATGGGAGGAGACAAACCTAGGGTCCTCCTACTCTGCCACCATATTCTAAAAATTCTCTTAGCTCCCACTTTAAAGAACTGAAAACCCCAGGACTGTTTTGATTGAAGGCATAGTTTCAATACACTCTCACAAAGGAAGTAAATTCACAATACTTATTATTTACAAATCCCAGAAGTGGAATAGGGGTATGATGAGCTGGGAGAAGGCCTCCATCCCAGGCCACGAGCAAGCAAGAGCTAGGGGGCAGAATAGCAAGTAGCTACTACTTATAACATGGTGGGGTGGTAGTCACTAACTTTTTGCAGGTTCAGCTTTAAGTGTTTATTTTAAAATGTGCCCTAGGAAAAGCAAAGTAGGGATTTGTGGTGGGAATCCTAAGCTTGAGTTCTTATCTAAATGTCTAGACACTGGGTATGAACAGGGCTTTCACACTGTAAATGCCTAAATAGCAACTCAAAATAACTCTGTTTCCTCATCACAATTGACCTCATAATACATAGGCATTAGTCTTTAGGGAAAATCACAAGTTCTGTCTGGATGGTAGAGATATTAAAAGCCACTGGCAGGGCTTTAGGCACCCAGCACATGAAACATTTGAGCAAAATAAAAATGCCAATCAATAATAGCAATAGACTAATGGTAGTCTGAAATATTGTCTGTAACTATAGATAATGTAACACATTGGGCGTAACAGCCCAATGTGTTCAGTCAGGATGGCTGACAAGTTGGCATTTGCCTTAATTTGGTTTTATCTTTTTTTTTAAAGTAGGCTCTATGCCCAATGTGGGGCTTGAACTCATGACCCCAAGATCAAGAGTCATATGTTCTACCAACTGAAACAAACAGGTAGCCCTAGTGTTTTTCTTTTTAATTAAAGTATACAAATACAATATTATATTAGTTTCAGGTGTACAACATAGCGATTTGACAATTCTATACATTACTCAGTGCTTACCACAGTAAGTATAGACCTTATACTGTTGTTACATGTGTATGGTGGAGGCACCTCACACAGTTCCCATGAGAAATAATTGCACACCTACTCCCAACATAATGGAGATGAATATTGCATACTTTTGACAGGAGGGAGCAGAAAGACAAATGGATTGGGAGTTGGTGATTTGTAAAGGTAGTCCCAGGAAGAATAAAATGTGGTTGGTATGAACAGACAGGAATCTCCAGGGGACATCAAGGAGGCAAATGCATTGGAGATTAAAGGAAGAAGTACACATATAGAGAACTACGTAGGTGTGAAGGCCCCAGGACACTAGATTCATTGTGGACACCAACTTTGATTAGGAAATCCAAAGTAAGTTGGAATTCTGGGTGCCTGGGCCTCAAGGTCCAAGACCATGTGGATTGTGCTCCTTGGCATGAGGTGTAGGTCATATTCATCCATGTGATGTTGGTACCTGTACAGATATGGATAATTATAAAGAGCATGGGAGGGGGAAGGAGGCTCCTGCCAGGCACCACTTACTATATTGCAAAGTATCCTATGTGAGAGCAGTTGAGTACCATAGAGAGCAGTCAGGCAAGGTGCAGGACATGTGAGTGCCTTCTGTTGGGAAAACAGGGGCAGGGTAAATAAATCATTCAGATAGGCCACTAACTTGGGGAAAAGTCTTTGTTGAGCCCAGTAACATGTCCGGCCATTACAATGACCAAAAAAATGAGCTTCAGTTTCTGGCCATTGTATAAAAATATTAAGACTGCTAGAGGGTTCAAATGGGAGGATTTTAGAGCCCAGCAGCTTGCCTGACTGCTCTCTATGGTACTCAACTGCTCTCACATAGGATACTTTGCAATATAGTAAGTGGTGCCTGGCAGGAGGAGCCTCCTTCCCCCTCCCATGTTCTTTGTAATCATCCATATCTGCACTGGTACCAACACCACATGGATGAACATGACCTACACCTCATCCCAAGGAGCACAATCCACATGGTCTTGGGCCTTGAGGCCCAGTCACCCAGAATTCCAACTTACTTTGGATTTCCAGTTTCTGGCCTTTGTATAAAAATATTAAGACTATTAGAGATTAGAGGGTTCAAATGGGAGGATTTTAGAGCGCTGTATGGCGATGGTGGGAAAGGGTCCCCTCAGGATGGTATAGGGTAGTGACACTGTTGTGGTGGTAGCAGTATCTGCCACCAGAGAAGGGTTCTCCTAACAAATTAAATTCACTCACCCGCAGTAGGGCACATAATATGGACCAATCTAATGGGTGTGATGAAGGCAAGCAATTGAATAAAGTGTTTGAGGATGCCTCTGTACGATTATGAAACTCAACACATACCTTGGCCTTCCAAAGCTTAAAGGCCCTGCAAAGAGCAACCTGGCAATCATTGTACTATTATCTTACTCTCAAGCAGCAAGCATTGTAGTTAGCAAGGGTGCCTTGGGGTAGATGCATAGTTAACTCTGCAAATCTGCAAAACACCATTCAAGGGGGTCATCAGTAGGGCATTTCGGTAAACAAGTGTTCAATTCAGCAACCAAGTACCAGGGAGTGCTCACCATCATCAGCCACCATGTCTTCCTCAGCATTATCACTTGATATAGTGGAAGGCTATGGAGGCAGTATTCAAAATAAAGTTGTATCCCATGTTGTCATGAAGTGAGGCATCATCATCTCGAATTATGTCCCACAGTGCTGGCATTGTCATTTCTTGAATTGTCATGTCCTGCACCATCGTGAGTTGGGGTACAATCATCTCCAATGCTGTTGCCTGTAAAGGAGGTATCCCAGATGAGCTTGTTGGCTTCCCAGGGAGCCACCCAAGAGGGGAATTGAGGACCCAAGATGTCTGCCAGAGTCACATAGATTTGGGATGCCCTGATTAAGATTTGTTTGCACCACTGGAAGAATGTACTGATGTCACAAATTCTTAGTAAATTTGGGAGGTCTTCAGGGGTACAGCTCATAAATGATTGGGCAGTGCTCTCCTCCAGGGCATAGGTGGTCTCCATCCATAAATAGAAAAGGTTGGAGGCATATGGATAGCCTTGGTTTAAAGAAATTTGGTTATATGCTCCTGAAAATCTTATGTTTAGCCTTATATTACCAGAGATGGGTCTGAACTGCACAAGCCTGTCACTCATTAGGGTCAAAATTAGGGCAGTGATGGCCAATGCCCAGAGGTCAGAATGTTGGTGTTTGGGCAGGGAGGATGGCCTGTAAGCATTTGTGCCAATGATCTTATTTAAGATAGAAGGTTTGAATTACCCAGCTAGTATCCATACCTGATGGCATTTCAGGATCAGCCCTCCTAAGGCTGACTTCCAACACATACCACCCCCTGATTGTGGGATACAATTGTGGATGAGTGCTATGTGGTTCCAGCAAGTTTCTTGTATTACCTTTCAAGGGTCAAGGAGAAGGCCCATGACCCACATAGCACAGAAGTTACAGAGTAAAACCAACAGTAGAAAGCATTTGCATTTTGTAGTTTTGCATCTACCTGTGGACTGCCCCATGTGAATATTTATTATAGAGCCACCATGACTCAGCAGCTCACTGGTAGCCTCCTCCAAAGTTGGGCAGGGCCAAGTATTGTAATCTTATTTCCATGATGTCATCTTCTAATGTTTCAGGTGTCAACCAACCTGGTTGTATCCCCACACCTTTTAGAGATCCACCCTGTTCCTTTGATGGGTCTGGGTGCAATTATTTCCACTTCTTTTATTTTTTTAATGTTTATTTATTATTTTGAGAGAGAGAGAGAGAGAGAGAGAGAGAGAGTGTGTGTGTGTGTGTGTGTGTGTGTGTGTGTGTGTGTGAGCAGAGGAGGGGCAGAGAAAGAGGGAGACACAGAATCCAAAGCAGGCTCCAGATTCTGAGCTGTCAGCACAGAACCGGACACCAGCACAGATCATGACCTGAGCTGAAGTCAAATGCTTAACTGACTGAGCCACCCAAGTGCCTCTTTTCCACTTCTTGTGGAGAAGTATAATTAGGATAAATGAGCCATCCACTAAAGCCACTATACATTAGAATTCAACTGGAATTTTCACATCAAGTGGGCAAGTGTAGTCCACCAACAGCATAGTGGGTCTGTATTTCTCTAGTGGGCCAGGACTATCTATGACCAGGAGGTCATGTTCAACCACAAGTCCCTAATCAAGTTGCCAATGAATATTGGAAGGCAAGATGAGTGACATTTTCAATCTGTAAGGGGACTCAAAATTGTTGGGAAAAATGTAAATAATATTGTCCCACAAGATGAAGACATCAAATTCCCCCATGATAACAATTATAAGCAGTATGATTGGTGAGTTGTAGTTGTAGCAATATGGTCTAGAGTTTAAAGTGGTAAGTGCCTATGGCAGCAAGGAAGTCCATTTAGGAGTCCATTTACCACTCTGTAACTTAAGGACCAAGAATCTTAGGGGCACCTGGGTGGCTCAGCCGGTTAAGCACTGACTCTCGATTTTGGCTCAGGTCATGATCTCACAGTTCATGGGATTGAGTCCCACGTCGGGCTCTGTGCTGACAGCACAGAACCTGCTTGGGATTCTTTCACTCCCTCTTTGCCCCTCCCCAGCTCAGAAGCACCCCCTCTTACTCTGTCTCTCAAAATAAACTTCAGAAAAAAAAAAAGAAGAAGAAGAATTTTAAACTACCATGGCTTTCAATAATGCCAGAGGCCTGTTTCTGGTATGGGAGATAAAAGTACCTTTGAATTCCTGGAGGAGAACCTGGTGCTGTGCTATATTGGTAATAAAATGAGATCTTGATCTGAGTCATTGCCAAGAGGGCCAAATGGAGGCAGGATATTTTTAGAAAAGAAAAGATTACCTGTTCCACAGAGGTGTTCTTTTAGGTGTAGTAGGTCAGTAAAAGAATCCATATATGTAATGGCAAAGCAGACAGTGCCCATGGAAGGAAGAAGTGGCCATATGAAGTTAGCCTACCAACAGCTAAAAGGACAAGGGTGGTCCCCTCACAGAACTGAGGCATGATGGGGCAGTTTCCAATGTTTGGTTTGGGAGCATAAGTTGCATTTTAAAACCATGCATTTTGCAAGGGTGTATAAGCAGACTGTCCCTGTGGTAGGCCCAGGCCAGTGTGTAACAACTTTTCCATAACCTGAAGAGAAATGGGAGTATTTGGCCTGGGAATAAGGAGTATGGAAGTGATGAGTAAGAAAGGCCAGAATGGTGGTGGAATCAAGGATTGATTGAGAAGGGAGAGGCTGTGATTTTGTGGTACTGGATGGAGCTGATGTAATTGGTGATTGAAAGTGCCAAATGGGTGATGACACGGATTTGGATAAGGGCATCCACCTTGCAGTTAAAGACAGACTCTGGTGTAGGCAGTGTTTTTATGTGGTGAAACAGGGATAACCTTAATTGTGACTGGTGCCTGGGCAATGTGTGTCCAAATTGAGGCACCCCAAATGAGATGGCCTTGAATGTGAAAGTTGTCCTGCTGCCGTTGTCCCAACCAAACTTCTAACCTATTAGCAACCACTCCTGAATTGTAAAAATATGGACAAGAGGCTTGCCATGGACAATGGTGTGCACAATCATTTGTACCACCATAAGCTCAGCAAACTGCGCTTACCCTGACTTGCTGTCTTTGATAAGCCTGGCACTGCTGCTGGCAGGATGGTACACTGCCCCTCCACCAGATGGTGGCACTACTATCCGTAAAGTACACAGACTCCTTTCCTCACTCCATCAACTCATCCCAGGGGCTACCCCGGGTTGCTAGACACTTAGGCAATTCCTTGAGGCCTCTGGGCAGAGACTGGAGGAGTATGGAAACCACATCTTCCTGTAATTTGGAAAAACCTACCACATCAGGTTTAGCCCATTCCTGAAGATACCATTTCCATTTTAACAAGGTCATGGCTGTGCCAAGTCACTGTTAAGAGGCATTCCTTATCCATGACATAATAGGAATATGCGTACACAGGAGAACAAGCTCCATTCCCATGGGGATTTCTGTTTCTAACCAAGCCCAATAAATGGCTAGAATTTGACGTTCTAAGGGGGTGTAACAGGGGTTATGGAGAGAAGCCATCTGCCCAGATGCTCATAAACAACCAAAAGAAGCCATGTTTAGTCCATAGGCTCCCAAATTGTCCATGGTGGTCAGTGCCTCATCCCAGAAGAAGGAGCCAGGAAAACCAGGAGGAGGACTTGACGAATTGATCTTTGTGGCAACTGCAAAGCTTGTTGTTGAAATTCTGCCACACACACACACACAAAATGTGGAGAGTTTGTGCATGACTACATAAATAGGTTTAGGAATGATGGATCAGTATGGTATGTGTCCCTGCCAAAATGTGAAGAGGCTTTAAGACATGTTGAACTTGCAATAGCATGGTAGGAGACTGAATGGTTAACAATTGATGTAAAAGCAAGCAGAATTTCTCAGCCTTTAGAGGACTAATTAATACCCAAAAATTTAACAGTTGTGGATGACCCTTAAATTTTATGGGGGCAGTAGCCCAACCTCTGTATTGCAGATGGGTCACCAGCTGTATTAGGGCCTCACACACTATATCCTCCAAGGGGCCCTGGATTAGAATGTCATCAATATAGTGTCAAAGAGCACAAGGGGACACTGTAAGGGCATCCAGGTCTTGCCAGCAAAGACTGTGGGCAGGAGTCCAGCCATTGAGTTAACCCAGAACCAGCCAGGTAAGGGTATATGGAATGTCTTCAAAAGTGAAAGCAAACTGTGGTTGGGACCTGTCAGGTGACTGAAACTGAATAGAATGTTTTAGCTAGAGTAATCACAGCAAAATAGTCCCATGGAGCCCTTTGGATGTCCTCAATTAACTGGACAGTATTGGGAATGGGATTCTTAATAGGGGGCACCAGAGCATTTACATTTCCATAGTGAACTCTAAGGCACCACTCATGAGTAGTGGACTTTAATACTAGACATATGGGGAAGATGAAAGAAATGATGTGTTTAATGACTCCATTTAATAAATCTTGAATTTTGAGTGGCCATCTCTCAGTCCCCAATGTAAGTGCTATGGGATGGTATTTACCATCTTAATTGAAGACAACAGTCTAATGGGCTCCTAATGTGCAGCTCCCACCAGAAAGTTCAGGAATTTGGATTTGTTCTAAATGGCATGGCTTTGAGTCAAAGCATCAATACATTAAAAAAAAAGGAAAGGGTAGGGTCAAAAAGGCGACCACCACTAAAAGATTTTAAATAAAAAATTGTTCAGGGGCACATACATGAGTGGCTTAGTTGATTGAGTAGCCGACTCTTGCTTTTGGCTCAGATCATGATCCCAGGGTTGTGAGATCAAGTCTCGAGTTAGGCTCTGCATTGAGCATGGAGCCTGCTTGAGGTTCTCTCTCCCTCCCTCTCTCTCTCTCTCTCTCTCTCTCTCTCTCTCTATCTCTAATAAAAATTAAAGAAAAAAGAAAAGATTGTCCAAATAGTGACATCCAATGAAAGTTGAGTGCCTTTTATTACCTTACCTGTTATGCCTTGTAATTTAAAGGGCACCACTCACTTACGTTTGGAGGAGGTCCTGGGAAGCACTGTAATTTGGGCTTCCATGTCAATGAGAGCTGTAAAATCTTTGTTATGTGTGTCTGGATAGATAATTAAAGAAGCATATGAGCAGTTATCGCCTACAGGAGGGACATGCTCTGGGGACCTGCTGGTCCCAAAAGCAGGGGCCTTGGTGGCTACTACTCTGAAAGATCAGGGTATTGAATCCTGGATCCTACTGCAGGGACATGGGACTGGGGCATTTGAAAGGTGATGGCATATGCCTGCAGAGTGGGACAGGAGGTCTTTTGAAGAGCCTGAGGTGCCCAAGCAAAGGTTTCTAACTTATGTTTGGGCTTTCAGAAATTAAGTCACTGGAAACCCCTGTTCTCCAGAGCTGCCAGTACAGGGAAGCCTATTGATCATCTCATGAGAGAAAGGGCTTGTTCAAGGTGCCATCCCTTGGTGAGGACCAATAAGGGGCCTGAGAGCTCCTATATGTCCTAGAGTCCCTCCATTGATGAGCTCCCATATGTCCTAGAGTCCCTCCATTGATGAGCTCTCATATGTCCTAGAGTCCCTCCATTGATTCTTGGCTGAGGGACAGCATGGCTCATTTGCCTTCATCAGCAAACAAGATTGGGCTGTAGGAAAATTCTCTTTTTCGTGTCTAACTACAGCATTGATGTAATCTAATGCCTCTTGTATATATCTGACATTCCAATGAATTATAATGGCCTTATAATTATGGAGAATGCCCATTAAAAGGAACTCCTTAGATTCTGGCCCCAAGGGCACCTACTCTGAGTTAAAAAGGTCAGGGGGTCTGTGAGAGCATGATGCTCAACAAAAATATATAGCCACTGAACCATCTCTTTTTAATATAAGAGTAGATATGCTTCATCTAGGATTTTGAACTCACCGTGAGCCTTAGCTCTAATCACCATAATGGATGGATGGGTTTGGTGCCAAGCCATAAAAGCCCAGGTCAGGAGCGCCTGGATGGCTCAGTCGGATAAACAGCTGACTTCAGCTCAGGTCATGATCCTATGGTTCGTGGGTTCAAGCCCCGCATCAGGCTCTGTGCTGGCACCTCGGAGCCTGGAGCCTGCTTCAGATTCTGTGTTTCCTTCTTTCTCTGCCCCTCTCCTGCTTGTGTTCTGTCTCTCTCTCTCTCTCAAAAACAAATAAACATTAAAAATTAAAAAAAAAAAAAAAAAAAAAAAAAAGCTCAGGTCAGGAAAGCCAGACCTTCTTCCTTCTTATTCCTGTTGGCTTTGGAGGTTTGTAGGGATCTCTTTCTCAGAGTCCATTTCCTTTTTTATTTTGTCTGTATCTCCTGTTCTGGTGGCTCCATGCATTCAGGAGCACCCTCACTATAGCAATAAGTTCAGGGGCTCCTCTCAGGAACCTAATAAAATGGGCCATCAGTATCTTGGAGTTTTTAACAAACTATAAATTTTGAGTCTTAGGCCAAATTGGTCAGCTAGCATATCTCAGCCACTGTGGGCAACATTAGAGCCAGTTCCAAAGACCCATAAAAGCCAATCCAGGAGAGTCATACCATCATCTTTGTTCTTTGGGGTCCTTTGTGGTTCCATACAAGTTTGGAGATTATTTTTTCTAGTTCTGTGAAAATGTCTTTGCAATTTTAATAGAGATTGCACCGAATATGTAGATCACTTTGACACTAACAATATTGATTTCTCTAATCCATGAGCACAGATTATCTTTCCATTTATTTGAGTCATCTTCAGTTTCTCTCATCAATGTCTTACAGTTTTCAGTATATAGGACTTGTACCTCCTTAGTTAAATTGATTCCCATGTATTTTATTCTCTTTGATGCAATTGTAACTGGGATTGTTTTTTAATATTTCTTTCTGATAGTTCATTATTAGTGTAATTTTCCTTTCTGATAGTTCATTATTAGTGTATGGAAGCACAGAAGGTTCTGTGTATTGATTTTGTGTTCTGCAACTTTACTGAATGTTTTAGTTCTATCAGTTTTTGATGGAGTCTTTAGGGTTTTCTATATATAATACCATATTGTCTGAAAACAGTGGCAGTTTTATTACTTTTTTCTGGTTTGAATGTCTTATATGTTTTTCTTGCCTAATTTTTTTTGGCTAGAACTTCTAGAACTATGTTGAATAAAAGTGGTGAGAGTGAGCATCTTTGTCTACTTCCTGATTTTTAGGAAAAAAGCTTTCAGCTTTTCACCATTAAATGTGATATTAGATGTGGGCTTGTCATATATGGCCTTTATTGTGTTGAAATATGTTCCTTCTTTGCCCACTTTGTTGAGAGTCTTTATCACAAATGAGTGTTGAATTTTGTCATCTGCTTTTTCTGAATCTATTGAGGTGATCATAAGATTTTTTTATCCTTGATTTTGTTGTGGTGGTATATCAAATGATTGATTAGCAGATGTTGAACCATCCTTCCATCCCTGGAATAAATCCCTTGATCATCATGCATGATCCTTTTAATATAATGTTGAATTCGGTTTGCTAATCTTTTCTTGAGGATTTTTGCATCTATGTTCATCATAGATATTGGCCTATAATTTTCTTTTCTTGTGGCATCCTTGTCTGGGTTGGTATCAGGGTAATGCTCACTTTATAAAATGAGTTTGGAAGTGTTCTGTCTTATTTTTAGAATATTTGAAAAAAATGGTAGTAATTCATCTTTAAATATTTGGTGAAATTCCCAGTGAAGCCATCTGATGCTGGACTTCTGTTCATTGGGAGGTTTTGGTTACTGATTCGATTTCCTTACTATTAATTGGTCTGTTCAGATTTTCTATTTCTTCCTGATCCAGTCTAGATAGGTTGTAAATTTCAATGGATTTATCTATTTCTTTTAAGTTGTTCAACTTTTTGGTGAATAACTGTTCACAGTAGTCTCTTATGATCCTTGTTATTTCTCTGATACCATTTGTAATATCTCCCTTTTTCCTGATTTTATTTATTTGAGATTTCTCCTGTTTTTTTTGTAAGTCTACTTTAAGGTTTGTCAATTTTGTTTGTTTTTTCAGACGCTAGCTCTTAGTTTATTACATCATTTATATTGCCATTTTAGTCTCTATTTCGTTTATTTTTGCTCTGATATTTGTTATTTCCTTCCTTCTACTTACTTGGGTTTCTTCTAGTTCATTGAGGTATAAATGTAGGTATTTTTTTGAGTTTTTCCTGTTTCTTAGTGTGGCATGTATCTCTGTGATCTTCCCTCTTAGAACTGCTTTCATTACATCTCATAAGTGTTGGTATGTTGTATTTCTGTTCCATTACTCTCAAGATTTTTTTAAATTTCTCTCATGATTTCTTCTTTGACTCACTGGTTGTTCAGTAACACATTTAATCTCCATATATTTGTGAATTTTCCAGTTAACGTATTGTAATTGATCTCTAGTTCCATGCCATTGTGATCAGAAAAGATGGTTAATATGATTTGAGTTTTCTAAATGTATTTAGACTTATTTTGTGGCCTAACATATGATCTATCCTGGAAAATGTTTCATGCGTGCTTGATAAGAACTGTATTTTGTTGTTTACAATAGAATGTTCTATAAATATCTGTTAAGTCCATCTGCTCTAATATCATGTAAGACCAATGTTTTCTTATTTCTTTTCTATCTAGACTATCCATTGATGAAAGTGGGTATTAAAGTCATCTATTGTTATTGTGTTTCTCTCTATTTCTCCTTTTAGGTCTGTTAATATTTGCTTTATACATTTAGATACTTCTATTTTGGCTGCAAAAATATTTAAAACTGTGAAACTCTTTTTGGATTGACCCCTTCATATATTTATTTTCTTTGTCTCTTTCTACAGTCTTTGTCTGTTTACATTTGCATTTACATTTACAGAAATTTTTGACAGGGGAGCCTGGGTTACTCTGTTTGTGAAGCACCAGAATTCAGCTCAGGTCATGATCTCCTGGTTCGTGAGTTCAAGCCCCACATTGGGCTCTCTGATGTCAGTGTGGATCCTGCTTCAGATCCTGTTTCTTCCTCTCTCTACCCCTCCCTGACTCATGTATTTGCTCTCTCTCAAAAATAAATAAACATTTAAAAAAATTTTTAAGACACTATTGAGAAATATGGAATTATCACCATTTTGTTAATTTTTTTCTGGCTGTTTTGTAGTTCTTCTGTTCCTTTATTCTCTTGATTTCTTCCTTTGTGATTTGATGATTTTCTATAGTGGTATGCCTAGATACTTTATTTTACCTTTTGTATATCTTTTTTATTTTTATTTTTTTGTATATAATTTATTGTCAAGTTACGTAACATACAGTATATATAGTGTGCTCTTGGTTGGGAGGTTGATTCCCATGATTCATCACTTACATACAACACCCAATGCTCATCCCAACAAGTGCCCTTCTCAGTGCCCATCACCCATTTCTCCCCTTGCCGACCCCCACTCCCATGAACCCTCGGTTTGTTCTCTGTATTTAAGAGTCTCTTATGATTTACCTCCCCCTCTATTTGAAACTATTTTTTCCCCTTCCCTTTCCCCATGGTCTTCTGTTAAGTTTCTCAAGTTCCACATGTGAGTGAAAACATATATCTGTCTTTCTCTGACTGACTTATTTCACTTAGCATAATACTCTCCAATTCTATCCACGTTGCTACAAATGGCCAGATTTCATTCTTTCTCATCACCAAGTAGTATTCCATTGTATATATGAACCACATCTTCTTTATCCATTCATCAGTTGATGGACATTTGGGCTCTTTCCATAATTTGGCTATTGTTGAAAGCATGGCTATGAATCAGCACTTCTGTATCCTTTGGGTAAATTCCTAGTAGTGCTATTGCTGGGTTGTAGGGTAGTTCTATTTTTAATTTTTTGAGGAACCTCCACACTGTTTTCCAGAGCAGCTGCACCAGTTTGCAATCCCACTAACAGTGCAGGAGGGTTCCTGGTTTTCCACATCCTTGCCAACATCTGTTGTTCCTGAGTTGTTAATTTTAGCAACTCTGACTGGTGTGAGGTGGTATCTCATTGTGATTTTGATTTGTATTTCTCTGATGATGAGTGATGTTGAGCATCTTTTCATGTGCCTGTTGGCCATCTGGACGTCTTCTTTGGAAAAGTATCTATTCGTGTCTTCTACCCATTTCTTCACTGAATTATTTGTTTTTTGGGTGTTGAGTTTGGTATGTTCTTTATAGATTTTGGACACCTTTCGTGTATCTTGATAGGGTTTCATTTTGTGTCTATCATGAGCCTTCAATCGAGCAATTTATATTTATCCCAGTCTGTTTTAAGTTGATAACAACTTAAGTTTGAATGTATCTAAAGCTTTACATCTTACTCCTCCCCTAAGTTTTGTTTCTCGTGTCACAAACATCTTCTTATGTGGGGAATAAAAATGGTGAAAGTCAGCATCCTTGTCTTGTCCCTGATCCTAGAGGAAAAGCTTTTAACTTTTCACCATTGAGTATGATGGTAACTATAGTCCTGCCATCACAGCCTTTATTATGTTGAAGTATGTTCCCTCTAGATCCACATCTTTTTATATTGTATATTCCTTGACAAATTTTCATTTGCTTCCATATATTTTGCTAAAGGCAAAAGGCAATATTAGCTTGACATTAGTCCAACCTCCAGAATCCTGTAAGTCTCCCTTGAATGTATGAAAATCCCTTTGGAAACTTCCTTTATCTCTACCCACCCCAAGGTATATGTTTTCAATCATCCTTCAAGCATATGGCCCACTGATAAACATCTGAAGGGTCTCATGACTAAGGTTTTACTAAGACAGTGTTAAATGACATTTTCCTAACAACAACTAGCGCCTCAAGGTCCTGGAAACCTTCCTTCCAAATTCCTTAGAGACTTTTGATATCCCTGACCCCCTTCCCCAACTTGAAAATATGTAATCAGCCACTCCTCACAATCCCCATGCAGCTCTTTCTGCCCATGGATCCTGTCCCTGTGTTTAAATAAAATCACCCTTTTTGCACCTAAGACATCTCAAGAATTCTTTCTTGACTGTTTGCTTCTGAACCCCAACATTTCACATCATTTTGATGCCCAATGTGGGACCTGAGTCTTTTCATCTGGACACTGAGACTCATTCAAAGTTGGTGAGTACTTTGTCTTCTCTACTATTATTTCAGGGCTTTTTAAGGACTATGGTCTTATTGGAACACTTTCATGTCAATTGTTCAGGCCACACTCTGCCCATGGCTACTCTACAGGACGGAAAATGCCTGCCTTTTGGCTGAAAGTTAGTACCATGGCTGGAATGGTAAGAAGATCTAGAAACGTGATGTCCTCTCTTTATTCCTGTCCTTATACAAAGATGTTTGTCTTGGGCATGGGACAGTCACCTAAGTCACTAGGATGGCTACTAATCTTTTTTTTTTTTTTCATTTTTTTAATGTATATTTTTGAGAGAGACAGAGACAGAATTCGAGTGGATCAGGAGCAGAGAGAGAGGGAGACACAGAATCCGAAGCAGGCTCCAGGCTCTGAGCTGTCAGCACGGAGCCCAACACAGGGCTCAGACTCACAAGCTGTGAGATCATGACCTGAGGCGAAGTCAGACTCTCATCTGACTGAGCCACCCAGGCACCCCAGGATGGCTATCAATCTTAAGACTCTCTTGTGAGGTTTCCTCCTCATTGGTCTAATGTGACCCCCTCCACATCTCTGGTCCAGCCATTTCTGGTCATGAGATCTCCACTCAGAGTCAGCCAAAACCAGCACCTGATTGAATTAAAACCCAACCAGACACCATTTCCTAGGGAAGTTGGCTTTAAAGACTACATGTCTTGGAATGTTACTTAGATTGTGATGGATTTTTATCTTTACTGTTTTCCATCAATTTCCCCTGCTAACTACTTAAATTACAAAATCAGGTAATTTTCCCTTGTAAAACTTTTCTAGTATTTTCTATGGATTAAAAATGGCAGATCCTTCATGGCACAGCATAGTATTTTGGTCCATTCACTGACACCCATTTGTAGCCTAGGATGCATTGCAGAAGTTGGGGGATGCTGGCACTCCCTCCTACAGGACCTTGACAGCAAGCAGAGTGATGATCAATAGAGATTTCTTTGAAGGGACACCTTGGGTCACTTTGACACCAGGAATCTTTGATATATCCTGAATGTGGGAAGCCACCCAGAGGTGGGGAGGGTGGATTTTCTTGGTCAAGGACCTTCTCTAGCCATCTTCTTCAGTTTCCAAGGACTCTCCCTTGGGATTCCTTTTAACCCACTGGAAACAATATGGATTACAACGTTTAAGAAAAGACTGATCTCTTCTGTAACAGTGCATGACCTCAATTTGATCTATCAGTTTGATCTCTTTTGTAGGAAACATGGCAAATTGACAGAGGTACCTAGGTCCAGACCTTCATGGCTCTAAATCAGGACCCAAACCTAAAGTCCTCTTACAGAATGAGTTTGGTCAGTAACCAGACTGATAAACTCCCTCCTGATATTTTGGATGATAATTGTCTAAATAAGCTTCCTAAATCCAGGTTGCTGGAGGAAACACAAGCCATCCCTAATGAAAGGAGCATTGACCATCTCTCACTGTTATTCCTCCTAATAGATGTAGGGGCTTCTCCCCCATTCATTTCCCAGGTTAATGGTTCTGATAATTGGAGCCAACTCTCTCTGGTTAGTTTATCTTGGGATGAGGACTTTAAGGAAAATTCCCAAGCAATTGCCAAAACTTCCTTTGTTTCAGGGATATTCCCTGACTTCTGTATCTGACATGGACTGCCTATATTTTCACTTGTTGGCAGGAAAAAAAACATGGCATCTGTTCATCTGTCCAAACTGATGAATTTTAGAACTTTCTCTGCCCTCTGACAGCACTTTCCCTTATTTTTCCTTCCCCCACCCCCCACTTCTATTTCTGTACCACCTTGGGTGTGGCCTGCATAACTGGCTCCTATTCCACCCTCAGTACCTCCAGCACCATTGGTTCCTCCTTCTACCCTTGCTGTCAAGGAGCAAAGAGCACCCTCTTGGACTTATATCACCCACTTCAGATTTCCCCACCAGTGCCCACAGGTAGAAACTGACAATGGGAAACAAATTGACTGTCTTTTAAGCAGACCCAGATGGAACAAAATTCAGTATTTAAACTAATTCAAGTTTTTTGGTTTAATTAATATTGACATATCTAGAGTTATCCACATTAAGTATGAAATTTTATTCTAATGAAGTGTACTGCAGGTCAAATAAGCTCATGTTATTTGTGTTGCAATTTGTTAGCAAAAAGATGACTTAAAATGATAGTTAATTTTGTCTGTCTCAAAGTTTTCATGGGTAATTGTTAAGATAGTCTTTCTTCAGTAACCTGAAATTTTAAATCAGTGCTGAAGCACTGATTACCGAACATAGGTTTGTTCTTTTGACTTCTCATTGCAGAGAAACTAAGAATATTTGAGTTTGTTGGAAAATGTGTTTTGTGCTTAAATGTATTCATAAATTTGCCATCTAAAGAATTCTGGTGCAACAGATTACAATTAGTTACTACTTAGTTTTCACTGGAGGCTAAGATTTCTGAGAGTTAAAATTCTGTTAAATGTAATTAAGATCAATGGAAATTAGGGAAGAAACTCTGTATGTAGGAAAGCAGGAGATGTGTAAGAAAGATGTAAGGAATGGGAACACATTTTTGTTGAAGGAAAAAGAAAGTAATTTGTCCTAGAATGAGACTGGTTATTTCAAAAGAAAATGCTTAGGACAAAATGTAAATGCAAAGGAACGTTGTAGAAAGTTTGTGAAGAGGAATCTTTGAAAAAGGAACTTTATGCATGGTCAGGATAAACTTTGGTTGAAATAAGTGGATTTTAAAAGTACACTGGCATAAAATTGAAATTCTGCTTTCTCTCTGTTAAAAAGACAAAGTTTTCTTGGCTTGTTGGTCTGCTCTTGATAAGAAAATGTAAACAAAGTTGTTTTCTCTTTCCTTTGCCTCTGCAGAAAAACCAGTTTCTATTTTTGTCTTTATCAGGTCTTTGATGAGCTGTAATCCTATTTAGGCATGTGCTTTAAAACTTTCTAAGGTTTCAACAAACTTCTCTAAGATTTAAAATTATGACTGAAGTCTCCAACTAATTAGACTTGTTAATTTGGTATGTTATGTTCTGGTACAAGGTCATCACTCAATATTCTAATTATTGACATTTTCTGTGTCACAGAAATAACTGGATCTCCTTGTAAGATTCTCAGATCATTAACAGTGCCCATTTCTGAGTTTTTTGTCATTTGTAATTGTTCTTATTCTTTTGTGAAACATGTTTCATTTTCAAGGAGATTCAAAAAGGGCTTTTGACAAATATAGGTATTCAATATCTTTAAGATCATAGAACTGAAATGGGAAAGAATTTCCAGAACTGAAAAATCTACATTCAAACTAAATAAGAATTAGTAACACGGGACTAAATGAACTGAAAAAGATGATTATAGTTTTTGGGACTCTTGTTTAAAACATTGCTGGTTCTCTAATGTTTGCTCTTCCATATTAAGAAAACTTTCTCTTAAGATATCTATGACTGGGGCCCCTGGGTGGCTCAGTCAGCTGAGCATCCAAATCTTGATTTCAGCTCAGGTCATGATCTCAGGGTAGTGAAATTGAGCCCCGTGTTGGGATCCATGCTGAGTGGAGCCTGCTTAAAATTCTCTTTCTTCCTCTCTCTTTCTGCCCCTCCCCTGTGTGCATGCTCTCTCTATATATGTAAACAATTTTTTTAATTAAAACAATAAAAAAGACATCCCATGATTTATAAAAATATGATCAAGTATTCATTTGTGAACAAATTGAAGCATTTAACTTTTCTCTCTACCTGACCCTCTAAAATTCAGAAAAGTCTCAGTGAGTATTCTTTCATTCATGGTAATCATAGTTATTTACATATGTTCAATAAGAATCTGTTCTCCTTGAAACAGGACACCATTGGAAATATTGGTTATTTTACCAAGACTTTGACTGGAATATCATACTTGAGAGACACGGATAGAGTCACATATGATTAGGCAGCTTTACGGAACTGAGATTGACTTTAGAAACAGAGAGTCAATAAAGCCCCTTGGAAATGTTAACCTGATACCTTGCTTACAGAGTTCCCATAAGCCTTACCAGTAAAGAATGTCACTACCTGGCAGGTGCAGGTACATCAGGATATTTTGGGTACCTCGAGAAGAGGAATTTGCCCAAATCTACAGGTGTTGCAGGCATGTCTGATGGCAAGTACTTGGGCTGGCTTCTGGCCTAGAAAGGCTACTAAAAGTTCAATCCAGATTCCTATTGAAAAGTTGCAGCAAAGCAGACATTAAAAAATCTATATGGTCAATCACTATTCTTGCTGAGCTTACGTAAATAACTAGGCCAAGTTTTTTAAAATTGGACTTGTTTTGCAAATGAATTAACCTTGATTTGGTTATCTCCAGAAATGAGACTAATTATAGAGAGAAACTTACGTTTCAATAACACACCTTTGTGAATATTAATTTCTAGTTCTGATTATCTTTGAATGTTATTTGCCTAAGCTAGGCAACTTGAGCCAAACTTCAGAGAAATTGCCACAATAGCTCATGTATAGACAATCTTCATGTTTGTTATTCTGGGAGGATAACAGGATCCCATAGATATATATTTTTTATTTGAACAGCTGGAAAAATGAGATTGATTCCCCAACAGTTGTATAATTCAACTATCACCTTGACCAATTCTGTGTGGTTGGAATGACAAAATCACTCCTTAAAAGCTAGAGTGCACCCCACTCCATGGGATTAACTATGAACTTGTAGAATGATGGACAACCCCAATTTCCTTGTGATTGGACCAGATAATGAACTTAGGGATGCCCATATTCCCAGACAAGTCTTCTCCCATTTGCCAGTGATTCCTCATAATTAAGATGTTGGTAAGGCTAACCATCAAAAAAAAAGAGGGCTTCTTGATAGTTTTATCACTTAGCCATATTTGTCCTAGGAGCTGCTTCGATTGCTATCAAATTGCAAATAGAAGCTTTAGCCAAGCATACAGCAGCCTTTTTAAGTAAACCCAACTTCTCAGTATATACTGGATGGAATATATCAAATCTGGGATAGATATTTATGGCTTACCCCCACAACTGGACAGTTAAGTCAGAAAGCAATTCTATGCTAGAAACAAAAAACCGTACTTACAATACATGGACAGACCGCACATGGCAGTTAGGATAGCTATCATTAGAAGTATGCTGACAAATCATTGCTCTCCAGGCCACTGATTGATTTGCTACTGACTGAACAAGAAGGCCTACACTTAGATGGCTGGTTCGTAATGGGACCCAATGGCTATGTGGCTCTAACTTGTGGCCATGGCTTTCTCCAGGTTGTATACTCCTCTGTACTCTGGATTCTGCCTGGATGCATGGACACATCATTAAAACCATTACTAACACAGCCAACCTTCCAAATTTAAAACAATAGTGGACACATTCTGTTTTTCATTGGTATGACCCCCTCGCATCTATCTTTATTCCCTCTTCAGGACTGGAGGATTTGGTTTGGCACATGAAACTCTCAATAAGTACACAGTCAAAGCCCTAAGTGACACTGAAAATAGCATTTCACTATCAAATATTGAAGTAACACAAATGTGTTTTACTTCAGTTTTACAAAATAGAATAGCATTAGATGTTTTAGCTGCTGCACAAGGTAGCCCTTGTGCTTTCATAAATGCAGAATGCTGTGAGGGCACCTGGGTGGCTCAATTGGTTGAGTATCTGACTTCGGCTCAGGTCATGATCTTGCAGTTCTTGAGTTCAAGCCCCACACCAGGCTTTCTGCTTTCAGCACATAGCCTGCTTTGGATCCTCTGTCCCCTGTCTCTGCCCTGTCCCCACTTGTGCTCGTTCTTTCTCCCTCTCTCTCAAAAATAAACAAAAACATTTTTTTTTAAAAAAGCAGAATGTTGTGTATACTTTCCAGATTACCATATTTCTGGATTTCTAATGGACATAAACACTCAAATTGGTGCTTTAACTGATCCCTCTATTTCCTTTAATGATTGGTTAAACTTCTGGACTAGAGGAGGATTTTTGTCAACTATCAAAGGACCCTTATTCAGGCTTCTTTTTTTGTTGTTATTTTGATTTTGTTTTGCTATTTTCTCCCATATCTCTTCACCTGGTGCTGAGACTCCTTCGCTACCATAACTTCAAGCCAACAGATAATCCTTTCTACTCAGGGAGATCCATACATGTGGTTTTCCTTGGATTCAGCTGTCTCTGCCTTTCATAACTCCTATATACATAAGTCCTCAACTGAACAATATTGACCCATAGTTTGGGATATCTCTATGCTCTGATTCAGCAGGAAGAAGTTACAGAAGTCAAGACCTTCCACCATCAGCAGCCTTAAAGATTTAAGGGTCAAAATTGGGGGGAAAGATATGATGAATAAAGGCAAAAGAAAAAAAGTTAAACTTCCTTATAACTTACAGCCCAATTACAAGCACTTGTGACAGACAGAGTGACCTTCCTCCAGGAACTCAACTGCCTCAATGTTAATACTTTGCTAAAGGCAAAAGGCAACCCTAGCTTGACATTAGTCCAACCTCCAGGATCCTGTAAGTCTCCTTGAATGTATGAAAATCCTTTGGAAACTTCTTTATCTCTACCAGCCTCCAAGATGTATGTTTGCAATCATCCTCCAAACAGTTGGCCCACTGATACACATCTGAAGGGTCTCATGACTAAGGTTTTACTAAGACAGTGTTAAATGACATTTTCCTAACAACAGCTAGTGCCTCAAGGTTCTGGAAACCTTGCTTCCAAATTCCTTAGAGACTTTCGCTGTCCCTAACCCCCTCCTTGAAAGTACATAATCAGCTGCTTCTCACAATCCCAGTGAAGCTCTTTCTGCCCATGGGTCCTGTCCTTGTGCTTTAATAAAACCACCCTTTTGCACCCAAATCATCTCAAGAATTCTATCTTGACTGTTTGCTACTGAACCCTAACATTTCATATCATTGTGGACCTAGTCCCATTGACTTTTAGGACTGGGTGTTTTGAGGGCCTGTCCCTCAAGTGGAAGTCTTTTTTTTTTTTTAATTTTTTTTTAACATTTATTTATTTTTGAGACAGAGAGAGACAGAGCATGAACGGGGGAGGGTCTGAGAGAGGGAGACAGAATCTGAAACAGGCTCCAGGCTCTGAGCTTTCAGCACAGAGCCCGACACGGGGCTTGAACCCACAGACCGTGAGATCATGACCTGAGCCGAAGTCGGCCGCTTAACCGACTGAGCCACCCAGGCGCCCCTCAAGTGGAAGTCTTAATAGCTGTAAATACCCAAGGATTTCAGCTGGGAATCCTGAAAGGCTATAGGAGGATGTGTAAAGTAAAAAATAGAAAAGCTGTTACAAAGACCAAAATCATGCCTTCAATCACCTCAATTCCTGGATTGGGATATACTGGATATACCCCTACTGAGTTACCTTACAGAACCAAATGTAAATCATTTCTGAAGGAAGATCAATTATCTCTGCAATTTTTCCTGTACTATTCTGACATTGAATAAAAAGTATGACACAAACTTGAAGACCATCAAAAACCAAGGAAAAATCAAACAATAGCTATAGACCACAGGCAATGACAGATATTGGAATTAAACAGAGGCTTTAAAATAACTATGAAAGGGTTTTTTTTGAAAGTTAAGTTTCTAAATTGGTAATTAGATGGAAAATCTTAATAGAGAACTTGAATTCATGTTTATGTCTTCCAAGACTATTTCCTATACGAACATCCTTGAAAATATAGATCTTATAAATTTGTAGAAATGTCATTGAGAATTGTTCCCTGACAAAAATATCCACACTAAAAAACGGAGAGTAAAACGATAATCTCAGAAGTAGAAGAGAGAAAAGATGATGAAGCAATATTTGAAAGACAATGGCTGAAAATATTTCTATAACTGAAGACAGTGTTTCATATTCCAGAAGCTCCACACACCTGCAACAGAATTACAAAAGAAAACTACTCTATGTATAAAATGATCAAACTGTTGGAAATTAAAGAAAAAGATAAAAGCTTAAATGCAGGAGGAAACAAAAGACACCTCCCTCGGAAGATGGCAAAGTAAGAGTATCTCAAGCTCACTTCAATCCATGAACCTAGATAATAATCACATCACTGCAACGAACCCAGAAAATGACTTGAAGCCTGGCAGACCAGACTCTTCAATCACACAGAGGAAGCCACATCAAAAATGGGGGGCACCTGGGTGGCTCAGTCAGTTAAGCATCTGACTTCAGCTCAGGTGATGATCTCATGGTTTGTGGGTTTGAGCCCCACATAGGGCTCTGTGCTGACAGCTCAGAGCCTGGGGCCTGCTTGGGATTCTGTGTCTCCCTCTCTCTCTTCCCCCTCCCCCATTTGCACTCTTTCTCTGAAAAATAAACATTAAAAAATGGTAGGAAGGTTGGAGACCCAGTTGGGAACCAAACTCCCAATGAGACTAACCACAAATAGGAGGAACACCACCAGCACACAGAGAAGAGAGGAACAGACCCCACTCCAGGCATCCCAGACACAGGGGACCTGCACTCAGAAGATGATTCTCCACGGCACTTGGCTTTGAAATTCAGCAGGGCTTTAGTTCACAAGTTTTTACAACCAGCAGTGCTTAACTCAAAAATCGGAGGACTCAGCTCTGGGAGAGCCAGAGAGTGATAGAAAACTTTAAGAGTTCCCACTCTTAAAGTGATAGCCTAACAAACAACCTGCCTACATACAGCATAGAAGCAGAAGTCTGAAAAGCCCTGCAGTATATATATGAAGATTCATTTACTAATCTCAGAATGGTGCTGGAGGGGCAGGAATGTTTAGGAGAATTCTCCAAGGAAAAGGAGCTGCTGGGTACCATTTATCTCCCACCCCCACCCCAATCCAGCCTAAATATCTGGACAACTGCAGGAACCAGTGCAAACACTTACCACAGAGCTTGCTAACATCATATGCCCTGCCCCCATGTTCTCCTGTGGACTTGCCTCATCCAACCGTCTCCACCCGGCAAGAGTCCCTTCATATTGGTGCATGGTGCATCTCATTTTACAAGCAGCCCTGAAAGTGACCAGCACCACTCCAAAGTGAGTCTTGTCCTAGGGAGAGGGAAACATAACCACACATACCAGTTCAACTGCAGCCCCAACAGTGGTTTGGGAACTGAAATCTGATCTGACTGCTGGACTTGCCCACCAACAAAAACTCACAGGGGCAGCTCAAGGAGACAGCCCTGCATTTCAGGATCACTGCAATCCCAACAGACAAACTAGAAAAATAATGCCTGCTCTGACTTCAGGCTCTGTCCACCAACTAAAAGCTCTCAGGGGACAAGGCAAGGACAGCACCCTGGAGTTTGGTGTAACTTCATCCCTGGCAAATGAGCTGAGGGCAGACATCTGGTCTGACCCAACTGGCAACCCCAGACTGGACATGTAACAGCATGGGGACCAAACTTACCCACAAAAGGCAAAGGGGGCCATTGCAGCCAAATGAACTGAAGGCAAATGCACACAACCACAGTAGTACAGTGCACACAAACAGGTACACCTCTGAAGTGCATGGTCCTGTTGAACAGGGGACATTACATTACAGGTCTTTACAGGACTTCTTCATAAGACCACTACTTTCAAGATCAGAAGTATATAAGTGGCTTTCCTAATACATAGAAACAAACAGAGACAGAATTAAGAGGCAGGGGAATATTTCCCAAATGAAAGAACATGATGAAATCACAGCAAAAAGGCTAAATGGAATGGAGATAAACAAATGCCTGATAGAGGATTCAAAGTAATTGTCACAAAGATACTTGCTGGATTTGAGAAAACAGTGGAGGATCTCAGTGAGAACTTCAACAAAGAGAAAAATGTAAAAAAGAACCAATCATGGATGGTTCATTTCAGCTAACCTCAATAACTGCAATTAAAAATACATTATAAGGAATAAATAGTAGAAAAGAGAAAGCAGAAAAACAGATCAGTGAGCTGGAAGACAGAGAAATAGAAAGCAACCAAGCTTAACAGCCAAAAGACCAAAAACAAAAGAATAAAAAATAAGAATAGGTTAAGGAAAATCAGAGACATCATCAAGCATAATAATATTCACATTGTAGGGATCCAAGAAGGAGAAGAGAGAATAAAGAAGGAAGAAAATTTATTAGAAGAAATAATAGCTGAAAACTTCCCTAAACTTGGGAAATCCAGATCCAGGAGGCACAATGAACCCCTAACAAAATCAACTCATGGAATCTACAGCAAGACACATAGTAATTAAAAAGGCAAAAAATAGTGATAAAGAGAATTTTAAAAGGCACAAGAGAAAAAAAAATACAATTACATACAAGGGAAACCCCATAAGGCAAATATTAGGTAACTGAACCAGCAGTATATAAATAAAACATGAACCTAATAACATCATGAACCTAATAAAAGGTTAATTTAACATGAAATAAATCAGTGTTGAATACAAAACTAATATATCAAAAAATACCTTATATTTCCATATACTAGCAATATTTACAAAATTAAGTTTAAGAGTGGGACACTAAAAAAATAATAAATAAAAAATTTTTAAAAATTAATTTTAAAAATTATAGCATTTATAATAACATCAAGGAAAATATTAAATTCCCAGACAGAAATCTAACTAAAGATGAACAAGACTTCTACACTAAAAGCCACAAAATATTAAGAGAAATTTAAAATGACATAGATAAATGAAGACTGAATAGTATAAAGATATCAATTCTTCTAAAACTGATCTATAGATTCAATACAAATTCAATAAATTTCCTAGGTTTTGCGTGGGTGTGTGTGTGTGTGTGTGTGTGTGTACAAAATTAACAAATTAACTTTTAAATTGAAATAAAAATTCAAAGAGACAAAAATAGCTAAGATAGTCTTGAAAAAAACAAGTGATTAGAAATTATGCTGCTGGAAATTAACTGGTTGCCATGACTTACTATAAAATTATAGAAATTAAGAGAGCTTGATACTGACAAACAGCTAAACAAATAAATAGACCAAATGGTTAGAATAGAGTGTCTGTAATCATACCTACATGTAAATGAACACTTAGGACAAAAGTGACATTGAAGATTTGAAGGAAAGGAATTGGGCCAAATGTATATCCAAATGGAAAAAATATAAATGTTGACCTCTACTTCATATCATATTCAAAAATCAATTCCAGGTAGATTGTAGATTTAAGTATGATCTGTAAAATGATGTCTGTTCTCTTATGTGTTTTATTTTGGGATATTTTCTCCATTACATCTTTCTTCTCTAAATGAAAGACTTTGAAGGTGAACAACCATACCATGGGGTCTTGTCCAAGTACTCTTATTTATTTCTAACAAACTTGTTTAAGAGAGAGCTGGTGGAGACATTAGAGAACACATGGGAAGAACTAGTAAACTTCCTTCAAAACTTAAAGAATAGAAATACCTCCTTCTGAAAAAGAAAAGAGTCATTGCAAAATATTTGTTCTTATGTTTTGTTCGTTTAAATAATTCTTATATTAAAATAACATATTTAAATTCATATATATGAATACACTTTCTGCTGTTTTTGTTATGAAATAATCCAGTTGTTCCAGCAGCAATAGATTAGAAAACTATTATTTCCTTCCACCATTAAATAACATTGTCTTCTTTGTCCAGAATTATTTGATTATAAATATGCAGGTCTATTTCTAAACTCTCTGTTTCTTTTATCTATATGTTTGTCCTTACACCAACACCACAGTGTCTTGATTACTGTAGTTTTTATAGTGAGTCTTGAAATCAGTTAAGGAAGCCTTCCAAATTCATTCAAAATTATTTTGGCTCTTCTGGGTCTTTTGTTTTTTCATATAGATTTAGTATCACCTTGTTAATTTATACAAAAACAAAACAAAACACTTGCAAGTATTTAGATTGGGATTACATGGAAACCACAGATTGATTTGGGGAGAATTGAAATCTAAACAATATTAAGATGTCTACTTCATGAAAATAGTATATCTCTCCATTTATTTAGGTTTTTTAAGATTGCTTTCAGCTATGTTTTGTATCAGTGTGTAAGTCTCACACATATTAAATTTATTTCTAGGTATTTCATATTTTGAGCACTTAGGGTAAATGATATTTTTTAAATTTTCAATTTTTCTCTTTTTATTGAGATATAACTGACATGTAACATTATATTAGTTTCAGGAACACAACATAATGATTCAATATTTATATATAATGTGAAATAATCACAAGTATAGTTAAATCCATCACCATATATAGTTATAAATTTTTTCTTGTGATGAGAACTTTTAAGATCTACCTTTTCAACAATTTTCAAATATATAATACAGTATGATTAACTACAGTCACCATGTACATTATATCCTCATGACATTTATTTTATGTCAAGTTTGTGCCTTTTGATCTCTTTCATCCTTTTTGTCCACTCCTTTTCCCCCACTTCTGTCTATCACCCATCTGGTCTCTGTATCTATGATTGATTCTTTGGTTAGTTGTTTTTGTTTTTGTTCAGATTCTACATATGAGTAAGATCATATAGTATTTGTCTCTGTGTCTGACTTATTTAACTTAGCATAATTCCCTCAATATTCGTCAATGTTACAAATGGCAAGGTTTTATTCTTTTTTAGGGATGAAAAATACCCCATTTTTTTTCCCATTCATCTGTCAATGGACACTTAAATTGTTTCCATATCTTGGCTATTATAATAATGTTTCAAGGAACATGATGGAACATATATCTTTTTGAGTTGTGTTATTTTCTTTAGGTAAATAGAAGTGAAATTACTGAATCATAATTGTAGTTCTATTTTTAATTTCTTTAAATTTTTTTACTATTTATTTTTGAGAGAGAGAGAAACAGAGCTTGAGTGAGGGAGGGGCAGGGAGAGAGGGAGAAAGAATATGAAGCAGGCTCCAGGCTCTGAGCTGTCAGCACAGAGCCCAACATAGGGCTTGACCCAACTAACTGTGAGATCATGACCTGAGCCAAAGTTGAACACTTAACCACCTGAGCCACCCAGGCACCCCCATTTTAAATTTTGTAAGGAACCAACATGATGTTTTCCATTGCAGCTGCAACAATTTACATTCCCAACAATACACAAATTTTCCCTTTTCCCCACATCCTTGCCAACACTTATTTCTTATCCTTTTGATATTAGCATTATAACAGGCATAAAGTGATATCTCATTGTGTTTGTAATTTGCATTTCCATGATTAGTGATGTTGAACACCTTTTCATATACCTGTTGGTCATCTGTGTGTCTTTGGAAAATGTCCATTCAGATCTTCTGCCTATTTTTTAATTGGATTGTTACTTAGTTTTATGAGTTCGTTTTATATATATATATATATATATATATATATATATATAATATCACAAAGCTATGGTGATAATGCTAGCTTTATAAAATTTATATATATATATATATATATATATATATATATATATATATGTGTGTGTGTGTGTGTATAATGTCTATCCTTATACCAATACCATAATGTCTTGAATACTGATAGAATGTATATATAACCACATATCAGTTAAATGATTTGCAAATATTTTCTCCCATTTGATAGGTTGCCTTTTCATTTTGTTGATTTTTTTTTTGCAAAAGATTTTTAGTTTGATAGAATTCCATTTGTTTACCCTTTGCTTTTGTTGTCTTGGTTTTTAGTGTCAAATCCAAAAATTATCACCAGGACCAATGTCCTTATCACCTATGTTTTCTTCTATGAGTTTTATGGTTTCCAGTATTATATTCAAGTCTTTAATCTATTTTGAGTTTTATGTATGGTGTTATATAGTGGTCCAGTTTCAGTCCTTTGTGTGTGACTGTCCAGTTTTCCCAACTCCATCTATTGAAAAGACTGTTATTACCCATCATATACTTGGCTTCTTTTGGTCATAAGTTAATTGACCATATAAGCATGGGTTTACTTCTGGGCTCCCTATTATCTTCTTTTGATCTGTGTGCCTGTTTTTATGTCAGAACCATACTGTTTTGATTACCATAGCTTTGTGATATAGTTTAAAATAAAAAAAGCATGATGCATCCAGCTTTGTTCTTTCTCAAGATTACTTTAGCTAATTGGAGTCTTTTGTCATTCCATAAAAATTTTATGGTTGTTTATTTCTTTAAAAATGCCATTGGAATTTTGATAGAGATTCCATTGAATCTATAAATCCATTTGAGTAGTCATGGACAATTTTAAAATATGGATTCTTCCAATCCATGAGTATTGAATATCTTTGCATTTATTTGTGTCTGCTTGATTTATTTCACCAGTGTCATAATTTTTCAAGTATGGGTCGTTCACTTCCTTGGTTAAATTGATTCCTACATATTTTATCCTTTTTGATGCAATTATAAATGGAATTGTTATCTTAATTTCTTTGGACCGCTTCATTATTACTGTATAGAGGCACAACATATTTTTGTATATTGATTTTGTATCCTGCAACTTTTCTGAATTTGTTTATTAGTTCTAATAGTTTTTTGGTGAGATCTTTAAGGAGTTGTATATAAAATATCATATCATGCACAAATAATGGCAGTTTTATATCTTCCTTTCTGATTTAGATATCTTTTATATCTTTTTCTTGACTAATTGCTCTGGCTAGGACTTCTAAAACTGTGGGGAATAAAAGTGGTGAGCGTCAGCATCCTTGTCTTGTCCCTGATCCTAGAGGAAAAGCTTTTAGCTTTTCACCATTGAGCATGATGTTAACTATGGGCCTGCCATCATGGCCTTTATTATGTTGAAGTATGTTCCCTCTAGATGCACTTTGTTGAAAATCTTTATCATAAATGAATGTTGAATTTTGTCAGATGATGATTTTTCTGCACTTATTGAAATGCCCATATGATTTTTCTTATCTTCATTTTCTTAATATGGTGCATCACATTTATTGACTTGCAGATGTATCCTGCATGGGAGTGGCATGGCACTTGTTCCCTGAAATAAATCCCATTTGATCATGGTACATGATCCTTTTAATATATTGTGAAAGTTTGTCAGCTAATAATTTATTGAGGATAATTGCATCTGTGTTCATCAGGGATATTGGTCTATAATTTTATTTTCTTATAGTGTCCTTGTCTGGTCTTGGTATCAGGATAATGCTGGCTTTATAAAATGAATTTGGAAGTGTATTCATCTCTTCTACTTTTTGGACCAGTTTGAGAGGAGGTAGTATTAATTCTTCTTTAAATGTTTGGTAAAATGTACCAGCGAAACCATCTGGTCCCGGACTTTTGTTTGTTGGGGAGGTTTTTGATACCAATTCAATCTCCTTACAAATAATCAGTCTACTCAGATTTTCTACTTGTTCCTGATTCATTCTTGTGAGGTTGTAAATTTCTAGAAATTTATTTATTTTTTTATGTTGTGAAATTTGTTGGTGTATAGTTGTTTATACTTCTTTCCATTTATGTGATTTCACTTGGAATTTCTGGCCTTATTTCTTTCATTTCTGGCTTTATTCATTTGAGTCTTTTCTCTTTTTTCTTTGTGAGTCTAGCTGAAGTTTTGAGAATATTTATCTTTTCAAAGAACCACCTCTTAGTTTCATTAATCTTTTCTATTGTCTTTCTAGTCTTTATTTTATTTATTTCTGCTCTTTTATAATTTCCTTCTTTCTACCAACTGTGTGCTTTGTTCTTTTTCTAGCTCCTTGAGGTGCAAAGTTAGGTTGTTGGACATTTTTCTTGTTTTATACTATAAGCTTTAAACTTTTTGTAATATTTATTTATTTTTGAGAGAGAAAAAGAGACAGAGACAGAGAGAGAGCATGAGTGGGGAAGGGACAGAGAATCTGAAGCAGACTCCAAGCTCTGAGCTGTCAGCACAGAGCCTGATGTGTGGCTTGAATTCATGAGCCATGAGATCATGACCTGAGCTGAAGTTGAACACCTAACCAACTGAACCAATCAGGCGCCCCTATAATGTAGGCTTTTTACTGCTATGCAATTTCTTCTTAGAACTGCTCTTGTTGCATCCTGTAAGCTTTTGTACATTTTATTTCCATTTTCACTTGTCTCAAAGTATTTATTGATTTCTCTTTTGGTTTCTTCTTTGACCCATTCGTTGTTCAGTAGCATGTTGTTTAATCTCCACCTATTTGTGAGTTTTCATTTTTGTTCTTATACTTGAATTCTAATTTTTACTGTTGTGGTTCAAATGTTCTGTAAACATCTGTTAAGTCCTTCTTAATGTGTCATTTAAGTCCAATGTTTCCTTATTCGTTTTCTGTCTGTGGATGTGAGTATTAAAGTCCCCTATTACTATTGTATTGTTATCTGTTTCTCCTCTTAGGTCTGTTTCTCCTCTTAGGTCTGTATTGTTATCTGTTTCTCCTCTTAGGTATGCAAATATTAACAAACAGAACTTTGTTTCTTATTACAGTCTTTGGCTTAAAATCTAATTTTTCTGATATAAATATAACTACTCCAGCTTTAGTTTGGTTTAAGATGCATGGAATATCTTTTTCCATCTCTTTATTTTTTTGTCTGTGTTTGTCCTTACATCTGAGGTGAGTCTCTTAGAGGCAGCATATAGATGTATCTTGATTTTTTAATCCATTCAGCTGCCCTACATCTTTTGATTATAGAATTTAGCCCATTTATATTTAAATAATTATTGGTAGGTATGTATTTATTGCCATTTTTTAAGTTTATTTCTTTTGAGAGAGAGAGAGAGAGAGAGCACACATGAATGAGGAGGGGCAGAAAGAGAGGGAGAGAGAGAATCCCAAGCAAGCTCCACACTGTCAGTGCAGAGCCCAATATGGGGCTCAGTCTCATGAACTATGAGATCATGACTTGAGCCAAAATCAAGAGTCAGATGGTTAATCAACTGAGCCACCCAGATGCCCCTATTTCTTGCCATTTTGTTAATTTTTTTCTCTATTCCTTTCTTCTTCTCTTGCTACTGATTCCTTAGTGATTTGATAATTTTATGTAGCTATATGCTTAGATTCCTTCCTCTTTCTCTTTTGTATATAGGTTTTTGGAGTTTTTTTGTTTTTGGGGGGTTTTTTATTTGTTTTTTTGCTCTGTGGTTACAATGAGGCTTATATAAAACAACTTATTTTATAAGTCTATTTTAAGTTGATAAGAACTTATCTTTCAATGCCTTCTAAAGTTCTACCCCTCAGACGACAGCAAGAAGACGAACTTTGAGATTTTTTCACAGAATGACTGGGTGACTCAGTCAGTTGCTTCTAGGCGTGCTCTTGGTTTGGGGGGGGGGGAGGGGTAGCTAGTTAAGAACTTTTTCTTCATTTGTTACAATCCTGTGGATCATTGAGCATAAGCCCTGCTGGGCACTAGACCCAGGCAATCTAGAGGGTCCTCTGAGTGGAGCCACAAACATCAGGTACCAGATGTGTGTACAAGCTTCCTTCTGGGAGATACTGGTAAGCTTAAGCATGGCTTAAGGAGGCTTAAGGAGAGTGCAAAGATGGTATCTGCCAGCATTTGACTACAGAGAGTATTTCAGCAGGTCCCTAGATATGTGTTAAATTAGATGCCTGCCATTCAGGTTGATCCTTTAAGATAAGCAAATAAGACTCCTTCACAGAAAGTCTGGGTGCTTTCCAGATAGCTGCCCATGCACTAAGCCCTGGAATAGGTGAGTCTTCATGTGTGAACTTTTAAAAAACTGTTTCTCAGTTCAATGTAGTTCTGTTGGCTTTCAAAGATAGATGTTTTGGAGCCTCATTTCTCCCAAATATCTTCCCTCATGATTAAAACCTTTCATCTCATAATGTTGGGTCATTGGTTCCCAGATAGTCACCCACATGTAAATCTGTTTATCTCACTCATTCTTACTGGAGCTGCTCCTTTACAGAAATAAAATAATTCAAGATGTAAAAAGCTCTGTTGGGAAGCCCTGTTCCTATAAAAAGTTTTGAGTGAACTTTCCCAATCTCTTTTGAATGGAATCCAGACAGATTAAAAGTGTCAATTATATTTTTGGCACCATGATTTCATTTTAAATTAAGCAAATATACATTTAATTGATAAGATGGGTTGATTCTTTTTTACCTTTTAATATTAGTTATAAACTAGTATTTTAACTGGTTTAATTTAATTTAATTATATTATCTTTAGGGATCCTTATTTTAAGGGTACAGGTCTTAAGTGTAAGGGTGTGTGATATGGGCTTCAAATATTTTTGCTCTTCAGGATGAAGTTTGGGGTTTTGAGTTCCCTCCTTTTGTGGGTTGCTATATTGGGGATAATGGTTTATGGCAAGATTGTGTCTCAGCCTCTTCCACCTGCTTCAATAGGTTTTCTTTTTTTTCTCATTTGTCTGATGTGTAGGAGTTGCTCAGCTAGTTTGGTGGGGGGGAGGTGGTTTCAGAGAAAATTGTTCCATATGTAGCTATAGATTTTGTGTGTCCATGGGAAGAGGTAGGTTCAGTATCTTCCTACATTGTCATATTGAACCAGAGCCCCTAAATTTTCCTTTTCTAATTGTTTGCTGCTAGTATGTAGAACTATAAGTAATTTTAGTATATTGACTTTGTATCCCCTGGCCTTACTAAAGTCATTTATCCATTCCAGTAACATTTCTGAAGCTTCCATAGAATTTTCTTTATACACAACCATCCCAGTGAATAAAGACAATTTTCTTTCTACTTTTCCAAATTATGTGGCTTCCATTTCTTTTTCTTGCCTTATTGCATTAGCTAGGCCCCCCAGTATAATGCTGAAAGAGAAATGATGAAAAGGGATGTCCTTGTCTTGTTCCAGATGTTAAAAGGAAAGCATTCAGTCTTTTTCAATTAACTATGATGTTACCTCTAAGATTTTCTTAGTTGTCTTTTATCAGGTTAAGGAAGTTCCCTTCTGGTGCTTGTTTACTGAGAGGTTTTATTTTGTTTTTATCATGAACAGATAGATGTTGAATTTTGTCTAGATCTATTGAAATGATTAGGGGGGAGGGTTCTCTTGTATTTTGCTAACGTGTTGAATTACATTAATTAATTATTGAAAACCTAACTTTGTAATTTGGGGATAAACCCCATTTGGTCATGATATATTGTCCTTTTGATATATTGCTTGATTTTAGTTGCAAGCATTTTGTTACAGATTTTTGCTTCTTCTATATATGAGGGACATTGGCCTGTGATTTTATTTTCTTGTAATGTGATTGGTTTTGGAATTAGGGCAGTGCTAATCTTATAACATGCATTGGGAAATGCTCTGTCCTCCATTTGTTTTTGAAAATTTTTCCATAGGATTGTAATTTTTTTCAGTATTGTATAGAATGTATCAGTGAAGCCATCAAGTCTAGTTTTTGTGGGAAATTTTCAAGTTGTAAATTCTATTATTTGTTTATTTATTTATTTAAAAATTTTTTGACATTTATTTATTGTTTAGAGACAGAGACAGAGCACAAGCAGGGGAGGGACAGAGAGAGAGAGGGAGAATCTGAGCAGGCTCCAGGCTCTGAGCTGTCAGCATAGAGCCTGATGTGGGGCTCAAACCCATGAACCTCAAGATTATGACCTGAGCCAAAGTCAGACACTTAACCAACTGAGCCACCCAGCCACTGCTATTTATTTTTTAAATGTTTATTTATTTATTTTGAGAGAGAAAGAGAGAGATAGAGAGAACAGGGGAGGTACAGAGAGAGAGAGAGAGAGAGAGAGAGAGAGAGGATCTCAAGCAAGCTCCACACTGTCAGCACAGAGCCCAATGTTAGGCTTGATCTCATGAACCTTGAGATTATGACCTGAGCTGAAATCAACAGTCAGACACTCAACCAACTAAGCCACCTATGTGCCCCTATTTTTTATTTATAAAGGGCTATTCAGGTGATCTATTTCTTTTTGAGTCAGTTTTCATAATTTTTATTCTTCAAAGGGGCAAAATTTTGCCTCTTTCATCTACATGAAATTTTGCTAAACTATGGTTCATGTATCAAATCTGGCCCATTTAGGGCCAATCTAGCCATACCCATTTATTCATGTGTTATCTATGTTTGTTTTTGTAATAACAGGGTTGCATAATTACAATAGAGATTATAGGGCCAAAAGCAGAAAATATGTATTATACTGGGTTAGAGATTTAACTAGGGCACTTCTAAAGTGTCCTGCTGTTAGATAGGCTCCAAAGGAAGAAATACACAAGTGGATTAGTGGTGGATTGTATTTTCCCAGTTTAAATGGCAGGAATTACAGATATCCTTTCTCATTAATTTTGTCCTATACAATGAATAACACCATCACAAATAGGCTGTTTTTCCTAATGTGAGGATAAAGTCACCCAGAGGCAGTATCCCATTCTGCCTTGGTGCTTTTTATAGCCTTCAATTTGAGTATGGATAGAAGTTGTACGTAACTCTGGTGCTTGTCTTAGTTTAATGTAGAGATCCAGTTGCATATGGATTTAAGTGTTACGCTTTAAGAAGTTGGGTGTGCCCCAAGGCTTCTAGCTTCTCTTGGAACCTACTGACAGGGGACATCTGCCATATAGAACAATGGCCTGGATGGGTCATTAAGAGAAAAATCCAGAGCTTCTCCCTTTGATTTCTGTGACTAACAACTCAGATTACTTCCTATGGAAGATACATTGTTGTGGTTTAGGGAGGTGAATTGAATTAAGATGACAGGGGAAATGCCATGGTGTAGAAAAGGGAATAAAATCGTAGTCCTCCGACCAAGACCTGACATGATATGTTAACTATTCTTGAGAAGCTGATGGACAGCACAAGGCATATAAATTTTCTCATGATTTTTTATGGCAGTTCTGGCTCTACTTTTTCTATATTGTCCCATGATACCAAAGAAACCACAGTTAGGAGAAATTCTAGTAGTTGAAACTCCTCATGATTTTGAGTCTGTAGTTTGCTTTTATCAGAAGAGCTAAAGATTCTGGAATTTTCATTTTGTAGAGTACAATTAAAATATAACTCTTATTCTTTAATAAAATAAATATTCTATTGTAGTTTCCAAAAAATTTTAATAGAGCCACTGTATAATAGCTAGCAATTATTTACAGCAAATGTACAAAGCATTTGACAACAAGTCATCTCATTCAATCTCACACCAATCCTAGGATGTGGTTAATATTATTGTCCCAATTTTATAGATGAGGAAATTGAAGCACGAAGGCTAATTAACTTGCCAAAGACAATAGAAAAGTTCTGGTCTACCTGGGGCCTGCAATTTGGGCTGCTCAGCTATGGAGGGTGGTCCTAAGGCCTTTGGGTGAAAACCAATGATGAATAAAAAAGTCCATCCAGAGAATCACAGTGCCTGATTTCATCAGGGAGTTTGTGACCCAGCTCAGGGGATTTAACCTCTCCATGTGTCATTTTCGTTTTTAGGGAAAATGCAGATGATTTCTATTCTTATCTACTTCTGGAGGTGCCATGGTAGCACCTGATCTGATACGCCAGAAAGTACTTTTGAAGTGCATGGAGACTATAGCATACAGGCATTGTTGTCATTGGGAATCATATGTGGGCCATCAAAATACTACAACCCTAAGCAAGGACATTATATGATGCCTTCTATATGTTAAAGTTCAGGTTACCTCAGTTCTTCCCTTTAAAAGCACAAGCAGTACTCTGTGCATCATTTCAGCAACTCTTTATACTACAGTATATGCCATATATAGAGATCCCACAGTTTCAGGGTTTTTAAATCTCCGTTTACCCTGCCTGGACACAACAGTGTCAAAGGTGAGGCAAAGGGCGAATCCACTGACATTAATTCCTTTTACTAAAACCTTGTTTGACTTGTGATTTTTTCCCCTACCTACCACAGTATAGTGCATTTAACAGGTTCACTCTAGGTAAGCATGGTTTTCCAGAGTGGATGCCCCTCAAAGAGGGAGGACCCATATGTAACATTTGTTGGAAGGGTTGATTATTAAATAGAAACTTCTAACATTTACTAAGAGTTACCATGAGCCAAGCAGTATTCTAAGTGCTGTAGATAAAATAACACTATTCTAACAGAATTTTCTATTCTGATAGAACAACCCTTCAAGTGGATGTAATTATTATCCCCATTTCATACGTGAAGCAAATTAAGCATGTGAGAATTAAAGAAGTTGCCCAAGGTTAGTCTGAGGCCCTGTGTCCATTCTACCCCTTTATTTGTAGGTTTTAGAAACACTGAGGTTGATATTGCATGGGATAAATAAATAACCATTCATTCCCTCCACACACATTTACTGAGTACCCAAGATTGTCATGCAGCATTCTAAGAACTAGAGACAATGCTAAATATTAAGGGTTCAAATATGAAAGTAATATAGTTCCTTCCCTCAAGGACTTTACAGTCCATTGAAGGGGAACATAAGTAAATGGATGATTATAAATACTGTAAGTACTGTGATAGAAATACCAGATGGCTTAAAAGGGACAATGAACATATATTGGGTCATCAGAGAAGGCTGAAAGAATGTGTACCTAATCTGAGCCTTAGAGGAGAAAGAGTAATTGGCAGGGCAAGGAATGGATGGGTGTTCCCAGCAAGAAGAGTAACAGGAAGCAAGAGATGAGAGAGCATAGTGAATGTGCAGGGCAAGAGTATTTGGAATGGCAAACCGCAGGGTTGGATCAGAGAAAAGAGGGCGAATGGCAGTCAATGAACTAGAGAGGTAGGCAGAGGTCAGGTCGTGGAGGGCCTCATACATGGAATCATGGGCAGCTGGACATCATCATGTAGGTAAGGAAGTGCCATGTTTAAGGACGGTTGTGGGAATGGATGGAGGGTAGGCAAATGGAGACTAGATAGTAAGTTCAAAGATCACTGTGGCAATACAAGTTAGAAGTGATGAGAGAGAAATCCAGTGCAGTACAAGTGCACTGGGAGGAGAATGAATGGGAGGAGAAGAAATTGTTTTGGATTTCTCAACCTTGACACTACCAACATGTTGAGTCAGATATTTGTTTGTTTTGAGGGGCTGTCCTGTGCATTATAGGCTGTGTAGCAGCATCTTGGCCTCTACCCGCTAAATGCCAGGTAGCAGCATCCTCTCTAGCTGTGACAATCAAAAATGTCTCCAGACATTACCAGATGTCTCCTGTGGTCAAAACTATCCCCCAGTTGAGATCCACTGGTTTAGATATGCTGGTATTAAAACAAAATCAACTGGACTTGGATGTATGGACAAAGTGAGGGAAAGGATAGTCAAGGTTAACTTCAGGGTGCCCACAATGACAAACTTAGCAAAAGAATAGGTTTGGTTTGGACACATTGAGATACTTGTGGGACTCCTAATGGAGAGGCCCAAGAGGTAATTGGATGGGTGGGTCTGTGCTCAGAGGAGAGATCTTGGTCTAAGATGCAGATTTGAGAATTATTTGCATAGAGATAGGAGCAGATGAGATCACCTACGGAGACTTACGGAGTGAGAAAAGCATGAGGCAGGAACTTTGGAGAGAACCAAGAAGAGTTAATGGCGGTAGAGGATTATTAAATTGCCATTCCAATTCTCTTCAGTGAAAGGGAAGATAAAAGAGAAGCATATAGCACTGTGTCCTTTTTAATCAGTAACGAAGATCTTGGTATCCTCTATGACCAAAGTGGAAGTTAAAATTAAAAAAAAAAAAAGTGGAGGGGGAATCAGGAAAATTTTCATGATTTGCATGAGATGGATAGTTTTCCTGCTACACAGTCTTAAATGCATCATTTGCTGAATTTATTTTGTCTCTGTGCTTGCAGTGCAAAACTAAGACAAAACCCAAAGACCCTTAAAGAGCCTCATAGTTCTATTACAGTGAATGAATACTTAGAAATGCGGGACTGAATTGAAAAATCCATCATGCATTTATTAGCGGGGTTGTTTCACTACCTTGTCATCAGTGTTCAAAAACAGCACTGCAACTGAAGGCTCAGGGGAAATACAGAAGCTTTATACACAGACATATTCTTTAGCTTTTGATAAGGTTCTAGTGTGATAATTCTCGGAGAAAATAAAATGTCATGGAGCTATGGACAAAAAGAGCTTATGGGATAGAAAGCTAATCCAATAACAGGAAATAGCATCACTTTTGGCAGGAAGGTCAGATGAAGTGGGAAGATAATTTCCTGCAGGTGACAAGATTTCCATAGAGTCGCCAAGCTAATTGCCTACAATGCCAATTATGGTGAAAAGCCTTAGTCTGGGGCAATAGCTACTTGTCAGGAACTCAATGTTGAAAAAAGGCCAGATGCTTTGGGTAAACAAGTGGTTACCTGAATGTGAGTTTAGATACCCTTGTGAAAAACACTAACTCTTTGAGCCAACGGTGTGTTAGGGAGACCCGCTCCCAAGTAATGTGCGTCTTCCTGAGGGCCTGATGACCAAACTGGCACACCTGTTCAAAATGAAACTTGGACACACTGCAGTTCCGTGTGTTGAAAGGGAGACAAACCAAATGAAGTTCTTGAAATCACTTCCCCATCTTACTCGCTTGTTAGAGGAGATATTTGCTATTTTTCTTTGGAACACAGGACCCTGATTGCCCGATTTCTAGAGGGAGCACTGCCTTTCCAGCTTCAGCCCTTCCTGCCTCTCCATCAACCTTCTCTCTCCCTCCCTTTGCCAACAGTGGAAAAGAAGTTAACAAATGGATCTAATTACCACAGTGGTTTGAGGCTTCTCAACTTTTTTTTCCCTTCCAGCTGTAAAGATGTCCTCAGACTGAACTTCACATTCAGAACTGCTGTCAAACTCTCACTTTAATGGGCACTTAAATTTAATGTCAAGCTGATGCCTGTGGAAGACCTTGATTAAATTTGCAAACAGTAGACTCTAACCAAGCCAGAACTTTAGAGCTGTCTCATTTTGCCTTTCAAGCTTAAATCCCAGAAGTTTTCTTTTCTTTGCAAAGAATTACAGAAGTTTGCTTGCAAAGACATTGAGTATCAGTAAGACAGCAAAGTGTAACAAACAAAACAACTCCGAATGCTTTTAGAGAGAGAAAAAATCCCTTGGCTTATTAAAATTCTATATGAATTAAAGATTTTTCCCATTGCTTTATTTTGCTCCCTCTCATTCAAAATCTATAACTATTCACTTTTATGACTCTATAATATTATAAAGCAGTCCTAAAAAGTTTATTTAAAATCTTCCTAGTGTTCTTTTATGCACATTGCAATTAAGAGTTTTATACTGTATGGGCACAGTGAGAAACATTATGGAGAAACAACATGAAAGAAATATGATAGAATCTCCACTAACAATGTCATTGTTTCAACCAGCTACAAACTTCCAGCCTGTGTCATTCTTCTGTTTCTTTTTTCCTCTCTGATAATCATACAGCCTCTTCTCTTTCCTCCTTGAAGAGGTAATAAAAAAAAGACTAGAAGTTAAAAGATCTGGAAGACTCATATTCTTTTTCATTGGCTACTGTTTTGAAAAGAGCCTGCTGGCTTTGATTTTTCTTTTGGGTTCTTCCTGCATCATCCAATTCAAACAGGTCTACTTTCAAAGAAAACAAATCAAAATTGTCAAGACCTGTGAAGCATGAAAAATAAATTGCTTTTTCCAACTCCAAAAAGCACCAGAAAGACATTAATTTCTATCTTCTTATATAAACCTCTAACCTCTATCCTCTAATCTATAGACTTCACAAAATATTTATATATTCTTCTGTATAATACATGACAGGATATCAAAACTTATTACAAAGAAATTGAACTTGTAATACAACTAATATTTAAACTAGTGTTATTTTGGGGTTTGACTAGACATATATAAAACATTCAAGTAGGATGACAAATTCTTGAGGCTGACAGTATAAAATAAATAGTAAACTAAGATACATCTACCGTGCTGTTAATGGCTCTATCCTTTTAGCTGGTGGGAGCACAGGCTTCATAAAAGAAAGAGAACTTGCAGCTGTAGAAAAAGATTCTTGCAAAATGTTGCCAGATATGAAATATCTTGTCATAATATTTCTCATTGAACTACAGCAGTGAGACTGCTTCTAATATTTTCATTTAAAAAAAATACAACAGAGGCCTACATTCTATGCTTGGCTTTCTAAAACTAACCTAATTCTGTGGTTAAAACAGCCCCATGTAGCATTTGTTCTTAACATTAAAAAAAAAAAAAAAAAAGACTTGCGGTTTTGCAGTTCATGGATAAAGTGGTAGTCAGTCATCAGATTCCTGTTGAGAACTATAAATGGTAAAAGGAATAGCAGATGGTTTCAGAAGGGAAAGATTTATAGCGGTAATTTGCAGTGGAGTAATACTATTTTCTGAACTAGGTAATCATAATTCACAAAGACAAGTAAAGATTCAGATAGTATCTCATCTAATGATATGTTACTAATATTCCAAGAAATCTCTCAGCGGCTTAAAATAAAAACTCAGCCAACATTTTTAGGTTCTGGTGATCTGATGCTGTTTAAAACCTTTTCATATTGCCATAGCTTTTTACAGAATTTAAAACGTGGTGCTTCTAACAGTCCCGTCTTCTGAATACAGTATCCTCTTTTTAATTTAGGTAGTATCTGGGGCTCCTGGGTGGCTCAGTCGGTTGAGCGCTAACTTTGGCTCAGGTCATGATCTCGCAGTCCATGAGTCCGAGTCCCATGTCAGACTCTGTGCTGACAGTTCAGAGCCTGGAGCCTGCTTCGGATTCTGTGTCTCCCTCTCTGCCCCTCTCCTGCTCATGCTCTGTTTCTCTCTGTCTCTCAAAAATAAACAGAAATAAATAATTTTTTAAAACCCTGCAGTAATGTCTAATTTCTTGTGATGACACTTTTTATTTATTTACCTTTTAATTGAAGTATAGTTGATATAAAATATTATTTTCAGGTGTACAACATAGCAACTCAAAAATTCTGTATATTACTCAAAGCTCACAAGAAGTGTGATTGCCACCTGTCACCATACAATTTATTACAATATTATTGACTATATTTCCTATGCTGTACTTTTTATTCCTATGACTTTTATTCCTATAACTGGAAGTTTATACCTCATAATCCCCTTCATCTACTTCACCCATCCCTCCACCCACCACCCACTACCCTCCTCCCCTCCAGCAACAACCAGTTTGTTTTCTGTGTTTATGAGTCTATTTCTGTTTGTTGTTTGTTTATTTGTTTTGTTTTTAGACTCCACATATAAGTGATATATGGTATTTGTTTCTGTCTCAGTTATTTCACTTAGCATAATACCCTCTAGGACCACCCTTGTTGTTGCAAATGGCAAGATTTCATTCTTTTTTATGGCTAAACACTACATCCTCTTTATTTAACTATCAGACACTTAGGCTGCCTCCATATCTTGGCTATTGTAAATAATTCTGCAATGAACATAAGTGTGTATATATCCTTTTGAATTCATGTTTTTGTATTCTTTGGGCAAATACCCAGAATGAAATTACTGGGTCATAGGATATTTCTATTTTTAATTTTTTGAGGAAACTCCATACTGCTTGCCATAGTGGCTACACCAATTTGCATTTCCACCAACAGTACATGAGGATTCTTTTTTCTCCACATCCTCAACAACACGTGTTATTTCTTGTCTTTTTAAAATACTAGCCATTCTGACTGGTGTGAGGTCATATCTCATTGTGGTTTTGATCTGCATTTCTCCAGTGAGTACTGATGTTGAGCATCCTGTCATATGTCTCTTGGCCTTCTCTATGTCTTCTTTGGAAAAATACCTATTGGGTCCTCTGCCAATTTTTAAATCAGATACTAGTATTAACATTATTTTTGTTGGTGTTTGTCTGGCTTCTTATAGTTTGTATATTAACCTCTTATTGGATATGTCATCAGCAAATATCTTCTCCCATTTAGTAGGTTACTTTTTTATTTTGTTAATGGTTTCCTTTATCATGCAAAACCTTTTTAGTTTGGTGTAGTCCCAATTATTTATTTTTGCTTTTGTTTACCCTGCCTGAGGAGACAGGTCCAGAAAAATATTGCTGAGGCCAACGTCCAAGAGATTACAGAATATTTTTAAGGTATCATATCTCACATTTAGTTCTTTAAACTATTTTGAGTTTATTTTTGTGTAAGGTATAAAAGAAGTGGTCCAGTTTCATTCTTTTTCATGTAGCTGTCCAGTTTTCCCAACACCATTTAGTGAAGACACTATCTTCACCATTGTATATTCTTGCCTCCTTTGTCATCAATTAATTAATGATATAAATGTGGGTTTATTTCTGGGCTCTCTGTTCTATTGATCTATAGGGTCCAGTTATAGGGTCTGTTTTTGTGCCAGTACCATGCACTTTTGATTACTATAGCTTTATAGTATAGTTTGAAATCTGGGATATGATACACATGCAGCTTTGTTTTTCTTTCTTAAGATTACTTTGGCTATTTGGGGTCTTTTGTGCTTCCATACAAATTTTGGTATTATTCTAGTTCTGTAGGAAAATACAATTGGTATCTGCATCAGATTCGTAGATTGCTTTGGGTACTATGGACATTTTAACAATATGAATTCTTCCCATCCATGAACAAGGGATATCTGTCCATTTATCTGTGCCATTTTCAATTTAATTCACCATTGTCTTATAGTTTTCAGAATATAGGTTTTCCACCTTCTTGGTTAAATTGATATGTAGGTATTTTGTACAGCTTGATACAATTGCAAATGGAATTATTTTCTTAAGTTTTCTTTCTGGGGGTGCCAGGGTTGGTTAAGTGTATGACTCTTGACTTTGGTTCAGGTCATGATCTCACGGTGAGTTTGAACCCCTCATTGGGCTCTGTGCTGACAGTGCAGACCCTGCTTGGGATTCTGTCTCCCTCTCTCTCTGCCACTCCCCTGCTTGCTCTCTTTCTTTTACTCAAAATAAATAAAAATCAACTTTAAAAAAAGATTTTCTTTCTGCTACTTCATTATTAGTGTATAAAAATGGAACCAATTTCTGTGTCCATCTTTACTGTATTTATTACTTCTAATCGTTTTCACTGAATCCTTAGGGCTTTCTGTATTGGTATCATGTCATCTACAAATAGTGACAGCTTTAATACTTCCTTACTAATTTGGATGCTTTTATTTCTTTTCCTTGTCTGATGGCTGTGGGTAGAACTTCCCAGTATTATGTTGAATGAAAGTGGTGAGAGTGGACATCCATGTCTTTTTCCTACTCTTAGAGGTAAGACTTTAAGACTTGCAACATTGAGTATAATGTTACTTGTGGCTTTTTCATACATGGCCTTTATTATGTTGAAGTGTGTTCCCTCTAAACCCACTTAGTTGAGAGTCTTTATCGTGAATGGATGTTGAATTTTGTCAGGTGCTTTTCTGCTTCTATTGAGATGATCATATGATAATTATTCTTCATTTTATTAATGTGATGTATCACATTGGTTGAGTTCCAAATGCTAAACCATCCTTGTATTCTTGGAGAAAATCCCACTTGATTGTGGTAAATGATCCTTAATGTATTGTTGAATTTAGCATGCTAATATTTTGTTGAAGATTTTTGTATTTACATTCATCAAAGGTATTGACCTGTAGTTTTCTTGTTTTCTCTTTTTCTTTTTTTTTTAAATGTGTATTTATTTTTGAGAGACAGCATGCGCACACAAGCAGGGGAGGGCAGAGAGAGAGGGAGACACAGAATCTGAGGCAGGCTCCAGGCTTTGAGCTGTCAGCACAGGACCTGACGCAGGGCCCGAACTCACGAACTGCGACATCATGACCTGAGCTGAAGTTGGATGCTCAACCAACTGAGCCACCCAGGCGCCCCTGACCTGTAGTTTTCTTATTTTGTTGTGTCTTCATCTGGTTTGGGGATAAGAGTAATGCTGGCCTCATAGAATGAATTTGGAAGCCTTCCTTCCTTTTCCTCTTCTGTTATTTGGAATAGTTTGAGAAGAATAGATATTAACTCTTCTTTAAATGTTTGGTGGGGTTTATGTGTGAAGCTATCTGGCCCTGGACTCTGTTGGGACTTTTTAAATTACTAATTTAATTTCTTTACTAATATTTGGTCTGTTCATATTTTTTATTTTTCTAATTCAGTATTGGAAGATTGTATGTTTCCAGGAATTTATCCATTTCTTCTAGGTTGTTCAACTTCTTGGCATATAACTTTTTATAGTAGTGTTTTATAATCCTTTGTATTTCTCTGTGGTGTCTGTTGTATCTTCTCATTCATTTAAGATTTTATTCTTTTGAGTCTTCTTTTTCTTTCTTGCTGAGTCTGGATCAAGATTTATCAATTTTGTTTTTCTCTTAAAGAACTCTGTCTTAGTTTCATTGATCTTTTCTATTGGTTTTTAGTCTCTATTTCATTTATTTCCACATTGACCTTTATTATTACCTTCCTTCTACTAACTTTGGGCTTTGTTCTTTTTCCAGTTTTTTTAGGTGTAAGATTAGATTGTTTGAGATTTTTCTTGTTTCTTGAAGAGGCCTATATTGTTATAAACTTCCCTCTTAGAGCTGCTTTTCCTGTGTCCCAAAGATTTTGTACCATTGTGTTTTCATTTTCATTTGTCTCCAGGTATTTTTAAATTTCCTCTTTGATTTCTTTGTTGACCCATTGGGTGTTCAGTAGCATAAGCACATTGCTTACCCTTCTGGTGTTGTCATTTTTCCAGTTTTTTTTCCCTTGTAATTGATTTTTCCTTGCAATTTTATTTTTCCTTAAAATTTATTTCTACTTTCAAACTATTGTGGTCAAAAATGATATGATTTTGATCTTCTTAAATTTATTGAGACTGGTTTCGTGGCCTAATATGTGATCTATCCTAAAGAACATTCTGTGTGTATGTGAACAAAAATGTGTAGTTTACTGTTTAGGGATAGAATGTTCTGTACATATCTGTTATCTGGTCTAATGTTATTCTATCTGGTTATTCAGAGACATTATTTCCATCTTGATTTTCCGTCTGGAGGATCCATCCATTGATGGAAGTACATGTTAAAGTCTCTTACTATTATTGTATTACTGTCCAGTTCCTCCCTTTATGTCTGTTAATATGTGCTTTATGTGTTTAGGTGCTCCAATGTTGGGTGCATAGATATTTAAAATTGTTACATCCTCTTGTTGGATTGATACCTGTATCATTATGTAATATTTCTCTCTGTCTCTGGTTATAGTCTTTGTTTTAAAGTCTATTTTGTCTGATATAAGTGTATAAGCCATAAATATTATATATATAAGTATTGCTACATATATATATATATATATATATATATATATATATATATATAGTTACTCCAACTATTTTTCTTTTTTCATTTGCATGAAATATCTTTTTTTATCGCTTTACTTGCAGTCTTTATTTGTCTTTAAGTCTGAAGTAAGTCTTTTGTAGGTAGTACATAGATGGGTCTTGTTTTTTTTTTCTTCTGTTTTTTTTTTTTTTTTTGTCCATACAGTTGCCCTTAATCTTTGGATTGAAACATTTAGATAATTTACACTAAAGTAAATATTAATAGATATGGACTTATTGCCGTTTTGTTAAGTACTTTCTGCTTGTTTTTATAGTCTTCTCTTATTCCTTTCTACTTTTCTTAACTTCCCCCTTGTGATTAATGACTTTATTGGGGTTATGCTTGGATTCTTTTCTCTTTATTGTGTATCTATTATAGGGTTTGATTTGTGGTTACCATGAGGTTCATATATAGCATTTTAAGTAGATAGCAGTCTACATTAAGTTGATGGTCACTTAAGTTTGAACACATTTAAAAAGCACAACTTTTTTACTCCCCACTTTCATGCTTTAAGTATATGATATCATATTTACATCTTCCATTTTGTTAATACCTCAACTATTTTTTGATATGATTGATTTTATTACTTTGTCTTTTAACCTTCTTATTAGCTTTATAAGTGATTGATCTACTACCTTTACTGCATGTTTGATTTTATCAGTAAAATTTAATGCTTTCATAATTTTCTTCTAGTTATGCTCTTTTCTTTTTGCTTAAAGAAGTCCTTTTGGGGCATCTGGGTGGCTCAGTCGCTTAAGCATCTGACTTTGGCTCAGGTCATGATCTTGCAGTTGGTGAGTTTGAGCCCCATGTCAGGCTCTGTGTTGATAGTTCAGAACCTGGAGCCTGCATCAGACTCTGTGACTCCCTCTCTCTCTGCCTCTCCCCACCTCGCACTCTATCTCTCAAAAATAAACATAAAAAAAAAAAAGAGGGATGCCTGGATGGCTCAGTTAGGCATCCACCTTCAGCTCAGGTCATGATCTCGCAGTTTGTGGGTTTGAGCCCTGCGTTGGGCTCTGTGCTGACATCTCAGAGGCTGGAGCCTGCTTCAGATTCTGTGTCTCCCTCTCTCTCTCTCTGCCTCTCCTCCATTCACACTCTGTCTCTCTGTCTCTCTCTCAAAAATAAACATTAAAAATTTTTTTTTTAAAAAGAAGTCCCTTTAACATTATTTGTAAGGCTGATTTAGTGATGATGAATTCCTTTAACTTCTGTCTGGGAGATTCTTTATTTTTCCTTCAAGTATAAATGATATACTTGCTGGGTAGAGTATTCTTGGTTGCAGGGGTTTTTTTTTCCTCTTAGCACTTTGAATATATCATTCCACTCCCTTCCGGCCTGCAAAGTTTCTGCTAAAAAAAATCAGCTAATAGCCTTATGGTTTCCTTTGAACATAACTAGTTGCTTCTCTCTTGCTTCTTTTAAAATTCTCTCTTTAATTTCAACATTTAATTATTATGAAACTTAGTGTGGACCTCCTTAGGTTCATGTTGTTAGGGGCTTTTGTGATTCCTGGACCTGGTTACTGTGTCCTTCCCTAGATTAAGGAAGTTTTCAACTATGAGTTCTTCTTCAGCTATTATTTCTTCAAGTTTTCTGGCCCTTTCTCTCTCTCTCTCTCTTTTCCTGGTAACTCTACAACATGCAATTTTTAGTATACTTGATGTTGTCCCAGAGGTCCTTTGCTCTAACCTCAAACTTTTTTCTTTTCTCTATTTCCTGTTGAGCTTGAGTGCTTTCCAATACCCTGTAATTCAGATCACTAACCCATTCTGAATCCTCTAATCTGTTGTTGATTTCTTCTAGTACTTTTCATTTCAGTTATTGTATTCTTCCACTCTGATTGGTTCTCTTTTATATTTTCTATCTCTTTGTTGATGTTCTCACTGAGTTCACCTTCTGTCAAGTCTGGGGAGTATCTATATGACCATTCTTTCAAAATCTTTTTTTAATTGAAGTATACTTGACATGCAATGTTACTAATGTAACAACATTAGTTGCAGTTGTGTAACATAGTGATTCAATATCTCTAAATGTTATGCTATGTTCACCACAAACATAACCACCCTCTGTCTCTAGACAATGCTATTACAATATCATTGACTATTCTCTATGATGTACATTTTATCCCCCTGATTTATTCATTCCATACCTGGAAGCCTATTATCTCCCACTCCCTTTCATTCATTTTCCCTTCGCACCAGCACCCTCTTCTCTGGCAACCATCGGTTTGTTCTCTGTCTTTATGGATCTGTTTCTGTTGTTTGTTTATTTGTTTTGTTTTTTAGATTCCACATATGAATGAATTCATTTGTTGTCTTTCTCTGTCTTGACTTATTCTACTTAGCATAATACTCTCAAGGCCCATCCATGTTGTTTCAAATGGCAAGATCTTATTCTTTTTTTATGACTGAGTGAGATACCATTGTGTGTGTGTTGTGTGTGTATGTGTGTCTGTGCGTGTGTGTGTGTGTGTGTACACCACCTCTTCTTTATCCATTCATCCATCAGTGGATACTTGGGTTTCTTCCATACTGTGGCTATTATAAATGATGCTACAATAAACATAGGGTTGCATATCACTTTTCAAATTAGTGTTTTGTATTCTTTTGGTAAATACCCACCAGTGGAATTACTGGATCATATGGTACTTGTTTCTTTTCTTTTCTCCCCCCCCTTTTTTTTTTTTGAGGAAACTTCATTCTGTTTTCCACAGTAGATGCACCAATTTACATTCTCACCAAGAGTATATACATGGGTTCCTTTTTCTCCACATCCTTGCCCATATTTATTTCTTGTGTTTTTGATTCCAGCCATTCTGACAGGTGTAAAGTGATATCTCATTGTGGTTTTGATTTGCATTTCCTTGATGATTACTGGTGTACTCCTCTTTAAATGTTTGATAAAATTCACTTGTGAAACCATCTGGTCGTGGATTTTTATTTATTGGGAGTTTTATGATACTGATTCAGTTTCATTACTGGTTTGTTCATATTTTCTACTTCTTCCTGATTCAGCTTTAGAAGGTTGTATGGTTTCTAGGAATTTATCCATTTCTTCTAGGTTGTCCAATTTGTTGGCATATAGTTTTTTCTTTTTTTTTTTGTAATATGTTTGAAGTATTCTTTTATTATCCTTTGTATTTCCATGGTGTCCGTTGCTTAATTTTACTTCTTCTCTTTTATTTGAATCCTTTCTCTTTTTTTCTTGATGAGTCTGGCTAAATGTATTTCAATTTAGTTTTTCTTTTCAAAAATCTAGCTCTTGGTTTTATTGATCTTTTCCATGTCTGGTTTTGGTGTCATTTACTGCTGGCCTCATAGAACGAATCTGGAAATTTTTAGTTCTTATGTCATTTATTTATGTTCTGATCTTTATTATTTCCTTCCTTCTAATAAACAGGGGCTTTTTTAAAAAGTTTATTTAAGTAATTTCTGTACCCATTGTGGGCCTTAAATCCACAACCCTGAGATCAAGAGTCTCATGTTTCTCTGACTAAGCTAGACAGGCGCCACTAAAGATATTATTTTTAAGTAATCTCTTTACCCAATGGGGGGCTCAAACTCATAACCCCAAGATAAACTTGGGCTTTGTTTATCCTTCTTTTGCTAGTTTCTTTAAGGGTAAGTTTAGATTATTTATTTGAGATTTTTCTTGTTTCTTGAGGTAGGCCTATATCACTATAAATTTCTCTCATAGAACTGCTTTTGCTGTGTCCCAATTATTTTGGACTATTGTGTTTTCATTTTCATGTGTCTCAATGTATTTTTTTTACTTCGTCTTTGATTTCTTCCCTGACCCAGAGGTTGTATAGTAGCATGTTGTTTAGCCTCCACGTGTTTGGGTTCTTCCCCCGCCCCACCCCAAATTTTTCTTGTGATTGATCTCTAGCTTCATACCATTTGAGAAAAGATACATGATGTGATTTCAGTCTTCTTAGACTTCTTGAGACTTGTTTTGTGGTCTAACATGTGATCTATCCTGGAGAATGTTTCATGTGTACTTGAAAAGAATACGTGTTCTGCTGGTTTTGGATGGATAGTCTGTATAGATCCGTTAAATCCCTCTGGTTTAATGTGCCATGTAAAGACTTTGGTGATTGATATTCTGCCTAGATGATCTATCCATTGATGTAAGTGGGTTGTAAAGTCCTCTACTTTTATTGCATTACTGTTAATTTCTCCTTTTATGTCTGTTAATATTTACTTTAGGTGCTCTAATGCTGGGTGCTTGGATATTTATAATTGTTATATATATTTTATTTGTATATATGTTATATATATTTGTATATATATGTTATATATATTTTATTTATTTATATATAATTGTTATATATATATATATATATAACTGTTATATATATATATATATATATATATATATGTCATTATGTAATGCCCTTCTTTGTCTCTAGTTACAGTCTTTGTTTTAAAGTCTATTTTGTCTAATATAAGTATTACTACCCCAAGTTGTTTGTTTGTTTGCTTCCATTTTCATGGAATATCTTTTTCTATCATTTTACTTACAATCTTTAGATTTTTTTTAATCCATTCTGTCACCCTATGTATTTCAAAAGGAGCATTTAGATATTTTACATTTAAAGTATTATTGATAGGTATGATAGGTGTTACTGAGAGATATTTTCATTTTGTTCATTGTTTTCTGGTTGTTTTTGTAGTTTTCTGTCCCTTTCATCATTTGCTCCCTTTCCTTATAATTGATGAATTTCTGTAATGTTATGCTTGAGGTTTTTTTTTTATTTTAAATTTTTGTGTCTCTGTTTCAGATTTTCAGTTTGTGGTTAACATGAGGTTCATATGTAATATCCTAAGTATATAGCAATCTATATTGATTGATGTTCACTTAAATTTAAATACATTCTAAAAGAAACTTTTTACTCCCCAGTCTTATGCTTTATGTACATGTTGTCATATTTTTCATCTTTTTATTCATAATTTTCTTCTATATGGTCTTTTCTTTTTCACTTAAAGGAATTCCTTTAGACTTTTTTTTTTTTTTTTGCTGTCTCAGTAATGGAAAATGAGAGTATGGTAGTGAATACATCCAAGTCACTGCCTTTATTGAAGCGTACACATAACAAATTCACAAAATCGAATTCACCTAGTATATTGTGCTATGAATTTCACCAAGGTAATGGTCAATATTATAATTACATATTTGTACAAATGCATTCTGTTTTTCTTTTAGATAGTAGAAGTGTTAGGTGAGATTAAAATAAAACGTTTCATACATTTATATTAAGATTGACATTCTGAAAATTTTGCTAATTTACTTTCTTACTCTGCCATGCAGGATATGTTCAACTAAACATTGCTCCTAATTTTATGTCATATTATGATGGGCCATATTTCTAAACATTTTGCTGTAGAACAAAGCCTCTAGCATGGCCTCCAGGGACTCTCCTCCTGCGATTCTGGCTGTTGGATAATCCCCTCCCCTTGAGTGTATTCTGGACCTGGTGACCCACTTCCCCAGCTGATACCTTAATTTCAGACTTGTGAGTTACCCTGAGCAAGATGACCAAGCCAAGTACAATCATTTAGTTTTTGGTTTTCAATCCTATAAGTTGATATTTGTATATATTGCAAAACAATCACCACAATGCGTCCCACTAACATCCTTCACCATATATTGTTGTTTTTTTCTTGTGGTGAGAACTTTCAAGTTCTACTCTCTTATCAACTTTTAAATATGCAGTACACTGTTATTATATTAACTATAGTCACCATACCATACATTACTGCCTTGTGACTTATTCATTCTATAACTGGAAGTTTGTACCTTTGACCTTCTTCACCCATAAGTTTTGTACAGACAGGTATTTTTTAAAATTATCTTTAGATTTATTTTAAAAGTTTAACTCATGCATACTTATTTATATTTCTGTTTCATGAATGTTTTAAATTAAGTTTTAAATTTTAATTCCAGTATAGTTAATATTCAGTGTTATATTAGATTCAGGTGTACCATAACAGTGATTCTACAATTCTATACATTATTCAGTGCTCATCATAGTAACTGTACTCTTTAAACTTCATCACCAACATCACCTATTTCACCCATCTGCCCATGCACCTCTCCTCTGACAACCATCAGTTTGTTCCCTAGAGTTAGGAGTCTGTTTCTTGGTTTGTCTCTCTCTCCTTCTCTTTTTTTTTCTTTGTTCATTTTTTTTGTTTCTTAAATACCACATACAAGTGACATTATATTGTATTTGTCTTTCTCTGACTTAGATTATACTCCCTAGTTCTATCCATGTCATTGCAAATGGCAAGATTTCATTCCTTTTAATTGCTGAATAATATTCCATTGTATATATCTACCACATCTTTATCCATTCATCTATTGATGGACACTTGGGCTGCTTCCATAATTTGACTATTATAAATAATGCTGCAATAAACATAGGGGTGTATGTATCCCTTTGAATTAGTGCTTTTGTGTTTTGTGGGCATATAACTAGTTGTGTGATTTGTGGATAATAAAATAGCCTTATTTTTAATTTTTGAGGAACTTCCATACTGTTTTCCACACTGGCTGCACCAGTTTGCATTCCCACCAACAGTGCACAAGGGTTCATTTTTTTCCACATCCTAACCAACACATGTTATTTCTTGTGTTTTTGATTTTAGCCATTCTGGCAGGTGTGAGGTGATATCTCATGTAGTTTTTTATTTGCATTTCCTGATGATAAGTGATGTTGAGCATCTTATCATGTGTCTGTTAGTCACCTGTATGTCTTCTTTGCAGAAATGTCTATTCACGTCTTCTGCCCATTTTTAATAAGATTACTTATTTGGGGGTGTTGAGTTGTATCAGTTTTTTATATATTTGTGACAGTAACCCTTTATTGTATATATTATTTGCAAATATCACCTCACATTCAGTACATTGCCTTTTAGTTCTATTGATTGTTTCCTTTGCTGTGCAGAAGCTTTTCATTTTGATGAAGTTCCAATAGTTTATCTTTCCTTTTACTTCCCTTGCCCCAGGAGAATTATCTAAAAAAATGTTGCTATGAATGATATCAGAGAAATTATGGCCTATACTCTCTTTTAGGAGTTTTATGCTTTCAGGTCTCACATTTAGGTTTTTTTTGTTTGTTTTTTTGTTTTTTTCAATATATGAAATTTATTGTCAAATTGGTTTCCATACAACACCCAGTGCTCATCCCAAAAGGTGCCCTCCTCAATACCCATCACACACCCTCCCCTCCCTCCACTCCCCATCAACCTTCAGTTTGTTCTCAGTTTTTAAGAGTCTCTTATGCTTTGGCTCTCTCCCACTCTAACCTCTTTTTTTTTTCCTTCCCCTCCCCCATGGGTTTCTGTTAAGTTTCTCAGGATCCACATAAGAGTGAAACCATATGGTATCTGTCTTTCTCTGTATGGCTTATTTCACTTAGCATAACACTCTCCAGTTCCATCCACGTTGATACAAAAGGCCATATTTCATTCTTTCTCATTGCCACGTAGTACTCCATTGTGTATATAAACCACAATTTCTTTATCCATTCATCAGTTGATGGACATTTAGGCTCTTTCCACAATTTGGCTATTGTTGAGAGTGCTGCTATAAACATTGGGGTACAAGTGCCCCTATGCATCAGTACTCCTGTATCCCCTGGGTAAACTCCTAGAAGTGCTACTGCTGTGTCATAGGGTAGGTCTATTTTTAATATTTTGAGGAACCTCCACAGTTTTCCAGAGTGGCTGCACCAGTTTGCATTCCCACCAACAGTGCAAGAGGGTTCCCGTTTCTCCACATCCTCTCCAGCATCTATAGTCTCCTGATTTGTTTATTTTGGCCACTCTGACTGGCGTGAGGTGATATCTGAGTGTGGTTTTGATTTGTATTTCCCTGATGAGCAGCGACGTTGAGCATCTTTTCATGTGCCTGTTGGCCATCCGGATGTCTTCATTAGAGAAGTGTCTATTCATGTTTTCTGCCCATTTCTTCACTGGATTATTTGTTTTTCGGGTGTGGAGTTTGGTGAGCTCTTTATAGATTTTGGATACTAGGCCTTTGTCTGATATGTCATTTGCAAATATCTTTTCCCATTCTGTTGGTTGCCTTTTAGCTTTGTTGATTGTTTCCTTTGCTGTGCAGAAGCTTCTTAATTCATAAGGTCTAAGTAGTTCATTTTTGCTTTTAATTCCCTTGCCTTTGGGGATGTGTCAACTAAGATTGCTGCAGCTGAGGTCAGAGAGGTCTTTTCCTGCTTTTTCCTCAAGGGTTTTGATGGTTTCCTGTCTCACCTTCAGGTCCTTTATCCATTTTGAGTTTATTTTTGTGAATGGTGTGAGAAAGTGGTCTAGTTTCAATCTTCTGCATGTTGCTGTCCAGTTCTCCCAGCACCATTTGTTAAAGAGACTGTTTTTTTTCCATTGGATGTTCTTTCCTGCTTTGTCAAAGATTAGTTGGCCATACGTTTGTGGGTCTGGTTCTGGGGTTTCCATTCTATTCCATTGGTCTATGTGTCTGTTTTTGTGCCGATACCATGCTGTCTTGATGATTACAGCTTTGCAGTAGAGGCTAAAGCCTGGGATTTTGATGCTCCTGCTTTGGTCTTCTTCTTCAAAATTACTTTGGCTATTCGGGGCCTTTTGTGGTTCCATATGGATTTTAGGATTGCTTGTTCTAGCTTCGAGAAGAATGCTGGTGCAATTTTGATTGGGATTGCATGGAATGTGTAGATAGTTTTCGGTAGTATTGACATTTTGACATTATTTATTCTTCCAACCCATGAGCACAGAATGTTTTTCCATTTCTTTATATCTTCTTCAATTTCCTTCATAAGCTTTCTATAGTTTTCAGCATACAGATCCTTTACATTTTTGGTTAGATTTATCCCTAGGTATTTTATGCTTCTTGGTGCAATTGTGAATGGGATCAGTTTCTTTGTCTTTCTGTTGCTTCATTGTTAGTGTATAAGAATGCAACTGATTTCTGTACATTGATTTTGTATCCTGCAACATTGCTAAATTCATGTATCAGTTCTAGCAGACTTTTGGTGGAGTCTATCGGATTTTCCATGTATAATATCATGTCATCTGCGAAAAGTGAAAGCTTGACTTCATCTTTGCCAATTTTGATGCCTTTGATTTCCTTTTGTTGTCTGATTGCTGATGCTAGCACTTCCAACACTATGTTAAACAACAGCGGTGACAGTGGACATCCGTCTCGTGTTCCTGATCTCAGGGAGAAAGCTCTCAGTTTTTCCCCATTGAGGATGATATTAGCTGTGGGCTTTTCATAAATGGCTTTTATGATCTTTAAGTATGTTCCTTCTATCCCGACTTTCTCGAGGGTTTTTATTAAGAAAGATGCTGAATTTTGTCAAAGGCCTTTTCTGCATCTATTGACAGGATCATATGGTTCTTATCTTTTCTTTTATTAATGTGATGTATCACATTGATTGATTTGCAAATATTGAACCAGACCTGCATCCCAGGAATGAATCCCACTTGATCATGGTGAATAATTCTTTTTATATGCCGTTGAATTCGATTTTCTAGTATCTTATTGAGAATTTTTGCATCCATATTCATCAGGGATATTGGCCTGTAGTTCTCTTTTTTTACTGGGTCTCTGTCTGGTTTAAGAATCAAAGTAATACTGGCTTCATAGAATGAGTCTGGAAGTTTTCCTTCCCTTTCTATTTTTTGGAATAGCTTGAGAAGGATACGTATTATCTCTGCTTTAAACGTCTGGTAGAATTCCCCTGGGAAGCCATCTGGTCCTGGACTCTTCTTTGTTGGGAGATTTTTGATGACTGATTCAATTTCTTCGCTGGTTATGGGTCTGTTCAAGTTTTCTATTTCCTCCTGATTGAGTTTTGGAAGTGTGTGGGTGTTTAGGAATTTGTCCATTTCTTCCAGGTTGTCCAGCTTGTTGGCATATAATTTTTCATAGTATTCCCTGATAATTGCTTGTATCTCTGAAGGATTGGTTGTAATAATTCCATTTTCATTCATGATTTTATCTGTTTGGGCCATCTCCCTTTTCTTTTTGAGAAGCCAGGCTAGATTTTGAGCCTGGCTCAATTTTGTTTATTTTTTCAAAAAACCAACTCTTTGTTTCGCTGATCTGCTCTACAGTTTTTTTAGATTCTATATTGTTTATTTTGCTCTGATCTTTATTATTTCTCTTCTTCTGCTGGGTTTGGGGTGTCTTTGCTGCTCTGCTTCTATTTCCTTCAGGTGTGCTGTTAGATTTTGTATTTGGGATTTTTCTTGTTTCTGGAGATAGGCCTGGATTGCAATGTATTTTCCTCTCAGGACTGCCTTCGCTGCATCCCAAAGCGTTTGGATTGTTGTATTTTCATTTTCGTTTGTTTCCATATATTTTTTAATTTCTTCTCTAATTGCCTGGTTGACACATTCATGCTTTAGTAGGGTGTTCTTTAACCTCCATGCTTTTGGAGGTGTTCCAGACTTTTTCCTGTGGTTGATTTCAAGCTTCATAGCATTGTGGTCCGAAAGTATGCATGGTATGATTTCAATTCTTGTAAACTTATGAAGGGCTGTTTTGTGACCCAGTATGTGATCTATCTTGGAGAATGTTCCATGTGCACTCGAGAAGAAAGTATATTCTGTTGCTTTGGGATGCAGAGTTCTAAATATATCTGTCAAGTCCATCTGATCCAATGTGTCATTCAGGGCCCTTGTTTTTTTATTGACTGTGTGTCTAGATGATCTATTTCTGTAAGTGGAGTGTTAAAGTCTCCTGCAATTACCACATTCTTATCAATAAGGTTGCTTATGTTTGTGAGTAATTGTTTTATATATTTGGGGGCTCCTGTATTCGGCACATAGACATTTATAATTGTTAGCTCTTCCTGATGGATAGACCCTGTGATTATGATATAATGCCCTTCTTCATCCTTGTTACAGCCTTTAATTTAAAGTCTAGTTTGTCTGATATAAGTATGGCTACTCCAGCTTTCTTTTGACTTCCAGTGGCATGATAAATAGTTCCCCATCCCCTCACTCTCAATCTGAAGGTGTCCTCAGGTCTAAAATGAGTCTCTTGTAGACAGCAAATAGATGGGTCTTGTTTTTTTTATCCAGTCTGATACCCTATGTCTTTTGGTTGGCACATTTAGTCCATTTACATTCAGTGTTATTATAGAAAGATACGGGTTTAGAGTCATTGTGATGTCTGTAGGTTTCATGCTTGTAGTGATGTCTCTGGTACTTTGTCTCACAAGATCCCCCTTAGGATCTCTTGTAGGGCTGGTTTAGTGGAGACGAATTCCTTCAGTTTTTGTTTGGGAAGACCTTTATCTCTCCCTCTATTTTAAATGACAGACTTGCTAGATAAAGGATTCTTGGCTGCATATTTTTTTTCTATTCATCACATTGAAGATCTCCTGCCATTCCTTTCTGGCCTGCCAAGTTTCAGTAGAGAGATCGGTCATGAGTCTTATAGGTCTCCCTTTATATGTTAGAGCACGTTTATCTCTAGCTGCTTTCAGAATTTTCTCTTTATCCTTGTATTTTGCCAGTTCCACTATGATATGTCGTGCGGAAGATCGATTCAAGTTACGTCTGAAGGGAGTTCTCTGTGCCTCTTGGATTTCAATGCCTTTTTCCTTCCCCAGATCAGGGAAGTTCTCAGCTATTATTTCTTCAACTACACCTTCAGCACTTTTCCTTCTCTCTTCCTCCTCTGGGATACCAATTATGCGTATATTATTTCTTTTTAGTGTATCACTTAGTTCTCTAATTTTCCCCTCATACTCATGGATTTTTTTATCTCTCTTTTTCTCAGCTTTTTCTTTTCCCGTCATTTTATCTTCTAGTTCACCTATTCTCTCCTCTGTCTCTTCAATCTGAGTCGTGGTCGTCTCCATTTTATTTTGCAGCTCATTGATAGCATTTTTAGTTCCTCCTGGCTGTTCCTTAGTCCCTTGATCTCTAGCAATAGATTCTCTGCTGTCCTTTATACTGTTTTCAAGCCCAGCGATTAATTTTATGACTATTATTCTAAATTCACTTTCTGTTATATTGTTTAAATCGTTTTTGATCAGTTCGTTAGCTGTCGTTATTTCCTGGACTTTTTTTGAGGGGGATTCTTCAGTTTTGTCATTTTGGATAGTCCCTGGAGTGGTGTGGAACTGCGGGGCACTTCCCCTGTGCTGTCTTGAATAACTTGCGTTGGTGGGCGGGGCCGCAGTCAGACCTGATGTCTGCCCCTAGCCCACCACTGGGGCCACAGTCAGACTGGTGTGTGCCTTCTCTTTTCCTCTCCTAGGGGCGGGATTCACTGTGGGGTGGCGTGGCCCATCTGGGCTACTTGCACACTGCCAGGCTTGTGGTGCTAGGGATCTGGCATATTAGCTGAGGTGGGTAGGCAAGGTGCACGGGGGCAGGAGGGGCAGACTTAGCTTGCTTCTCCTTAGGTGATCCACTTTAGAAGGGGCCCTGTGGCAGCGAGAGGGAGTCAGACCTGCTGCCGGAGTGGTGGCTCCACAGAAGAACAGCGTTGGGTGTTTGCGCTGAGTGAGCAAGTTCCCTGGCAGGAACTGGTTCCCTTTGGGATTTGGGCTGGGGGATGGGCAAGGGAGATGGCGCTGGCGAGCGCCTTTGTTCCCCATCAAGCTGAGCCCTGTCCTCTGGGGCTCAACAACTCTCCCTCCCGTAGTCTTCCAGCCCTCCTGTTCTCCGAGCAGAGCCGTAGCTTATTACGTTCCAGATGTTAAGTCCCGCTTGCTGTCAGAACATACTCTGTCCAGCCCCTCCGATTTTGCAAGCCAGACTCGGGGCTCTGCTTGGCCGGCGGGCCGCCCCTCCACCCCGGCTCCCTCCCGCCAGTCCGTGTACCACGCACCGCCTCGCCACCCTTCCTACCCTCTTCTGTGGGCCTTTCGTCTGCGCTTGGCTCTGGAGACTCTGTTCTGCTAGTCTTCTGGCGGTTTTCTGGGTTATTTAGGCAGGTGTAGGTGGAATCTAAGTGATCAGCAGGACACGGTGAGCCCAGCATCCTCCTACCCCGACATCTTCCCCAGGTCTCCACATTTAGGTTTTTAAGCCATTTTGGGTTTATTTTTGTGTATGTTTAAAAAATGGTCTAGTTTCATGCTTTTGCCTGCACCTGTCCAATTTTCCAATACCATTTATTGAAGAGACAGTCTTTTTCCCATTGTATATTCGTTCCTCCTTTGTCGAAGTGTGGCTTCATTTCTGGGTTTTCTATTCTGTTCCATTGACCTATGTGTCTATTTTTTTGTCAGTACCATACTATTTTGATTACTACAGCTTTGTATATACCTTGAAGTCTAAAATTGTGATATCTCCAGTTTTGTTTTCCTTTTTCAAGATTGCTTTGGCTACCAGGGGCTTTGTGGTTCCATACAAATTTTAGGGTTGTTTGTCCTAGTTCTGTGAATAATGCTCTTGGTATTTTGATAGGGATTGCATTTTGTCTGTGAATTGCTTTGGGTAGTATGGATATTTTCACAGTATTTGTTCTTCCAATCCATGAGCATGGAATGTCTTTCCATTTATTTGTGTCATCTTCAACTTCTTTCATTAGTATTTTATAGTTTTCAGAGTGCAGGTTTTTCACCTCTTTGGATATTCCTATAAACCTTATTATTTTTTGAGCAATTATAAAAGGGATTGCTTTCTTAATTTCTCCTTCTGTTTCTTCATTAGTGTATAGAAATGCAATAGATTTCTATACATTGATTTTGTATCCTGTGACTTTACTGAACTTGTTTATTAGTTCTAATGTTTTTTGGTGCTTAGGGTTTTTATATAAAATATAGGGTCTTTAAGGTTTTCTATATAAAATATCATGTCATATACAAATAGGGAGATTTACTTTTTCCTTACCAATTTGGATGCCTTTTTGTTGTTGTTGTTGCTATTGTTTTCGTTGTTGTTGTCTGATTGCTGTGGCTAGGACTTCCATTACTATGGTGAATAAAAGTTTTGAGAGTGGATATCCTTATCTTGCACCTACCATAGGGAAAAGCTCTCATTTTTCACTATTGAGTATGATGTTCTCTGTGGGATTTTCATATAAAGCCTTTGTTTGAGTTACGTTCCTCTATAACTACATTGCTGAGGGTTTTTTTTAAATCAGGAATGAAAGTTTTACTTTGTCAAATGCATTTTCTGCATTATTGAAATGATCATATGGTTTTTATCCTTTCTTTTATTAATGTGATGAAACACACTGATTGATTTGCAAGTATTGAACCACCCTTGCAACTCATGAATATATCCCACTTGATCCGAGTGAAAGATTTTTTAATGTATCGTTGAATTTGGCGTGATAATATTTTGTTAAGGATTTTTGTATCTATGTTAATCAGAGATGCTGGCCGATAGTTCTGGGGGTTTTGTTTGTTTGTTTGTTTGTTTGTTTGTTTTGATTTTGCCGTGTCTTTATCTGGATTTGGTATCAGCATAATACTAAGCTCATAGAATGAGTTTGGAAGTTTTCCTTTTTTTTTTAGAATACTTAAACAGACTAGGTATTAAGTATTCTTTAAATGTTTCGTAGAATTTGCCAGTAAAGCCATCTGGTCCTAGATTTTGTTTGTTGAGAGGTTTGTTTTTTTTAACATAATTTATTATCAAGTTGGCTAACATACAGTATGTAAAGTGTGCTCTTGATTTTCGGGATAGATTCCCATGGTTCATCGCTTACATACAACACCCAGTGCTCATTCAAGCAAGTGCCCTCCTCAATGCTTCCCATTTTCCTCTTTCCCCCAGCCCCCATACACCCTCAGTTTGTTCTCTGTATTTAAGAGTTTCTTATGGTTTGCCTCCCTCCCTCTCTGTTTGTAACTATTTTTTCCCCCTTTCCTTCCCCCATGGTCTTCTATTAAGTTTCTCAAGTTCCACATATGAGTGAAAAAATATGACATCTGTCTTTCTCTGCCTGACTTATTTCACTCAGCATAATACCTTCCAGTTCCATCCACGTTGCTGCAAATGGCATGATTTCATTCTTTCTTATTGCCAAGTAGAATTCCATTGTGTATGTAAACCACATCTTCTTCATCCATTCATCAGTTGATGGACATTTAGGCTCTTTCCATAATTTGGCTATTGTTGAAACCACTGCTATAGACATTGGGGTACACATGCCCCTATGAATTAGCACTCCTGTATCCTTTGAATAAATTCCTAGTAGGGCTATTGCTGGGTCATAGGGTAGTTCTATTTTTAATTTTTTGAGGAACCTCCACACTGTTTTCCAGAGTGGCTGCACCAGCTTGCATTCCAACCAACAGTGCGAGAGGGTTCCCGTTTCTCCACATCCTCGCCAGCATCTGTTGTTTCCCAAGTTGTTCATTTTAGCCAAACTGACCAGTGTGAGGTGGTATCTCATTGTGGTTTTGATTTGTATTTCCCTGATGAGGAGCGACATTGAGCATCTTTTCATGTGTCTGTTGGCCATATAGATGTTTTCTTTAGAGAAGTGTCTATTCATGTCTTCTGCCCATTTCTTCATTGGATTATCTGTTTTTTGGATGTGACTTTGGTAAGTTCTTTACAGATTTTGGATACTTACCCTTTATCCGATATGTCATTTGCAAATATCTTCTCCCATTCCAAAGGTTGCCTTTTAGTTTTGTTGATTGTTTCCATTGCAGTGCAGAAGTTTTTTTTTTTATCTTGATGAGGTCCCAATAGTTTATTTTTGCTCTTAATTCCCTTGTCTTCGGAGACCTGTCAAGCAAGAAATTCCTGAAGCTGAGGTCAAAGAGGTTGTCGCCTGCTTTCTCCTCTAGGGTTTTTATGGTTTCCTGTCTCACATTTAGGTCTTTCATCCATTTTGAGTTTATTGTAAGCAAGTGGTATAGTTTCATTCTTCTTCATGTTATTGTCCAGTTTTCCCAGCACCATTTGCTAAAGAAACCGTCTTTTTTCCATTGGATACTCTTTCCTGCTTTGTCAAAGATTAATTGGCCATACATTTGTGGGTTCAGTTCTGAGTTCTCTATTCTATTCCATTGGTCTATGTGTCTATTTTTGTGCCAATAGCATACTGTCTTGATGATTACAGCTTTGTAGTAGAGGTTAAAGTCTGGGATTGTGATACCTCCTGCTTTGGTTTTCTTTTTCAACATTACTTTGGCTATTCAGGGTCTTTTGTGGTTCCATACAAATTTTAGGATTGTTTGTTCTAGCTTTGGGAAGAATGCTGGTGCAATTTTGAAAGGGATTGCATTGAATGTGTAGATTGCTTTGGGTAGTATTAACATTTTAACAATATTTATTCTTCTAATCCATGAGCATGGAATGTTTTTCCATTTCTTTGTGTTTTCTTCAATTTCCTTCATAAATTTATATAGCATACAGACCTTTTACATCTTTGGTTACGTTTATTCCTAGGTATTTTATAGTTCTTGGTGCAATTGTAAATGGGATTCGTTTCTTGATTTCTCTTTCTGCTGCTTCATTATTGGTATATAAAAATGCAACCGATTTCTGTACATTGATTTTGTACCCTGTGACTTTGCTGAATTCATGTATCAGTTCTAGCAGTCTTTTGGTGGAGTCTTTTGGGTTTTCCATCATGTCGTCTGCGAAAAGTGAAAGTTTGACTACTTCTTTGCCAATATTGATGCATTTTATTTCATTTTGTTGTCTGATTGCTGATGCTAAGACTTGCAACATATGTTAAACAACAGTGGTTAGGGTGGACATCCCTGTCATGTTCCTGATCTCAGGGGGAAAGCTCTTGGTTTTCCCCACTGAGGATGATACTAGCTATGGGCTTTTCATATATGGCTTTTATGATGTTTAAGTATGTTCCTTCTATCCTGACTTTCTTGAGGGTCTTTACTAAGAAAGGATGTTGTATTTTGCCAAATGCTTTTTCTGCATTTATTGACAGGATCATATAGTTCTCATCCTTTCTTTTATTAATGTGATGTATCACATTGATTGATGTTTGGATATTGAACCACACCTGCAGCCCACTTGATCATGGTGAATAATTCTTTTTATATGCTATTGAATTCAATTTGCTAGTTTCTTGTTGAGAATGTCTGTATTCATGTTCATTAGGAATATTGGCCTGTAATTCTCCTTTTTTGTGGGGTCTCTGTCTGGTTTGGGAATCAAGGTAATGCTGGCTTCATAGAATAAGTCCAGAAGTTTTCCTTCCATTTCTATTTTTTGGAATAGCTTGAGAAGGATGGGTATTAACTATTCTTTAAATGTATGGTATAATTCCCCTGGGAAGTGATCTGGCCCAAGACTCTTATTTGTTGGGAGATTTTTGATAACTGAGTCAATTTCTTCACTAGTTATGGGTCCATTCAAATTTTCTGTTTCTTACCATTTGAGTTTTGGTAGTGCGTGGATGTCTAGAAATTGGTCCATTTCTTCTACATTGTCTAGTTTGTTGGTATATAATTTTTCATAGTATTCTCTGATAATTGCTGTATTTCTGAGGGATTGGTTGTGATATATCCATTTTCATTCGTAATTTTATCTATTTGGATTCTCTTTTGTTTTTGAGAAGTCTGGCTAGGGGCTTATCAATTTTGTTTATTTTTTCAAACAACCAACTCTTAGTTTCATTAATCTGTTCTACTGGGTTTTTTTTTTTTGAGTCTATATTGTTTATTTCTGCTCTGATATTTATTATTTCTCTTCTTCTGCCAGCCTCGGGGTTTCTTTGTTGTTCTGCTTCTATTTCCTTTAGGTGTGCTGTTAGATTTTGTACTTGGGATTTTCTTGTTTCTTGAGATAGGCCTGGATTGCAATGTATTTTCCTCTTAGGACTGCCTTTGCTGCATCCCAAAGGGTTTGGACTGTTGTGTTTTCATTTTCACTTGTTTGCATATATTTTTAAATTTCTTCTTTAGTTACATGCTTGACCCATTCATTCTTTAGTAGGATGTTCTTTAACCTCCATACATTTGGAGGTTTTCCAAACTTTTTCCTGTGGTTGATTTCAACTTTCATAGCATTGTGATCTCAAAGTGTGCATGGTATGATCTCAATTCTTTTTCATTTATTGAGGGCTGTTTTGTGACCCAGTATGTGATTTATCTTGGAGAATGTTCCATGTGCACTTGAGAAGAATGTGTATTCTGCTGCTTTAGGATAAATAGTTCTGAATATATCTGTCAAGTTCATTTGGTCCAGTATATCATTCAGGCCCATTGTTTCTTTACTGATTTTCTGTCTAGATGATCTGTCCATTGCTTTAAGTGGAGTATTAAGGTCCCCTGAAATTACCACATTCTTACCAATAAGATTGCTTATGTTTGTGATTGTTTTATATATTTGGGTGCTTTAGAATTTGGTACATAAACATTTATAATTGTTAGCTCTTCTTGATGGATAGACTCATAACTATGATACAATGTCCTTCTTCATCTCTTGTTACAGCCTTTAGTTTAAAATCAAGTTTTTCTGATATAAGTATGGCTACTCCAGATTTCTTTTGATTTCCAGTAGCATGATAGATAGTTCTCCATCCCCTCACTTTCAATCTGAAGGTGTCCTCAGGTCTAAAATGTATCTTTTGTAGACAGAAAATAATTGGGTCTTGTTTTTGTATCTATTCTGATACCCTATGTCTTTTGATTGGAATATTTAGTCCATTTACATTCAGTGTTATTATTGAAAGATATGGATTTAGGTTTGTCGTGTTATCTATAGGTTTCATGCTTGTAGTGATGTATCTGTTCCCTTGTGGTCTTTGCAACATTCCACTCACATGGTACCCCTTAGGATTTCTTGTAGGGCTGATTTAGTGATGATGAATTCCTTCAGTTTTTGTTCGTCTGGGAAAACCTTTATCTTTCCCATTCTGAATGACATACAGGTGTGCTGGATAAAGGACTTTTGGCTACATATTTTTCCTATTCAGCACATTAAAAATTGCCTGCCACTCCTTTCTGGCCTGCCTAGTTTCAGTAGATAGGTCTGCTATTGCCCTTATGTGTCTACCATTGTAGGTTAAGGCCCGTTTACCCCTAGTTGCTTTCAGAATTCTCTCTTTATCTTTGTATTTTATCAGTTTCACTATGATGTCATGCAGAAGATGGACTCAAGTTACATCTGAAGGGAGTTCTCTGTGCCACCTGGATTTCAATGTCTGTTTCCTTCCTCAGATTGGGGAAGTTCTCAGCTATGATTTATTCAAGTACACCTTCCACCCCTTTCTCTCTCTTCTTCTTCAGGAACTCCTATGATAATATTATTCCATTTCATTGAATCACATAGTTCTCTAGTATTCCATTTCATTGAATCATTAGTTCTCTCTCCTTGTGGTCCAGAATTTTTTTAACCTTTTTTTTCAGTTTCATCTTTTTCCATAATTTTACCTCCTATTTCACTTATTCTCCCCTCTGCCGTTTCAATCCTCGCTGTCACCACCTCTAGTTTATTTTGCATCTCCTTTACAACATTTTTTAATTCATCATGACTATTTTTTAGTTCCTTGATCTCTGTAGCAATATATTCTCTGCTGTTCTCTATGCTTTTTTCAAGCCCAGCGATAAATCTTATGACTATTATTCTAAATTCTTGTTCAGTTATACTGTTTATATGTGTTTTGATCAATTCTTTAGCTGTCATTTCTTCCTGGAATTTCTTTTGAGGAGGATTCTTCTGTTTCATCATTTTGGCTAGTTTTCTGTCTCTCATGTGTTTTGAAAGCTTATTATGTGCCCTGCACCTGTGAGTACTACTATTAACGAGGGGTCATACACTGTCAAGGGCCTGGCCCTTCAGGAGGTGTTTTTTGGAGTGTGTTACTTGCTCTCTGTTGTTGTGACTTTGGTTACTATATCTCCCTACTTATAGTGATGTTTTAGACCCTCCACCAGGTGTGGTTGATTGAAGTAGCCCTGGAAAGGAAAACAAACAAACAAGAAACAAAAAACAAAAACAAACACACACCAAAAAAATCAAAACAAAAAACCAAACACCAGCTACACGTAAACAACAGGGTAGAAGCAGTGCTGATGGAATAGGTCTTATCCCTTACAAAGAGTGAAATGACAGGGGTGAGGAAAAATAAAGTAAAATAAAATTGACCAGACAGAGAAACTATATGGCTTAATCCAGAGAGAAAGAAAGGAAAATAAAGAAGGAGGCAGGGAAAAATAAAATAAAATAAAATTGACCAGATATAGAAACTATACCACTTAATCCAGGAAGAGAGAAAGGAAAATAAAGAAGGAGGTATAGAACATGTATAAACAGAATAGATTAAATATGTTTGCATAAACAAACCAACAGCCAGAGTAGCCAAACTAGAGGAAGGAAGAGATAAGAAGGAGAAAAGGAAGGAAGAATTTATTTATTTATTTATTTATTTATTCATTCATTCATTCACTCATTCATTCTGGGGCCCTGGAGGAGGGCTATCTGGTTCGTCAGCGTCAATCCCATTCCTGTAGATACACAGTTGCCAGGCACAGAGGGGCGTAGTTTCATGTAAGCAGGTCCCATTGTGGGCCCACTGTCAGTTCCCTGAAGGGGATGGGGAGAAAAGTGGTGACACCAGTCTCTCCTCCACAGACCCGGTGTCCCAAACCACTCTGTTCAAGCCGTCCTCACTGTGCCGTGGGTGCAAACAAGGTGGTTTGTCCCACTCCACCGACTCCTGTGCCTCCCTGGCACTTGGCTGGGATTTAAACCCCGATGTCTTAAAGAGTCCTGCTCTATGTGCCCCAGTTCTGGGAAAGAGCTGCCCATACTGCCTCACAGCCACCTCCAGAGTTTTTTTGTTTGTTTGTTTGTTTTTGTTTTTGTTTTTTACTGATTCAATTTCATTGCTGGTAATAAGCCTGTTCATATTTTCTATTTCTTCCTGTTTTCATTTTGGTAGATTATATGTTCCTAGGAATTTATCCATTTTTTCTAGGTTGTCCAATTTGTTGGCATACAGGATTTTACAATATTCTGTAAAATTGTGTGTAAATCTGTGGTGTTGGTTGTTATTTCTTCTCTTTCTTTACAATTTCATTTATTTGAGTCCTATCTCTCTTTCTCTCTTTTATGGGTCTGGCTAGAGGCTTATCAATTTTTTTGATCTTTTCAAAGAACCAGCTCCTGGTTTCATTGATGTATTCTATTGTTTGTTTGTTTGTTTTGTTTTTTGGGGTTTTTTTTAATTTTAGTTTTTATTATGTTTTTCATCTCTAATCTTTATTATTTCCTTCCTTCTGCTGGTTTTGGATTTTGTCAGTTCTTGTTTTTCTAGCTATTTTCAGTGTAAAGTTACATTGCTTATTTGAGATTATTTTTACTTCTTCAGGTAGGTCTGTATTGCTATAAACTTCCCTCTTAGAATCACTCTTTCTGCTTCCCCCAAATTTTGGATCATTATGTTTCCATTGTCATTTGTTTCTAATTAATGTTTTATTTCTTCTTTGATTTCTTGGTTGACCCATTCATTATTTAGTAACATGTTATTTATCTTCCATATATTTGTGGACTTTTCAGATTTTTTCTTGTGGCTGATTTCCAGTTTCATAGCATTGTGGTCAGAAAAGATGTATGGTATGGCTTTGATGTTTTTGAATTTGTTGACACTTGTTTTATGGGCTAATAGTTGGTCTATTCTGGATAATGTTTCATCTGCACTTGAAAAGAATGTGTATTTGCTGTGTTAGGAAGGAATGTTCCCACTGTATCTGTTAAGTTCATCTTGTCCAGTGTGTCATTCAGAGCCACTGTTTACTTTTTTGGATGGAAATAGTTCATTTATTTTGGATGATATGTTCATTGATGTGTGGGGTGTTAAAGTCCTCTACTTTTATTGTATTACTATCAATTAGTTCCTTTATGTTTGTTATTAACTGTTATATATGGGTATTCCCATGTTAGGTGCATAAATATTTACAGTTGCTATATCTTCTTGTTGGATTGTCCCCTGAATGATTATATAATGTCCTTCATTTTCTTTTGTTACATTCTTTGTTTTAAAGTCAATTTTTTTCTGATATAAGCATTGCTACTCTGGTTTTCTTTTGACATCCATTTGCATAATGAGTGTTTCTCAACCCTTTCACTTTCAATCTGCAAGTGTCTTTCAGTATGAAATAAGTCTCTTGTAGGCAGCATTTACATGGGTCTTGTTTTTTTAATCCACTCTATCACCCTATGTGTTTTGATAGGAGCGTTTAGTCCATTTACATTCAAAGTAATTATTGATAGGTGTGTATGGTCATTTTTTACTTGTTTAGTGGTTGTTTTGTAGGTTTTTTTAAATCCTTTTCCTCTCTTTCATGGTTTGTTGGCTTTCTTTAGTGATACACTTGAATTCCTTTTACTTTATTCTTTCCAGATCTATTGCTGTTTTTTAATTTGCATCTTCTGCATATAGCGGTCTATATTAAGTTGATGATTGCTTAAGTTTGAACCTATTCTTTTTTTTAATATGAAATTTACTGTCAAATTGGTTTCCATACAACACCAGTGCTCATCCCAACAGGGGCCCTCCTCAGTGCCCATCACCTACTTTCCCCTCCCTCCCACCCCCCATCAACCCTCAGTTTATCCTCAGTTTTTAAGAGTCTCTTATGGTTTGCCTCCTCCCCTCTCTGTAACTTTTTTCCCCCTTCCCCTACCCCATGGTCTTCTGTTAAGTTTCTCAGGATCCACACAAGAGTGAAAACATATGGTATCTGTCTTTCTCTGCCTGACTTATTTCACTTAGCATAACACTCTCTAGTTCCACCCACGTTGCTACAAAAGGCCATATTTCCTTCTTTCTCATTGACAAGTAGTATTCCATTGTATATATAAACCACAACTTCTTTATCCATTCATCAGTTGATGGACATTTAGGCTCTTTCCATAATTCGGCTATTGTTGAAAGTACTGCTATAAACATTGGGGTACAAGTGCCCCTATGCATCAGCACTCCTGTATCCCTTGGGTAGATTCCTAGCAGTGCTATTGCTGGGTCATAGGGTAGGTCTATTTTTAATTTTTTGAGGAACCTCCACACTTTCTTCCAGAGTGGCTGCACCAGTTTGCATTCCCATCAACAGTGCAAGAGGGTTCCCATTTCTCCACATCTATAGTTTATAGATCTATAGTCTCCTGATTTGTTCATTTTAGCCACTCTGACTGGCGTGAGGTGATATCTGAGTGTGGTTTTGATTTGTATTTCCCTGATGAGGAGCGACGTTGAGCATCTTTTCATGTGCCTGTTGGCCATCTGGATGTCTTCTTTAGAGACGTGTCTATTCATGTTTTCTGCCCATTTCTTCAGTGGATTATTTGTTTTTTGGGTGTGGAGTTGGGTGAGTTCTTTATAGATTTTGGATACTAGCCCTTTGTCTGATATGTCATTTGCAAATATCTTTTCCCATTCCATCGTTGCCTTTTATTTTTGTTGATTGTTTCCTTTGCAGCGCAGAAGCTTTTCATCTTCATGAAGTCCCAATAGTTCATTTCTGCTTTTAATTCCCTTACCTTTGGAGATGTGTCAACTAAGAAATTGCTGTGGCTGAGGCCAGAGAGGTTTTTTCCTGCTTTCTCCTCTAGGGTTTTGATGGTTGCCTGTCTCACATTCAGGTCCTTCATCCATGTTGAATTTATTTTTGTGAATGGTGTAAGAAAGTGGTCTAGTTTCATTCTTCTGCATGTTGCTGTCCAGTTCTCCCAGCACCATTTGTTAAAGAGACTGTCTTTTTTTCCATTGGATATTCTTTCTTGCTTTGTCAAAGATTAGTTGGCCATACTTTTGTGGGTCCAATCCTGGAGTCTCTATTCTATTCCTTTGGTCTATGTGTCTGTTTTTGTGCCAATACCATGCTGTCTTGATGATTACAGCTTTGTAGTAGAGGCTATCTCTCCTTCTGTTCAGAATGATAGCTTTATTGGATATTCTTGGCTGCAGGTTTTTCCTTTTCAACACTTTGAATATATCATATCACTCCCTTCCAGCCTGCAGTTTCTGCTGAAAATCTGATAGCCTTATGGGGTTTCCCTTGTATGTAACTGTCTTCTTTTCTCTTGCTGATTTAAAATTTTTTTATCACTACTTTTGCCATTTTGAATATTATATGTCTTGGCACGGACCCTTTGGGTTGATTTTGGCAGGGAGAATCTCTGTCTGTCCTGAATGTCGATATCTGTTTCTTTCAACAGATTTGGGAAGTTTTCAGCTATTATTTCTTCAAATGAATTTTCTGCCCTTGTATCTCCTTCTCATGGGATCCTTTTAATGCAAATATTAATACGAAGCTACTGAGTTCCCTAAGTCTATTCTCATCTTGCATAATTCTTTTTTCTTTCATTTGCTCAGCTTGATCACTTTCCATTACTCTGTCTCCCAGGTCATTAATTTGTTCCTCTGCTTTCTCTAGCCTGCTACCCCTTAACGTTTCTTATAAGGTCAGTTTAGTGGTGATGAAACTCCTTAATTTTTGTTTGGGAAACACTTTATCTCTCCTTTAAGTCTGAATAATAACCTTGTCAAGTACAGTATTCTTATAGGTAATTTTTTTCCTCTTAGCTGATTTAATAAATCCTGCCATTCCTCTCTGACCTACAAAGATTCTGCTGAAACATCAGCTGATATACTTGTGGGGTTTCCCTTGTACGTAACTAGTTTCTTCTCTCTTGTTGCTTTTAAAATGTTCTCTTTATGTTTAAACTTTGACATTTTAATTATTATGTGTTGTGGTGAAGACCTCCTGGGATTCATCTTATTTGGAACTTTTTGTTCCTTCCTGGATGTTTGTTTCCTTCCTCAGGTTAGTAAAGTTTTCAGCAATTTTTTTTTCAAGTAAGTTTTCACTTTTCTTCATCTCTTCTCCTTATGGGACCACTATACTGTGAATATCTATTCACTTGGTATTGAAGAGATTCCTTAACCTATCCTCATTTTTTAATAAATTCTTTTTTCTTTTTACTGTCAGCTAAGCACTTTCCAGTACACTATCTTCCGGATCATGAAGCCCTTCTGCATCTGCTATTCTGTTGATTCCTTCTAGTATATTTTTCATTTCATTTATTGTATTCTTCAACTCCAATTGGTTCTTTTTTATATTTTCCATATCTTTGTTCTGTTTTTTTTTTATGTTCATTTATTTTTTTTTTAATTTTTTTTTTAACGTTTATTTATTTTTGAGACAGAGACAGAGCATGAACAGGGGAGGGGCAGAGAGAGAGGGAGACACAGAATCGGAAGCAGGCTCCAGGCTCTGAGCCATCAGCCCAGAGCCCGACGCGGGGCTCGAACTCACGGACCACGAGATCGTGACCTGAGCCGAAGTCTGATGCTTAACTGACTGAGCCACCCAGGCGCCCCCTTTTTTTTTTTTTTTTTAATTTTTTTTTTAACGTTTATTTATTTTTGAGACAGAGAGAGACAGAATGTTCATTTATTTTTAAGAGAGAGAGCACGAATGGAGAAGGGGCAGAGAGGGAGACAGAGGATCCAAAGCAGATTCTGCACTGACAGCAGAGAGCCCAATGCAGGGTTCGAACCCATGAACTGTGAGATCATAACCTGAGCCGAGTAGGGTGCTTAACTTGCTGAGCCACCCAGGTGCCCCCTCACTTAGTTTTTCCACTCTTCTCTCCAGTCTAGTGAGCATATTTGTGATCATTACTTTAAACTCTTTATCAGGCATATTTACCTGTTTCATTTAGCTTTTTTTTTTTTTGAGGGTTTGTCTTATTCTTTTTAGGGGGGAGTTTGGCTTTTTGTGTTTCTGTGAATTAGTTGGAACAGCTACTTCTCCAAAACTTGAAGGAGTGATCTTGTGTGTGGTCATCCCATGTCTTTGCTGTGTGCCTGGTGACATTGGCTGGCTGGAGCTGCGGCTGGCTTGGGCTGGGGGTCTGAAGCACTTTGTGCTGGCCTATCTTGGCCAGCTGAAACTGGCTGAAACTGAGATGGGCATGGGCAGTTCTGGACTCTCCTCATAGGGCACCCTGGTATGGTGGCTGAAGCTGAAGTGGGTGCAAAGCAGGATGGGTCCTGGGCCACTCTGTGCTGGGAGCACTCTGGGAGCTGAAGTGAGTGCAAGCCAGTGTATTGGGTGTACTCAGCACAGGGGGTGCCCTGTTGGGGTAACTAAAGCCAAGGCCGGTGTGCTCTGGGGTGTTCTGAGACACTTCATACAGTAGATGCCCTGGTAGGGTGACCAGTACAGAGGCAGGTGGGGGACTGGGGGTTCCGGAGCAGTCTGCACAGGGGATGCTCTGGTGTGGAGGCTAGAGCTGAGAGGCAGGCTATGGACTAGGGGTTTCCAGGATGCTCTATGCAGGGGGTTATCTGGCTGGGTGGTTAGAGATGAGCAGGCATGAGCCAGGAGGTCCCACAGTGCTCTGCTCTAGGGGTGCTCTAGCAAGCTGTCTGTAACCAAAGTGCTGTGGCCCTGGAGTATTCTGGTATGCTTTGCACCTGTGTCACTTGGGTGCCAACCAGAGGCATCCGTGTGCACCATTCTGTGGCCTCCTGGGTTGGCATAGGCTAAGAGTCTAGGGGCTCACTGAGACAGCAAGCTGGCTGTGGCATCCAGAACTCTGCTACCGTCCTCAGTATCAAGGGGTAGGGAGCATAAACCATGCTGCTTAACATCCCATCTGGCCTGGATAGAGTCCCACCAACTCCCTGTTTGGTGGAGTTGTAGGGCTGGATCTTTTATATACTAGTTGCTCTTTTAAACTGGCTTTTTCTTGTGTTCTACTCCTTCAGTACTCTCTCTCCCTACTGCACTTTGCATCAGGGATGGGGTTCCCTTGTTACCGTGTCTCTCTCTTGTCATTCTCTATGTGGCCTATCTTTTGTTGTACATAAGCTGTCCAATTGGCCCTTAGTTCTTCAGGAGGAATTGCTCTATAAATAGGTGTTGATTTGGTGTGTCCACAGAGGATATGACTTAAGGGTCTTCCTACCTCACTATCTTAGGCCAGAACTCACTTTGGTATTCTTTTACCAAAAGGTAAATTGCTTATCTCCATTTTGTTTAGTTCTTTCCCTGATTTTGTCATGTTCTTTCTTTTGGACAGTATCCCTCTGTTTGACTTTCTCTGTTGCTACGAATTAGGTGAAATAACTACCTGAGTGTTGAAGGAGTGGCCCTGGGTAGTGGCATGGACTGTGTGTTCGGTGGCTCTGGTTGGCTGGCTAGAGCTGGAGGGCTCGCGGGCCGGAGGTCCTGACGCACTTGGTGCCAGGGCTGCATTGGCCTGGACAGCTGGAGCTGGAATGGATCCTGGGGTGCTTGCCTTGGTGCCACGCTAGCAGAACAGCTAGAATAGGGCAGGCATGGGCTGGGGCTTTCTCTACACCGGGGCGGCCGTGGTGAGATGGCTGGAGTGGAAGCCAGTGCCGGCTAGGGGTGTCCTGCCATGCTTAGCACCTGGGCCACCTTGGCAAGATGGTTAACATATAATGGGCACAGCCCAGGGATGTCCTGGTGTGTACCACACTGGGGCAGTTTGGTAAGACAGCTGGAGCTGGTGTGTGCTAAAGGCCCAAGGCTCACTGAGGCAGCAGATTGACTAGAGTGTCAGGATGCTGCTCCTGTCTATACTGCCAAGGTGGAGGGGGAACATAAATAATGCTGGTCACCAGTGCCTTCAATCCTGGAGAAAATTTCCAGCAGTTCTCTACTGCTTGGCAGATGCTCTAGGTTTAATAGTGCATTGCCTTCACTTATATACAGTCTAGTTGCTCTTTATGTTACTGTTTTACGGCTGTGCCCTAGGTTAGGCGAATCTGCATCCAGGCCCTTCAGTACCATCCCTCCCTACTGCAGCTTGTAGCACTGGGAGTGGGATTCCCATTACTGTGTATCCAGCTCTCCTACCCTTCTTTGTGTGGCCCCTCTCTATCATTTGTTGTGCAGAAGCTATTCATCAGCCTTTAGTTCTTCAGAAAGAACTGCTGTAGGTGTAGGTGTAGGTTGGGTGTGTCCCGTGTAGAATTCAGGATTTTCCCATGGCACCGTCTTGGATCCCTCCTCATAATATGACTCCTTCAACTACACATTAATACACATTTTTGCATTTATTGACAAAAATGGTCCAGAAAAGGATTAAGTAAAAATTACAGTGGTAAGGGTTAATAGTTGTTCTTAGTTCTACTGTCTCTAGGAAACTGTAAGCAGTCTAGAAAGCTGTTATGTCTCCTAAAACAGGACTTAGATCACACCACTCAAGTGTTAGATTTCAAGAGAAATTCTTCCTTTTTTCCCTTTTGTCAAAGCAAAATAGAATGGAGGTCTTTGTTTTTACCCGTAAGCCTGCTTTCCAGAGGATGAACTGGGGTGGGGTGGAGGGAGTAGACAAAGAGGTTAAAAAAGAAACAGGCAAAATCTTGAAAGAAATGAAAGCTAGAGAGGAAAAAGGGTTCTTAAGCGTTTAAGAATCATTCATTGAAGTAATCCTCTAGTCCTTCCATATCCACTTCCAGAGAGGAATTCAGAGAGGCCAGAGCAGATGATGCATCCTTGTTTTTCTGGACACTTGGTTTGGGTTGAGGAGCTTCTGGTTGGATGGACTCCTTTCTGATGTCTTTACTACCAGTTAGAATCCGTTGGCTCTCAAAAAAGAACTGGTTAGGATGGCTCAAAGAAAAGCCACAATCATCCACCTGTGTAAGAAAGCAAATGTATGTATTAACACAAAGCAAAGGTATAAATAGAGGGACTTCATAAACCAGTCTAGACCTTGTTCAAAAACTAATGCCCAGAACATGGATCTTAGTAGTTCTCGGTCATAATACTCAATCCAGTACTTACATGATTTCATTCAGAGGGTGCTTCAACTACTACCTAAACATTAATGGCTTCTTGCATTTGTATTTCCAACCCAAACCTCTGCTCTTAGTTCCCGTTCCCTATCCAACTCTACTTCCAGATCTACCTCTTAACATCTCAGATGGCTAAGCAAAGTGGCTGCCATATTGTCTGTCAATAAATATTTTGTTGTTTAAAAAAAAAAAAGGAAGAAGAAGGGTATAATCTTTAAACATTCCAGAATTGGGGCACCAGGATGGCTCAGTTGGTTAAGCATCTGCCTTCGGCTCAGGTCATGATCTCGTGGTTTGTGAGTCTGAGCCCCACATCAGGCTCTGTGCTGACAGCTCAGAGCCTGGATTCTGCTTCTGATTCTGTGTCTCCCTCTCTCTCTGCCCCTCCCCTGCTTGCACTCTGTTTCTCAAAAATAAACAAAACATTAAAAAATAAACATTCCAGGACCATAGGGAGTGGACATAAACAGACACTGTTTTGATATTGGTCCCTGATACCACTCATGTTTTAGAGTATATTTATAGATCTGGCCTATGTAATCCCACTTAGTATCATAAACACTGAAAAAGCAACCTAATGTAATTTCTTCATTCCAATCTTGAGTTTTCCCTGCTCTTACTTTTTATATAAAATTTTTTTCTTTTGGTAATTTTCAGTGGGACTTAACATAAAACTATGAACTTGCTCATGTTTGCATTATTTCTTTTCACAAATACTATCACTAAACTTTAAATTCAATCTTGAATATCATTTCCAATTACCCATTACCCTGTGCCTTTACTATTCAATGATGCTTTATAAGGTGTTCAGATGATACTTGAACATTTAGCAAATACTATTTTTAACTGTGATTCTAAAATTTATTAATAAAGAAAACTATATTCCTTAATATTAGCATGCACTTATTTAATGACTACTGTGTGCCAGACATTATTCTAAGTGGCATAAAACACACATATATACTCATTCACAAACATGCATATATTTAGTTAACTTCCATTAAGAGCCCTGTGAAGGTAAATTATCAGTATTTCCCACTTTAGAGAGAGGTTAAATAACTTACCCAAGATCACGCACTGGCAGGGCTGGAGATGGGATATGAATTAGCACAGTCCATGCTCATAACCAGTATGTTCTGCTGTCATGTCCTTGTGCCAAGGTCAATGATTTTATAATGTATTCATTTCTTAAGTTGTATAAACCTTTACTAACTCTTGGGCTGTGACCTAAGAGCAAGATAGCTCCTAAAGTGTAAACCTTTTACATGAGTCACTTTCTACACACTCAACCAGTGGGTCAGATTGAATTGATCACGTGTCGAATCTCTGCCCTCCCTGCCTTCTGCAGTGGAAGCTGACAACCAAAGGATACCATTTTACTGCAGTTATTTGTTGTTTTTTTTTTGTGAGGGGGTATTTTCATTTCAATTTTTTTTTTTTTTTTTTTTTACAAACTGAGAAGCCATTACACTTTTTTGTTCATTTGTCTTATATTAACCTTTTTATGTCTCTCTTTGTACTGAAGTGACTTGTATATATATAGTAGGTATCTAAATATTTGGTGAGTTGAGCCCAGAACCAACAGTGTATACCAGTCATATGTGCCACGTTATGAGCTGGTAGTTTTTCAGCACACAAGAATGCATTTGACTAAGTGTAAAGAAATTTCCAGCCTAGTGAAGTCAGTCATATACTTAACACTCTTTTATTCTTGATAGAGGTTTTTAAGGGTCACAGATAAAGGCTTATTATCTCCATATTAGAGACACATTCTGGCTGGGGAGATCAAGGAAGGCTTTGTGAGAGAAGTGCTATATGAGTTGAATTTGGGAAGATGGAGAGAGTGAAAAGCTGGGATAATGAGGTCAAGGTTAATACAAAAAGCAGAGCCACATGAGCAAGGTAAGAAGCAATGTCCCTGGAAAGCAAGTAGATCAGATGGCCTGGTGTAAAAGGCATATAAAAGGGAATAATAGGAAATGAAGTTGGAAAGACAGACTGGGGCCCGACCTCAGAGAGCCTTGAAAACCAGGGTAAGTAGTCTAGACCTAATTTTGCAGGCATCAGGGAGTCACTAAAAATCCTTGAGAGGGGAGGTGATGTGATTAAAGCAATGCATAATCGTATGGTGGATTAAAATGGATTAGCAGGGGTTTAAAAGAATTGCTGTCATGGTTCAGATGGTTCAGAATTAACCCTTTTAACAGGTGAACCAATAAACAGAAACAAGGTGTTTTTTGGTAATACTTGAATACCCCAGGATTCTCTGATTCTCTTTAGTCAGTTGTTGATATATGTTGGGCCAATAATTTTATAGTAAAGTCAGTGCATAGTAGATTGATAGCATTTAGACTAATTCATTTTAAGAGTTATTACTCAGGTCACTAGAACAAATTTTTATCTGCTACCTTGCTGCTTAATTTTAAAATGTTTCCTGAATGTTTTATGATAAATCTATAATTTTTATTAACAATGGAGTCATTTGTGAACTTCATTATATTCGATTTTTCACGCAATTCATTAAAAAGTAGGAGATCCAATATAAAGTTTGCATTTTACCAAGTGTTTCATGAAAAGTTTATTATGTAACATATCAATCAGAAGGCTTTACATTTTAGAGAGAACATTAGAGATTGGAAAGACCTTGAAGATCCTTTCAATTGAACCTTCTACATGTAAAACTAGGAACATGAAGCCTAAAGAGATTACCTAGTTTACGCAAAATCATTGAACAAGTAACTGGTTTTGTCTGAATTATAATTAAGGCCTTTGACCAGATCACTTAGTTGCTATCAAATCTGTTTTAAGAGGTTTTATGCAAAGTCAAATAAACTTACAATCATAACATAATATTTTTAAAATTTTTAAAGATGTTTATTTGTTTTTGAGAGAGAGAGATGGTGTGAGCAGGAGAGGGGCAGAGAGAGAGGGAGACACAGAATCTGAAGCAGGCTCCAAGCTGTCAGCACAGAGCCTGACACAGGGCTTGAACTCATGAACTGTGAGTTCATAACCTGAGCCAGAGTTGGATGCTCAACTGAGCCACCCAGGCGCCCCAAGATTATAAAGATTATAAAAAACATAGTGGTATTATTTCATGTAAAAAAAAAGAATCTACTGCTTTGGCTATAATTACATTGGAGATTTTCTACACCTAAAGTTTCAACGCGTTAAAATTCTCAATACATCTATCATCACGGAGAGGACTCTTAGGATTAAAATAAATTAAACTTCAATTTGGACAAAATGAAATCTTTATAAGCCTCAGTTTCCTCATCAATGAGGTAGAGATATTAATATGGTTGCTATGGGGAAAACCAAGAAAACAGGAGTGTAGAAAGAAAGTTGTTGGTTCTATGCTATCTACTGGCTTTGCAAAGACTCAAGAAAAGCAAGTCACTTAAAAAAGAAACAAGTTGAGGGGATCCTGGGTGGCTCAGTCAGTGGAGACTCAGACTTCGGCTCAGGTGATGATCTCATAACTCCCTCTTCTACTTGAAAGAAACCTGAACTGGAAATTATTGATGGCATATTATAGGTGTAATTTAAAAAAAAAAAAAGTTGAATTCCAGGGTAACTGGGTGGCTCAGTTGGTTAGGCATCTGACTCTCTTGATTTCAGCTCAGATCATGATCTTACAGTTTGTGAGATCAAGTCCAGTGTGGAGTTCTGCACTGACAGCGTGGAGCCTGCCTGGGATTCTCTCTCCCCACTTCTCTCTGCCTCTCCCTTGCTCTCTCTCTCTCTCAAAATAAACATTAAAAAAAAAAAAATTGAATTCCAATCTCAAAACTATACTCAAATGAGACCTTGCCCGTACATTGAAAGATGAATAAAAGACCTTTAAATGTTTTTAACTTTAAAATATATTGTTTAAAAAATGCACATATTTTTTATTCCACTTTAATTTTCTTATTAACCAACTAAAACAGTGACAAGGGTCTTGAATCAAGGGCATGTACCATGTTACTATGTGACATTTGGGTTTTCAACTGTCTCTCTTAGGTTTGGGATTGCATTTTTGTAACTCATTTTGCTAATAAGTTCATTTTACTGAACTTATGGTCTAATTCAGTTGCTTGATAGCATGATGAAATTATGAAGTTTCCTTCTGTATGGTGGATTGTACTTTTTTCTAAAATAGATTGTCTTTTAAATGTTTTTTCTTTCAGTTTTATTTCTGGCTAAAGGAAGCATAATGGCTGCCATACAGTTTCCTTTCAGCTTGTCCAGAAAAATTAACTTTGGTTTATGCCCCACCCTCCCCACGAAAACAGATTTTACTTCAAAATGAATTTAGAATAGAGAAAGCAAATTATCCCCATAGAAACCCCCAATTTTAATTTATTTCTGCTTAAAGGTCAGCAGCTATTTCCTTTACTCCTTATTTTTAAAAAAGTAGGAACATTCTAGATTTGGAAACAGTGAGAATTTTTGTTTCTTTCCTTGCCGTTTTTCTTAACTAGCTGCTATTGATGATGTTTTCCTTTTGGTGGGTCATTTTTTATGTTTTGTACATTGTGTTCACTAGTGAGAAAGGGAAATTCTGTGATGCATTTTCATTCTGCCATATTAGCTTAGTAGTCTCAAAGTACTGTAAGGGATATGAAATAAGATCAGTGTAGTTGGCATCCAGGAAGAAGGAAATGGGTTGGACGCCTTTTTAGGCTACATTATAAATTTTGGATTTCATCTTCAGAGCAATTGGGAAGCCCTTTAAGGTTTTTTTTTTAAAGCAGTTTACTAAAATAATCATGTTCCTCTATTTTAAAGATCATCCCAACAGCTGTGTGGAGGGTAAAGACCTGGAATGGTGCATGTGTTGTAGACAGTGGGAAATGAGTTAGGAAGCTACTACCATGATCCAAGCGAGAGACAAGATGATGGCTTCTAGCCCAGTACTCTAATTGATATCCATAATAATGACCCTGAATTATTATAAAAGAGCTTAATTCTATTTGGTATATCCTGTTCAAGATTGCAGGCAAATGTGATAGAATTTAATAAGATTTCTGCAAAGATTTATATGGTGGGAAAAAAATGCTCGGCTATTTGGAAAATAAGTATCAAGAATGACTCAGTTTGCTAAAGAAATGATTTTCAATTACAGTTCGGAGATTAATCCACACAAGGCCGAGTGTTTTCATTTACACACGGAGCATACCAAAAGCAAAAAACAGACCACAGTATAAAACATTGCTCCCTAAAAAACACTGAGGAAAACAGATTTCAAGCAGCCCAGATTTTGACATCTACTAACAGAATCTCTCTCAAACATTTGCTTGGAATCAACATGTTCTGCACACGATGACCTTCACACAAACATAGGTCTCATATTTCTGCCACAGCAAATGTAGATTTTGAAGGAATGGAAGCAATATTGTTTTACCTATGGGATGTTTGGGTTTTAATCAAGAGATTTTGCAATGACAGCTTATGATGAGGCAGCTGGTAATACCAAAAAAGCCATATGGAACTATCATAGTGCGGCTGTAAATGGTATCAATTAACTGGTTCATTTTCAAAACTTTCGTTAAAATGAGTTTGATCGCAAAATCCTCAGGAAAATAAATGTAGCTTTAAAAATTTTTGTTAAGTGGGGAGGCAGGCAGGATGGCAGAAAACTGACAATAAAAATGGATTCTAGTTTTAATTTAATGAGAAAAAATAATAGATATTCACAACTAAAAATCTATAATGAGACATCTAGCGAATTCAAACAGCCTGTTTATTCCATTGATTTTTATGTGGCTTAAGTTATATGTGGGAGGATTTAGACATACATCTTTTCAATATCTTCACTAATCTAAGGCAAGTTTTTAAATTGCCCATAGCAGTAATATTCCTGTAAGAAAAGAATACTCAGTAGATACTACAAAAGCAGATCTGGGACTAGAAAATTTCTTCTTATTTTTTGTGATTATGTCACAAACTCAGTGTTTAAATCTAATTTTCACATCTTATTTTAAAAAAAGGAAAGAAGTTGAATGACAGACCTTAATTTGTGGAAGTTCTGAGGCGTCTTATTAAAGAGAATCCACAAATAATTAAGAACTCTCAAGCTGAGTAGGTAAATTAAGGAATATGGTCTCTAAGAAAAAGGTTAATTCAAAACTGGTGTGGAAAATATCAAACAAATGTGGGTTACCAGGTGAGATTCCTAGACTGCTAAAACTAATGAGAATTTGTGCTTGTTTCTATTTAAGTGAGGTTTATTTTGTCTTTTAAATTTTGTGAAAACAAAGTCTTTATGGTGGTAAATAACAGTAATATTTTCAACAGTTAGGTGTAATAGAAAGAAGGGGAAGACCCACAGCAGACAGTGGTGGGGATGGTTCTGGCTCCGGATCTCCTATTTACAAATTATGGTACCTTGGGCAAGTCATGTAGAATTGTTGGTTTTCAGGTTTTTTTTTTTTCTTAACATAAACTATGATAGTTGGATCATAAATGTAGACAAGAAAATGCTAGTGACCCTCACAGTCATTATTACAGGTACAGTATCAGATTCTATAGAAGCACACAGTCATGGTCAGGCTCATAAGCTTTAATGACTTACTTAGTCCATCTCTTATAAGCAGTAGGACCTTACACAGGTTGCTCACCTTCTCTAAACTTTATTCATAAACGGGAATAAAAATAGTACCTCACTGTAGTACTGTAGTGTGCATCAAAAGAGCTAATATGGTCAAAGTACTTAGTGCTGTATTGGGCATGTGTTAAGGGTTCTACAGATGCCGGTTACAGTACTGTATTCATTATTGGTAATATTATAGGATATACTTTTCCTATGAAATATTTTATACTATAAGAGATTCTGTTATTATATAACCAAAATATAAAAAATATTTCATAAAAACTAAATAGGAAAAATAAAAATGATTATAAAAAGCATAGCATGGTAGCTGATGATGAATTCAGTGAATGCAACATCTTTTGGGGGAGGGTCACGGATGAATCCCTTTGAAACCTGATAAACAACAGACTCTGAAAAAATGCACATATACATTCGCAGAAAAAAATGTCTCAGGAAGTTGGATGTCTGTCCTAGGTTAGGGAGCCATGATCAAGACCAGCAGTTGCAAACAGGGGGTCAGTGACCTGCATTTCACCTGCAGATGTGTTCTACTGACTTGTATACAGTCTTCAAACTTGTCGATGTGAATGCCCCTAACAGGATGTGAATTCATCAGCACACCATGGTGCCTCCCATACTCTCTGGTGTTAATTTCAGCCACCTTCACAGTTTTTTTTTTTTAAAGTGAGAGAGAGAGAGAGAGAGAGAGAGCATCTTAAGCAGACTCTATACCCAGCACAGAGCCTGATGAAGGGCCTGATCTTACAACGCTGAGGTCATGACCTGAGCTGAAATCAAGAGTCAGACACTTAAATGACTGAGTCACCCCGATACCTCTACCTTCACTTTTTTGGGTTATTTGCCTAACCTCTGTAGGCCTCTGAGTTGTGACCCTTGCTTTACACATTTCAGAACCTACTAGTAGGTCTTCTTATATAGGCATATTTTGTTTTATTGCATTTCCCAGATATTGTGTTTTCTACAAATTGAAGGTTTGTGGCAACCCTGCAGTTGAGGGAGTCTATCGGCATTTTTCCAGCAGTACTTGCTCACTGTATGTCTCTGTCACATCTTGGTAATTCTCACAGTATTTCAAACTTCGTTATTTTTGTTATGGTGATCTTTGATGTTACTACTGTAATCGTGTTGTGGCATCAGAAACCATGCCCATGTAAGATGCCAAACTTAAACTGATAAATGTTGTATGTGTTCTGACTCCTCCACTGACTGGCCATTCTCCTGTCTCTCTTTCTTCCAGCCTGCCTATTCCCTGAGACACAGCAATACTGAAATTAAGCCAATTAAGAACCCTACAATGGCCTCTCAGTATTCAAGTGAAAGGAAGAGCCACAAATCTCTTACTTTAAATCAAAAGCCAGAAATGATTAAGCTTATTGAGGAAGGCATGTTGAAAGCTGAAATAGGCCAAAAGCTAGGCTTCTTGTGCCAGTTAGCCAAGTTGTGAATGCAAAGGAAAAGTTCTTGTAGGAAATTAAAAGTACTACCCCAGTGATCACACAAATGATAAGACAGCAAAACAGCCCTATTGCTGATATGGAGGAAGTTTTCGTGGTTTGGACAGAAGACACACCAGCCACAAGATTCCCTTAAGCCAAAGCTAATCCAGAGCCAGGCCCTAACTCTCTTCAATTTCATGAAGGCTGAGAGAAGTGAGGAAGCTATAGAGGAAAAGTGTGAAGCTAGCAGAGGTCGGTTGGTTCATGAAGTTTAAGGAAAGCAGCAGTCTCTGTAACCTCAAAATGCAAGGTGAAGCAGCCAAGTGTTAATACAGAACCTGGTGCAGGTTATCCAGAAGATCTAGATAAGGTAACAAATGAAGGAGCTACACTAAACCAACAGATTTTCAATGTGGACAAAAGAGTCTTCTTATGGATGAGCACAGAAAGTGGTTTCATGATATGGAATGTACTCCTGGTGAAGATGTTGGGAAGATTGTTGAAATGACAACAAAAGATTTAGAACATGACATAAATTTAGTTGAGGAAGCAGCAGCAGGGTTTGAGAGGACAAACTCCAATTTTGAAAGATGTTCTACTGTGGGCAAAATGCTACCAAACAGCATCGCATGCTATAGAGAAATCATCCATGAAAGGAAGTTAAGTTGATACGGCAAACTTCTCTGTTGTCTTATTTTTAAAACCAACCACAGCCACCCCAGCCTTCAGCAACTACCACCCTGAACAGTCAGCAGTCATCAACATGGAGGGAGGAACCTCCACCAGTAAAAAGTTATAACTTGTTGAAAGCTCAGATCGTGGTTACTATTTTTTAGCCATAAAGTATTTTTTAATTAAGGTATGCAAAAATACCTATTAATACCTGTCATAATGCTACTACACACTTAACAGACTACAGTATAATGGAAACATAACTGGTATCTATACTGGGAAACCAAAAAATGCATTCAGCTCACTTTATCATGATGGTCTGGAGCCGAACCCGTAATATCTCCAACGTATGACTGTACTATAGAAGCATGGCAAAAGAGGCTAACAAGATAAAAACCAAACACATTTCCTTGAGTCCCTTGCAGTCAGGGGTCTTACATGTAACTAAAGTTCAGCCATGCAGGTAAATATGAGATATGGGAAATAAGAGGAACATGAGGTGGCAGCCAGAAGTAAAACAGATTTTCTACAGGGAAGATGGCAAAAGCCTCTGGTTTTCCTAGGCACCTAGGGCAACTGTTCTACAGCTACTCCAAGATTTGGCTACCTAAGGCCGTTGGTCAAATCCAGCCCACTATCTGTTTTGGTAAATAAAGTTCTACGAGAACACAGTCACGCTCATTCCTTTATATATGATCTATGGCTCCTCTGGACTACAAAAGCAGAGATGAGCAGTTTGACAGAGACCATATGGACAATACGGCCTAAAATTTTTACAATCTGGCACTTTCCTAAAAAAGTTTACTGGCCCTCGGTCTCATCCCTAGACGTGAAATGGTGGGTGGCAGCTATAGTAGAATAAGGTTTTCTCATTGTGTAGCTTCTCCTTGTTACAGTATTTCTGGGTCTGTAGATTCCTAGATTAATTCTCTGGCCCCTCTATCAATTTTATAAGTTACCTAATACCATGTGATAAATCCCTTTCTGGTGAAAATAGCTGGAGCTGCAACTAAAAACCCTGAATGAAACACAGAATAACAACAAAACAAAGGATTAGGCCATAAAGTTTAAAAATGTACTTACATTATGTGTCATCTCGAAGTACTTCTGACAGGCTACTTGGTAATGTGTCCCTTTTACTAAATCCAAAATCTAAAATGAATGGGAAAAGGAGAAAGCAAAATTAGAAACTAAGTCTCTCTAAACCACTGTAGCTCAGGGTTGTTGGCCTTTTCATAATCTTTATTCCAGACAGGAAATGCATTAAATCATGTAGCATGTTGTACTTCTGCAGCCTGGGCACCGTGATAATTTTGACATTATACACCAGCCGCTTAGGTCAGCATTAAGCTACAGATGACAAGAGATAGTAAGTGATCTTTGTGACCTACCAACTGTGAATTTCAATAACTTTACCTTGACAACAAGATGAAAACAGATCCTAGTATTATGACTTTGACAGTTATTGTCAGAACATCACCTTGCAACTTCTCTTCCAAAATTATAGATATAAATCTAGTAATCTAAATGATTGGTGCATGAAGCAATCAGGTGTACTATTTAGATTTTTATTTTCCACATTACAGTTTATACAGATACAGCTCAAAATACAGCTGTGTGCCCATCAGGAAAATTTAATGTAAGTCCTTTGGAAGAGTGTCTGTGGAGAGGGAATGCTTTTACCTTCAATCAGATTTGTTCTTTTTTTGAAATGAAGTTATTTCTAGTAAAGCTCAGCAGAATATGAGAGTGAATAGTCTATTCTGAACACCTATTAGGAACATCATCCTATCTTTTGTAAATACAATTTGCTTTCCAATTCTACTTCATGTAATCTCTTCAGAGCGGTACAAACTCCCATTCTTATCAGCCAAGTGCAATGCCAGTTGAAATTTGTAAAGTTTCACTACCTCCCCTGCCAAATAAATAAAATATATATTTGGCCTATTTATCAAACACAGTAAAAATGCTGGAATTAAGAGATAGCCTAAAATGAAGGGAAATGTAATTCTGGAGAAATGTTCATTTCTATCCCTTTTCAAAAGGCTGACCTTCCTGTGACAACAGAAATGTACATGAAGTCTCAAATTCCTGCTATCCTCATTATTGAATATAGCTTACATCTTTCGACAAACACACAAAATTATTACAGTTACAGAGCAGGAATCATACAATACTGACAGTGTGCTTAAAAGAACTGTTTTCTTTGATTGTCTTATAGATTACATTTCTGCATTTCAGGTCACCTTTTATTAAATCCTTTATGAAAGACCTATATAAATGCCAACTAACCACAGCACCCAGGATCCTATTTGACCTGTCCATTTTTCTCCAATTCATTAGAGCAGAAATGAAAAATAAATCAATTTAAAATCAATGGCTATAAAGTTTTAAAACTGAAGCAAGCAACAAAGTTTTCAAAGTAATTTTAACACTGAGTTCGTATTCTCCAATGTTTTTACATACAGATATTCAAATTGTGTTGAGATGAACTTATAACTGATTATTTGCAAACATCAATGATACCATGAAGGAATATCTGTGAACTACAATTTTGGAGAAGCAAAGCCTTCAAACTTTAGTTAAATTTAAATGATACCGTAAATTACCTGAAGAGAAATGAATTCACAGAAATAAAAAGCTCAATTGTGTGGTATATAACAAAGCTCTTTTATGTAAAAACACAACAATAAATCCAACATCATATTCTATGTATATACATATTCTTAAGATATATATATTTAAATATATATGAGCTTATATACATATATTTAAATATCTTCCTTGGAAAGTAAATATGTAACATTATATACAAACATTCTAATATATATATTTGGGAAACATTTTTTTAATTAAAAAAATTTTTTTAAATTAAGTTTATTTATTTAGAGGGAGTGGCACAGAGAGAGGGAGACAATCTCAAGCAGGCTCTGCACTGTCAGTGCAAAGCCTGACATGGGGCTCGAACTCATGAACCGTGAGATTATGACCTGAGCTAAAACCGAGTCGGACACTTTACCGACTGAACCAATCAGGTGCCCCAAGATTTAAAAAATATCTAGTTGGGGAAGCCTAGCTGGCTCAGTCAGTAGGGCATGTGACTCTTGATTGTAAGTTCAGGGTTGTGAGTTCAAGCCCCATGATGGGCAGGGAGCCTACTTTAAAAAATAAATATAAAAAATTAAAAATAAAAAATAGTTGGGTGATATATGTTAAAGAAAATGGACACATAAGCCACAGAAGGAGAAAAGCTTATGTATTTTGAAATTTTAGGTTCCATTAAAATTAAATTTGGATTAATCACAGATCAACCCTTCCCCTCCACCCTGCTCCACTCCGAGAGAAGGCTCTTAACAAAAATCATTTAGTTTTCCTTTCACTTTTTGCTTTATTTTTCTACAATGAATTGTTACCTGAAATTTTCTTGCAAATCCAGAAATAAATCATTCAACCATCATCAATCCCTAAGTAACTTTACTGATCATGTCACAGCCTATTTAGGGTGAATGAAGGTTTCTACACATATGTAAAGGTGTAATAGGGGGAAAAAAAAGACAATAGAGTGCTTTTCATTGCCCAAAAAAGCTATTCAAAGAAAGACCTAAAGAGAGGTTCTAGAGAAGGAGAAAGAAAACCCTCCACAGTAATGGAGATGTGAGGACAATATATGAACTACTAGAAGAAAACCAAGAGAAAGACTGCTTTGAGACAATTAGATATTATTTATAGGTATTACCTTCATTTCAGTCTATCTAGTGAGTGCCGTTTACTGTGGGAAGAATTAAAAAATCCTATGCAATTTATGATTTTTTCTTTAAGGGGAATAAGTGAAACATTAACTCAAAAAACCCAGTAACTAATAAACATATATACTTTAATTTCACATTATGATCTAGATTATACATATACAGGAGGAGAAAAAAGAAAGAGAAGGATGTTATGGACCAATGAATGAAGTTTGGTTTTTTTCTCTGAGTAAAATGGGGAGCTACTGCAATTTTCTTGGCATAGGACTGGCATGACCTGACACTGTTAACAGGATTATTCTGCATGATATGATGGAAACAAACTAGAGGGAGTAGGGACAGAAATAGGGAGCTCATTACAAGAATCCAGGGAACAGATGGTACAGGCTTTGGCCAGGCTGGTAAGAGTAGTGGTTACAAGTGGTCACATTTCCCACTTACTGGCCATAACCATTTTTGAAAAACAGCTGTTCTGCACAAAAATGCTCAATAGGAACCTATTCCCTGATGTTTTAGAGTAATTCATTACCTATCACTCAACACTTTCCCACTCTGACTGATTTCCTAAATAAAACTAAGTAGTCTAAAAACTCAGTAAAATGCAGGGATACCTGGGTGGCTCAGTCAGTTGAGTGGCTGACATTGGCTCAGGTCATGATCTTGTGGTCCGTTGGGTTTGAGCCCTACATCAGGCTCTGTGCCAACAGCTCAAAGCCTAGAACCTGTTTGGGGTTCTGTCTCTGTGTCTGTCTGTCTGTCTGTCTGTCTGTCTCTCTGCCCCTCACGTGCTCACACTCTTTCTCTCAAAATAAACATTAAAAAAATTAAAAAATTAAAACTCAGTAAAATGCAAAATGTAAGTAACAAACTATCATGTAAAATAAATGTAGAATACCAAAAATGCCACTTACTAGTCACTAAACAGTATGAGTTAACAAATAGATACTTCTCATACAATAGCCAGTGAGTAGGACACCTGAAATCTCTGTCAGGCAACATCTTAGATGCACACCCACTCTGTGGACTTCAAAATATTCACAAGTGATTATGATGTTCTACCATTTTTTAAAAATAATGTATTTATTATTTTTTTAACTTACATCTAAGTTAGTTAGTATATAGTGCAATAATGATTTCAGGAGCAGAATCCAGTGATTCATCCCCTACATATAACACTCAGTGCTCATCCCAACAAGTGTCCTCCTTAATGCCCCTTGCCCATTTAGCCCATTCCCGCCCCCCCCCAACCCCCTCCAGCAACTCTCAGTTTGTTCTCTGTATTTAAGAGTGTTCTAACATTTCTATATGGAATGCAACTTGGGGCTTTTTCTGCACCCAATTTTCTTTAATTTTTCTGATACAAACCTCACTAGCAAATGCTATACTAAGATAGTCTACAGGTATGTTGAGGATGGTACTGGTATAATTTGTCAATGGGTTGGATGACTCCAAGGCAGGAAATACAAAGCTAAAAATCAAAAGAAAAGAGAACTGAGGTATCAGCAATATACTAAAATCAGTTTGTGAAATAGAAGCAAAGACAGAAACTTGACCAAAAAAACACCAAAATCTAAGGACAGATGCCTGAGATAGACTGTAGAAAAGAATTATAGGTCAGAAGCTAAGTTCTCACAACATGTTTTACATGTCCTTGGAAAGATTCTTTGCTTTTCTGAAGGTGGACCACTTATATGTTAATGTACAGATGCTGAAAATGCTCACTGCTAAGTCACAAAGGCTGGACAGGGATGGTTAAGCAGTGATGGTTGGCATGCACGATGACAATGGTTACTGACCCTTCTTTATTCTTTGAAATTCAGGGTCTCAGCAATGGTTGGGCTCATTTAGAGTTTAAATTTTGTGTGTAGGTATAATTCAAGTAATCACTTTTTAAAAAATGCTGAGTTCTAACAGAAGAGCCCATGTCCCAGGCCAATGGACATATATGCTTGATTGATAGCCAGACTACTGTGAACCTGAAAAAGACCTAGGGTTTAACCAAAAGTGGTGTGCTTTTCTTTGAAACTAAAAATTTTTCTTTGATGCTTTCAAGAATGAAGAAATATTGGCTGTGGTAATATTTTTATAGTGTTAATTTTGAACTTACCTACCTAATCTTGTCCTTTTTTTTTTTTTTTTTTAAATATGCTTTGGGGGTAGGGGAGGCATATGGGGAGTTATTTCATATTGTGCTTATTTATACATATTTTTTGTGTTGGAATCATATATAATATGACATTAAATTTTTTTAAAGAAAATGAAATTCTGTGGGAGGCTGGCTTGGTTAAGCGATGGACTTTGGCTCAGGTCATGATCTCACGGTTTGTTGAGTTCAAGACCTGCGTTGGGCTCTGTGCAGACAGCTTGGAGCCTGGGGCCTGCTTTGGATTCTGTGCCTCCCTCTCTCTCTGCCCCTCCCCCACTTGTACACGGGGGCTTGCTTTCTCTCAAAAATAAACAAACTTAAAAAAATAAAAAATAAAAAGGAAAATGGAATTCTGTAAAGAAGCCAGAATGAAGATGTAGTTAGTCAACAGTACTTTTTTGGCAATGTTCATTCAGCCAGATATCTTCTGAAGGGTCAAACCTCCATCCTCCTAAATTGGCCTTTGCTCTTCTTAGAGGGATAGCTCCATAAGGTTCCAGTTCAGCAGGCAGGGACTGGCCAGAGAAGAGGGTCAGAAATAAAACAGGTGAGGGAAACTAAATGAGATGAAGAAATGTGAGGAGGAGACAAAAAGAAACAAACAGGAAAATGAAAGAACCAGGTAGAAGAAAAATGTAGAAAGCCAGAGGAATGGGGTAAATGAAATGGAGATCACAGCTTACTATTTACGTGGCCTGTAAACACCAAAGTATAACCCATAGCTCACAAAAGGTGTTTCAAATTCCATTTTGGAAGAGCAAGAGCACACCATGATTTCCTCTGGTATATACCAAAATAAGTGTCAATTCTGATGACGAAGCTAGAAGTTTTTTTTCTTTTTTTAACGTTTATTCATTTTTGAGAGACAGAGTGCAAGCAGAGGGTGGCAGAGAGAGAGACACACACACAGAATTCAAAGAAGGCTCCAGGGTCTGAGCTCTCAGCACAGAGCCCAACATGGGGCTTGAACTCATGAACTGTGAGATGACCTGAGCCGAAGTCAGAAGCTCAACCAACTGAGCCATCCAGGCACCCTGGCTAGAAGTTTTTCTAACTCTGCTTTAGAAAAATGTAACCGAAGAATTTGAATAATCATATCAAATAAGGCTCCTTTGAAAATACAAACATTTTTTTAAGTTATTTATTTGAGAGATAGAAAGTGTGTGTGCACATGTGAGTGTGCATGCAAGTGAGCAGGAGGGGGGGAGGGGGCAGAAGGGAGAGGGGAGGAGAGAATCCCAAGTAGGCTCCATGCTCAATGTGGAGCCCAACACGGGGCTCGATCTCATGACTGCAAGATCACAACCTGAGCAGATATCAAGAGTCAGACACTTAACCCACTGAGCCACCCAGGTATCCCGAAAATACAAAATTGTTTAAAGAAAAATTTCTATGAAGATTTAAGACTATTGATCAAATGGAAATTTTACTTTTGGTTTTTAATGCCAATATTTCCAGAATAAAGTACAAAATGTCAAGCATAACAATCCATTTATTGTTCTAATTCATCAGTGACCAAAAGGCTCAGAAAAAAATAAGAGTAGTGACATCAAACTAGATTTTGGTAATTAATATTCTTTAACTTTGCTTTTTAATTATTTTTTAACAGCTGACCAAAGCCCACCATGAAGAATAACACTTCATCTACCTCTTCATCCTCAGGGCTAATAACTATTTTCGTTTTGAATTTTTTGTTTATTTGTTTTGAATTCTAATACAGTGGCTACCCAAGATACCCTTCCAGTAGAGGAGGAAGGAGCATATTAGGTGATGTTTTCCTTATTTCATTGGTAATATATCACAGCTAGTTGACAAACATAGGATATACAAAATACTGATGGGAAACCTTTCTATTTACATACGCACACACACACTAGAAATATAGAAAAAAATTTAAAACAGAAATGTACATAACATTTTATAACTTTGAGCCACACTTCCTTCTTTCTTCCTAATTCTCTCTACTATTCCCTGCCATCTGTAGCTTCCTCTATGCCCTTTGCTTCAGAGCCTGCCAGTGAGGTCCAGATGATTTCCTGGCAGCAGAACATAGCCACCTGCCTGTCCTTGGCTTTGGTGAGTCAGGTGCTGCACAGCTAGGTGTGCTGAGCTCACCAATTAGACATGCAGTTAATCTGTCTCTAATTCAAGGTCATATTCTGTCTTATTTAAAAGTGATAACAAGCTTGTTTCTTTGTAAAAAGCTCAACCTTTTGAAAGTAGACCTGCTGATATTTTTCCACTTCATCTCTAACCATCCTTTATTTCAAAGGTGAAAGAAAATGTGGTACAGATGCAGAGTCTGGAACACTTTTGAACATATTACTTTGCTCCTATTTCTTACACACTCAGCATAGCTTAGGCAGCCGCCACCTTACATCTCTGCTGTGACCTTCATTTATTGGCAGATCAGGGGTAAGTTTCCCTCTCTTGAAGATGTACTTTCACTCATTTAAAACATTACATGCCAAGAATTTTTCTGACTCACTCTTCATTTTCTATAAACACAGTTATCTGACTGAATCGATTCCACCTCCAAATGTCTCTAAAAACATACCCTTTCCTCCCCATTGTTCAGGCTGTAATCATTCTCTTTTTTATTGAAAAGCTTCTTGACTTATTCTTTCCTCACTCAAGACAGCTTCCAAACTGCCACCATAATAACTTTTCTAAAATCAAATCTAATCCTGGCATTGCTGGTTTCCAGCCCAAAACGGGTCACAAATTCATTATGGTCCAAAAGGCCTTGTTCATCAGGCCCCAAGTCTCCTTCTTTGGGCCCCTCTCCTGCTCTGCCTGGTCACTGGGGTCCTTACGCTCTAGTCCAGGTCCTCCCACAGTGTATTCTTTGGAATTTTAGCTCACAAAATCTTAATGACTCAGAGGGTTTTTTCACCTAATGCCTTTTTTGGTTTGGTTCCAATGAGAATTATCTAAGTTTCTTTATAGCAGGACTTAACAGGATAGTATTCTTCAGAGTAACTTGTCTCCAGAACTTGTTCCATAGCTCTCCCAGGACTAGGGCTCCTCAAAACACACCCTGACAACCTTGTCTACATAGGCTCACCTCCCCAAGTCTTATGCTATTTCCTGGTCTTGGCTAGGTTCCTCTTACCACACTTAATTTGTTCACTGTCTCCCCTACTAGAACAGCAGCTCCATAAAGGCAGAGGTCTTGTGCCTTGAACAGTAACTGGAATATAGTCATCACCTTGTTATTATTTATTCATGTTGAATGAATGCTGTTCCTTTTGCCTCATAAGCCTCACTTCCCTCCACTGGGGAAACTCCTACTCAATTTTCAAAAGCAATGTAATGATCACTTCCTACAGGAAGCATTCCCTGAGTTCACACCTCTCTCTCAGCAGATCCTGCCCTCTGATTCTCCAGCTGGCACTTTAAATGTATTTTTATTAAAGCACTTATCACACTTTATTATAGTGAATTATGCCTTTTGGCACCATTAGACTAAAAGCTCTAAAATAGTTTCTTAATCATTCTATTTCCAGATTTGAACATACTGAAAACTCAGTGACATGTCAAGTGCTCAGTAAATGTTTATTGAGTAATAAAATGTCTTTCCTCACCAAGGCAACTTACTTCTATTTAAATCAGTCTTAGAGCACTGTTACTAGAACTGTTTCAATTAGTTGCTTTACATTTCTTTCTAACTTTGTCTGGGGTGGGGGTGGGGGGGCGGTGTGTGTAGACCACAGCAAAAAAATTACTAATTTAGTTCTTCCACAAGGTGTTAACAGAGCTTGAGAGGTTTCTCTAGTCACATCTGAAGACACTCTGGAGAAAAGAATGAAAATAATCTATCACATTAACTTGAATCCAAATGTAGAAATCTGCCATTGCTATATATAGTTTTACACATGCAGGCAAACGCTAATATATGCAAACACAGACAGGCCTCTGCCAACGCCTCTCAAATAAGCTTTCAGACTATGAACTGATTGAGTGAGTCATTCATTTGCTTACTCCATTCATTCAGCCCACATTCATTAAGCTCCTATAATGAATTCCAGGCACTGTAGTTAGAGACTGGTTTTATTCAGAAGACAGACACCATTTCTGCTCCCAGGGAGGATAAAGTCACAATGAGTCTAGAGGGGAGGGCAAACAATAAGCAGGATGTTACAGAGGAGGAAAGGGAGGAAAAGTGATTGAAACTTCCAGAGGAGGGCCCTACTGAGTGAAATTATAATAAATGAGTAATAGTTACCAAGATAAAGAAAAGGGTAAGGACAACCCAGACACAGGGAATAACATGCAAAGGAGGCAGAGAAACTGGACAGCAAAGTGTTTAAGGATGGGCAGAAATTAAAGTATATTAGAAAGATTACTTTGGCATCGTCTGAAGGGCTTTTGGGGGAAAGAGAGACTGAAAATTAGGAATTAAAGTGACATGACATCCTAGGTTACGGAAGACAGAGACGAAAGAGCGAACAGATTCAGTAACACTTAAAAACAGAAAGGAGCCTTGAATATTTTCCTGATTTCTGGCTTGAACATCCAGTGTTTCCTTCACATTCCGTGGAGATTATGTAGTGGACTCTGTGGTATGCTGTCTACATCCCCTCTCCTCAGAACAAGGACACACATTTTTCCAGGGTCAGAGAGTGTTGATGACTGCCAGCCTGCGGCAGAAGTCCCTCTCAGGTGAGGCTGAGGAAAACCATTTTGCTCAAGGTGCTGTTTCCTTCCGGAGAGCAGCCAGATCCAGTGACTGGTTTGTGCAGTGATAGAAAGGCCAACAGCCCTTGCTCCAATTAGGGACACCTCTGCAGGGTCATCCAGCCTCAGAGTTCCCTGAAGGATCAACTAAAGACCACCTTCTCCTTCTGCTCAAGCCTGTCTTCACTCCCTGACAGATATGGATCCTGAGAGAACTCCCCAATGAACCTCCTGCACACCAATCAGCACAGTGAACCAATCTGTAACACAGTCCAATTATTTTTTGCTTGTTAGTTTTTGGAGGAAGAGGGATGGAAAAATGTGAATAATAATAATGATAATAAGCTACTATGTATACTGTTCTAGTTATTGTACTTATCTGCTCTCTAAATGTCTTCATGTGTGCATATATATGCAAACACATTAGAAAAAGAATGATGATAGCTATTTCTTAGATCTTTGAGAAGCCATGAGAATCTTATTAAAAGTGTGAACCTCCTCAATTGGAAAATGTACTATGCCACAATTCATAAATCCTGAAATATTCTCACAAATCAGCCAACTACTAAATAGAAGTGAGGCTTTCTGGAAGGTGTATGACACTCAAATTTGGTAATCATATTACTCCCTATTATGTTTTTTTGTACAATATAAAAATGCTAATATTGAAAATTTCTCATTGTCTTTTAACTTACTATATTTGAATAAAGATTTGAATCATTAAAAATAGGTACCCAAAAAGGATTCTTGAGAAGCTATTAAACTGCCACCCAAAATACTGAATTCCTTAGTGCAGTTTAATACTAACATTTGGGTTAAAGGATTTAAGCTTTAAGGGAACATCAACGACTAAGTGAACTTGGAATAAGGGGAGGAAGGGAATGAGAAGAAAGAGAAAAGGGGAGAAGGAGGACAAATGAGAACATATATGTAAAGTCTACTCAGCAACATGGACAAAAGTACTGCCAAAATCAATCCCACGACTCACTAATTAAAACTGTGCTTAAGTATTCTATTTTTGTGCCTAATATAAACGCAAGTCAGTCCAGAATCCCTATGTCCTATGATCTTTATGGAAATGATGAAAATATTTATACCAATTTAGTAGTTATTTTCAAATATCTTACTTATAAAAAGAAATGTATCATATCAGACATGATATTGAAACAGAAAGTAAAATCTGTCACTTAAAGGTCTGTCCAAGGACTACAGGATTAAGAGAAAAATATATGTAAATTTGCATATATATAATATTTTACATACACATATGCATACAGGTTTACATACATCCATATGCATATATATAAATAAAGATCAGAAACAGAAAACAACATGAAATACACGTAAGCTGATGGGAAACAATACCAAGAAGTCTGAAATGGCTTAAAGCTAAGCAGACTAAGACTTTCTAACACTTGCTATATAAAGTAAGGTTAGTTATTTAATTTTTTGTATTCTTTAAGTTTGCTTCTCTTAAAAAAGGGGAGGAAGGCTCTGGGAGAATACTCTATAAAATGGATCATGAAATAGAATTAAGCTAGGTGAACAGTTATGTCTACAGGTAGACAGACTAGATTTTATTATAAGTATCATAAGTGACAGTATCATATGCTACTGAAATTCCTCTATAGGTATAATTTTCATGTAATGAACAAATAAAATAATTCTAGAAATAGAAATAATTATAAACAGGGTACTAAATTTCCTTTAAAGAAAAACTATGTCTTCTATTTTAATGCAATTTTAATAAAAGTAAACTTCAATAGGTTTGGCTAACAGTGGCAAATGTTATTTGACTTTTGAAGTGATTTTTCCTTTGAAACATATTGAACAATATTAAATAATCTTCAAATGACCATTTATTTTCAGGGTGCCTGGGTGGCTCAATCAGTTAAGCATCTGACTCTTGATTTCAGCTCAGCATGATCTCACAGTTTGTGAGCTCAAGTCCAGTGTTCCAAACCCCCCTTGGGACTCTCTCCTTCTCTCTCTGTCCCTCCCCAGCTCACACACTCTCTCAAAATATATAAACATTAAAAAAACAAAAACAAAAAAATTGCACAAATGACCATTTATTTTCAATCTATAAAAAAAGGAAGGATATATACAGAAATATATTTTAGATATTCAATGATTTTTGTGATAAAGCCAAAAATGCAATCACATCCTCCTCACCCCAATTCTAATGCTCAACTTCCAAACTTTTCCTTAATGTAGTTCTAAGATATACCAAGAACAATGCACACATCTTCAACTACAACTATAAGAAAAGCAAAGCTAAGTGCAGCAATCTAAGTACTGTTCTCATAAATCAAGAGATGCTCCTAGAGATGAAATAGACAGAAAAGCTGCTCTTCGAAGCAGTTACTGTTCATAAAGTAATGGACAGACTGAATACTATCTATTGACAAGTACTCCTTACCTAAGAAAATCATAGGAGTTTTAGGTAGTTCAGATTTATATGAACATTGAGTAAGGAGTCACTGAAGTTTATCTTTGCCATAAAATCTTCTTGACATAGTGTTACTTCTGTTTCTTAAGCTGTCCATTTTGAAAGATTTCTTCATTAAAAGGCATTTGTCAGTTTTAGATTTAAGATGGTCACTAACTTGAGAACGCTTGTACTAGGAAAATGAAAGGTTAACCTACCTCTCAAAAAGTAAAAAGAGCATACATCTTTACATATTTCATAATTTTAGTATCACTATTAAGTTTCTTGAAAGCACCAATTAGATTTGCTTTTAAAATAATTATTGGAACACCTGGGTTGAGCATTTGACTTTGATCTATTTGAGCATATGAGCTAATCGATTTCATAGTTCGTGAGTTTGAGCCCCGCATTGGGCTCTGTACTGGTGGTACAGAACCTGCTTGAACATCAGTTTTAATTGGTCAAATATAATTGTATGCTAGAAGCAAATATTAAAATATGATAGGGAAATAGAAACTAATCACTCTAATACTTAGTCCCAAAGGCTCAGTAGTCCCATGTAACTATTTAGAGCATTGTTCTCCAACAGAAATATAATGAATGACATCTATAATTTTAAACTTTCTAACTATAATTAAAAAGGTAGCAACAGGGGTGCCTGGGTCGCTCAGTTGCTTAGGCATCCCACTTCGGCCCAGGTCATGATCCCGCGCTTCATGGATTTAAGCCCCACATCGGACTCTGTGCTGACAGCTCAGAGCCTGGAGCCTGCTTCAGATTCTGTGTCTCCCTCTCTCTCTGCCCCTCCCCGGCCTGCACTCTGTCTCTCTGTCCCCCCCAAATAAATAAACATTAAAAAAATAAAAATAAGCGTTGCCTGGGTGGCTCAGTTGGTTGAGCATCTGACTTCAGCTCAGGTCATGATTTCATGGTCCGTGAGTTCGAGCCCCACATGAGGCTCTGTACTGACAGCTCAGAGCCTGGATCCTGCTTCAGATTCTTTCTCTTTCTTTCTCTCTCACAAATAAACATTAAAAAAATAAAAATAAAGGTAGAAACAAATCAAATTAATTTTAACTTATTTGAATTAATAGTTCATTGTCATTTCGACATGTAATTAATATAAAAATATTTCTGAGATATTTTATAATGCTTTTTTACTTAAATTTTTGAAACCTGGTATATATTTTATCCTTTAAGTGTTATACTAGAGCTGACTCACATTGGCTTCTGAGAATCAACTGTGCATTATGACTTTCCAAGTCAGGGTTTTGACATCACTTTGGTAGTTTAAAATTGGCCACAACAGAAGTACTTACATTAACAGAAACCAACAAATGACATAAATCAAGGCTCTCCTACCCGACCCCTCCACTAGCTGGTTTACCAATACACCACTGCCTTCAGTGGTACATCTTGATTTGGACCAGCCACATTTCAAGTGCTAAAAAAATCAATCACAGAGATTCTTGTTTTTAATTTTAAAAAATATTTATTTATTTTTGAGAGACAGAGACAATAGCGTGAGAGTGGGAGGGGCAGAGAGAGATGGAGACAGAATCTGAAGCAGGCTCCAGCCTCTGAGCTGTTAACACAGAGCCCAATGTAGGGCTTGAACTCACAAGCTGTGAGATTGTGACCTGGGCTGAAGTTGGACGTTTAACCGACCGAGCCACCCAGGTGCCCCAATCACAGAGATTCTTGATCAAGATGGTGGAGCAAGAGGATACTGTCTCACCTCATCCCACAAACACACCAAAACTGCAACTACATATAGAACAGCTCTCTCTGAAAACAACCTGATGAATAGCAGAACAGCTTTCCACAACTAATGATATAAGAAAAAGTCACATCGAGATGGTGAGGGGAGGCAGAGGCACAGTTTGGTCAGGGCCCACACATGGGAGGGATATCACCAATGCAAAGGTCTCTGAGGAGTGAGGGGTTCAAGCCCCACTTTAGCTACTCCGGATCTGGGGACCTGCGCTGAAAAGACACATCCACATAACTTAGGGCTTTGAAAATCAGTGGGGCTTAACTTTGGGAGAGTCAGGGGGTTACAGGAAAAGAAAAGTGTGCACACAAAATCGCTTGCTCCACAAACCCGCACAGAGGCAGCAATCTGAAAAGCAAGCACTTTGGCCATACATGAAGGAGATTTACTGGCTAATTTTAGGCATGTGCCAGAGGTGAAGGAATCTATAGGAATTTTATCTGGATTGGAAGTGCTGACAGGCACCACTTTTGGTACTCTGATCAACATAGCACTGCTCACCTTGCCCCAGCATTCCCCTACAAACCTGCCCACCCCAACAGATGCACCGCCAAAGTGGCCCCCATTCCCGTCACACCTCCCAGTGGGTGGTGTCAGCCTGGAAACAACTCCTGCCCCTAGTGGCAGCCCTACCCATCAGTATGCCTGCAGCAGCCATGACCAACCCTACAACAAGAGGGTACATGCACCCCATACAGGGTATACCCCTGGTGTGCATGCTTCTGCTGATTGAGGGGACTGTGCTTATGGGTCCCAAAAGACACTTTCTACATAAGGCTACTCCTTTAAGAATGGGAGACTCAGCTGTTCTATATTATACACAGTAACAAGACAGAATCAGGCAAAATGAAGAGACAGAAGAATATGTTCCAAATAAAAAAAACAAGATAAAACCTTAAAAAAGAACAACACTGACAATGATGGGGAGATAAGCAATCTACCTGATAGAGTGCAAAGTAATGGTCGTAAGGATGCTCACTGAACCCAAGAGTGGATGAACAAAGTGACAATTTCAACAAAGAAAGAAAAAAAAATCAGAGCTAAAGAATATAATAACAAATGAAAAGTAGAGGGAATCAAAAGAAGATTACAGGATGCAGAGTAGATCAGCAACCTTAAAGAGAGTAGAGAAAATTATCTAAACTCAATAGCAAAGAGAAAAAACATTAAAAAAAAATGAGGATAATTTCAGGGACCTCTGGAACATCAAGTGTACTAATTCACTTATGTACAAAAAGGAAAAGAAAGAAAGGAGCAGAATATTTATTTGAAGAAATAATAGCTGAAAGCTTCCCTAATCTGGAGAAGGAAAGACATCCAGGTTCAGGAATCATGGCGAGCCCCAAACAAGACAAAGAACCCAGAGGTCTGCATCAAGACACATAATTGTTAAAGTGTCAAAAATTAAAGATAAAGAGAGAATCTTGAAAGCAGCAAGAGGAAAGCAACTAGTTTTATACCAGAAAACCCCCATATGACTATCCACTAATTTTTCAGCAAAAAATGAGCAAGCCAGAAGGAGGTGGCATGATATATTCAAAGTGCTAAAAGGAAAAAACCTACAACAAAGAATACTCTATTCGGCAAGGTTATGTTTCATAATTGAAGGAGAGATAGTTTCCCAGACAAACAAAAGTTAAAGGAGTTCATCATCACAAAACCAGCCTTACAATGTTAAAAAGACTCCTTTAAACAGAAAACAAAAGGCTGTAACTAGAAGAAACTTATGAAAGAAAAAAAAAATCTCAATACTCTGGTTTCTCTTCAGATTGAATAAATCTTTCACCTTTTAAAGAAAGAAAGAGAAAGACAGAAAGAAAGAATCTCACTGGTAAAAGCTAATGTGTAGAAAAGGTAGTTGATTAACCACTTTATAAAGCTAGGATGAAAGTTAAAAACCAAAAATAGCAAATCAACTATATCTGTAACTATTACTTAAGGAAAACACAAAATAAAAAGTTGTAAAGTAGGACTTCAAAAAACATACAACATGGCGGGGGGGGGGTGTAATGTTTTTAAAATGCATTTGAACATAAGTAACCATCAACTTAAAACTGCTGATTGTTATATATGAACCTCATGGCAACCACAAACAAAAAACCTAGAATAGAACAGTTCCTTGGATCTTCTATCTACTAGATTGGGTGCTGCCCAATTCATCAATCATTGAATAAAGCCAGTAAGATCTATAAAAATGTACTTAGTTGATATTTGTTCAACAGGCTGATGGAAGGAGTGGAACCCAGAAACTTCTGATGGCTTCGGGAATAAGAAACATGAGAGTTGAGGCCCATGAACCTTTGGGTTCTAGGTCTTTCTCACTGTTTCTGAGGGACATGGGTAAGTTCCTCTTGGTTCTGAGCTCCACTCTCTTTGTGTTGCACGCTCCTGATCTAAATGGCTTTCCAGCCCAGGATTAATGGGTCAATCTAGACTGACAGGAGGCTCTAACAGAGAGCCAGTCCTTAGTCCATGGTTAGTCCACAGTCCCAGTCAAGGGTTTATTTAGCAGGTAGGCTTGAGCTGGCAGATGATTACATCTAAAATCGGAGTTCCTTGCCCTTGGTTCAGTCCATGGTCCCCATTTGCTGCAGTATGATGGTTCAGTCTCTAGTTCCACTTTGGAAACTGCTAGTGGTACATACCTAAGGCCTTTTCTTGGCCAGTCCACAGTACTCTCTCTTTGGTTACTGCTGATATGCACAGTCCATTTCCTTGGTTACTACTGGTTTCTGTTAATGTGCACATGAGGTAAAATGATTAACAGATCTGCTGTTAATGGAAGTCACAGAAGCCAAAGTTGCAAAATTGGTAGGCATGGATCAAGCGCTTAAAAGCTGTATTAGAGTCCTTGACACCTAACTCTAAGACTCCCATACTAGGATAAACTGATCATGGAATGGGTTAGATTGACACTAGGTCACCTGCCAACCTCAAAAAAAATTCTATGCAACGAGGTACATTGTAAAACACCCTAAATCCCCAACCTAGCGGCATACCCCTTTTCAGGCATTAACTTGGCTCCAAGAAACGGAAGGCCTAATTAAAGAAATGGAATCCTCATATTTCAAAAAAAATGAGTATACTACCATCTGGCACAACTGCTTATTTTATATCTAAAAACTGTGGTCCTAGAAGCTGCACATATCTATAAAAATGGCAAAATCTTATTAAGACAACCTAGAATTAAAACGCCTTTACAGGGAACAAGAAGTGCACTTGAAAGCAAGAGTTCCCAAATCAAACAATTAGGATACCCATTTGAACTGGTATGCAGAAGCCTCGAAAAGGCTATAAGATTCAAAAACAGCTTCATTGAATGATTCAGTGTAAAAGGCTAATGAAAAGACTTAAGAGGCACTTACAAGACTAAGGCTGATGTGACTTCTACTACTCCCCTCGATCCTCCTTTACCTGAGTACTCAGAGTCTACTACTAATCTTCTATCTGAACTGCCTTTCCATTCTGAAAAGACTGTCATACAACCATAAGAGAAAGTCCACCAAGTTAGTGACTTTACAGATGCCACCATATTTACTCTTGGAGGGTCCTCATATAGGCCCCTCTCAGAGTTGATAGGGCTCTAGGAATTCTCTTGCAAATTGCTACAAATTATTCCATTAAATAGCCAAGAATAAATGAAAATTAAGGGAAAATCATGCCAATATTGGACCTACACTCTGAAACCCACTCACTCTGGAACCTACAGATGGGATCCTGGGAAAACTGGCAAAAGCCAGTGAAAGGTGAAAAATCTTAACAAAGTCAGCTCTCCTGGATCTCTATCTGTAGTACTCAGCTGAGAGAAGGTAAAATTTCACATTGTCCCTTCCTTTCCAAATCCAGACCCACTGGTTATTGATCCTTTCTCTCTCACAGACAACTATTTCCTTCTTGTATGTCTCATTTTGTGTTCTGATGACTTGGCTTGGCATGTCAGGTTAGGGGCCCCCCAAATATGGTAAGACAGAAATGATGGTACCACTCCATTTGCAGTTTGGGCCTCACCACATGCAGACCCTGAGGGGAATTGTGAAAGTCTTTCTTTTCTTTCGACTATCTTTGGGAATGGCTCTGGATCTTGGGAGGGTTGTATCCTTTGTACCCTCTTTGGGGACATGTCTTGTATCCATAGAGTTGTTTCACTTTGCCAGAAGTATTTCCTGTCTGTCTGGCTAAAAGCTGACAAGATTTTGAAAGGACTTTTTAAAGTAGCTCTACTGACAGAGATAGGCAAACTGAAAGCTGATATTTAAAGCCTGACAGGAACTGCTAGGCCTTGTCACCTAAGCTACCCAGAGGTAAAGACAAATATCCCAAAAACAGAGCTCTAAATCTAGAATATAGAATTCTTCTGATTTCCATCTTCATTGAAGATATTCTCCTTGGTAAAAACAAGCAAATTGAAGATAATGTAGTTGCATGAGTGTGTAAAGCCTTTGAATTCAGGTTGCTACTGACTCACTGAAGAATTAAGAACTGTTCTTTTCATATGAACTGGGTCTTTACCAGGACAGAAAATGCAGCTCTAGAAGCAATTCAAAGCCATTTATCCTTTCTGTCAATACCAAAACCCTTATTCATCTCAGAAGGCTGGTTAAGTACTGTAAAATTCTGAATTCAGGAAACAAAAGCCCTGCTTAGAAGGACATTCATTCTTTCCCTGGGTCCTTGAAATGCAAATGTTCTACTACTATCTTCTCAGTAACTCCTATGTAGGCTATCTCTTCAAAATACTACATCTTCTACATCTGCTCAGTAACTCCTACGTAGGCTATCTCTTCAAAATGCAAACTTCAGGGAGGAATTTTTATCAGAAGATAAAAAAGGGGGGGGAGGACTATTTGAAAACAAAGTCTATGAAAATCTTAAAAGTCTTCTTTACAAATGAATAAAAGCTTTAGGCATCTGAGCAGGTAACCTTAAATTATACCATCTGTCAGAAATATGATTTGGATTCAACTGCTTTTTTATAAACTAGTAAGTTTTGCATCATCACACCTGACTCATGGCTAAAATTTTATTTTTATTTTACTATTATTACTTTTTTGAGGAAATAGAAAAGGAATTTGTTTATTGAGGGCAAGAGGATGCAAGCAATATAATAATCAAAAGTTTATCTGGTTTTCACTGACTTTTCTTTCTCTGTTTCTCAAATGGGGGTTAGGTTTTATTTGTACATTTTCTGAGAGTCTCAGTTTGCTCATGGAATCCTTTACACAGGGGAGGGAGCTGTGGGGCAGATTCCTTAAGAGACCCCGTGGGAGAACTCTCATTGGGTGGGAGTATTGCTCAATGTTGCCTACTTCTTTCCCTTGTGCTTCATGTGTACTACAAAATAGTCATTTTATGGAATGGTGAGCCCAGCCATTAGCAAAAAGAAGTTCTGGAAGCCCACTTTGCCATCTTGGGACTGGTTTGGGTCCTTCATTATTTTGTCCACAGCCAGAGGATCTTTTTGATTTTCCAAAAATCCAGGGAACTCCTTTTCCATGAGTACTCTCAGGTCCTCCTTTGTTAAGCAGCCTTTATCCTCAGCAAACTTTGTGAAACATGAACATCATGGTTTCCATGGCATGTTCCATTTAAGATGGCGTTTTTGTGGCTGGGAGCCTTAGCACCAAGTAGGTGTGGGGGGAGCTCATGCCTAGCCTCCACCAGCTCTCACCTCTGCTGAGAACATTCCTATGGCTAAAATTTTAGAACAATAAGGTATTTGTTTGCATCTTTCTATATGTTCATGTGTGTTTATGTATAAATGTTGTAGTTATGTCACATTTTTCTACCTCTGGATGGTACTGCCAGAATTAATTTGTATAACAGCTCTATTCAATTGGCTTAAAGAAAAATAAGTGCCTATAAAATTAAGAATTTCTAGACTCAGAAATACTGAAACCAAACCAAATACTTTCAAATTCATCTGGGTCATCTTCAGTAAACAAAAGCTAGCTTAAGTTTGTTACTCTAATTAAAATAGGTATGTCTTTACAGTCATCAACATCAAATAATAGTGCATACAAATGACTCTCATTCTACTTGGTTTACTAGTCAAATAAGTTCATGTGATATGTTACAAAAAATATGTCAGCAACAACAAAAAAAAAACCAACTTAGCAGGATGTCTAATTTTGATTAACATATTGTGAAATTTTTAAGAGTAATCTAAATACATAAAAAATGATTTAAAGAGAGATAAGTTGGATGAGAGTTTACAGATAAACTTTTTAGCAATGATTATGTCTAACAGGCAAGGAAAGTAAAATAGTTGTTGTAAAGTAACTGTAAGTATATGACAAAATCATATATAAAATCAGGATAGAAAAGTAATAGAAAGTTTGTATTAAAAAACTGGGGAAATAAATTTTATGTGTGATCCAGCTGGCTATAATTAGAATGGATTTAATTTTTAAAATGAATTTTAAATTCAAAAGTACACTGTTGCACAATTAGAATAGTTTCTTGGACTTTTGGTCTGCTTTAAGCAACTATGAAAGTTTCTTTACCTTTTAAGTAATCTGAATGGTCGGCAAAGATTTTGTGTCTTATGAAAACAATTTACTGTGTTTCCTGTTGTCTTTACTAGCTCTGTGATTGCTTAAGAAAACCCAATATTCTCAATATTAAGAGAGCTAAGTTTTGTGCACAACTATGTAACCTTCTGTATGTCTTTAACATCTACTTTGCTTAAATTGGCAATTAGGTATTATTCCATAATGATCTGTGATCATATTTGGTCAAATGTGCAAACCTTTTGAATGTTTGATGACTTCCCCAAATCAAATTCTAAACAGTCTTTTTTTACATGAAAGAAGCTTTGAGATTTACCAGAAGGCCCCTGAAAAATATCAGAGGATTTGTCTCTCACCTGGTAAAATGTTAAACTAATTTGGTTTATTTGATATGTTCAATTAAGTGGAAAGCATTATCAAATAAGAAGTGATGTTAAAAGTTATTAGGCAATATTTGTATGGATATGAGTTATTCATTATGTATTCTAGAAACTGTATGAAATTCCTAGAAATCTGATATGTCCTGGTATAATGTTATCAGTCATAATTCCAGTCATTTTCTTAAAATGTTGTGTATCACAGAAATAAGCAAATTTCCTGGTAAATTACATTAAAATAAACTCTCATCACATCTTTAGCCACAGGCTTTTTAAGTCTTTTGTCATATGTAGACAGTTATTCTTTTACTATGATGCTTTTGCAAAAGTGAGATTCCAGAAAAAGGACCTTACTTTTACAAGGTATTGAATCTTGGCTGCATATTTCACAGCTGAAAAAAGTCCTCACATGACATCCTGTTCTTTGAAAATAATGGCCCTCTAAATCAAATTGACTAGGGAAAGACGTAGCCTAGGTTGAGGTAGACTGCTTCCACCTAAGACATCAGATCAAGAATGTTTCTTTGCAGGGACACCTGGGTGGCTCAGTTGGTTGAGTGTCTGACTTTGGCTCTAGTCATGATCTTATGGTTAGTGAGTTTGAGCACTGCACTGGGCTCTCTGCAGTTAGTGCAGAGCCTGCTTCGAATCCTCTGTTCCCCTCTCTCTCTGTCCCTCCCCAGCACGTGTGTACATACTCTCCTTCTCAAAAATGAACAAACATTTTAAAAAATTTAAAAAAAAAAAAGGATGTTTCTTTGCATTCCTTCTTTCCTCTGACCATCCTTTTCCTGAATTCTCTGGCTACAAGTAAGATCAAATTAGTATCTTAATTAGGAACATCTTTTTTACTCTTAAAGATATTGAAGAATCTACTGCTAAAGCAATATATAGAGCAATAAAGCCTAACAAAAATACCTAGACTCTCTGGCCAAAGTTGCTCTTGATTATCTTTTAGCACAGCAAAGAGATGTTTGTGCTATGGCCTACACCCCTCACTTTACTTGGATTGACACTTCTGGGACAGTTGGGATTCTGCCACAGTAGTTCAATGAAAAAGCCAGATGGCTTAAGAAAGTAACTCCTTCAATGCAGTTTTTCTTTGACTTACTTGATTCGAATTGCTTTGGGTTCTGGGGACCATGGTTCTGATATGAACCCCAAACACTGGGAATTATGTTGCTTTTAATAATCTAGTACTCTCCCTGGTGCACACTGTTCTCTCAAAAGCTTTAAACGCATGTTTACAGCTGCTAATCAGCAAGCAAACGATCCTCTTTAGATAAGCATGTCAGAAAAGGAATGAAGAGAGTGACCAACTTAAAAAACATAAATGCAACATCATGACCCAAGAGTTCCACTAAGAGATTCAGCAAAAAGACAACATGATTGATGAATAACACAGAGATTCAGCAAAAAAGCCCTCAGAACTCCGGAGTGGGAGCTGAGAGTAGTGGTAGTACCTTCAATTTTTATCACATCTCTCAGGCTCAGAGTCTGATCAAAAGAGTGAATTATAAACAAGACACTAGGACCATAAGGAAGTCACTTTTGCTAAGCCCCATCTAACCAAATTGAAATGTGACTTAATTATAGTTTCAGCTCTCGCAGAAATAGAATCTTAAACTAGCTAATCAGGAATCACCTAGTTGGCACCTAAGCTGCCTGAAAGACACCTGCCATCCTCTAAAGGAAAGTGACCTTACAATAAGATATCCACTTTTTTGGCCAACTGTAACTTCCCTGTTCCACTCCTTTCTGGCTATAAATGTCTTTAATTTGTACAGTGCCGAGGAACTCATTTCTATTTCCTAGATTGCATGCTGAGTAATTTGTGAATCACTGAATAAAGACATTAAGGGGCGCCTGGGTGGTTCGGTTGTTTAAGCGTCTGACTTCAGGTCAGGTCATGACCTCATGGTTTGTGAGTACAAGCCCCGCGTCTGACTCTGTGCTGATAGCTCAGAGCCTGGAGCCTACTTCAGATTCGGTATCTCCCTCTCTTTCTGCCCCTCCCCCATTTGTGCTCTCTCTCTCACTCTCAAAAATAAACATTAAAAAAAAAAGACATTAACTTTAAAATATATTCAGATGCATTTTTTATAACAATAGCTCAAAAAGCTAAGTGAGATGTAAAGCTTTAGAACCTGAAAAGTGTCTTCTCCCATACATTCACTCATTCAAGTTTTACTGAAGTACTATTTTACTAGTCATTGTTATAAGTAATGGAGAGATAAACAAGATGAACATAATACTGCTCTCTTGGGAGTTTATGCTTCAGACAAAAAACAAATAAAAATGAACATTCACCAAATGATGTTGATGTGAAGAAAACAGAATAAGGTGCTATCATAAAGCACTTGGGGTGTCCCCTGAAGTGGCTGCTGACTGAAACCATCAAGTAGGCAGCCTCAACTAGAACTGCCATCCCTACAAAGTGGCTTCTGCAAAGGGGAGAGAGTGTTCAGCACCACCCACCAGCACACCTGAAATAGCTGTGGCCAGACCTCGGCGCCCAGCAAATTAGGGTCCAGCCGTGACCGCCTGCATTACTGCAGTAGTTGAAGCCATATATAAAGCTAGTATGAAGGATAAAAGACCAAAGTAGTAAAATCAACTATACCTTCAACGATTAGTTAACAAATACACAAAATAAAAATATGTAAAATATCTTTATACACATCTATATAAAAATGTGGTGGGGGTTAGTAAAAATGTAGTGATTTTAGAATGTATTCAAACTTAAGTGACCATCAATTTAAAACAGACTGCTATATAACAAAGAGTATTATATATGAGCTTCACAGAAACCACAAAATATTATGATACATGAAAAACAAAGAAAAAGTCCAAATAAAACTGTAAAGAAATTCAACAAATCACAAAAAACAGAGTAAGAAAAGGAACAAAAAAGAACTACAAAAAATACCAGGAAATAATCAAGAAAATGGCAATAAGTACATACCTATAAATAATTTAAATATAAATGGAAAAAATGTTCAACCAAAAGGCATAGGGTGACTGAATGGATAAAAAACCAAAACACATCTATTTGCAAACTACAAGAGATTCAATTCAGACCTAAAGACCCATACAGTCTGAAAATGAAAGAATGGAAAAAGGTATTCCATGCAAATGGAAACAAAAAGAAACCTAGACAAAAATATCTCTCAGACAAAATAGACTTTAAAACAAGGAATGTAACAAGAGACAAGGAAGGGAATTACATAATGATAAAGGGATCAATCCAACAAGAGGATATAACAATTCTAAATACCTATGCACCCAACATAGGTGTACCTAAATCCATAAAGCAAAACATTAACAGATACAAAGAGAAAAATAGACAGCAGCATAATAATAGTAGGGAACCTTAACACCCCACGTATGTCACTGGATCAATCATCCAGACAGAAAATCAATAAACAATGGCTATAACACATGAGATCAGAGGGACCTGACATGTGAAAGTTTTTTTAAAAATAGCAAAACACATATTGTTTTCAGGTATAAACATTCTCCAGGACAGATCACATGAAAGGCCATAAAAAACAAGTCTCAGTAAAATCACAAAGACTGAAATCATATCAAGCACCTTTATTGCTAATGCTTTGAAACTAGAAATCATTTACAAGAAAAAAAATGGAAAAAAAAACCTAGTAGAGGCTAAACAACATTATACTAAACAACTAATGAGCCAATAAGGAAAACAAATGGGAAATCTAAAAATACCTGGAGACAAGGGAAAATGCTAACACAAATTTCCAAACAAAATAGGATGCGAACAAAGCTGTTCAAAAGGGAAGGTTTTTTTTTTTTTTAATGTTTATTTATTGCTGAGACAGAGACAGAGCACGAGCGGGGGAGGAGCAGAGAGAGAGGGAGACCCAGAAACCGAAGCAGACTCCAGGCTCTGAGCTGTCAGCACAGAGCCCAAAACGGGGCTCGAACTCACAAACCATGAGATCATGACCTGAGCTGAAGTCGGTCGCTCAACTGACTGAGCCACCCAGGCGCCCCAAAAAGGGAAGTTTTTAATGATAAAAGTCTACCTCAGAAAACAAACAAAATTTCAAATTAACTTTACACCTAAGGGAATGAGGGTGGGGGGAAATGCCTAACATTGGTAGATGGAAGGAAAATAATAAAGGTAAGAGCAATGATAACGGAAATAGGGACTAGAAAACAATAGCAAAGATCAATGAAACTAAGAGCAGATTCTTTTAAAAGATAAAATCAATAAACTTTTAGCAAGATTCATCAACACAAAGAGAGGACTCATAAATAAAACCAGTAATGATGGAAAAGTTATAACTAACACTACAGAATTACAATAGATTGAGACTACTATGAAAAATTACATGCCAAAAAATTGGGACAAACTGGAAGAAATGGATAAAGCCCTAGAAACATACAAGTTTACAAACACTGAATAAAAAGAAATAGAAAATGTGAGCACACAATTACTGACAATAAAATTGAATCAGGAATCAAAAATTCCCAATAAATAAAACTCCTAGATATGTCATTTGTAAATATCTTTTCCCATTCTGCAGGCTGCCTTTAAATTTTGTCGATTGTTTCCTTCACTGTGCGGAAACTTTTCATCTTGATGAAGTCCCAATAGTTCATTTTTGCTTTTGTGAACTCCCTTAAGTTTATTTTCATTTTTTATTATTTTCTCTATCTCCTGCTCAGCTTGATTGCTCTCCATTACTCTGCCCCAAAGGTAGCTCATCTGCTTTTCTTCTTCCCCTAGCATACTATTTATTCCCTCTAGTGCATTTTTAATTTCAGTTATTGAGTTCTTTATCTCTGATTGGTTCTTTTCGATGTTTTATATCTCTTTGTTAAGGGTCTCACTGAGGTCCTTCACCCTTTTCTCATATCCAGTGAGTACTGTTATGACCATTACTTTAAATTCTCTCTTAGGCATATTCCTTATCTGTTGGATTTTGGTCACTTGCTGTGATTTTGTTCTGTTCTTTCACTTGGGACATATTCCTCTGTCTCCTCATTTTGTCTAACACCCTATTTCCGTGTGTGAGAAAAGTCAGCCACATCTTTTGCTCTTGAAAGTAGTGGTCTTATGAAGATTTTTTGAGTGCTCTGCAGTGAAATGTTCCTTGTGCACTAGACCGTGTCACTTCACAGATGTTGTGTGGCTGAGCTGCATTTACTATCTGTCCAGTCATCTGCAATGGCTCTCTGCGTGTTGTGGGCAGGGTTTGGCCCCTGTATTGTTGGTGGGACAGTCTGGGACTGCCTTGGACTTGAATTGAGGCAGACAAGGCATTTGCCAGAGATGAGGTAGCACCACAGCTGGTGGGTTTCTCTGTGTTGTACTCTGAGATGGCTTTTGTTGGTGGGCGGAGGCTATAGTCAGACTAGATGTATTCCTCCAGCTCACTGGTGGGGCTGCAACTGGACTGGTATGTGTTATCTTCCCCTCGCCCTGGGGTAGGAGTCAGTTTGGAGTGGTATTCCTTTTGGGGCTGCTTGCTCACTGCCAGGCTTGTGGCACTGCTTTGAATGGGTTCTGGCCAAGGGCGTAGTGGTGTCCACAGGAGAATGAAGGGTGAAGCATGCTGTTAGCAAGGTAGGTAGTGTGTGTGATGCTGTGCTGGTTCCCACAGGTGTCCCTGCGTTTAGGTTGGAGGGTGGAAAAGGAAAGGGCACCCACTCTTTTAGAAGTCTCCCAATGATCTCTGCCCCGCCAGCACACATTCTGAAATTAGTAAAGAAATATCCCTTCTGTATACCCCTGGCATTTTTCAAACTGTTGCTTCTATGCAGTATATCTATGGGGCTGTTTGTTGTGCAGTCTCTAAGGGTGGGGACTCTGTCCTTGCGGGTCTCCCAGAGCCGAGCCTGATTTTTTAAAGTTCCAGGTGTTAATTCCTGATGATTACAAGAACTTGCAAAATTAGGTCCCTCTGGTTTTTCAAAGCCAAATTTTATAAAGATTTTTCTTTCCCAAGTGGGTCCCCCATGCTTGGGGTACCTGGCTTGGGGATCTGCTCCTCTTGGGTGTCCATGCCTGAAGTGTCCCTCCCTAATGTATCTCTGCCCTTCCTTTCCTCTTCAATGTGGCCTCTTCTCTATGTTTATCAGGGAGAGTTTGTTTTACCAATCTTCAGGTCATTTAAACTGACAGGGGTGTTATCTCATTGTATCCATGGGACAAGATGATCATATTAGAGTCTTCCCACACCACTATCTTCCTCTATCAACAATTTTAAGAAGAGTTAATACCTTTCCTTTTCAAACTGTTCCAAAAAATTAAGAGAAAGAATGCCTCAAATTCACTCTATGAATTAAGCATCACCCTGAAACCAAACGTATATGAAGACATTAAAAAAAAATTACAAGCCAATTATCTGTGATGAACATAGATGTTGCAAAAATCCAAATATTACATTCAACAATACATCTAAAAGGTCAAGTGTGATTTATTGTGATCAAGTGTGATTTATTCCAGGGACTCAAGGATGGTTCAACATTTGCAAATCAATTAACTTGATAAAACACATTAACAAAATGAAGGATAAAAATCGTATGATCATTTCAATAGATGCAAAAAGCACTGGATAAAATTAAACATCTGTTCATGATAAAAACTCTTAACAAACTGAGTACCAAGGAACATACCTCAACATAATGCTGGCCATGTATAACAATGCCCAGCTAACATTTTACTGAACAGTAAAAAGGTAAAACTTTTTCCTTTAAGATTAAGAACAAGAAAATGATGCCCACTCTTGCTACTTTTACTCAACATGGTACTGAAATTTTAGCCACAGCAATCAGACAAGAAAAGGCAGTATAAGGCATCCATATTAAAAGGAAATAGTAAAACTGTCATTATTCGCAGACGACATGATCTTAAGGTAGAAAACACTAAAAACCACCACAAGGCTGTTAGAGGTAATAAATGATTTTAGTTAAGTTGTAGGATACAAAATTAATATACAGAAATTGGATGCATTTTTACACACTAATAACAAACTATCAGAAAAATCAGGAAAACATTCAAATTCAAAATGCTTAAGCACTGGTGGTTCAGTTATAGAATTCTTGCTTCCCACAGTAAATTAAGACCTAAATGAAGGACCTGAAACCATAAAAGTTCTAAAGAACATGCCATAATTCCATGGACATCGATCTCAGCAATATTTTTTCTGAATTTGTCTCCTCACACAACGAAAACAAAAACAAAAATAAACTATTGGGATTACATCAAAAGAAAAGTCTTGCATAGCAAAGGAAACCACCAACAAAATGAAAAGGCATCCTACTGAAAGGGGAAAGATATTTGTTAATGACATTTCAATAAGGAGTTAATATGAAAAATATATACAGAACTTATACAACTCAACATCAAAAACCCACCTAAATAATCTGATTAAAAAATGGCCAGAGGACATGAATAGGTATTTTTCCAAGGAAGACATAGAGATGGCCAATAGACACATGAAAAGATGCATTACTTATCATTAGGGAAATGCAAATCAAAACCACAATATCACCTTATACCTGTTAGAATGCCTTAAAAAAAAAAAAAAAGGCCAAGATATAAGTGTTGGTAAAGATGTGAAGAAAACCCTTGTATGCTCTTAGTGGAAATGTAAATTGGCATAGTCACTGTGTAAATGAGTATGAAAGTTTATCAAAAAATTAAATATAGAAATATCATATGATCCAGTAACTCCACTACTGAGTATTTACCCAAAGAAAATGAAAACACTAATTCAAAAAGATATATGCACCCCTGTTTATTACAGCATTATTTACAATAGCCAAGATACAGAAGCAACCCAAGTGTCCCTCAACAGAATGGGTAAGGAAGATTTGGTATATATGCACAATGGAATATTACTCTGTCATAAATAAAATGAAATCCTGCCCTTAGTGACAATATGGACAGTCCTAGAGCGTATTATGCTATGTAAAATAAGTTGGGAGAAAGACAAATACCATAAGTAAAATAAAAAACAAAAACAAAAACATACTCATAAATACAGAGCACAAACTAGTAGTTGCCAGAGAGAAGGAGGTTGTGGGACCAGGAGGAATAGGGGAAGGAATTAAGAGATACATATTTCCATTCATAAAATAAATAAATTATGAGGACATAAAGTACAGTATAGGGAATATTGTCAATAATAATGTAAAAACTTTGTATGGTGACAGATGGTCACTAGACTTATCATGGTGACCATTTCATAATGTATATAAATGATGAATCACTATGTTGTATACCTGAAACTAATATAATATTGTATGTCAAGTATAATTCAATTAAAAAAATCCTGGTGGTAGAAAAAAATTAATAGTCATCACATGTACCTAGTGATACACTGGACAGCACAGACCAGACATACAAAAATAATTAGACTTCCAGAATGAGCAGTGTGTAATATTCAAAATGTTCAGGTTTCTAAAAAAAATTTTTAACATTTATTTTTTAGAGAGAGAGAGAAAGAGAGAGACAGAGACAGAGTGAGAACAGGGGAGGGGCAGAGAGACGGAGACACAGAATCCAAAGCAGGCTCTGAGATCTCAGCTGGCAGCACAGAACCTGATGTGGGGCTCGAAATCATGGACTGCAAGATCATGACCTGAGCTGAAGTCAGACGCTTAGCCGACTGAGCGACTCAGGCACCTCCGGTTTTCTAAATAAAGCATAGAAACCACCCAGAAAGTAGGACCCATCCTCAGGAAAAATTAATACAAAGTATCCCCAAGGGAGCAGAGACCTTGGACTTACTAGACAAAGACTTTTTAAAATTAACGGTCTTAAATATGCTGAAAGAGCGAAAAGAAACTATAGACAAAAAGCTAAAGGAATCCATAAGAATGCTGTCTTAACATATCAAAAAGAGTAATAATAAGAATGAAACTATAAATGGAAGCAGATGGTAACTGTGGAGATAAAGACTGTAACTAAAATGAAAAATGAAAAATAAAACAGCTGATTTCAGCAGAGAGAAAAAAGAATCACTAAACTTGAAGAGAAGTCAGTTGGGATTATCTGGTCTAAAGAGCAAAGAGAATAAAGAATGGAGTAACAATGGGAGAAACACAAACAGAACTAAAAAGACGTGAAACACCACCAAGTGTACCAAGACCCATAGGTAAGAGGTAGAAAGGATGTTTGAAGAATAATAGCCAAAAATCTCCCAAGACACACAGGTACATGTCCAAGTAGCTCAACAAACTCTAAGAAGAATAAACACAAAATCCACACAGAAACACATTATAAACAAATTAGTGAAAGACAAAAACAGGAGCGCCTGGGTGGCTCAGTCAGTTGAGCCACCTTCAGCTCAACTTCAGTCCAACTTCAGCTCAAGGAATGAATGATCTCATGGTTTGTGATTTTGCCCCCTGCATCTGGCTTCCTTCTGTCAGGGCCAGAGACCATTTTGGATCCCTTGTCCCCTTCTTCTGCCTCCCCCCACCCCAAATTAAATAAACATCTAAAAAAAAAGACAAAGGGAGAATATTGAAAGATAAACCACCTGTCACATAAAAGATACTCAAAAAAATTAACAACTAATTTCTCAGCTCAACCATAGAAGCTAGAAGGCAGTGGGATAACATTTTGTTGAAAGAATAAAACTGTCAACCATGATTCATAGGTCTAACAACATGATCCTCCAAAAAAAACCAACCAAACAAACAAAAAGCATGTATTCCGGGGTGCCTGGGTCATTCAGTCATTAAACATTTAAGCATCTCACTTCGGTTCAGGTCATGATCTCACGGTTTCTGAGCTCCGCTTCAAGTTTGAGCCCTCCTTCTGGTGAGCACAAGCTCCATTATGGGTGAGTTCTGCTTTTCTCTCTCTCTCTCTGTCTCTCCCTCTCTCTGCCCCTTACTCACATGCATCCCCCACCCTGCTCCTTACTCATGTGCACCCCCTCTCTCTAAAAAACAACAACAAAAACACACACAATCCCAGATAAACAAAAGCTGATGGAGTGTGTTGTTAGTAGATTTGTAAGAAATAGGAGATGGAGTCCTTCAGGCAGAAATGAGAGGTCACTAGACTGTAACTCAAATAAGAAATTAAAAAAAAATACTAAAATAAAGAACACTAGTAGAGGCAACTACACAGACATAAAAAAGCCAGTATTATTGTATTTTTGGCATATAACTCTTTTCCTTATAATATGATTTAAAAGACCAATGCATAAAACACTAATTATAAATCAATGTTAGTGGGATTACAATATAAAAAGATGTAATTTCTGACAACATCATAAAGGGAAAGGGACAGAGCTACAGAGAAGGAATTTTTATATTATTACAAAGGTTAAATTGGTACTGTTATAAGATTAAGAGGTTAATTATAATACCTAGAAGAACCACCAAGAAAATAACTAAAAACAGATATACAGAGAAAAGAGAAAACTGAAACAGTACACTACAAAAATATTAATTGCAAAAGAAGGCAGTAATGGAGGTATTGAGGCACAAAAAAGTATGAGATATACAGGGAAGAGAGAAAAATTATGAAAGTGAATCATTTCCTACCAGTAATCATTTTATTTATTATTTTTTAATTTGTTTTAATATGGGAAAATTATTGTCAAATTGGTTTCCATACAACACCCAGTGCTCATCCCAAAAGATGCCCTCTTTAATGCCCATCACCTACCCTCTCCTCCCTCCCACCCCCCATCAACCCTCAGTTTGTTCTCAGTTTTTAAGAGTCTCTTATGCTTTGGCTCTCTCCCACTCTAACCTCTTTTTTTTTTTCCTTCCCCTCCCCCATGGTCTTCTGTTAAGTTTCTCAGGATCCACATAAGAGTGAAAACATATGGTATCTGTCTTTCTTTGTCTGACTTATTTCACTTAGCATCACACTCTCCAGTTCCATCCACGTTACTACAAAGGGCCATATTTCATTCTTTCTCATTGCCACGTAGTACTCCATTGTGTATATAAACCACAATTTCTTTATCCATTCATCAGTTGATGGACATTTAGGCTCTTTCCACAATTTGGCTATTGTTGAGAGTGCTGCTATAAACATTGGGGTACAAGTGCCCCTATGCATCAGTACTCCTGTATCCCCTGGGTAAACTCCTGGCAGTGCTACTGCTGGGTCATAGGGTAGGTCTATTTTTAATTTTTTGAGGAACCTCCACAGTTTTCCAGAGTGGCTGCACCAGTTTGCATTCCCACCAACAGTGCAAGAGGGTTCCCGTTTCTCCACATCCTCTCCAGCATCTATAGTCTCCTGATTTGTTCATTTTGGCCACTCTGACTGGTGTGAGGTGGTATCTGAGTGTGGTTTTGATTTGTATTTCCCTGATGAGCAGCGACGTTGAGCATCTTTTCATGTGCCTGTTGGCCATCTGGATGTCTTCTGTAGAGAAGTATCTATTCATGTTTTCTGCCCATTTCTTCACTGGATTATGTTTTTTGGGTGTGGAGTTTGGTGAGCTCTTTATAGATTTTGGATACTAGCCCTTTGTCCGATATGTCATTTGCAAATATCTTTTCCCATTTCATTGGTTGCCTTTTAGTTTTGTTGATTGTTTCCTTTGCTGTGCAGAAACTTTTTATCTTCATGAGGTCCCAATAGTTCATTTTTGCTTTTAATTCCCTTGCCTTTGGGGATGTGTCGAGTAAGAGATTGCTACGGCTGAGGTCAGAGAGGTCTTTTCCTGTTTTCTCCTCTAGGGTTTTGATGGTTTCCTGTCTCACATTCAGGTCCTTTATCCATTTTGAGTTTATTTTTATGAATGGTGTAAGAAAGTGGTCTAGTTTCAATCTTATGCAGGTTGCTGTCCAGTTCTCCCAGCACCATTTGTTAAAGAGACTGTCTTTTTTCCATTGGATATTCTTTCTTGTTTTGTCAAAGATTAGTTGGCCATACGTTTGTGGGTCTAGTTCTGGGGTTTCTATTCTATTCCATTGGTCTATGTGTCTGTTTTTGTGCCAATACCATGCTGTCTTGATGATTACAGCTTTTCAGTAAGAGGCTAAAGTCTGGGATTGTGATGCCTCCTGATTTGGTCTTCTTCAAAATTACTTTGGCTATCTGGGGTCTTTTGTGGTTCCATATGAATTTTAGGATTGCTTGTTTTAGCTTCGAGAAGAATGCTGGTGCAATTTTGATTGGGACTGCAATGAATGTGTAGATAGCTTTGGGTAGTATTGACATTTTGACAATATCTATTCTTCCAACCCATGAGCATGGAATGTTTTTCAATTTCTTTATATCTTCTTCAATTTCCTTCATAAGCTTTCTAAAGTTTTCAGCATACAGATCTTTTACATCTTTGGTTAGATTTATTCCTAGGTATTTTATGCTTCTTGGTGCAACTGTGAATGGGATCAGTTTCTTTATTTGTCTTTCTGTTGCTTCATTATTAGTGTATAAGAATGCAACTGATTTCTGTACATTGATTTTGTATCCTGCAACTTTGCTGAATTCATGTATCAGTTCTAGCAGATTTTTGGTGGAGTGTATCGGGTTCTCCATGTATAATATCATGTCATCTTCAAAAAGTGAAAGCTGGACTTCATCTTTGCCAATTTTGATGCCTTTGATTTCCTTTTGTTGTCTGATTGCTGATGCTAGCACATCCAACACTATGTTAAACAACAGCGGTGAGAGTGGACATCCCTGTCGTGTTCTTGATCTCAGGGGGAAAGCTCTCAGTTTTTCCCCATTGAGGATGATGTTAGCTGTGGGCTTTTCATAAATGGCTTTTATGATGTTTAAGTATGTTCCTTCTAGCCCGACTTTCTCGAGGGTTTTTATTAAGAAAGGATGCTGAATTTTGTCAAATGCTTTTTCTGCATCGATTGACAGGATCATATGGTTCTTATCTTTTCTTTTATTAATGTGATGTATCACGTTGATTGATTTGCGAATGTTGAACCAGCCCTGCATCCCAGGAATGAATCCCACTTGATCATGGTGAATAATTCATTTTATAAGCTGTTGAATTTGACTTGCTAGTATCTTATTGAGAATCTTTGCATCCATATTCATCAGGGATATTGACCTGTAGTTCTCTTTTTTTGTTGGATCTCTGTCTGGTTTAGGAATCAAAGTAATACTGGCTTCATAGAATGAGTCTGGAAGTTTTCCTTCCCTTTCTATTTTTTGGAACAGCTTGAGAAGGATAGGTATTATCTCTGCTTTAAACGTCTGGTAGAACTCCCCTGGGAAGCCATCTGGTCCTGGACTCTTCTTTGTTGGGAGATTTTTGATGACTGATTCAATTTCTTCGCTGGTTATGGGTCTGTTCAAGCTTTCTATTTCCTCCTGATTGAGTTTTGGAAGTGTGTGGGTGTTTAGGAATTTGTCCATTTCTTCCAGGTTGTCCAGTTTGTTGGCATATAATTTTTCATAGTATTCCCTGATAATTGCTTGTATTTCTGAGGGATTGGTTGTAATCATTCCATTTTCATTCATGATTTTATCTATTTGGGTCATCTCCCTTTTCTTTTTGAGAAGCCTGGCTAGAGGTTTATCAATTGTTTATTTTTTCAAAAAACCAACTCTTTGTTTCGTTGATCTGCCCTACAGTTTTTTTAGATTCTATATTGTTTATTTCTGCTCTGATCTTTATTACTTCTCTTCTTCTGCTGGGTTTGGGGTGTCTTTGCTGCTCTGCTTCTATTTCCTTCAGGTGTGCTGTTAGATTCTGTATTTGGGATTTTTCTTGTTTCTTGAGATAGGCCTGGATTGCAATGTATTTTCCTCTCAGGACTGCCTTCGCTGCATCCCAAAGCGTTTGGATTGTTGTATTGTCATTTTTGTTTGTTTCCATATATTTTTTAATTTCTTCTCTAATTGCCTGGTTGACCCACTCATTCTTTAGTAGGGTGTTCTTTAACCTCCATGCTTTTGGAGGTTTTCCAGACTTTTTCCTGTGGTTGATTTCAAGCTTCATAGCATTGTCGTCTGAAAGTGTGCATGGTATGATTTCAATTCTTGTATACTTATGAAGGGCTGTTTTGTGACCCAGTATGGATCTATCTTGGAGAATGTTCCATGTGCACTTGAGAAGAAAGTATATTCTGTTGCTTTGGGATGCAGAGTTCTAAATATATCTGTCAAGTCCATCTGATCCAATGTATCATTCAGGGCCCTTGTTTCTTTATTGACCATGTGTCTGGATGATCTATCCATTGTTGTAAGTGGGGTACTAAAGTGCCCTGCAATTACCACATTCTTGTCAATAAGGTTGATTATGTTTGTGAGTAATTGTTTTATATATTTGGGGGCTCCGTATTTGGTGCATAGACATTTATAATTGTTAGTTCTTCTTGATGGATAGACCCTGTAATTATGATATAATGCCCTTCTTCATCTCTTGTTACAGCCTTTAATTTAAAGTCCAGTTTGTCTGGGGCGCCTGGGTGGCGCAGTCGGTTAAGCGTCCAACTTCAGCCAGGTCACGATCTCGCGGTCCGTGAGTTCGAGCCCCGCGTCAGGCTCTGGGCTGATGGCTCGGAGCCTGGAGCCTGTTTCCGATTCTGTGTCTCCCTCTCTCTCTGCCCCTCCCCCATTCATGCTCTGTCTCTCTCTGTCCCAAAAATAAATAAAAAATGTTGAAAATAAAGTCCAGTTTGTCTGATATAAGTATGGCTACTCCAGCTTTCTTTTGACTTCCAGTGGCATGATAAATAGTTCTTTCAATCTGAAAGTGTCCTCAGGTCTAAAATGAGTCTCTTGTAGACAGCAGATAGATGGGTCTTGTGTTTTTATCCATTCTGATACCTATGTCTTTTGGTTGGCACATTTAGCCCATTTACATTCAGTGTTATTATAGAAAGATATGGGTTTAGAGTCATTGTGATGTCCGTAGGTTTCATGCTTGTAGCGATGTCTCTGGTACTTTGTCTCACAGGATCCCCCTTAGGATCTCTTGTAGGGCTGGTTTAGTGGTGACGAATTCCATCAGTTTTTGTTTGTTTGGGAAGACCTTCATCTCTCCTTCTATTCTAAATGACAGATTTGCTGGATAGAGGATTCTTGGCTGCATATTTTTTCTGTTCATCACATTGAAGATCTCCTGCCATTCCTTTCTGGCCTGCCAATTTTCAGTAGAGATCCGTCACGAGTCTTATTGGTGTCACTTTATATGTTAGAGCACGTTTATCCCTAGCTGCTTTCAGAATTTTCTCTTTATCCTTGTATTTTGCCAGTTTCACTATGATATGTCATGCAGAAGATCGATTCAAGTCATGTCTGAAGGGAGTTCTCTGTGCCTCTTGGATTTCAATGCCATTTTCCTTCCCCAGATCAGGGAAGTTCTCAGATATTATTTCTTCAAGTACACCTGCAACACCTTTCCCTCTCTCCTCTTCCTCTGGAATACCAATTATGTGTAGATTATTTCTCTTTAGTGCATCACTTAGTTCTCTAATTTTCCCCTCATACTCCTGGATATTTTTTACCTCTCTTTTTCTCAGCTTCTTCTTTTCCCATAATTTTATTTTCTAGTTCACCTATTCTCTCCTCTGCCTCTTCAATCTGAGCTGTGGTCGTCTCCATTTTATTTTGTAGCTCATTAATAGCAGTTTTTAGCTCCTCCTGGCTGTTCCTTAGTCCCTTGATCTCTGTAGCAAGAGATTCTCTGCTGTTCTTTATACTGTTTTCAAGCCCAGAGATTAATTTTATGACTATTATTCTAAATTCACTTTCTGTTATATTGTTTAAATCGTTTTTGATCAGTTCGGTAGCTGTCGTTATTTCCTGGAGGTTTTTTTGAGGGGAATTCTTCCATTTCATCATTTTGGATAGTCCCTGGAGTGGTGTGGAACTGCAGGGCACTTCCCCCCTGCTGTCTTGAATAACTTGCGTTGGTGGGCGGGCCGCAGTCAGACCTGATGTCTGCCCCAGCCCACCGCTGGGGCCACAGTCAGACTGGTGTGTACCTTCTCTTCCCCTCTCCTAGGGGCAGGATTCACTGTGGGGTGGCATGGCCCGTCTGGGCTACTTGCACACTGCCAGGCTTGTGGTGCTGAGGAAATGGCGTATTAGCTGGGGTGGATCAGCAAGGTGCACGGGGGCAGGAGGGGCAGACTCAGCTCACTTTGCCTTCAGTGGTCCTTTTCGGGAGGGGCCCTGTGGCACTGGGAGGGAGGCAGACCTGTCGGAAGGATGGATCCATAGAAGCACTGCATTGGGTGTTTGCGCTGTGCAAGCAAGTTCCCTGGCAGGAACTGGTTCCCTTTGGGATTTTGGCTAGGGGATGGGTGAGGGAGATGGCGCTGGTGAGTGCCTTTGTTCCCGCCAAGCTGAGCTCTGTCGTCCAGGGCTCAACAACTCTCCCTCCCATTGTCCTCCAGCCCTCCCGTTCTCCGAGCAGCGCTGTTAGCTTATAACCCTCCAGATGTCAAGTCCCACTTGCTGTCGCAACACCCTCCGTCTGGCCCCTCCACTTTTGCAAGCCAGACTCGGGAGCTCTGCTTGGCTGGCAGGCTGCTCCTCCGCCCCGGCTCCCTCCTGGCTCCCTCCTGCCAATCGTGTAGCGCGCACCGCCTCTCTGCCCTTCCTACCCTATTCCGTGGGCCTCTCGTCTACACTTGGCTGCGGAGAATCCGTTCTGCTAGTCTTCTGGCGGTTTTCTGGGTTATTCAGGCAGGTGTGGGTGGAATCTAAGTGATCAGCAGGACGGTGAGTCCAGCGTCCTCCTACGCCGCCATCTTCAAGCTGTAAGCCCCCCTCAGTAATAGTTTTAAATGTAAATTAAACTCTCCAATCTCAGAAATTGGATAAAATAAAACTAGATGCTCTCTAGGAAAGACTCAGTTTACATCTGAAGACAAAGATAGATTCAAAGTGAAAGGATAGGAAAAGGTAATCCATGTAAATAGTAACCAAAAAAGACCTGGAATGGTTTTACCAACCTCAGGCCAAATAGATTTTAGGTCAAAAATTGTTACAAGAGGCCAAAAAGAGCATATTATATACTGATAAAAGGGTCAAGCCATTAAAAAGATGTAATAATTACAAACATATACACATCAAAAAAGAGACACAAAACATACATGAAGCAAAAACTAAAAGACTTGAAGGTAGAAATAGTTCTAAAATAATAGTTGTAAACGTTATTATCCCACCCTCACTGATGGGTAGAACAACTACACAGAAGATCTGCAAGGAAATGAAATTTAACTCTATAACCAAGTAGACATAATAAGCACATACAGAACACTCTATCCAAAACAGAATACATTTCTTCTCAAATGCATATGGAAGGAACACTCTCCAGAATAGACCATATGTTATGTGACAAAACAAGTACTAATAATAAATTTTACAATACTGGAATTATATAAAATACCTTCTCTACCACAAAGAGATGAAATGAGAAACTTATAACCAAAGGAAAACTGGAACAGGAAATCAAAGGAAAGGAAATTAAACAACACATTTGTAAATAATTAATGGACCAAGGCAGAAAAAAAATCACAAGGAAAACTGTAAAATACTTTGAGACAAATGAAAACAAAAATACACCACCACCAAGCCATGTAGTATATCAGAAAAGCAGTTCTCAAAGAAAAATTTCTAGCTGTGAACGCTTAAAAAAGAAGAAAGATCTCAATCAATAACCTAATTTTATGCTTTTAGTAAATGGAAAAAGAAGAGCAAACTAAACCCAAAACGAAGAGTAGGAAGGAAATAAAGATCAGATTGAGGGTGCCTAGGTGGCTTAGTTGGTTAAGCGTCCAACTTTGGCTCAGGTCATGACAGCTCAGAGTCTGGAGCCTGCTTTGGATTCTGTGTCTCCCTCGCTCTCTGCCCCTTCCCTGCTCACACTCTGTCTCTCTCTCAAAAATAAACATTGAAAAAAATCTTTTAAAAAAAATGATAAGTGAAGATAAACAACAGAGAACAGAAATGCAAAAGAGAAAATTTAAAAAAAAAGTTGGTTCTTTGGAAGGATCAATAAAATTGGTAACGCTTTAGCTAGATTAAGTAAAAAAAATCAGGGATGCCTGGGTGGCTCCTTAGTCGGTTAAATGTCCAACTGTTGATTTTGGCTCAGATCATGACCTCATGGTTTATGCGATCAAGCCTCTGTTAGGCTCCGTGCTGGGTGTGGAGCCTGCTTAAGATTCTCTCTCTCTTTCTCTCTCTCTCTCTCTCAGGAAAAAAAAAAAAAAAGGAAATCAAAGACTAAAATTACAAAAATCAGAAATGAAAGTAGGGACATTACTACTGACTTCCTTAAAATGAAAAGGATTATAAAGGAATTCTAGGTACAACTGTACATGTAAATAACCTAGATGAAAAGGATAAATTCCTAGAAACATATAAATGTCCAAAACTGAGTCAAGAACATGTAGGAAATCTGAAGAAACCTATGACAGACAAAGAGTTTGAATCATTATTTAAAAAAAACCTCTCAACAAAGAAAAGCCCAGTACCAGAGGGCTTCACTGGTCAATTCCACTAAACATTTAGAAAAGAATTTACACCAATCCTTTTCAAACTCTTCCAAAAATAGAAGAGGAGTCAACATTTTCTAACTCATTCTCTGAGATCAGCTTTACCCTGATAGCGAGGCCAAAGACATCATAAGAAAACTGCAAACAATATCCCTAAAGAATACAGATGCAAAAATTTCAACAGAATACCAGCAAACTAAATCCAGCAGCACATTGAAAGTATTATAAACCATGTCCAAATCGGATTTATCCTAGTAATGCCAAGGTGGTTCAACATATGAATACCCATCAATGTAATAAATCACATTAACAAAATGAAGGACCAAAACCCCATGATCATTTCAATTGATGCTGAAAAAGCTTCTAACAACATCCAACACCTTTTCATGATTAAATACACATATACACACGTATCAACTAGGAATAGAAGAAAACTTCCTTAACATAAAAGGACACTTATGAAAAGCCTATAGGTAACCTCATAATCATGGTGAAATTTTGAAAGCCTTCCCCAGATCAAGAAAAGACAAGGATGCCCACTTTCACTGCTGCTATTCAACATGGTACTGCAAGTTCTAGTCAGAGTAATTAGGCAAGAAATAAATGGGATCCAAATGGAAACAAAAAGGTAAAACTATAACCTCTTCACAGATGCCATGATTCTATATGCAGAAAAATCCTTAAAGAATCAAATTAAAATTGAAAAAAAACCTACTAGAACTAATAAGTGAATTCAGCAGAGCTGCAGGATACAACATAAAGAAATCAGTTGTATTTTTAGTACAATGAACAATCAGAAAATGGAAATTCCACTTACAATAGCATTCACAAGAATGAAATATCTAGCAATAAACTTAGCCAAGGAAGTGAAAGACATGTGTACTGAAAACTACAAAACAATGCTGAAAGTCATTAAAGACCTAAATAAATGGAAAAAAAATCCCTCATTCATTGATTGAAAAATAATATTGTTAACATATCAATTCTATCCAAAGCTATCTATAGATTGAAAGCAATCTCTATGAAAGTTCCAAAGGCACAAATGGAGAAGACAATCTTCAAATTCATATGGAATTGCAAGGGACTCTAAATAGCCAAAATAATATTGAGTAAGAACAAAAACGCCAGAGGATTCAAAGTTTCTGATTTCAAAACTTACTACAAAACTACATTAATCAAAAACGTGTCATACTGGCAAAGAGACAGACATACAGACCAATGCTATAAAATTGAGAGCCCAGAAATAAATCCATATAAACCCAATCCATGTCCAATTGAGTTCTGACAAGGGTGTAAGACCATTATAATGGGGGAATAGTCTTTTCCATAAGTAGTGCAGGGACAACTGGCTATCCACATGAAAAATAAAGTTGGACCCTTAGGCTATTATCACATGCAAAAATTGAATCAAATGGATTAATGGCCTAGATGTAAGAGCTAAAACTGTAAGATTTGTAACCAGAAAATATAGGTGTCAATGTAACACTGAATTTGGCAATGGACTTTCAGACATGACATCAAATCTACAAGTAATGGGGGTGTCTTGGTGGCTTGTCAGCTAAGCATCTGACTCTTGATTTCGGCTCAGGTCATCATCTCACAGTTTATGGGATTGAGCCCCTCATCAGGCTCTGTGCTGTCAGCTTGGGATTCTCCCCCACACTCTCTCTCAAAATAAACAAATAAACATAAAAAAAACAAAAAAACAAAACCAAAAACACCAAACTACATGCAACAACAACAGAAGCAACAAAACCATACCGGATTTTCATTAAAATCATAAAGTCTTGTCCATCAAAAGACATTATTAAAAAAGTGTTGATCAAACAACCTAAAAGATGGGAGTAAATATTTGAACCCTGTTATAGAGTGAATGTTTTTGCCCCCCTCCCTAATGCATATGTTTAAATCTTAACCTCCAATGTGATGGTATTAGGAGATGGGGCCTTTGGTAGGTGATTACTGCCCTTATAAAAGATAGCCCAGAGAGCTCCTTCCCACTTCTGCTGTGTGAGGACACCATGAGAAGACAACCATCTATGAACCAGGAAAGCAGGGCCTCACCAGACACTGAATCTGTTGGCACCTTGATCTTGGAATTCCCAGGCTCCAGAACAGTGAGAAATCAATTTCCGTTGTTTATAAGCCATCTAGCCTACAGTGATTTGTTTTAACAGCAGCCCAAATGGACTAAGGCAGGAATCATATATCTGATAAGGGTCTAGAATCCAAGATATATAAAGAACTCTTAAACTCAATAATAAAAAGATAACTGAATTTAAAAATAGGCAAAAGACTTGAATAGACATTTCTCTAAAAAACATATACAAATGGCCAACAAGCACATGAAAAATATTCTAATTTATTAGTCAGCAGGAAAATGTTAAATAAAAACACAATGAGGTACCACTTCTCACCTATTAGGACTGGGTTATGGACTGAACTGTGTGTCTCCTCCACAAAAGATATGCTGAAATCCCAATCCCCACCACCTCAGAATGTGACCGACAGAGAAAGGGTCTTTACAGATGTAATCAGATTAAAATGAAGTCATAAGGGTGAGTCCTAATCCATTATGCCTGGTATCCCTATAAAAAGAGGAAACAAAGAACTCACAGAGGGAAGATGATGTGAAAACATATAGTAAGAACATCATGTGAAAATGCAGGCAGTGACTGGAGAGATGGGTCTTTAAGCCAGAGACTGCCAACAAACCACCAGAGACGAGCAGAGAGGCCTGGAATAGCTACTCCCTCAAGGCTCTCAGAAGGAACCAAACCTGCCAACGCCTGGATGTTGGCTTTCTGGCCTCTAGGACTGTGAGACAATGATTTTTTTTTTTTTTAATCCACCCAATTTACCACCCAATTTATGGTACTTTGTTAAGCAGTCCTAGAAAACTAACATAGACAGCTATAATTATTTTTTAAAAGGGAAAGTAACTGTTGGCAAGGAAGTAGAGAAATCAGAACCTTCATAACATTGCTGGTGGGAATGTAAAACGATCCAGTCTCTGTGGAAAACCTCTTAACAATATCTCTTCAAGTTACACAGAATCACCTTATAACCCAGCAGTTCTACTTTTAGGTTTATCTCCCAAAGAACTCAAAGTAGGTACTCAAATACCTATGAACGTATATGAACGTTCATAGCAGCTTTATTATACTATACAACCAAAAGGCAGAAACAACTTAATGTCTATCAACGGATGAATGGATAAATATGGTATAGACATGCACTGGAATATTATTTAGCCATAAAAGGAGGAAAGTATTGATACATGCCACAACATGAACCTCAAAAATACACTATATGAAAGAAGCCAGATACAAAAGTCACATATTATGTGATTCCATTTACATGAAAAATCCAGAATAGGCAAATCCACAGAGACCACTGGTTGCCAGGTGCTGGGGAGTGATTAATGAATAGAGTGTACTTTGGGGACGATAAAATGTTTGGAACGTGACAGAGGTGGTAGTTGCACAACATTGTGAATATACTAAGTGCACTGAATTGTATACTTTAAAATTATTAATATGTTTATATTATGTGGATTTCACCTCAATAAAAAAGTAACCAGGACTTTTGAAACGCTGTTACTTTCTACAATTTATACTTCATGAGTTATTCTTTATTCTCATCTTTGTTTCTTATTATTTGCCAGTGTTTAAATAATGCGTTAACCACATACACAAATTTAGGTACGTAAAAATTCACTTCACATTAATGACCTTCCCTGAAAGAAACCAAAGAGAATCTCAACTGAATTTAAAGTAAAAAAAAAAAAAAAAAAAAAAAAAAAAGAATAAATAAATAAATAAGAAAAGAAAAATACTATACAGAAACAGAACAATGCAGTGGAGGCAGGATGAGCTTCAGGGCTAGGTGAGGTATAAATCCTGCTCTTCTTGTATATTAGCTCTATGGTTTTGAGCAGCCTTTTATCTTTTCCAAACCTCAGCTTTCTTTTCTAGGAAAGGATACTACTCTGGCAAAATCAAACAAGATACAGTTTACTTGTGTAAAGCCCCTATCATAGTGTTAGACACAAAGAAGGCCAAAATATAAAAATAAAGTACTGTAGCTACAAATTGTACTGTGGCCAGTGACAAATCAGGCACAGAAGTCATTACTATATAATAAGAAAAAAACCACTAAGTAGTAAAAGAACTCCTAGATTATAACAAAAGATGTTAACTCAATTGTGGCATGTATTACAATGAACTATTACCTTTAGGTTAGCCTGTAGGCAGCAATTATTGTTTATTGATTCAGCTCTGTGAGAATTAGAGATATGCCATATGTGTTTTAGTATAGTAAAAAGACACTTTCCCCATTAAAATAGGATATAGCACACTATTATGGACACCAGTAAAAAAATATGAACATTTCATGTGTACCTTATCACAATAGAAAAAGAATATTTTCAGGAAAATAAAAGCATTTAAGATCAAAGACTTTATTCTCAATAGTTTGAATGCATATTCTTAAAATTTCTATATTTCGAAATATTAGTGTTTCATCATGAAAATGTAGTTTCTTTTTAAGCAAAATGAAAACTAAAATGCCAAAAACTCAGTAAGTTATCTAAATTAGGCAATAACTATGGATAGATATGGTTAACTGAACAAACTAACGAAGAATTGAAAGGATTATTACCTTGCTGGAAATTTTTAAAAGAAACATTATGGAAGGAAATTGACAATAAAATGCATACCGATACTTTAAGGAGAAAAAGGGAAAGTGCCAATAGAAAAATGGCCGGCACAGCTTGTAGACTTATATATTACTTATTCACTTGATCACCTGCTATGTACTACTGAGAGATAATTTTCCAGGGGTCTCAAATTTCTGGACATTTTGCAAGCAGAGAAAACAATGGGTTTTGCTCCAGATCACTTTTCAAGGATGTGCATATAATGAACAGCTTTAGAAGATACAGTACCTTCCACTGAATGAAAGAGGAGACATGCTACTACTGTCCACTGTAAAAGATTCAGATTCCCTACACTCAGGATTTTTCTCTTCCAACATAACCCATGGTAAATGCCAGTGGTACCTGGCCTTCTTCATGTCGCTCTCTGGGAATGGTGCAAGAAAGTGCTGATATACTACAACTACTGCTACAACTTTCATGCCTTCTGCCATCACCCATGAACTAAGTAACTAAGTGGGGCAAAATCTTAGATCTTTCACAATTCTTTTTTTTTCCCCCCAATGTTTATTTATTTTTGAGAGACAGAGAGACACAGAGCATGAGCAGGGGAGGGGCAGAGAGAGAGAGAGAGAGAGAGAGGGAGACACAGAATCGGAAGCAGGCTCCAGGCTCTGAGCTGTCAGCACAGAGCCCAACACGGGGCTTGAACCCACAAACCGTGAGATCATGACTTGAGCTGAAGTTAGACGGTTAACTGACTGAGCCACCCAGGCACCCCTAGACGTTTCACAGTTTTTAACCATGGACGAGATACTGTGGGAGGTCTGTAAGGACAGAGGGATAAATGTTAAAATCTCACACCCGAAGATGTCACAGTCATCTATTACCACTTCTTTTGTCATCTATCCATGAGGCACATTATCACTTAACTTAAACTTCATATTTAACATGAAACTTTTTTTTTAACCTTGAATCAAGTAACACATGTGGAACTGAAGAAAAAAATTTAAGTACACAGTATGGCTAATAATTAACGTCAACAGCTTCCACATCACATTTCTTTCTTGCCTGGTCTGCCCCCAAGAAGCAATTTCTAACCATTTCCACTTGGAGCTATAGTAACATCTTTGGAGAAGATGTTACCTACATAATTCTAAATTACATGCTGACACTTTGAGTTCTTTATTTAAAAGATGAATATTTGGCTTACTTATGCTATTTCCGTCTTTTTCAATCAAAAAAATTTAATGTATAATTTTCATGCAATTAAATATACCCCTTTCAGTGCATAGTTTTGTAAAACTAGACAAACTCAGTCATGCTATCCCACTACAATCAAGACAAAACATTTCCATCACCCAAAAGTATTTCCTTATCTGTTTCTAGCTAATACCTGGGCCCTGCTCCCAGCAATCTGTTTTCTATACCTATACATTTCTTTTTCAGAATATAACATAAAAGGAATCACATAGTATGGCCTCTTTCACTTAGCATGATATGTGCTATTGGGTCTACCAGTAGTTTGTTCTCTTTTTACTGCTGAGTAATATTCCATTGTATGACTATACCACAATCTGTTTATTCAGCCACACACTGAAGAACAACTGGGTTGTTACTAGTTTTGGCAAGTAGAATAAGCAACTACAAACATTTATATACAAGTTTTTGTGTGGACTTACACTTTTATCTCAAAGGTATAAATAGCAGTGGTAATACCTAGGTCATACAGCATAAGAAACTATCAAGCTGCTTTTCACAATGGCTCTACCACTGGATTTCCTCCAGCAGTGTATCAAACTTTCAGTCATTCTATATCCTCACTAGCATTTGGAATTATCAATTTTTTAAATTTACTTGACATATAGTGTTCACTGTAATTTTAAACTGCATTTCCCTAATACCTGATAGTGAGTTTTTTTTCATGTGCTCATCTTCCATGGATTTGATACAATATCTGTCCAAACTTTTTATTCATTAAAAATAATTTTCTGGGGCACCTGGGTGGCTCAGTCGGTTAGGCATCCAACTTCAGCTCAGGTCATGATCTCATGGTTCGTGGGTTCAAGCCCTGTGTTGGGCTCTGTGCTGACAGCTCAGAGCCTGGAGCCTGCTTCAGATTCTGTTCTCCCTCTCTCTCTGCCCCTCCCTCGCTCATGCTCTGTTTCTGTCTCTAAAAAATGAATAAATGTCAAAAAAATAAAAATAAAAATTGAGTTTCTGATCACTGAGTTTTGAGAGTTCTTTATACCTTTTTTCAAATTCTAATTTAGAGACAGAGAGCACGAGCAGGGGAAATGGGCAAGGGAAAGAGAGGGAGCTCAGTGTGGAGCCCAATGTGGGATCCAATCCCATGACCCTCAGATCATGACCCAAGTCGAAATCAAGAGTTGGATCCTCAACTGACTGAACCACCCAGGTGCCCCAAGAGTTCTTTATATCTTTATACGTTCTGGATACAAATTATTTTTTGAAATGTGTGACTTACAAATATTTTCTTCCAGTCTATGGCTTATTTTATTCTCAATGTCTTTACAGAATAAGAGTTTTAAATTTGACAAAGTATGATCTATCAATATTTTTCTTTCATTGAACATACCAAACCCAAGGTCGAGAGTTTACATTTTACATTTAGGACTATAATCCACTTCAATTTAATTTTTATATAAGATTTGAGGTATGTGTCCAGGTTCTATTTTTTGCATATGGACATTCAATTGTTCTACAACAACTTATTGAAAAGATCATCCTTTTCCTATTGAATTGGTTGCCCATTGGCTCAGTGCGTTAAGCTGCTGACTCTTGATTTCGGCTCAGGTCATGATCTCACAGTTCATGGGTTTGAGTTCCACATCAGGCTCTGCACTGACACTATGGAGCCTGCTTAAGATTCTCTCTCTCCCTCTTTCTGTCCCTCCCCCACTCACTCTCTTTCTCAAAATAAATAAAACTGAACTTAAAAAAAATCTGGTTGCCATTTACAGGGCACCTGGGTGGCTCAGCCTGTTAAGCTTCCGACCTTGGCTCAGGTCATTATCTCAGTGTTCAAGAGTTTGAGTGCTGTTATCAGGCTCCACGCTCAAAGTGCAGAGCCTGCTTGGAATTTTCTCTCTCCCAGTTGCATGCACGCTCTCTCGCTCTCTCTCTCTCTCTCTCTCTCAAATAATAAACAAACTTTAAAAAAATCAGTTGCCCATTTTTAAATATGTGGGTCTATTTCTGGACTTTTAATTTTTCCCAGTTTATCTCTATGTTTATCATTTCTCTAATATCACATTGTTTTGATTAGAGCAGTTTTCAAATAAATCTTGAAATCATGTAGTAGGGGGACAGGTGAGAGATAAATGCAGGCTGCCCATTCTCTTTGGCTTTATTCTGTTGTTCAACTGCTGTTTTCTGAAGCTTGAGTATCAAGCTCATTCAAAAAGGGAGAAATGTGATCCTATGAATGTACTTTTTTTTAAAAAGTAGGTGATGCCCCAGCAATAAATAGCACTACTAAGAATATGAGTACATATTACTCATATAAGAATATATATATATTCTTATATATATAAGAATATAGTACTCATATAAGAATATGAGTAGAACCATGGGAATCTACTCCCGAAGCTAAGAGCACACTGTATACATTGTATGGTAGCTAACTTGACAATAAATTGCATGTAAAAAAAAAAAAAAAAAAGTAGGTGATGCCATGTAAGTCACAATGATCTCTTTTCTGATCAAGATTCTGATTATTAGCATCTAGGTATTTTTTATAGTGGAAGGTATCTTTCTCAAGTAGTTCTCCGAAATAAGAGTAGCTACATTGAGTTTTACCTTACATGCATTTTAATGTTTCTCTTTACTTTTTTTCCAATATTTTAAAGTGCACTTGGAGTTTTTAAGATCTAATTTGCACTCATGCCAACCTGTAACTGAGCATTCATCAAAATGTTTTACATGGATTTTTCATTCATCAACTTTTTGCCCTTTAGAACACAGTCTCCCAGCTGCTTCATTCTACTGAGATCCACTCAAAAAAGACATCAATTGAAAGCAAAATATTATTTACAGCTTGCCCACATGCACTATACATCTGTGTTCATCTCAGATAAAAGGTTACCATGCAAGTCCAAAGGCTGATGTGGAAATTACTAGTCAGCTTCAACTCAGTAAAGGATCTGCTTAGAGACTGAGGGTAAATGGAGGAATGCAATGGAGTCAAAAGCAAAACATGTACAAACATAGTGTAGGAGTGCTGACCCTAGTGACTCCATCTTTGGCCCACCACCTTGTCCATGTCCACATGATGACCTCCCTAAGTGCTACATGTTTCAGGCCCCTTGGAGGTTAAAGTATTCCATGACCAGAACACAGGAAGGATTGTTCTGGTCTTTCTTAAATCTGATTAGGTAACAATTAGAAATAACATAGTTTCTCCCCCTTCCTGACTCACAGATGGCCACACGAGTTCTGTTAAATGTTAGCTATCAATTAGGTAAGTGTATGTAGATCCTCTGACTGCACAACAGAGCCCTCCAGTGTCCCCTTACTCTATAAAATCATGGACTGAAGTCTGGACTCTGAGGAAAACAGCTGTTCAGCTGTCCAGATCACTGCCTGTTCAATCCCGTCAGTAAGTTACCCTGAAAAAAAAACGCTGTGTAAACTGAATGGAGTTGCCTCTTTAGTTTCTCGGTCTCAAACTGCCTTCTCAGTTTGGGGGATACTTTACTGTCCTTCCTCCTCTTTCCAACACATAGTTATTACTATTAAATAAAAATAGTGATATTCTCAATAGACACAGTAATTGCCTGTATTTTTAAAAAAGTGATTCTTTATGATGGCTAAAAAAGCCTTTAGTTAATTCTTTTTCTAGAATCCCTATCAAATTTACTGTCAACAGTTCCCAACCTTTCCTACATCCAGAACACCATTCTTAACCTCTACTCTAAGCTAATAACCAGACCTTTTCCTTTGCAAGTTAGAGTTAAGGCCTCTTAATCCACTCCCCCAATTTCCCTTTGTTCTACACCTCTACATTTTCCTCTATATTCCCAAATGGGCAGAAAGATATGCCTTTTTCTGTCACTATCCTTTTGTGCAAGTATACAGACTCCTTTCTTCAAGATTTTCACAAGATTTTTTCTCACAAGATTTTCACTTGTATCATTGAATTTCCATGTGGCTCTTTCTGCACCCCTCCAAGCACAACCTAGCATCCAACTCATACAAAAACTATGCCCACTTATTTCTCCAACATTTTTTTTTAAAGCAGCTACCAAGTGCAAACTCACTGAATTACTATGAGAGATAAAGTTAAAAAAAAAATCTAATCTTCGTTTCAGGAAACTTACAAGTTAGAGGGGAAGAGGAACAATTAAATAATTATAATCTTGTGTAATAAGTTTAAGAGCAAAGGCATGTACAATATAGTCATAAAGGAAAGAAAAGTTAATTTTGCTTAATTCAAGAGGGATTATCTTTTTAAAAGTATTTTTATCAAGATTACCCTCAAGATACAAACAGGTTCAGATCTCCTCTAAACCATCACAAGATGTTTAAACTAGTATCACCCTGTCATCCCTTTCACCAGCACATTTCTTGAAAAGGCCACTTATATCACTATCTACAAATCCAATGTGCTGTCTTTCATTCACTTACCTTCTAAGCAAATGTGTTCTGGCTTTTGATTTCTACCACGACAATGACACCTTTCACCAAATCGAAATTGGGTAACCCACACAACACACCCAGTCACCACCTTTTCTCAGTCCCCCTCTCTCTGCTATGAAGGACACCTGTGGACCCTCTCCTCAAAATTCTCTGTGACTTGTATGATACTTCATTTCCCTAACGTATTCCCCCTTCTCTCCCTTTTTTGTTCAGTCTTTCCGATTCTGCTTCCCTCTGCTGACAAAAGGGAAGTGTTAGCCAAGCCTCCATTTTAAGACATGGTTTTTGACTCTCTACCCCCTCTCTCCATTACTTTGTTCTCCCTTTCTCCTCCAACCCACCACCCCCCGCCACCACACACACACAACACACAAAACTCATGATAATCACCCTCAAGTAAACTGGAGCTGAGGGGAAAAAACAAAACAAAACAAAACAAACAAAACAAAACCCGTGGATTCAGAAGGCCTGGCTTTAATTCTGGTTCTATCACTGACCTATTAGCTGCATACCCATGGCATGTCACATCCTATGTGGCTCTATAAAAGTGAATAGCTTCCTAATGTCTCCTCAAACCCTACAGTTCTACATTTCTAACTGGGAAGAACCTCAAATTTCCACTTTTAACTTCTCTAATGAAGCACAAATCTACATTCTGTCTGCCATTTAAATATCCCACCTTTAAACCTAATCTCACAAACCTATTTACTTCTCTTGTCTATTAATGTTTATGTACTAGCACTTCCATTATCTTAAGCTTCAAATCCTAATAATCTATATACTTACTGCTTTTTATTCTTGCATTCTTTTTTAAAAATTTTTTTAATGTTTATTTATTTTTGAGAGAGAGACAGAGCACGAGTGGGGGAGGGGCAAGGAGAGGGAGACAGAATCTGAAGCAGGATCCAGGCTCTGAGCTGTCAGCACAGAGCCCGATGTGGGGCTTGAACCCATATACCGTGAGATCATGACCTGAGCTGAAGTCGGACTCTTAACCAAATGAGCCACCCAAGCGCCCCTGCATTCTCTTCTTTTAATTCCCACTCCCCATTCTCCACTCCTGACCCAGGCATAATTCAAAGAGTAGATCTTCCAGAGGTTGGAAGGTGGCAGCGGAGTAGGAGGACCCTAGGCTCATCTTGTCCCATGACTATAACTAGATAACTATCAAATCATCTTAAATACCCCAGAAATTGACCTGAAGATGGAAAGAACAAACTCTACAACTAAACGTAGAGAAACAGTGGCCACTTCAGTGGAGAGGGAGCTGCAGTTGCCGTAGAAGGGCAAGAGACAGACTACCTCACAGGGCAGCTCAGGGGAAAAGGAATCACCAAAGCAATTGGCTTGGAAAGTGAGAGGGAATGAATTTCATAAATTCTTGCAACCAGTAGAGCTTAAAGCCTAGAGTTTTAAAGGTCAGCAGGCTTGGCTCTGGGAGAACTTGGAGGGCACTGGCACTGCTCTCTGAAAAAAGGCAGGGAAAACAGCCTAGGAACATACAGCCTGGAAACAACGATCTGAAGGGTGCCTAAGCACATAGTGGGGAGGTTATTTACTTATTTCAGAGCATAGCCCAGAGAGACAGTGTTCACAGAGAGATCCCTCTGGGAACAAAAGAAAATGCGGGTGCCATTTCCCTCCCCTGACCCTCAGCATAAGCACAGACCCACCTATGGGAAGCCGTGCGGCACCAACATTTGCTACCTAACTTGCTTATATCAAGCCCTGCCCGCCCCCCCCTCCCCAAACAATGGTGGAATCACCCTTTCCACTCACCTTGCCTCAGTCTCAGAGCTCAGATCCCCTTTTCCCAAGAAGACTAACCCAAACACCTGTTCACACCACATCTCCTCACTTGGGAGTTTTGCAGAGCCTTGGTTCTGGTGACATTGGAAGTAGGTCTCATTTCATGCACAGACCACAACACATCTAGCTAAAATATGTCACCTTCAGGAAAGGGATGAAATGCTACTCACAAAAGGCAAAGAGAGCCTTTGCGGATAACTTGCCAGAAAGATTAGGCCAGGACAAAACAGCAGATTGCACGCAGTACACACTGGAGACACTCCCAGAAGCATCAGGCTGGGGGGAACAGGGATCACTACAAGGCAAGGAAGAACAGGACCACTTTTTCATAAGGGCATTACCCTCAAGAACAGGAGACATAGCTGACTTTCCAAACACAGAGAAAGAGGTACAGAGACTTAGTCAAAATGAGGAGACAAAGAAATGTATCCCAAATGAAGTAAAAGGACAAAGCCACACCCAAATACCTAAGTGAAACAGATATAAGTAACGTAACTCATAGAGAATTTAAAATAATGGTAATAAGGATACTCAGTGGAAGACATGAATGAGACCCTTCACACAAAGATAAGAAATAACATAGCAGAGAAAAAGGGTATGATACACAAAATGAGAAACATGCTTAATGAACAGCAGGCTAGAAGCAGAGAAATGAATTAATGACCTAGAAGACAGTGATGGAAAGTAATCAAAATGAACAAGAGGAAAAAAAAGAATTCTGCAAAACAAGAATAGACGTAGGGAAGTCAGAGACTCCATCAAACATAGTAACATTTGTATTATAGGAGTCCCAGAAGAATAGAGAGAAAGGGGGCAGAAACTTTATTTCAAGAGATAATAGCTGAAAACTTTCCTAAAGTGGGGAAGGAAACAGATATCCAGATCTAAGAGTCAAAGAGTACTCTCATCAAAATCAACAAAAGCAGACTGATACCAAGATATATTGTAATGAAATAGCAAAATGTACTGATAAAGAAAAAAAAATTAAAAGCAGTAAGACAAAAGAAGGTAATAACTTCCAAGGGAAAATCCATAAGGCTAGCAGATTATTTTTAACAGAACCTTTCCAAGCCAGAGGGGAGTGGCATGATATATTCAAAGTGATGAATGGGAAAAACCGCAGCCAAAATACTCTATCCAGCAAAGCTATCATTTAGAATAGAAGGAGAGATAAAGAGTTTCCCAGACAAATAAAACCTAAAGTAGTTCATGGCCACTAAACCAGTCCTTCAAGAAATATTAAGGGGACATTTTGGAAAGGAGAGACCAGAAGTGACAATATAAAGGTAGGAAACCCAAAAGCAGTACAAATGAGTATTTCTATAAAAAATCAGTCAAGGAACTCGCAAAATAATAGAATATAAAATATAACAACAGTGGGGAGGAGAAGAGTAAAGAGTAAAGAGTAAAACTTTCACTATTGGCAGATTACATGATACTGAATATAGAAATTTTGAGACTCCACCAAAAAACCCCTAGAATTGATAAAAGAATTAAGTAAAATCACAGGATAAAAAAAAAATCAATGTACAGAAATCTACTGCATTTCTACACACCAATAATGAAGCAGCAGAAACAGAAATTATGAAAACAATATCTTTTACAATTGTACCAAAAGTAATGAGATATTTGGGAATAAACCGAACCAAAGAAGTGAAAGATCTGTACTCTGAAAGCTCTAAGACACTGATGAAAGAAAGTGAAAATGACACAAAAACATGGAAAGACAAGCCATGCTCATGGACTGGAATAGCAAATACTGTTAAAATATCTTTACTGCAATCTACACATTTAATGCAATCCCTATCTAAATACCATCAGCATTTCTCATAGAACTAGAACAATCCTAAAATTTGTATGGAACCACGAAAGTCCCTGAATAGCCAAAGCAATCTTGAAAAAGCAAAGCAAAGCTGACAGCATTACAATTTCACACTTCAAGTTATATTACAGAGCTGTAATAATCAAAACAGTATGATACTCACATAAAAATAGACACATAGATCAATGGAACAGAATAGGAAGCCCAGAAAAAAAAAAAAAAAACAAAAAACAACCTACAATTACATGGTCAGTTAATTTTTGATAAAGCAAGAAAGAATATCCAAAGGGAAAAAAGAAAATCTCTTCAACAAATGGTGCTGGGGAAAATCAGACAGCAACATGCAAAAAATGAAACTAGACCATTTTCTTACACCAAACACACACACACACACACACAAAATCAAAGTGGAGTAAAACCTAAATGTAAGACCTGAAACCATAAAAATCCTAGAAGAGAACATAGGCAATAACCTCTTTGACATCAGTTGTAGCAACTTCTTTCTAGATGTCTCCTGAGGCAAGGGGAACAAAAGTAAAAATAACCACTAGGACCAAATCAAAATGAAAAGTTTCTCAATTAAGCATCCGACTCTTGATTTTGGTTCAAGTCATGATCTCAGGGTTGTGAGACCAAGCCCTACATCAGGCTCAGCGCTGGGCATGAAGCCTGTTTAGGATTCTCTTTCCCCCTCTCTCTGCCCTTCCCCCACTTGCATGCACACTCACACGTGTACTCTCTCAAAATAAATAATAACAAAACAAAAAGTTTCTATATGATGAAGGAAATAATAAAATTAAAAGGCAAACTATAGAATGGGAATAGATATTTGCAATAACATATCCAATAAAGGGTTAGTATCTAAAATATATGAAGAACTTATAAAACTCAACACCCAAAGAACATATAATCCAATTAAAAATGGGCAGGGGTGCCTGGGTGACTTGGTTAAGCGTCTGACTTTGGCCTAGGTCATGATCTCACCATTCCTGAGTTTGAGCCCTGTGTCGGGCTCTGTGTGGACAGCTCAGAGCCTGTTTCAGATTCTGTGTCTCCCTCTCTCTCTGCCCCTCCCCTGCTCATGCCCTGTCTCTCTTAAAAATAAATTAAACAATGGGAAAAAAAAAAAAAAAAAAGGGCAGAAGACTTGAAGAGACACAGCTCCAAAAAAGACATACAGATGGCCAACAGACACATGAAAAGATGTTTACCTCATCACTTACCATCACGGAAATGCAAATCAAAACTACAATATCACCTCTCACCCATCAGAATGGCAAAAATCAACAACAAAAGAAACAACGTGTTGGTAAGGATATGGAGAAAAAGGAACCCTTGTGCACTGCTGTTGGGAATGCAAGTTGGTGCAGCCTCTGTGGAAAATAGTATGGAGGTTCCTCAAAATGTTAAAAAAAAAAAGATCTACCTTATGATCCAGCAATCACACTACCGGGTATTTACCCACAGAATACAAACTATGAAGTCAAAAGCATAATTGCACCCCCATGTTTATAGGAGCATTATTTACAAGAGCCAAGATATGGAAACAGCCAAAGTGTCCATCAATGGATGGACGAATGGATAAAGAAGATGTGGTATATACACATATACAATGGAATATTACTCAACCACAAAAAAAAAAAATGAAATCTTGCCATTTGCAACAACATGGATGGAGTATAGAGTATAATGCTACATGAAATAAGCCAGTCAGAGAAAGACAAATCCCATATGATTTCACTCATATGTGGAATTTAAGAAACAAAACAAATGAACAGAGAAAAAAGAGAGACAAAGCAAGAAACAGACTCTTAATTACAAAGAAAAAATTCATGGTTACCAGGGGGAGGGGTGGATGAATGGTTTATTAAATAAGTGATGAGGATTAAGGGGTGTACTTGTTCTGATGAGCACAGGGTGATGTATGGAAGTGCTGAATCACTATATTGTACACCTGAAGCTAGTACTACACTCTATGTTAACTAACTGGAATTAAAATAAAAACTGGAAAAAATAAAACAAAACAAAAAAACAACGGAGTATCTCTTCCAGATAGTGTTCCTTGGCCTCCCCTATTTGGTTATATATAGGCCGCCTTCTTCAGAAGATCTAAGACATTCTATGTGTACATCTCTCATAACACTTGGCATGTTTTCTTCCAGACTCTGGTTCTGTAGGAGCAGGATTTATACGATTCTTTGCATTTCAAAACAGCACTTTGACCACTGCCTTACCCAGAGAACCACAAAACTCTCAAGATCTGAAATAAGTTAAATTCAAAGTTTGGACATAGTGAAAAAGTAGAGTTTTGTACAGTAATTAAGAAAAAATAATTAAGGACATATAATGATTTGAATGTCACAGCTCTAAAACATGTACTGTTCTTCTTAAACTAAGGAAGCAGATACTCCTCCTGAACTTCAAATCCCAAGTCAATTCAAAAGCACATAGAGATAGCAGCCTTTGCAATGTCACAATATTTTTTAAAGCACATTTACTAAATTACTCTTAAATATTTGGTTTTACATTTGAACATTTCCTTTTTTATCTCAATTATTTACCAAAGTATTTTTGATAGATTATTCAACCTTATGAACTACCATTAGAAGTGTAAATTTTTTTTAATGTTTACTTAATTTTGAGAGAGAGACAGAGAACATGAGCAGGGAAGGGGCAGGGAGAGAGAAGGGAACAGAGAATCCGAAGCAGGCTCTGTGCTGAAAGCAGAGAGCCCGAAGTGGGGCTCGAACTCACGAACCAGGAGATCATGACCTGAGCTGAAGTCAAGCTTAACTGACTTAGTCACCCAGACGCCCTTAGAAGTATAGCTTTAACATGGTAAGAGTTGATGCCAATCAGAATATTAGCCACTATATTATATCTGCTTTAACCTATAAGCAGCACAGAAAATTTCCCAAAAATATGATGCCATTACTTTTCAGCTTCGTTAATAACCTTCAATGTATTCCTCTAAAAATTTATTTTTTTTAAAATACTCCTAATTGAGAAAATAAAACAAATTGAGAGAAAAAAGGTTTCCAGCTTCCTTTCTTACCAAGAAAAATAAGACTGCAGCCTGGCAGATAGGAGAACTAGAATTTCCAAGGAATCTAAGCCAGTCAAGTCAAAGCTTTAGCTTACTTCATGCAGAAGACAGGATGTGTGGTGTGAGCCCTGACAAGCAGTACAAAGCGCCACTGCAAGAACAGTAAGTGAAACTCAGCGACTGTCTGACTCCTCATTACTGAGGATGTGCGGCAGCGTCTGACCTACCTGGCTTATCCCGTCGGGAGAGATCTTGTATGACTGCAACTTCTGCTTCAGCAGCTCTGGATCACTGTGACGGAATGGGCACCCTGACAACGAAAAACAAGCCAGCACACCAACAAGGTTATTTACCCGGGACTTAGTACAATACCACACTCGAGAGACTGTCTAAGCTCCCCTTAATTATCCAACAGCTTATTAATAAAAAAGTTAATTGCCCATGGGTGCAACTGCTTTCCTCTCTTTATCTAAATGACGATTTAGTTGTACGGTTATCGGGACACTACAGGCTCAAGAGTTACATAAAACATTACAGCATTCTCAGGCAAAGTTGCCCATTCGCTAGGAAGAGGAAACAGTTTTAATTATGCTACTTGCTAACAAGTAGAGATAACCACAAGGTAGCTATAAAACAGTTTATCTAGAAACTTTATACAATCTCACATTTTATTCTTATTTTTAAAAATTACATTAAAAGACTATGAGAAGATAATGTAAACAAAAGGAAAAATGTACAATCTCCAAAAAATATAAAAATCTCACATCATTTTCAGATGTAAATTTTATGTCTATTTCCCACAAAGTAAAATCCATACAAATTTAACAGGAACCACAGATGGGAATGAGACGGACAAATGAGAAAGTGTTTCACAGAAAAATAACTTTTGTAGATACACGTCATCTCTGTATTATTTCATGAGATGAGTAACGCAATAATAATGATGAACTACTAAAGTATTTGCATAAATAAGAACACAGAAGAAATGAAATGTAAAAACTGTATTATAAGGACAAAATCTAGAAAATTTCATATATTTTAATAAGAAACAGCAATATAAATGAAAATACTTATTTTAAAATTTAATTTTGGAAGGCAGATTACTTTTTTTTTTAAGTATACAGATGATGGATCTATAAGTTAATTAGAAACAATTATGCATTTTTAACGAAAGCAATGGGAAATGGGTTATAGCAAAAACAGGAAAGGGCCTAGATGCCAAACAAACACGTTTACCAAAAATCTTAACTATAAAAAACATCCACTAACCCTATGGACTCCTACAAATAATGAAAATTCACAAAATTCATAGTTTATACTTCATTCAGATTAAAACTGTAAACCTGTAGTACAAGGAAACATACTGAGCAGCTGTGTAACATGTGGCCAAGAGTCTGGAGCTGTAACACCTAGGTCTGAATCTCCGTTTCCCGCTTAGCAGGTGGGAGACCACAGGCAAATTCTTATCTTGTCGCTGACTGAGCTTCACTTTCTGTCCAGTGAAGGAAATAATCACTCACAGAACTCTTGTTGAAAACACAATATAAACCTTTTATATGCTCCTGGCATATAGTAAACACTCAACATGTATACGCTGTCGTTATTATTCTCAAAAATAAAAATAAATAAAAATCTGATAATGAAATTGCAAAAGATACAAATAAGAAAGAAATGAGGCTGCACAAGGAATTCTTGGGTAAGCCCAGAATTATTAAAGGGCACAAAAAAAGGAGATTAATTGAATTATCCAAATTACATTTGAAATAATGACTGTATCTGTATGGAAAAAGTTATAAAGGGCAAAGCCAAGAAGAAAATGAAGATTGCCAAGGTACTAAAGGTCACAAAAAAGTGTTATTAAGCTATGCTGACAATAAGCAAAAAACAGAAAAAAACGATTACTACTTAGAGAAGCTGGTGTTATTTTAACAGATAACAGAAAATAAAGCTCAGTAACTCCTGTTTATTTTTTTTCTTCTTCCACGTCAAAGAAAATTATCTTCCAAACTGGACAGGGTTGAACCAGGTAACCAAAAATGAAGTGAATGCACACCCAGTTAAGTATCTGACAAAGCTTTCCAACATCCATTTGCAGAAGAGACGGATAAACTTAGTCTGGAATGTAGTTATGTATAGATTCATAACAGTGCTGGTTAATGAAATGATATCAACACAAGGGACTAAACAGTTTTATGAACAACGTAAAACTAAAAGGACAGGGACATCTCATTTCTAGTCTGGCCTGTGAAGAGCTTATACACTGCTCCATCCTAACCAGGAAAAAGTTGAACTGAAAAATCAACAACTCTGCTTAGACTCATCAAAGAAATGAGATCACAGGGCACACCACTGTCCCCTAAAATTGGAGAGAGTGGCAGATACAGAAAATCACAACATACCAGAGCAGAAATCTCTGCAGGAACCAGTGCTGGGGTAGGAAAAACCTTACCTATAACTGAGAAATTTTTGAAGTCTGGACAAGTCTGAGCATCAAAAACTCCAAGGAGACGCAGTCATAGGGAGGCCCCATACTTCGTAAGCCTAACTTCCAGGAGCTCTACCAAGTGCTCACGGTGGATAATAGAGAGAAATTCTCTCAAGCTTCTGGCATGGGGAGGGGAAAAGTAACCATTTTAATACTATAGAGCAATCTACTCTTAATAAGGCCTGCCCTCAGAACAAACTGTTTTACTGGAGCCTAAACTTCTGGGGTTTTATCAGAGGCTAACCTATCAGGGGTAGGGAAATACCCAACTCCAGCCTCCTCTAGGCATCCTGTCCCACCTAAGGGAGAAAAACTGAGTCACTGTTGAAGTTAATAGCCGAGGGCCACAGACTCACTAAAAGACTAAGCAGAGGACTACAGAACACCAACCTCTCCACCTCCCTGCTTACCACCATATTACTAAAGGTCTATTTATTGGAATTCTTTTCATCCAGAATGTCATGTCTACTTTTTAACAAAAAAGTACAAGACTTATCAAAAGGCAAACAATACAGCTTTGAAGAGACTGAACAAACATCAGAACTAGAGTCAGATATGGCAGGGATAGTGGAATTATCAGACCGAGAATTTAAAATAACTATGGTTAATGCTAAGAGCACTAATGGAAACAGTAGACAATGTGCAAAAACAGATAATGGAGGCAGAGAGATGGAAATCCTAAGAAAGAATCAAAAAGAAATGCTAGAGAACTAAACACTCTAATGGAAATGAACAACGTCTTTTATGGGCTTATTATAGACACGGCTGAGGGAGGAATCTCGAAGTTTGAGGTTATGCCAATTGAAACTTCCAAAACTGAAAAACAAAGACAAAACGACTAAAGAAAGACAATAAGAACAGAATATGTAACACCTGTGGGGCATTATGAAGGGTAGTAATGAGAATACCAGAAGAAAGGAAGGAATAGAAGCAATATTTGAGGCAATGGAGAATATTCCCCAAATAAATGTCAGACACCAAACTACAGATATAAGAAGTCCAAAAAACACCAAACAGTATTAATGCCCCCCAAAATATAGCTTAGATATATCACATTCATATTTGAGAAAATAAAAAATAAAGAAAAAATCTTGAAAGAAGCTGGGGGGGGGGACACCTTACCTACAGAGAAGCAAATATAACAATTATATCTAATTTATCCTCAGAAACCATGCAAGCAAAAGACTGAAGTGAAATATTTATTTATTTACTTATTTATTTTTTGGACTGAAATATGTAAAGAAAGCATTTAGAGGGGGGAAAAAAACCTCTACACATCTAGAATTCTGTACCCTGTGAAATTATCCTTCAAAAGACAAGAAGAAATACTTTCTTGGACAAACAAAAACTGACATGATTTGTTACCGGTAGACGAGCAAGGCAAGAAATGTTAAAAAAGCTCTTCAAAGAGAAGGAAAATGATAAAGGCCAGAACTTGGGTCTACCTAAAGAAAAGAACATCAGAGAGTAAGTAGAGGTAATATAAAAACTTCAGAGTGGGAAAATATATCGAGGATATTACATAATGATAAAGCAGTGCATACTCCAGGAAGACATAACAATCCTTAATGTGTATCCATCTAGCAATAGATCATCAAAATACAAGAGGCAAAACTGGTAGAACTGCAAGGAGAAATTGATGTATCCCCTATTACAGACTCCAATACTTCTCCATGAGAAATGGACTGATTCTGGGGCGCCTAGGTGGCTCAGTCGGTTTAGAGTCCGACTTTGGCTCAGGTCATGGTCTCCTGGTTTGTGAGTTTGAGCCCCAGGTTGGGCTCTGTGCTGACAGCTCAGAGACTGGAGCCTGCTTCGGATTCTGTGTCTCCCTCTCTCTCTGCCCCTCCCCTGCTTGTGCTCTGTCTCTCAAAAATAAATAAACATTAAAAAAAAAAAAAAAAAAAAGGAAATGGACAGATCCAGCGGGCAGTAAATCAGCAACAATAATCAGAATTCAAAAGCACCATCAATTAATATAATTGATATCTATAAAATGCTATATCCAATAATAGCAGATTACACATTCTTCTCAGTTCACAAGTAACAAACCACTCTAGTGAAGGATGCTGCTGATAGTGGCAGGTTGTGCAAGTGTGCGGCAGAGAGTATGCGAGAACTCTTTGTATTTTCTGCTCAATTTTGCTGTGAACCTAAGTGCTCTAAAAAAATTAAGTTTACTCATTAAAACAAGGACAGATCAATGTTTCTAATAAATAATACGAACTTACTGAGTGTCTGCTAAGTAGATTATTTTTTAACTGATAGAGTTTAAATTAAAAATAAAATAAAACAAACAATGGACTGGAATAAGATTCAGTTTAACAGGAATAAGCAATATAAAATCCTGCATTTGAGCTAATAAAAATCAACTACATAAGTGGGAGTTCTAGGATCTGGTAAGTGATAAAAGAATCCCTGGGAGTTTTACTAGGCCAAACTAAATGGCCTAAGAAAAGTAATATATTTTCTCAATAGAAGTATGTGGTCAATCAAAGTGTAGAAGACATAAGCAATTATTCAGGGCACGTGCAAATAAATCTGATTTTATAAGTCTGAGGGTGGAGCCTGATAATATGCATTTCTAAAAGGTACCTTAAAGTAACTGACACAAGTGATGAGAACCACTCACTGTGAATACCAGTACCGGCCAACTTTTATCTATTAAATATGAAAGTAAAGGCATTTTTTTAATGCTCTGGACATGTCAAGCATCTTCCTCAAAATTCTGTTTGTGATTATTTGGATCTTGATCCATAACAGCCTATAAATGCATAATCTTTTAATAAAGAATTACATTCAAGATGCTGAAACAATAATTAACAAACATCCTTCTACACATTAAAAAAAATGCCAAGGGCGCATGGGTGGCTCAGCTCATTGAGCGTTTTACTCTTGATTTCAGCTCAGGTCATGATCTCACAAGTCATGGGATCAAGCACACATTAGGCTCTGCGCTGACAGCACAGACCTTGCTTAGGATTCTGTTTCTCCCTCTGTCTCTGCCCCTCCCCTGCTCATGTGCATGCTCTCTTTGTCTCTCAAAATAAATAAGTAAACGTTAAAAAAAAAAGTGCTAAAAGAAAAAAAGTTCTGACACATACTGCAGTAAGCTTTAGTTATCTAAAGTATTTACTAATGTGGATTATTAAAATCATTCTCTGACATACCAGACAAATGAGGAACTTTTCAAGGTATGTGCAGAGAACTATTGTAGAAAAAATTGTTGAACTAAGAAGTCTACAAAAAATAGTTTAGCCTTTTTTTTTTTCAACCTACAGTAACTCAGGTGAATTGACAGATGTTTGATACCATGACCCGCTAAATTCCTCACTCAATCTCATTCATTAATGATACTAAAACACACCTTTCCTCAGTAGTCTTTTGAAAATTAATGAATCAACTATTCTATAATTCAAGGTACTCAATTTCAAAAACCTTTGAAGAACCTGTATTAGTCTCCTAATCATGAGAGAAACAGAAAATAGCAGGTGAAGGGGGACACTGAGACTAAAGAGCCTGGTCCAGCACAATCTTTAGCATAGCTGAATAAACTCTCTTGCTGACCTAGTTCAGTAATACGACAGATCTCTAGAACAGTGCAGGAGCACAGTGGTGACTGACACAAGCTACAAGGGATATGGTGATACAAAAAGCCATCAATCACACTGCTTTACTGTTTCCTATAGAGCTAGTGGGGTTTCTACACTTCACAGAAATGTATCCAGTGGAAGCACTTACCATGATAATCCCCTTGGCCTGGTGGATTGGTTAGAATAATCTTCATGCAACTGAAAGGTGTATAGTCAGTTCTCTTGCCTTCCTTTCCAAAGCTATGACGGATATTGTAAGAGTAGCCTTTATCAAACTGGAGGAAAAAGAAGAGGCAAAGTAAGTCAATATCATCTAGTGGTGTCAGCAGTGATAGACAGCTATAATTAGAGTACAAAATGGTATTTTCTAAAATAAATTCAGCATTCATAGGTAGATGTACATATCCTATACATCATTCGAGCCCTTCATGTACAAATACATTTTTTTAAAAGTGCAAAACTTACAGGAAACAAATTATTCAGGTAAAGACAGCAAATGTTTACATGTATATATGTTTAACAATGAGGATAATCCTTTCCTGAGAGTAATCAAATCACCCATTTCTTGGTTTGATTCCAGAGCTTATAATGAATGTATATCAGTTTAGTCTCAACCCCCTTATCTTAGTACTCCCTGAATTCCTATATCCTACCTATGCTACTTCTGAAATGCATAACACAATTAATCCCTTCTTCTGTATTCTCACTACAGGAGAGAAGCAATGTGTAAAAGAGAAGCAAAGCAAGAAGAAATGCAAGCAAATGCTTGATTAATGAACTACTGCAATTGCCTCCCACCTGGAATTCCTGACTCCATGTTTACAAAGCAAGCTAACAGTATAAAAAGGAGTTTGAAGTAGGTGGGAAAGAAAGAAAACAGGAACTAACATTGATTGAAAAGCTCAGAATAGTAGGACTTAGCTAATACTTCAAGGAAAGTAAGAAAGAACTAGATTAAGAGAGTAATATACTGTATTATCTTGGAGGGTGAGATTTTTAAATTTCAAATTACAACCTGAAATACACAGATCTCAAGTATACTGCTTTATTGGTTTTGACAAATCACTGTACCTATGTAATCCATACTCCTATCAAGAGACAGAACGTTTCCATCACCCAGAGTTCTCTGGTGCCCCTTCCCAGTCAACATTCTTCCCTCCCCTCCATACGTACGAGAAACTACCGATGTGATTTTCATCACCATAGTTTTAACTATTCTACAACTTTATATAAATGGAATCACACAGTATAAAGTGTTTTATAACTCACTTGTTTCATGACTTTATATGTTTTGAGATTTATGCCATTCATTACACATACTGTCAACAAGCCCTTTTACTCAACTATAGACCCCAACAGTTAAAACCAAAAAAAGACAAGATTGCTAATTCATGCTCTAACTAAAACCTGCTGCACTTATTTCTTATCACGCTTCCTTGAGGCATTGATAAAGATGTTTTGGCAATGACTGGAATGTTCCAACCACCCAGACAGAAAGGCCTTGATAACAAAGAATGCCTAGAAGACCATACCCCACCTGTCCCATTTTGTGCCCATGATCCTGTGCTGAACACATACCAACGCCCAACCACGATCACATGTTCTCTGCATGCTTTCTTGCCCGTACCTCCCTGAATGTCTATAAAACTCTAGGCATCCATCTTGCCAGGAAAGAGGTTGGATATTAAGACTTAAGCCTGCCACCACCCTGGCTGCTGGCACCCAAAATAAATTTCTCCCTCTTTTCTAAACCTTCATCTATTGGGTTATTAGCTTCTCTCACGATGAGTTTATCCAAGTTTGTTCGGCAACAGTGTAGGCAAACCCAGCCAGGAACTATGCTTTCAATTTGTCCATCCCTCTCAGTATTCCCCAGGATGGGGCAGTTGGCCATGGCAGCATGCCAGGGCTTACCCATTCACTTCCTGAGTTAGCAGCTGCGATAGACTGATTGGTAACACTATCAGCAGTTTGTTCCTTTTATTGCTAAGTAGTGTTTTATTGTATGAATATACCAGATAGTTTATCTAGTTCTCTGGTGATGGACACCTGGGCCATTTTTCCAGTTTGGGGCTATTACCAATAAAGCCACCATGAACATTCTTGTAGATGACTTTTGTGGGCCTATGTTTTCATTTCTCTCAAATGCTGCCAGAATTGCTGCCAATAGTTTTCCAAGGTGACCGACCATACTATTTTATAGCCTACCAACAATGCATGAGAGTTCCACACTGTCCCCAAAGTTTGGTGCTGACTCAATTTTGTTCATTTTAGCCAGTCTAAAGGGTAGGTAGTGATATCTCACTTTGCATTTCCCTGATGAGTAATTCTTGTGAGCACTTTTTCATATCCTTTCTTTTCATATGCCTTACTTTGGGTTTTTTGTCTGTTTCTTTGAATCTTTACCTTTATTCAAACATGTTCATGTTTGCAATATTGACTTCCTGCATCACTGACCATATATAGATACATATATGTATATGTGCATATGCAGATATATTTTTTCCCAAGATTTTATTTAAATTCAAGTTACTTAACATATAGTGTAGTACTGGTTGCAGGAGTAGAATTTAGTGATTCATCACTTAACATATAACACCCAGTGCTCATCTCAACAAGTGTCCTCCTTAATACTCATCCCATTTAGCCTATCCTGCTGCTTACCCCCCTCCATCTACCCTCAATTTTTTCTCCACAGTTAAGAGTCTGTTTTGGTTTGGTTCCCTCTTATCATATAGTATTTGTCTTACTCTGACTGACTTATTTTGCTTCGCATAATACCCTCTAGCTCCATCCACATCATTGCAAATAGCAAGATTTCATTCTGTGGGTTTTTGGTGGTTTTTTTGTTTTTGTTATTTATTTTTGAAATAAGAGCATGAGCAGGGCAGGGACAGAAGGAGACAGGATCTGAAGCAGGCTCTGCACTGTCAGCACAGAGCGCGATTCAGGGCTCAAACTCATGAACTGCAGGATCATGCATGACCTGAGCCCAAGTTGGACACTTAACCAACTGAGCCACCCAGGTGCCCATGATGGCTGAGTAATATTCCATTGTATGTATGTATATGTATGTGTGTGGGTGTGTGTATACACGCACGCACGCGCACACACACACACCCCAACTCTTCTTTATCCATTCATCATGCCTTATTTTGTGAAGTGTCTGTTCAAATCTTTCTCCCATTTAAAAAAACAGATTGTCTTCTTGTAGGAATTCTTGATAAGCTCTGGATATAGCCCTGGTGTCAGATATAGGTGTTAGAAATACTTTCTTACAATCTGTGGCTTGTCTATATATTTTCTTAACGTTGTTGTCTTCTGGTAAGTAAATGTGTTTATTTTTCATGAACCCTAAGTTATCAATTTTTTTTTATGGTAATGCTCCCTGTGTCCTCAGTTAGCTTACAAAGATATTCTCCCATGCTGTCCTTTAGAAGCCATGATGTTTAATTTCTAAAGTCAGGTCCTTTTCATCTCAACTTTTGTGTGTAAGGTAAAGTACAAGTCCAGGTTGTTTTCTACCCCTCTAGGGGAGGAAGGATCTTCATGGCTGGTTCATGGTTCATGGCTGGGGCTCATTAATCAAACTGATCAAAGACATTCACAAGAAAAAAAACCCATTTAATTACATATGTACATAAAGTGTGCTGATGGCAGTCTTAACAAAGAAACAGGACTCAAGGAGGTAGCCAGATGATTGAGGCTTATATACCATTTTAGGCTAACCCAAGAAAAAGGGATTCTTGGCGGGAGAGGCAAGTTCTGAGAAGGTGAGCGGAGGAAATATATGGCAAATAAAGGTTGTACTGTTTTGCAGATGAGTCTCTTGGGTGATAAGAGTTGTCTGGAGTAGCTCTCTTCCCCATACAGAGACATCTTAACAAATGTAAATTTCCTTTAAAAGGGGAAATTTATATTTTATTTTTAGGCAGTTAGAAGGAGGTAAAAAGTTCTTCTGGCATCTGCTGGTTTTCAGTTGCCTTTAGCTCAAAATAATTCTTATGTCAAAGTGACATATTTTGGGGTGGCATATTCTAGTACCCTTCAATACTATTTGCTGAAAATATTTTTCTTTCCTTACTAAATTTCTTTGAATAGAAAGAGACTCATAAATACAAAGAAAAAACTAGTGGATGCCAGAGGGAAGGGAAGTGATGGTATAGGTGAAATAAATTAAGGAGATTAAGAGGTACAAACTTCCACTTATAAAATAAGTCATGGGGGAGGGGTGGCACCTGAGTGCCTCAGTTGGTTAAGTGTCCAGCTTTTGATTTAGGCTCAGGTCATAATATCAGAGTTTATGGGATGGAACCCCATGTCAAGCTCTGTGCAGCCTGCTTGGGACTCTCATTCTCTCTGGCTCGCTCCCTCTTTTTCTCTCTCTCCCCCTCCCTCAAATAAAAATTTACAAATAAATAAACAAGTTACGAGGATAGAAAGTACAGCATAGGGAATACAGTCAATAATATTGTAATAACATTGTAAGGTGAAGACTACCCTTACTATGGTGAGCGTTTTGTAATGTATAGAATTGTTGAATTCTACAAAGGAGAATTGTATGTTCTTCAGAAAACTTTGGGTCAGCTATTCTATGCAAGTAATGGTGTTAGAAATAAGCCCATTGACCCAATCGAAGGAGGGACCAGGAAACATGGAGCACAGTGAAATAAGGCTTTAATCAATATTCTTCCAAGAGCAGGTGTCTGTTGGACAGGCACACTCAGGGCGGTTACAGCAGACAACTTACCTTCGAGCATTCAAGTCCCTCCCCTGATTCCTCACTGTCTGAGTAGTACATAGGTTACAGCCTTACCTTGAAGTCGCCTATGCCCAGGTAAGGCAAAAGGTAGTCTGACTGGAACAAATGTACATTCCCTGAGATTACGAGAGACTTTGAGTCCCTCCTCCCTTTGTTCTTTGGTTCATGCTCATTGCAAAGCCCCCCAAAATAAGCCCATGAAACAGAGAGGGGAAGAACCTGGAAGTGAAGTATCTAAGGGTTTGGGGTTCCATTGAGGGGGGAGCCCCACATATTTCCAATAGGTTGTAAACCTATTGTTAATTAGACAGCACAGCTTTCATTAGGTATTTTTGAAAATGAAACATCTCCCTTCTCACAATGGCAAGATACTCTCTAAAGGAAGAAAAGCTAAAACTAGTATCTTTCACCTCCCTTTTCTTTCCAACTTATTTACTGCCTCCATGTATGTATGTATGTCTAAAATTTGGACCTTATAATTAAGTTTTCAGCCCATTCATGTATTATCACACAAACTGTCTTCTCTAGTTTTCAGACTAGCAAACTCTTGCAATATTGTACAGAAGGTACACTGATTGCGAGATGTTTTCGTTACCAAATGATCTATCACAGCTGCTAACTCAGGAAATAAATGGGTAACCCCTGGTGTCCCACAGCAGCCAACTGCTCCATCCCAGGGAATCTCCAGGGGGCTAGGCAAATCAAAAGCATAGCTGCTTGGCTCTGTTTGCTAATACCGTAGCCGAACAAACTCCAGAAAAACTTGTTGCAAGAGAAGCCAATAACTGGAGACGTGGGTTTGGAAAAGAGAAAGGGAGAGATTTATTTTGGATGCTGGCAGCTGGGGGAGGTGGCAAGCTCAAGCTTTAACAACCAACCTCTCCACTGATAAGAAGGAGACCTAGTGTTTTCTAAAGGGAGGGTCAGGAAGGTATAGGCAAAAGAGCAGAAAGAGAGAGCACATGACCACAGGTGGGGGTGGTATGTGTTCAGTATGGGATCACAGGCAGGGAAGGGGACAAGGTGTGGTCTTCTAGGCATTCTGCTCCTGTTTCTGGTCTGGTACTTAGAATGTTCCAACACTGCCAATGCCTCAAGAAAATGCAGTAAGAAATAACTGTTGGGGTCTATAGTTGAGCAAGAAGGCTTGCTGACATTTTCTTAGAGAACACTTTCTAGGTATCCACCTCTACAAGTCAAAGAAATATTTTTTTAAACTTTTTTAATGTTTATTTATTATTGAGAGACAGAGAGAGAGAGAGAGCATGAGCATGGGAGGGGAAGGGGCAGAGACAGGAGGAGACACAGAATCCGAAGCAGGCTCCAGGCTTTTAGCTGTCAGCACAGAGCCTGACGCGGTGCTCAAACTCACAAACTACGAGATCATGACCTGAGCCGAAGTCGGACGCCCAACCGACTGAGCCACCCAGGCGCCCCTCCCTTTTTTTTTTTTTTAAAGTTTTATTTATTTATTTTGAGAGACAGAAAGAGAAGGTGTGTGAACATGAGCAGGCAAGGGGCACAGAAAGAGGGAGACAGACAATTCTGTCCAGTGATGGGAAATGCCAAAAATCAACACCGGTCTTTTGGCGGTAAGTGGCAGTTTTCAACCTTCCAAATTAGTCCTGACATGCAAGCCATGGCACTGGCAACACACCAATTTCTGCCAAAAACAACAGTAAATTATTTTCAGGGGCACTATGTTACCAATGGAACACAAGAAAAATTATACAATAGGTACTTCTTTATCCTGCTCCTACCCTGTCTCTTTCAAAGTCTCTCTCAAAGTTGGGTTTCCCTTTTTTTAAATGTTTATTTATTTATTTTGAGAGAGTGTGCACTTGCATGCATGAGCAGAAAAAGGATAAACAGAGAGCGAGAGAGAGAGAGAATCCCAAGCAGGCTTCACATTGTCAGCACGGAGCCCTATGTGTGGCTTGAACTCTCTGTGAGATTATGACCTGAGCGAAAATCAAGAGTCAGACACTTAACCAACTGAGCTAACCAGGCACCCCATCTAGTGACCTTATCTTATTATGTTTTAAAAAGTGTTTACACCAGAATCTACTCAGAAGCTATGAGTATATATATTCAGAGGCCATGGCGTAAACATTCCATTGCCTAGAAGAACAATGTGTGGTTTCCCTGGAAGAATGTCTTTCCTACCAAGAAAAGCCCCAAGCCCAATTATTATTCCCATTGGCAGAGCAACAACTGCCATTCATTATGGTCAAGCTCAGCTTGCACAATGAAGTGAGACTGGGTAAACAGCAAGTACCCTCAGAGACACATTTATATTTGAAAAGGAAAATCTTCTTGACCTAAGTGAGGCAAAACAGCCACATATATGAAGGCAGAGAAGAGGGTAATGATATAGTATTTCTTAACAGGATATTTTCGATCCTTCCTTAGTGACACTTGTTTCCAACCCACAAGAATTTGGAGCTCTAATTTACATATTTAAAAAACACTAAGGGAGGGTCTGCTAAACTACAAAGACAATTAATTCAATACCCACAATTCAGCATATCAAGGATCATTACTTTGGTCCCAGGAAGTTTAGCTATAAGTAACAACAGGAATTCACAGCTTACCAGCAGGGTTATACAAGTGGACCTACAACTAGGAAAGAACATGAAATCATCCCAATGCCTTTTCTCAGCATGTTCTTGTTTGATCTTCTACAATTTCTAACCTGTTGATAACTTCTTCTTGTGTCATTTCCCTAAAGCTTCACTTATAATGTTAATAACCAGAATGCATACTACAGGCATTTAATGTATTGTGACCCCCTTTTAAATGCCTACTTACTAAACTACTCAATTATTACCTATAAAACTAATTTTGTCATCAGTTACCTGCAGATTCTAAATACTTCTCTTTAACCCTTAACTTCAACCACAGTTTCACTCTCAAGGTCACTGAAAAATCACACATACCCTAACCAAAAACACACTGAAGGAGACTAGGAGGCCCCACAGAGTATGGGAAGAAGAAAAGGCTACTAAGGCAGGGCTTTAAGTCAAATACCCAAGTTTAAATCCTGTCTTACCACATGCTGTTACTAACCAATCTGTAAAGATCCCATATATACAGTTCGTACACACACACACACACACACACACACACACACACACACACACACACACACACTCACACGAAGTGATAGGGTTGTGAAGTGATGGGGGTTTGGAGCTGATGGCCAAGAAAGAATTCTTGAGACGTGTTTTGGTGTAAAAAACTTGGGAGGTGGGGAAGGTAAAGTCAAGGGGAAGTTTCCAAAGGGATTTTCATATGCTAGGGAAGACTCACAGGATATTGGAGGCCTAGTTATTATCAAGCTAAGGTTGTTTTTCCCTCTAGCAAAGCATTAACATTAAGACAGTAGGGAGTTCCTGGAGAAATGTTATACTCCGTATTTGCCTCAAGAATTTGTCAATGGGCTGCAGGGTATAAGGAAGTTTAATTTTACCTGCCATTTCATTCTTGCCTTTGTTCCCCACATCACTATGGAAGAGAGGGTGATGTTGGGGTTATAGGTTTCTGGAGATTAAACTATTGATAAGATTGCCTTTTTCTTGTAATTTACTAGGATATTTGTAAACTAATGGAGACTCATGTCTTGCATGACTGTTATCTCTATCAGTTAACCATTTGTTTTCTTTCCTTTGTTCTTGGGCAGCAGGAGTGCCTAAGGAATGTTACACATATCCCACTTGGGGCTGGGGGAGGGACTGTTAGTTTGTGCTTTGCCCTCAGCTTGCCTTATGCTCCCTCATCAGAAGGAGTAGTATTTAACAGATAGGGTGATGTGGGGATTAATTAGCTCATTTTCATAAAGCAATTGGTATAGTATCTAGCACAGAGTCAATACTTTAGAGCTGTTATCATTACCAAGGTAATCAGTTTTATTATTAACCAGAAAAGGCTATCTTAAGTGGGTCAGATCTGGTGTGTTATTTAATATTACTTAAATTACTTACATGTTTTGCCTCCAGCTTTCTCATCAGAAAAACCTGGAATCTAGTTCCTCCCTCTAACTCTTTATAGAACCTTTAAAAAAAAAATCAGTTAAGCAATTTCAAATCTGTACTACAGCTGGAAGGCATTGCTGCTATTAATATAATTCAGTAAAATACCTCCTATGGTGTACTAAATATTTCGTCTGCTGCTCTGCAACAGTTAATTTGTTTCTCATGGGTGAGAACTTTTCACAAGCTTATGAGGCAGCAAGGTGTTAGAGAGATAACACAGATTTTGGTTCTAACTCTGCCACTCCTAGCTGAATAATGTTAGGCAATTATAAATTACCTCAGTCTGTTTTTTCATTTTTAATATTGTAGTAATGAGACCTGTACTTCACTCTATGCAAAAGAAATCTGTAAACTGTAAAATGCCAAGTATATACTATAATTATTCGCTACAATTATTTGCATAAAATTGTATAAACTTGTTTTACCGTGTTTGAAAAGTGAAATGTTAAAAATCAGTTCCATTTTATATGCAAGTATATCACTGAATACTCCTGGGAGTTCACATGAAAAAGTGTGAACATTATATATATTTTGAAGGGTGCCAGAATATGCCACTCAAAATATGCCACCTTAGCATATGGATTATTTTGAACAGCCACTGAGAACCAGCAGATGAAGGACAAGCTCTAAAAACAGGTACTAAGTTTTCTTTTTGTAAAGGAAATTTCCAAGAGTAAATATGTCTCCCACTCCCTACCAGTGAGAAAATCACATTAGAGAACACACTGACTTAAAACCACATAACAAAGCTTACTGAATAACCCTTGGTTAGCATTATTTTCCCAATCAACTCCCCAGAACTTGCCCCCCACCTCACAAAGCCCAGAAGCCCCAATCCTCTTTCTTTTGTTTAGCCTAAAACAGCATAAAAGCCCAAGTTGAAAACGCCCCTTTGAGTTACTCATTTCTGGGTGTTCCCATGTGTATGCGCTATGTATACGTTAATAAACTTTTTTCTTGTAAATCTGTTCTATGCCAATCTGATTTATGAGCCCCAGCTGGGGAACTTAAGAAAGGTAAAGAGAAAAGATTTTTTTCCTCCTCTACAGTTTCATCTGAAAAAGTGGGCCACATTTTCCATCTTAACACCCCAATCCCCTTCCCTGAATTTATGGAGAACACTTGCAGTTCTAGACCCCAGGGCATGCTGATTGTCTTTCCTTCAAATTTCCCTGAGGCAAGATCAAGCTAAAATCTTAAAATTTTGATGGGCTATTTTATTAGAAAACATTTTTTTAAAAAAGTGAAATGCCAAACCCACAGGAAAAGTATGAAATGGAATGATCCTATTGTGAGAAATAAGCCCACTAACCCCATCAATGAAGGGGTGCGGAGACTCTGAGCACAATGATGTGAGGTTTTAATCAACATTCTTGCAAGAGTGTGGTGGATAGGCACACTCTGCGCGTTACAGCAGGCAATTTATCTCCTAGCAGGAAGTCCACCCCGATTCCTCATTGGCTGAGTAGTAGAGAGGCTACAGCCTTACCCTGAAGTCACCAAAGCCCATGCAAGACAACAAATGTACATTCCTTGAGGTGACGCAGAGACTGCAGTTCTTTAGTGCATACTCATTGCAAAGCCCATGAAAAACAAGCCTGAGAAACCGCGAGGGGTTAGAAGAACCAGGAAGTGAAGTGTCTAAGGTTTTGGGAGTCCATTGTGGGGGCAGGGGAGGGGTTCGTACATATTTCCAATAGGTTGTAAACCTATTGTTAAATAGACAGCACAGCTTTTATTTGGTATTTCTGAAAATGAATCGTCTCACTTTTCACATCTATATAATCTGATAAAGTAATTGATTAAGCAGATCACTTTCAGTAAAGCCAGTATATCAAAAGATCACCTGTGTATATTAAAAAAAAAAACAAAAAAAACCTGCCATAATCATCAGAGGAAAATGGAAAGCTATCTGTTCAGGAATGCAGATGGGGTGTGGGCTAGGGGGTTTGTCTTCTTCATATTCACTGTACCCAAGTGACTCAGAAAACAAGATTTGAGGGTCGCCTGTGACTGTGTAATCTACATCACTCTAACTGTTCATTCAGACAGAAGGAAAGAACATCACTTCTAAATTTCTAATGTGCAATTCAGTACATATGCACTGCTGTTATCAGCAACAGAAAAATAAAGTAATACTTAGTGATATCTCAATAATAATAGTTTACATTTCTATAAATCTTTAGCAGTGACACAATGATACTTCTTAGACCTTTTACTACCTGTGAGGCATGGAAGTTAGGTAGCTCTATACATGAGCCAACTAAGGTTTTAAGAGGTCACGTGAATAGTTATTTCAATTACTTAGTGGACAAGTTGGAATTAAAATCCTAGTCTTCTACTTTCTAGAAAATATGACAAAATTATAAACGGAGACAATTAATAAATAAATATTAATTTATGTGTATTATGTATAACTTCAGTTATCTATGGCAAACATTCAGCTGCAGGCTGCTTCCCTGCTCTCAACTGTTTCGGGACCATCTGAAAGTCACACTGAACCAGAGTTAAACAAAATGCTTCTGATTCTACTGAAAACCAGAGCAAAGTACCTACTCAAAAGAAATAGTAACTCCAATGAGCCACTCACATATCATTTACTTGGTTTCTAATCTACCATGATTTTATTATTTAAAAAAAAAAATGGTAAACTGAGAGTTAAACATTAACAAAGTGAAAGAACACTAGGTAATATTCCACATGCTTTCAAACACCAGGCACACTTGATATTCCTCCTTCTATAATCCAAGTGGGGATGTAATAACGAACTGGAACACAAAACCCATGAGAAGAAAGCATGAAAACGGACATAAAAGCATGCAGAACACACCACTGCTTATTTAACTGGCAACTTACTTAACTTCATTTGGAGCTTTGGCAAATTTAGCTTCCTTACCAGAATCAAAATGGAAGAGCTAGAAACAGGCTTTAACCATCATCTAGTGCAGGCATTACTAGACATAGAGAAGCAAGTAATGGCAGTCTAACTTGCAGGGGAGTTAGGGAAAGCACCTTAGTCCCTGCATTCCCCATCCCAGGCACCTCTCATTCACTCCTGTCAGCCTCATGCCTAGCACGAGGCCCAGCAAATTGCAGTTGCTCACTAAATGTTTACTGCTCTGGAGTTAAGAGTCTTTCCTGCACTGAATGTTCTCTGGGTCCTGGGTCCAAGAGGACTTAAAGCTAATTTTGTACTTATTACCATGTTAACTTTCAGTGACAAAAGAGATTTAGCAAATTCCTATCAGGAAACACTGTAACTTAACATGTTATTTCAATAGAGGCCTGAACAATTCCACATGGAGGAGATGGTCTGGGGAAGTTGTGTAGTAATTTCACCTGGCTATTTGTTCAGCCACGTGTGCTGATATTAACAAAGGGGCAGATTAATGATGGAAGTTTCAGCATTTCACTTGGAATGCTTACTTTAGAAAAGTCTACTTTATTCACCGGTATGAATACCACTAACGTAAGTGAACGAAAATTATTAAGATTCCAAATATAATTTTCCAAAATTTGAACACAGAAGCCATTGACAATCCTTCATTCACTGAAGTAAAAGCATTTACTGAATCACATTCTTACAGCCTAAAAAAACTAAATTTAGTAACCGTTAAGAGGTGATCAATTTAGTTTCTATCTCACTGGTAGGGGAAGAGCTAACATAAAACAAATTATCACCAGAAAACCACAGGAGCAGGCTGACTGATGTAAATGCTCTAGTCCAAGATGAGTTGGCTCAGCTTGAATAAATTGGTCTTTTCATTCGCTGAAAACAAGAGAAGCAAACTGAAAACATCATCCAAGCCTGCAATCAAAGACTACACAAAAGTTAGCAGATGAGAGCTTCTAATCTCCAAGGGAAAGGCTCCCTCTTCTTCGCAGATGCAGGAATTTATTTTTACAAACATTTTGAAGTAAAAGTTAAATGTAAATTTACTTAACTTCTACCAGATTAGTTTCATCCTATTTACTCATTTCTCAGATGTTCTGTCAATTTTTTTTTGAATAGTTTGCTTTTCTAGATTTTTTTATCTGGCAACTTCAAACCAAAGCAAGTAATTTCTGGAACTAAATTTCTATTATGAGAGAATTTTAAAGATCTAGTCTGATCATTAAAAAGACATTTTATGGGGTGCCTGGTGGCTCAGTTGGTTAAGTGTCTGACTTCCGCTCAGGTCATTATCTCAGTTTGTGGGTTGGAGCCCTGTACTGGGCTCTGTGCTGACAGTTGGAACCTGGAGCCTGATTCAGACTCTGTGTCTCCCTCTCACTCTGCCCCTCCCCCGCTCATGCTGTTTCTCTGTCTCTCTCTCTCAAGAATGAACATTAAAAAAAATTTAGGGGTGCCTGGGTAGCTCAGTCGGTTAAGGGTTCAATTTCGGCCTAGGTCATGATCTCACAGCTTGTGAGTTCAAGCCCCGCATCAGGCTCTGTGCTGACAGCTCAGAGCCTGCAGCCTGCTTCAGATTCTGTGTCTCCCTCTCTCTCTCTGCCCTCCCCGACTCGTGCTCTGTCTTCCTCTATCAAAAATGAATAAGAATTAAAAAAATTAAAATAATAAATAAAATTTAAAAAAGACATTTTAAGTATTATTCATAGCCTAGTATATATGTTATATATAACAAGTCTAAGAGTGTTGTTTTGTTTTTTTTTTAATTTTTATTTATTTTTGAGAGAGAGAGAGCTTGCACAAGCAGGGGAGGGGCAGAGAGAGAGAGAGAGAGAGAGAGAGAGAGAGAGAAACAGAATCCCAAGGAGGCTCCATGCTGTCAGCAGAGAGCCCGATGCGGGGCTCAAACTCACGAACCAAATGGTGAGGATCATGACTGGAGCCTAAACCAAGAGTCATGCACTTAACTGACTGACCCACCCAGGTCCCCAGCAAGTCTAAGGTTTTAAAGAGCTACCAAGATAATCACTAAAATATAGTTCCCAAATGCTACAAATGTTTACAAATATGTATTTTATATAAACATTTAAATATTTATATATATTGACATATTTCAATATATCTGGATAAAGGTTCAGAATTGTCACATAGTCTTGATGGTGTATGCCTCTTGTCAACATGTATGTGTCCTGTTTCATACTTTTCTCCTTGGACTACATTTTAATACCGTCACTCAGTTTTTTGATTCTGCTTGCTGGTATTCCCTTCCCCCTCTTTATTGTCAATCTTTCAGTATCAGAACGTTGCAAATAAAGAGCAAATGGGTAACTGGTTACCTATGACCACCCTCTAGTGGTTACTCATAGCATATTAAAATATGTATTCTATCAACGTCAAAAATGAATCACTCTCTACAAAATAGACTTTAGCACACTTTTACTGACATCATTAATTACAAAATCAGCTCCAAAATAACTTTAAAAATGAACTGCTAAAAGGATTAAATGATTTTCTCAAATTCACAACAATACAGGAGATATTTCACTGATTAGATTACATGTCATCTTCTAGTCATCTAAGTTTGGCTACATAACCAGTGACCAAAATAAAAAATTTTAGGGGTGCCTGGGTGGCTCAATTGGTTGAGCATCCAACTCTTGATTTCAGCTAAAGTCATGATATCATGGTTTGTGAGACTGTACCCGGTGTCATGCTGACAGTGAAGAGCCTGCTTGGGATTCCCTCTCCCCTCTCCCCTCCTCTCCCCTCTCCCTCTCCCTCCTCTCCCTCTCCCTCCTCTCCCTCTCCCTCTCTCTCTGCCCCTCCCCTCCTCCTCCCTCCCTCTCCCTCCCCCGCTCAAAACAAAAAATTTATTAGATTAAAAAAAACTTTTTTAACATTTATTTATTTTTGTGAGACAGAGACATTTATTTATTTTTGTGGGGGAGGGACTGAGAGAGAGGGAGACACAGACTCTGAAGCAGACTCCAGGCTCTAAGCTGTCAGCACAGAGCCCAAGGTGGGGCTCGAACTCACAGATGGTGAGATCATGACCTGGGCTGAAATCAGATGCTTAACCAAGTGAGCCACCCAGGTGCCCCAAAATTTATTAGATTTAAAAAGCCAGCAATAACTGATAGAAATGACAAATGGCATGAGATAAAGTTTTAATGCATAGTAGTGACAAGCCAGATTGCTCCTCTACAACTTCAGGGACGAGAGAAAATCTCTTGCCTCCTGTTGTAGGAAGTGTTTTGTCTCTCTTCTAAAGATTAGCAACCAATAGTTCCCACCTAAATTCTCTAAGGCTGCATCTTAAGGAGATGACAAAGAGAAATATACAAAATATATCAAGAATTAGAAAAATGTATGTTGGGGGACAACGGCAAAATTATTCTTTAAGGGATTTACAAGGCTTTCTGGAGAACTGGTTGATTCTAGGACTGGGGCAGGGAAATTACAACATGAGCCTAGGGCATCTTGTGTACCTGAGATGTGCTCAGAAAGAGGATAGGGGCATGTGCAACAGGCACCGGAACCAACCTGAAAGGTGGCCAAAGCTGGAACAATCTGAGCAACAAAGTAAGGAATAATAGCCTGAAGTTATAACCCCTAAAATGAAATATATAATTCAAAGGATATGCATGAGTACATACTGATAAAAATAACCAAAAAATAAATAGATGGGGGAGAAGAGACAGCTTTTCCTTACAGAAGAATTGCAATTAATAAATGTAGAAGGATAGGGAAAGAGAAAATAACCATTAGAACACCATACTAATAAGAGTTGCAGGCAAGATGTACTGAGGGATGCTAAATTCGGCGGGTAAACAGGTTATTTACACAGTCTAAAAGTATTTCCACCAAGACATTTTGAGGAGAAAACACTTAACTTTATAGTGGAGAAACCAGCAGATACCAACTTAACCAAATGATCAAGGTTAATATCACCAGTAAGGAGATATGCTGACATCATATGCCCCAGGTATCTCCTATGGTATCCTTGCCAAAAATGCATAACCTCAATCTAATCCTAAGAAAACAATAAATAAACCCAAAGTGAGAGACCGTCTACCAAAAATTGACCACTATCCTTCAAAAATATCAAATTCATAAAAGACCAAGACAGACGGGAAAAGCCACTGGAAGATACTAAACAGACATGACAAGTAAATGCAATGTGCAATCCTGGATTGAGTCTTGGAGCAGCAAAAGGACATTTGCGAGAAAACTGGTAAAATCTGAATAAAGACTCTAGTTCATATTGTACCAATATTAACTTATTAATGGTGGTAACTATGTAACAGTTAGTTAAGACCTGAAGATTAGGGGAAGATGGGTGTGAAGTGTTTATGAAACTCTGGGTATGATTTTTGCAATTTTCTGTAACTCTGAAATTTTTTCAAAATGAAGTATTTATATACCAGGCAATGGACTAGGCATAACACCAACAATCTTATTTTTTTAAAGGTTTATTTAGTTATTTGAGAAAGACAGAGCAAGCATATCCCAAGCAGGCTCCGCGTTCAGTGCGAGCCCAACACAATGCTCGATCTCAAGACACAAGATCATGACCTGAGCCAGTATCAAGAGTTGGACACTTCACCAACTGAGCCACCTGGAAGCCCTACCACGGATTTTGATTGTCCTAATGACCCTAAAAAATTAGTATGGTTATCCCTATTTTACAGCCTGTAAAACTGAGACTTGGAATGATTAAGTGAAATGTTCAAATGTACACAGTGAAGGGTGTTAGGACTGAAAACTTTTTTATGACTTGCTCAGAGTCCATGTTCTCTCTACCATGTTATGATAAACACATGTAAAAATAGCAAAGGCTATTTTCAGAACTTAGTGGTAATTTTCAATTCACTTAAAATATGAGGTATCAGGGAAACAAAAAACGTTTTTTATCATAATAACAAAAGGCAAATTACTCTCTGTTTAAGTGAAGCCATTTAAATTTACTGTAGCATTTAGCAAGTCATGCCAAACTCTACAAATAACAGCACACTTCTAGGCTTCCCAACATGAAGTATAAAAAAGGTTGATTTGTTACAAGGGTCATTTGACGTCAACAGGCATAGCTTTTTCCTATATAATTCAAAGATTCTACTATAGCAGTTTCTGCTGGCTCAGTCGGTAGGACATGCAACTCTTGATCTCAGGGTTGTAGGTTCGAGCCCCGTGTTGGGTGTAAAGATTACTTAAAAATAAAATCTTAAAAAAGAACTTCCAAAGATATCTAGAAAACTTAAGTGAATTTATCTTAGGTTTTTCCCCTTGCAACATTTATACCACTTACCTAAACATAATCAACATATAAATATTATTTAATACAAAGGAGCAACATACCAAACTCCAGGGAAATACTTGAGAAATAATAATATATTCATGACAGAGGAGAAACACTTTTCCCTTTCCCCTTTTATTGATATGTTACTCACAGGCACCACTGTAAGGATAGGTTACTTTACCTCGTGAATTATGATAAAGAATCGGAATTAAAGTCTCAAAGCAAAGCAGCTACTTTCTTATAACCTAATGTAACTAAACTGAATTATTGATGGATTAGGTTCTGAGCAATGCAGGAAGATGGCTCTACCAAAGGAAGGCTATGTAAACTTATTGTATAGCTTCAGGTTATCTGTCTACTTCTCAACTTTGATGTGGTATCTCATTAAGAAATGAATTTATTTTGCCATGCTAGTCTTCTGAATGAACTAAACATCAGGGGTATGTTAAAAAAAAAAAAAAAGGATGATAAAACAAACCAGGAAAATGCTTTTCTTCCCAATTTTATCACCTTAAAAAAATTTAAAGCATATATTTTTAAATGTTAAAAGATGCTTTCAATAGCCTAACAAACCTCTTTTATATTTATTCATGGGAATTTAATTTAAAAATATATCAATGCTATATTATGATGAGCACGGTCAAAAGAACAGCTGGCTTCCCTGCTGAGACTCAAGCTGCCTGTTGAGCAAAGACTAAATCACATAGTTTGATACATTTCAAAACAAGGTTTTTTTTGGGTTTTTGTTGAAAACAAAATTTTGTAGTACCTTAATCAAGAAAAACAAAACAACAAAAACAAAAGCCTCACAGATTAAACTATGAATATGAAACTATGACTATCTGTATTTTTATAACAATTCTCATCCCTCAAAAGTGAATTTTCAAGCCACTTGGTAATTTTATCCTCATTTATTTTCACATCACTGAAGTATGTAAAAAGTTAACTTATATTTCCTGATGGATACTTGAGTAACGGAGCTCCTCAATAGCAAATCTGAAACTCCAATCTAGCTCCATAGATTCCCTATCCAGAGCACATTCACTGAGTCATAACACGTCTCAGCTATTTACCATGTGTAGTGAAGGATACAGAATAGCTTGTCGCAATGTATTAGGAAGAGCAAATACATCATAGTTGTGTTTAGCAGTCTACCAGGCTCCATTTTCATGTCTGAGTACATTTTAAAATTCAATAGATAAAAATCACCATTTGGTGCTACAAAAATTACTGCCTTATTTATTGGCTCTATTACCTTGATAGAGACAGAAAAAGAGAGGTGTAGGGCTAGGCCATACATTCATGATCCTACTGGCTGTGATTTCTATCTACAAAGCAAGCAAAATCTGGGGGAACTGTTCATTCACTAGGAACTTGGTTTGGAATGTGTCTGGATGCCTTTATGGCAGCCAGGTGGAGGTGTAGAGTAGGCAGTGGATATACTAGTGGGTCAAGAGAGGTCTGGCTGGAGAACCCATGAGAACACAAACCTCACGCACACAGGGATTATGTCTATTTTGTTTACTTCTATGCCTTTAGCTCCTACAACAATGCCTGACACCTGCCAGTGGCTCTGTAAATATTAAGTGGGACCAAATGCAACTGCCATGACTACATATTGCTAATCTACATAAATGGTAATTTCATATGGTTCCACCTAACACTTACTGAATGAATGATACACCATAATTTTTCATTTCACAATCTCTCCTCTGGACCTGGACTAGAAAAATTACTGTCGTTTAGAAAGAGTATAATAACTGGAGGAAACTAAGGTTGGTGCTTGCTCATTTTGAGTCGTCTAGGTTCTCGGGTTTCTGCTTCCAGTCTAGTGCATTACAGGCACTGAATAAACCTTTACTGTTGGTGGTGATGATATCCGTAACTACTATTTCCTATAAGTAATTGTTAGAAAATTAAAGATAGCCACTTGTAAATTATATAAGCAGTTGACTGAATATATTTGCAATATCCTTTTCAGTACTACAATCACCATTTTATAGCTAAAATAACCAAGTAATGAGCATTATTTCTCTAATGTCATAGCAGGATAGAGAAATAAACTTAAAGTCCCCAAGTTCACTTTCCTACTAAAATCATTATAACCTATTCCTATTACCAACTACCCAGAAATATACATGTGTATATGTAGGTATGTTCCTATGGTATTTAATTACATTAAGGGATTTTCCCCCTTCATTTAACTTTTTTCAAATTTTGTTGTTGTTGTTGTTGCCGTCTTTGAGAGAGAGAGAAAGAGAAGGAGCAGGGGAGAGGGGCATAGGGAAGGAGACAGAATCTCAAGCAGGCTCCATGCTCAGCATGGGGCTCGATCCCATGACACTGGGATCATCAGGACCTGAGCCGAAATCAAGAGTTGGATGCTCAACTGACTGAGCCACTCAGGCACCCCTTAGCTTTTTTCTGTGCTGTGTCACATTTAAAAACTTTTCAAGAAAAATCCATTGCTGATAATTTACCTGGGTAGTTACCTAGATAAATTATCATGTGAAACACCCACATATACCCATATATAATCTTCAAAAGATGTATGAATAATGCTTCAAAAATTATCATACTGCTACAAAAAATTTAAGTAGCTCTCTTTTTCATTTCATCATGTCATAAATTACGCATTTACTAGAAACTATCATTGTCCATTCTGTTTTACAAAGAAAAGCTGTTTCTGAAGAAGTCTCAGTGTACATTAATTCAAAATTAATGACTTAAGTGACAAAGTAATAACAAAAACTAAAACTGGGATTGCTGTGAAAATCCAGGCACGGTGCTCTGATATGACAACTTCTAGGATCACAAGTCTACTAGCCACTTAATATGTAGATTAATTTTCTTTAAAATTCAAAAGCTGCCTCTGGAGCCCCATATAGCATACAAATGAGGAGAACAATGAGAAACATAACACACATAAAATTACAGGAATAATAATATTTTGATATGCGGTTTTAAAGAGTAATTTGTTGAATACTAATAGTCCCCAAATCAAGTTGATACACCTAATTTGTTTTTAAAGAAAGCAAAGCACAATATCACTTTTGAAACTTAAGTAGTAGCAGATAATGAGAACCCTTTCACCAAACAGCTACATTAGATGATTTATATAAATGCTAAAGAATGTGCTTTATTTTAGAACACTAAAATTTCACAGAACAGGCTGCTCTGACTTGTGTTAAGCCATGAATGAGAGCACCCCATCATGTGGTTTAGATTTCTCTTTCTTAGCTGTATTAAATCCAATCCAGACAGTGAATTGTCATAGCAGGGACTTCTATTTCCTTAAAACTCTCTGCTTTTTGCCCACTATCCCTGATAGCGAGGATCCTCAAAATTTATAAATTAAATTCTACAGGTATGCACAAAAATTGCATATAAATATATAATGAACTGTTAAATCTCCATTCCTTAAAGGTTCAGAGGATTATTATCTACTCTTCCCTTCTGTTATGAAAACATCATGTCCCATAAACCTGCAAAATTAAGCTACCCGACCAACAAGCACAAGCTGTTTAGCTCCTAAATTGAGGTGACACAATGTGCAAAGAGGAAAGTCACCTTAATTCCACTAAGGGAAAAAAAAATGTACTAAAACCCATCACTCTCAGCTGAGCCTTCATTCAATATTGAAACAAGTAATCTCAAATTCCATGGTTTTGGCTGCTGCTCAACACTATTCCATTCAACAGGGGATTGAACAAAAGAATAAAAAGGAGCTTTCATCTGCCTTTTCTTCTTTTTGCTATACTACACTGACAGCATCTTGTTCATTAATTAAACTTTTTTGCCTTAAAAAAATAGACTTTAGAGTAGTATACTGGACAATGGAGCAAGAAGGCAAAAAATAAAAGGCATGGTTTAAAGAAAATCTAGGTTTTAAAGACTCTAGTTACAGATGTAAAATATTCATAAATGATAAGATCAATACAAAGAAACATTTCAACAAATACAAAGAAAGATGTTAAGAATTTAACACATACAGGAGTAACACAGAGGCAGGACTGGGGTGGCTGTGGGTTCCTTTTACAGATTACACATAAATCAAGATGGCTCCATTCTTTCATTCATGTGCATTGCCCATTTCTGCTCATCCCCTCAAGAGATGGGGGCCATAAACTTGAAGTCTTTAGAAACTATCAACCCAGCTAATAGTAACTGTAATTTGCCAAATTTGCTGGAATCTCCAAAAACAATTTTTGGTTTTGTGAACCTGACTTTCATTGTGTTTCTTAAGAAGAGAATGTATTCACTGCAATTTGCTCTAATAATATTAGTCAGCATAGGGAGATCATAGAGGAAAAATAACCTACAATTTATATTCATGGCCTTATTTATACGTAGGAACTTTAGCTTTCATAATAATTTAAAGAAGATAGGTCATTTCTGGTTTTGCCATCTTAAAAGTCAGAGTAATAATATAATAACTAAGCTTATGAAAAATCTTTTGACAGAAATGGCAGGTTCTAAAAAAGGATGATTGAAAAGTAAAAAAAAAAAAAAATGAGAAAATGCTTTTCCTGTATTTCTTATTGGGTTTTTGATACCATAATACAAGAGAACTAGAGGAACAATGACATTCTTTATTATTTTATCATTATGTAAATCAAATAGATTTTCTTTTCCAATAAAATTCTATTGTGTAAACTGCCAGTGTGAGTATTTTGGGGGCAAAAAAATTATAGGAATGATGCCAGTTTGAGAGTAACCTCATTAAAAAACAAAAATAGCTCCTCAGCTTTATAACCTGGAGATCAAGAAACTTACACATTTTCCTGAAGTCTCTCACTAAAATCTAATGGCTGATATGAATGAACTATATCTTCTCATGGCTCATGCAACAGTGATTCCAAAACTCAAACAATATCCTGAATTCATATCCTAACATTTGTGGTCTGCTTTCTGGCAAAGAAAAGTGATTTTCTAACCACAGTAACAGTTATCTTTTATTGAGAACTTACCCTGTTCTAGGTATTGTTTTACATACATTAATATAGCTTCATATTTATTTTCCGTAAGTCCTAACAAAATGGCTTCAGTGTCATTTTACAGATAAGAGAATAGAAGCTCAGAGAAATGAAGTCACCTGCTTAAAGAAGGCTGTTATCTAGTCAGTGGTGGAAATGAGATCAGAACTCAGGTCTGGGTAACTCTAAAGCACTTCCTATGAAAATGGTTTTTTTTAATCTGACTAATGTGCTATAAATCTGAAATATAAAATTTAACAAGGGAATAGTAATATTTTTAAAGTACAGTTATTCCTATTTTTCCCACACTGAAAAGTAGACATCACAGTCACTTATTTTTTTCTACAACATACTATTCGATTTGAAATATATACTGTCTATAAAACAAATAACTATACCAAAAGTTATGTTTAAAGATTAGATCTACTTTATGTGAGTTAAAGGTTGAATCACTTTTGCTAATGAAAACATCTACAACATTTTTACAACAGTCTTCAAAAACCGTCATGAAATGTGACATTCTGAGAACAAGAAGTGGCTACGGTGAATTACAGAATATGAAACTACAGTCATAGTGGTACACCCTAGCTCCTAATTATCTCATAGGAGAAGATACTTAATTTTTCAAACAAAAATCTCAATGCTTTAATTCCAATCATGCAATTAATTCAATTACAGAAAATATCATGAGTGCATCGTTTATTTTTCCCCTAAATTAACTGCAGTTTTTATAGGCAGAAGGCTGGTAAGAAGCTCTACAGTTTATCTAGGACATGCCAGAAAGCCACTCAAAACCTTTTCACTAGAATTGCTAGAAAAGAATAACTCTTTCATTAAGTATTTGGGTACTTAACAATCAGAAAAGTTATCTTAATGTTAGAATAACAATACTGTTTATAGGCACCAAGAAAAAGCCTCAAAGGATAGAGAACTGTGATGACCAAGATTACAGATAGTGAGTGGGAAAACTCAATCCAGTTCATCAATTCTAAAAGGAAGTTAAAGACATTTGTTAATTAGATGACAACAAAAGAAATGGCAAGGAACTGTTTTCCACCCTATGATACAGACAAGGGATCAAACCAAAAAGGTGAAACAAAGGCATCTGGCTTTACTATAAACCCATATAAAACAGAATTAAAAAAAAAAAAGTCTTATACACAGCTCTTTCACATCAGTTAACTTCGATTCCTAACATTTTCCCAGACAAGTGTTTCTATTACCTTTCTTAAAGATGTCGCCATGGCTCAGCAGCTGCCATGATGAGTTAACGAACTAAAAGATGGTTTCTCATGCACACACGATTCATTTCCACATCCACAAGGAAATAATGGGCAAGAATAACTGATAGAGTTAACCAAAGACTGAGAACTGAAATGAAAGCTGAAGGCTTTTGAATTCACCTTAGAATTCATAGGCAGATACTGAACTTCAATATATAAATTTCTCATTTAATTATACTTTTACTTTTTCAACTTTATGTTCAAATTCTTAAAAAAAAAAAAAAGGCTGAGTAATGAACATAGATGATAGCATTCAAGGAAAAGGAAAGCTCTTAAGTATAAATTAAATCCAAGCTTAGAAATTTCCTTACTTATTTTAATTATCAATGTTTTGGTTTCAAGAAAAATCGATACTGTTTGCATAATTTTGCAACATTGGTTTTTAATTAATCCTAGTACGTTAAAAAAGAAAATTATTAGAAATTGACACTCTCCACAAATGGCATATTGTATTAATATTCAAAACTTGCTCCTTCTACCAAAAGGGCTGTTACTTTCTTACATGTTAATATGCCTGAAATGAGTATTCATTAATCATCAATAATTTTTTTAAAAGCCAAGTGACAACAGCAGCTACCAGGCACAGAGCACCTACATGTGCCTGGCAGTGTGCTGGGCACTTGACAGACATTTTAAGAACTAATGCAAAACAGTGATTATTATCCCCACATACAGATGAAGGCATAGACACACCTGAGGGAAGGTAGGATCTTGACCAAGATCATAAAATGAACCTAGGCAAATCTTAACAGGCCCAAACAACTATTACTGTACTCTCTCATAACCAATATGGCTTATCCTAACTTTGATGCACTAGTAATCTGTACTTGAGAAAGAATTTTCACACCCAGAAAACTTACTTAACCTTTGATCCTCACAGAAAAAGCAGGTATAATTCAGAAGCCCAAAAATGGTAAATAGTTTTACAGAGCTCCCAAGGCAGAGACAAGGGCCTTGTCTGTGACTGTTAACCTTCAGGTCCAGTATTCTTTTCAACACTCAGGCCTTACCAGAAGTTAAAAAGACATATATCTGCGGGGTGCCTGGGTGGCTCAGTTGGTTAAGTGTCTGACTTTGGCCTAGGTCATGATCTCACGATTCGTGAGTTCAAGCCCCGCCTTGGGCTCTGTGCTGAAGCTCAGAGCCTGGAGACTGCTTCGGGTTCTGTGTCTCCCTCCTCTCTCTCTGCCCCTCCCCCCACTCATGCTCTGTCTCTTTCTCTCAAAAATAAACAAACATTAATAAAAGGGGGGGGGGTGCTTGGGTGGCTCAGTTGGTTAGGCAACCAACTTCAGCTCAGGTCATGGTCTCACGGTTCATGACTTCAAGCCCCGCTTTGGGCTCTGTGCTGACAGCTCAGAGCCTGGAGCCTACTTCAGATTCTGTGTCTCACCTCTCTCTACCCCTACGTTGCTCACGCTCTGTGTCTGTTTCTCAATAATAAAAAAACGTTAGGGGCGCCTGGGTGGCTCAGTTGGTTAAGTGTCTGACTTCAGCTCAGGTCATGATCTCACAGTTCATGAGTTCAAGCCCCACGTAGGGCTCTGTGCTGACAGCTCAGAGCCTGGAGCGTGCTTCGGATTCTGTGTCTCCCTCTCTCTCTGCCCCTCCCCCACTCACGCTCTGTCTCTCTCTGCCTCTCAAAAATAAATAAATAAATGAATGAATGAATAAATAAATTAAATAAACGTTAAAAAATTAAAAAAAAAAAAGACATGTATCTGCATCAAAGTACACGGATAGGCACACCCCTTGAAGACTTTGATAGCTCCCTGATCTTCACAATTTAACCACATAGTTGTTCACCATTTTTATTATTCCCTTAATGTCTTTGTAAGAATAGAAATGTATACACACTTTTCTTTATTTGGAAATCAAAACTGCTATAATTAGAAAGCTACAATTACTACTAATTTTATTCTATTCAATCAGAACTTTCTACAATAGTGTTTCATTTGCAAATACAGATATTCTACAGCAGGCAGTAAACAAGTAATACTGAAAAGGTGGTTCAGTGGATAAACAGTGTTTTCGTTCATAAAATATTAATACAGGCCTCCAAACCTGCAGTTGTGCACATGGTATTGCTTCCCACTTCTGGCTAGGTGATGCAATCTCACATAAATAATGAGGGAGAAGACTGACAAAAACAGTTAAATCCTTACAGTAATAAAGCCAAGTTACTCACTGCATTTGGGTCATATCATAACGAATCACATTATTATCGGTCATGGACACACATGTCCACCTATATATATATACACCTAAAAGACTGGTCTAGCTGCATCCATTCTGATTCACATGGCCAAATACAAAGCATTTTCAAATAGAAAAATCTTAAATGAAGTATAACACATACCTAGAGCAAACTGTCCTTTTGAATATAGCTCAAAAGATACCTGACAACTCAGGCAATAAATAGTGAAAAACCTTTCATAACACTGTGTAACAAACTGGAGAAGAAATGGCTAGGAACAAATAGAACGGTCTATGATCAAACCAAATATATATACATACTTTCACCCAGTCTTAAAATGCCAACCATAAGAAAATAATGCAAAATGATAAGGTTATAAGCAGATTTCACATCTGGAAAATTACAATTATGAATTCCACTACTTTATAAAATGATGAAAAATACTCTGCTGAAATGGTCCTTTACAGTCTCTAAAAGTCCTGCAAATAGGACAAAGATATGATTACAAACACAACTTAAATATAGTGATACCATCTATCACACTAACAAGTAGGTAATGGAAAAGGGGGAAAAAGGCAGAGTGCATTTTGCTTTTCCCACATACTACACAATAAAGTATTTTATGTTCTGTTGAAAATATGACAATACATTTGACAGCTTTTCCTACTGTGCTCAGAGAAAAGCTTTAAGACTCCAAAAAGAAGTATTGTTCACTTTAAGATATCAAACATAAAAAATCTAAAATGCAGAACATTCAGGTTACATGCATCGTTTCACCAATTCACTAGATAACTGATCCTATGTATATAACTAAAAATTTAAAACAAGTTTCTCTGCAGTTACAACTGTTACAGAAATGCAGCATCTACAGCTTTCGTTCTTTAGATTCATGCCATTTCTTAGGCTGCCAAGTAAGAGAACTCAAATATTGACTTATCACTTTTAGCATCAACAAACAACATAAAACTGTTTTCCTAAAAATTACTGTATTATTTTGAGTGTTTGTTTGGATGGCTGGTAGAATTAAAAGTATACCTATGGAACAGTTTTATTTCTGAAAAGCTAAATGATACTGAGTGCTTCCTATATGCAAGGCACTATTCTAACCCCTTTACTTGTATCGACTTCATTTAATTGTTACAACAACACTTTGAGACAGATTCTATTAGGATCCTCATTTTACAGACAAGGAAACTAGATCATGGAAAGGTTAAGCAATGTGCCAAAAGTCAGATTATAGCTGCTAAGTGGTAAGAACAGGAATGTGAATCCAAGCAATTTGACTTCTAAGCATTCAATTGCTCTAGAAAACTATCAGATAAAACTACCTACTCTCCTTAACTTACCCGGGAAGAGACAGAAAGGAAAGAGGAATCATCCTAAATCATGCTACTTCTCCGACTTTAACTTCTGAACCAAGAAGAATTTGTTATGCTAGTCCATTGGCTCCCACTGGTTATCTGGGATAACAGAACTGGTATCAAAAACTTTGGTTTTGATTCTGAGCTAGTTAGGTTACTAAGTTTGTAACTTCAGGCAATTCATTTAACCTTTGAGAATCAATCCCCATCTATAACGTGAAATTCAAAAGTATTGCCTTCCTTATGAACTGCATTTCGGGATAACGAAATACTCAAGATGATTGGGGAACATTCTTTCAGAAGAATTCCAGCCAGTAAATGTAGAAATGAAAATAACATCATTGATTTGGGAAGGATGATTCAATGAATAAAAACATTAGATGAAAAGTTGAAGGGGAACTTTACAAGGGAAGGTTCAGGCTACAGATATGACTCCTGATATGACAAAATATGAAAAACAAAGTACCACTTAGGAAGGACTATTGCCAAAAAAGGCTGAACCTAAATTTATATAAGTCTTTACAGCTAACTTCATTTATAGGAAAAAATGGGAAATATGGTAACATACAACAGAGGAAGCAAACAAATCTAGAATGTGAAACATTCTACAGAACAGGAACAACTGGCTAATTCCTTCAAGGAGCTAGAGAACTGAAAACAAACAAAAAAGGAAAAGTAAGAAAAGGGGAGATTAAGATTACTAGAAGAGACTTATGAGGCAACAGCCAAATGTAATATATTACTTGATGTAGGTCCTGGTTCAAACAAATTAGATGTTAAAAAAATATATATGTTTTAAAGCAACTGGGTAAATGTGAACCTAGCCTGGATAACAGATGTTATCAAAAAAGTACTGTTGGGGCACCTGGGTGGCTCAGTCGGTTAAGTGCCTGACTTCGGCTCAGGTCATGATCTCGCAGTTCGTGAGTGAGTTCAAGCCACGAATCGGGCTCTGTGCTTGCAGTTCAGAGCCTGGAGCCTGCTTTGGATTCTGTGTACCCCTCTCTGCACCCTCCCCTCCCCCGTCTCAAAAATAAATAAACATTAAAAATTAAAAAAAAAAAAGTATCGTTGATTCTGCCAAGTGGTAAGATATAGTGGTATTACAATTACATAAGAAAATGCTCACATTTTCTAGAGACACATAGTAAGGTATATAGGCATCACAGGACATTTAAAGTTTAAAAACTTACTTTAAAATACTTCAGCTAAAATACAAAGAACAAAAAAATAATAAAGAAAGAAAATGAAGAATAAAAAGGGATAAATAAATGAAATAGGGAAAACACTACCTACTGTTTGATATGATGATGGATATATGGGGATTTGTTTTTGTATATGTTTGAAATTTTTCATAATGTAAACATTTTAAGAAGTATTTTCCCCATCTGTCTCATAAGCCATTATGATGATCATTGATCAAAAGTATATAAAAAGACCTAAATATACATCAGGCATGTGATGAATGTAGTCTGGAAAACAAAGAAAAAAATTAAGGAATCCAAGTTCTAAATTAGGAGTCTGGAAACTAGGTCCAGCCTATAGGAAAAATTCAGAAAGCTGCCTGTTTTTGTCAATAATAACACAGTCTCATCCATTCAGTTAGATATTACTTATGTTTGCTTTCATGCTACAGCAACGGAGTAAGTACAACTGAAACCATATAGTCCACAAAGCCAAAAATATTTACTTTGTCCCCCTTCAAAGACAGGTCACTTACTCCCATTCTAAATTCTGTATTTTCATTGTCTCTTTGGGAGTAAAGTTGGCCTCAAAAGATTTTCTGAGCCTTTCTCCTTAGAATTTACCAAGGATTTCCTATTCTAGCTTCTTACAAATAAAAACAAAACCACACACAAAGCAGGGTTTAAGTAGCCCCATGCCTTTTTCCTATAAGTGAATAAAATCATTCCACAGCTTTAGGGTAGTTGCTACCCTTATTAGATTGAGTAGTCTGCTAAATCTAGAAACTTATAATGAAAGTAAACAAGTCAAAAAGCAGAGGTAAAAAAAATACAAATAAAAAAATCTATTATTATTTTACCTCAAGTTCCCTCAGTTTACTAAAAGAGCCTGAGGGAAACAATATATTACATGTTTCAACACATTACAACCAAAGGGTGTTTTTGTTTAGGGAAGAAGGCAGGGAGACAGGGAGGAAACACATACACACAGTGCTGGGAATTTCTTTCTTAAGAATCCAGCAAAGAACACTATAAACCCATGGGCCATTGTTTCTAACTATAAACTTCTGTATATTTTGGATTAATAGTTTAAACACATTTCTTTGGCAGTCTTCAACTTAGCTTACATAACCTTCGGGTACACCCATGAGCTGATTAGTAATTTAAGGCCTGAGAAAAGCAAAGTTTCAGAGGGAAATACACTAAGACACGAATGAGTTTAATATGCAAGTACACTAGCTAAAGGGCATAATTAAAACTACATCAGTCCTTTAAATCTACATAATTATGTCCCAAAGACATTCTCATTAGTATCTTTTACTTTGCCACTAAACCAGAAACAGCCTCAGGTCTATAGGGTTGGGAAATAAATATAAAATAAAAAGTTAAGGAATATTCAAGTCAAATAAAATACCTGCAAAATTCAATTACTGACCTTTCCTTTCTTAAATAATTATAAAATCCACCAGTCAATAATCACTGCTAGTGAGTCCACAACAAAATCTACTACCATAATATCCATAGATTACCTTACGCCCCAAATTTCAGAGGGGAAATAACCAGAAATGTTTAATAACTATTTTTAATTTTAGGAGAGAGAAAGCTGCTTTTTCTGGAAATGTCTACTAACCACCACTTCCTTTACTATGCAATGATAACTGATGCTTCTAATGATCAGCCTGCAGCAGTTCCAAATTCTGAAGTTCATTCTAAATCATTAAAAAGAAGATGAAATTATGTTCAGATACTTTCAGCAGTGAGTGCACTTCATAATATTCTCATTATTTTAAGGCTAGTAATATATTTAAGATACATAGGGTAACTGTCCATCAAGAGACTGTTCAAGTCAGACATTCACAGGGGTCCTACTGAGAAGCTCTTACATTACAGGCAACAATACACAGGGAGGAAAAAAATCACTTCTCTCCAAATCTAGGGCATGAAACTACAGGAGGTATTAACAGAAATTTTGTCCAAGGGCTTCAAAGAATTTTAAATTCCTTTTAGGGAAAATACTGGCCTAAACAGTGACCCTTTCCTCCCCCCCACCCCCCCGCTTCTATTGACACTGATTAAATCTTCTGAGAAGCTAAGAAGCAATTAGAAAGCTACTGTTAATAATCCAAATGAGAGATGGTGATGGTGTGGCCCAGTGTTGTGACAGTAGGGATAGTCAAAGATGATAAACTTTCAAGGTTGAGCCTAAAGGATTTGATGACAGCATAGGTATGAGAAAAAGAAAGGAGTCGAAGATTGTGTACATGAAGGTTTTTGCACTGAGCAACGGAGAGAATGGAACTGCCATTACCCGAGACAGAAAAGGCTGCAGGTGGACTTGGATGGGGCAGGTTGGTAGACCAGGAGCTCAGTTTTGGAAACTTCAAAGTTTCAGATGCTTCAAACATTACTGCGTGTGTATGATCTAGTGCACTTAGGAATCAAGGCCCAGAGCTCAGGGAGAAGGCTCAGCTGAAGATATACCTCAGAAGCCTTAAAAGGAGGGGAGTTCATCTATGGAATCAGTATTCATTTTAAAAAGATCTTGTGCTCTGTCTCTATCTCTCAAAAATTATGTAAGGTAAAAAAAAAAAATTTTTTTTTAATTTTTTTTTAACGTTTATTTATTTTTGAGACAGAGAGAGACAGAGCATGAACGGGGGAGGGGCAGAGAGAGAGGGAGACACAGAATTGGAAGCAGGCTCCAGGCTCTGAGCCATCAGCCCAGAGCCCGACGCGGGGCTCGAACTCATGGACCACAAGATAGTGACCTGAGCTGAAGTCGGACGCTTAACCAACTGAGCCACCCAGGCGCCCCAGATAAATTTTTTTTTTAAAAAAATGTCCTCCATTATGTTACCAATAGCCTTCCTATAAATACTTCATAGATCACGAAATACTCATTTGTCTCAATTCTGTATATCCAAATCCTGTCATCTTTTAAGGTTCAATTCAAGCATCAATTTCCTCATGAAGCCCTCTCTGAGTACCCTGGGTGGATGTAATATCTCACTCTTGAGCTGCCTTCATAGTGTACTTATCACTTTCTATCTCAAATGAGAACCAAGGGAAAATTTTATTAATTATCTACTATACATTAGACAGTGTGTTAATAAGCAGTATACTAAGAGTATTATATGCAATCCCTATACCAATGCCATCAGTATCTTTATCTGAGGGATGAGAAAATTGAAGTTGAGAAAATATCAGTCACACAGTTAAAAGTTAGCAGATGAGGTCTGAGCTGCAATCTCATTCCAAAGTATACATTCTCCCTTCAGACCACATTGCCTTCCAGAACTACTGAACTAGCTCAGGGGGCTAGTGTTTTATTTATTATGTTATGAGAAAGATTTCCAAGTATCCAATAAATGTTACCTGAATTTAAACCTGAAAAAAACATGGTCTTCACTCCTCAAAAAGGGTAATTCAATAGTTGGATTCAATAGTTGGGTGATTCAATAGTTGGATTATACTAAGATATCAGTCTAGTATAGACTATATTCCTAGAGGCTATGAGTCATGTCTTATGCATATTTTTTTATTCACCTCTTAAAACATTAGTATTTATATAGAGAGTTTAATTAATATGAATATATAACTTCTCCTACTCTAAATAGAAAGATTATGTGAACCTTGGAGCTTCCACTTACTAGGAAATTCACTGAGCTTCAAGGTGTATCTTTGTAAAACTCAAATAATGATACTACCTACTCTCATATGATGAATTCCTGAAGATTAAATAATTATTTACATAAAGTGTCAGTCACACTACAGGACTCAGTAATTGCTAGCATTGCCCATTCTAACAAATTACTCCAAATGGCTTAACTATGCCAGAGAATAGCAAGCTTACCCTAAATCAGTCATCTTTCTAAGAGTCACTTAAATAATGGGAATGCTGGGTGGTTCAGCCAGTTAAGCATCTGATTCTTGATTTTGGTTCAGGTCATGATCTCAAGGTTTGTTGAGTTCAAGTTCTGTATCAGGTTCTGAGCTAACATTGCAGAGCCTGCCTGGGATTCTCTCTCTTTACCCCCCCCTCTCTCTCTCTGCCCCCCCCCCCAAAAATAAATAAAATAAAAACTTAAAAATAAAATAAAATAGTAAATGTTTCCAAGAATGACATTTTCTTATTTCATTTGCCTCTATAAACAACCTTAAATATTATATCTCCTATTAATGGCTGTTCTTTCCTTCACTGTAGATAAACCCTACAAACATTTTAAAAATATTCTCTTTTTGGATTTTGGCTTATTTTTTATAAAAAGAAAACACCACAAGCCATTTCACCCTGGCACTCAGGGTCCACATGCTTTAAGGATGAGCCACCTTATAAGCAACAGTCAGAAGAGCAAATTATCTTGCTGGAGGGGTTCCCTGAAAGAATGACAACACGTTCCTGATCTTTTATCTTTCATGTTCCTTATACTTTTAAATTGAGAAATATGTCTTATTACTACAGTTAAATTCAAATGTGAAGGGAAAAGAAAAAGAAAGTGGCACACCTGGAACTTAAAAAAAATTTTTTTAATGTCCATTTAATTTTGAGAGAGAGAGACAGAGAGAGACAGAGAGACAGAGAGAGAGACAGAGAGAGCACGCACGTGCATAAGCAGGGGTGGGGCAGAGAGAGAGGGAGACACAGAATCTGAAGCAGGCTCCAGGCTCTGAGCTGTCATCAGAGAGCCCGACATGAGGCTTGAGCCCACGAACTGTGAAATCATGACCTGAACCAAAGTCAGATGCTTAGCCAACTGAGCTACCCAGGTGCCCCACACACTCTGGAACTTTTAATGAGGAAAACTAATAGCCTGACATACTGAAGACCATTTTTAACCAAATACATGTTACAGAAAGGCTAGGTGCACAGCATTCTATGCAGTGCAATGAGATAGATGGAGTCTCTGCTACTTAGACACTTAATATGCAGTTGAGATTAAAAAGGATATTCAGGGAGTAGTCAATGCTGGTGCAGATATTCAGGAAAAGATCAACACAGGGGATGGACATTAGATGATAAACAGGAAGGGTTCTTTGGATCTTGTTTAAATCTAAGTCATTCCCAGTAGTACAGAAATTAATTCATCTAGCTAATGCTTGGTTATTCAGAATTCCCTCCTCCATCAGAAAGTAGAAGCTCTCCTTTTTTTCTAGATAATAAATTTATTCATGTGATGGGAAGACTAAAATTATCTTTTAAAAAATCACATAAAATTTTGAGTAACCCTGAGTGTCAACATCTAAATCTAACAAAATATAGCTTATAAAATAACATTACATGTAAGCCATATAAACCATACATGCTATGGAGTCCCTAAGAAAGGAATTACTATATTACTGGGGCGCCTGGGTGGCTCAGTCGGTTAAGCATCTGACTTCAGCTCAGGTCATGATCTCACAGTCCATGAGTTCCAGCCCTGTGTCAGGCTCTGTGCTGACAGCTCGGAGCCTGGAGCCTGCTTCAGATTCTGTGACCCTCTCTCGCTCTACCCTTCCCCCACTCACGCTCTGTCTCTGTCTCTCTCTCAAGAATAAACATTAAAAAAATTTTTTTAAAGAAAGGAATTATTATTGGCTGAAATGAAACATAATACAACTGTAAACAAAGACTAAATGGGATTGCCACAGTATTATTGAAATTAAGTCCTTTGTGTAAAAGGCCTCAAGGTGCAACCAACAAAATTAATAATTAAAATACATAAAACTATGTTAAAATAATCTTTAAATGTTGAGTTATGAGAAAGAGCCCATTACTAAAGACAGAGTTTTTTTTTCACTATTCTTAGAAGGTTCATACATTGAAAAACAATGGTAACAGATGAAGAATGTCTTACATAAGGTACATTTTGGAAATCATCCTGACTCTAGTTCTTTTCAGTAAGAATTTAGAAACTGCAGAAACATACTGGATGAATTCATGTGTGGCCAAGGCAATGCTTTGCAAGGGATAAGGAAAAAATAACAGGGGACAGAAAGTAGGCTTAAGTGTTATGACATCCTTGCAACTCCAAGGATTAGGCTAGAGTGTTTCTGTAGTCACAATATCACTAAAGAATGAGTATACCAACATCAAAGAAGTAGGAGACTCAAGGCTTTCATGGTAAGTTAATACGGATGTACCAGGAAGCAAGAAGAAAGGGCAATCAAAGTGCATATAACATTAGCAAAAAAGAAGTAACACGTCTAACTAAAGACAGAAAGAATGGGACATTTCCTGGAAAATGAGGAAAAATACTTTATAATCTCTCTTTTTTTTTAATTTGAGAGAGAGAGAGCGAGTGAGCATGAGCGGGGGAAAAGGGGAAGAGGGGAAGAGAGAGAGAATCTTAAGCAGACTCCAGGCTCTCAGTGCAAAGTCTGGTGTGGGGCTCAATCTCAATAACCTGGGACCATGACCTGAGGTGAAATGAAGATTCAGACGCTCAACTGACTGAGCCACCCAGGTGCCCCTGTAATCTTTTTCTGAATTATCTTGAGTGAAATCATTTTTGTTAATTAGTGAATATGGTAGTCAAATAAACTGATAAAAAATGACTGTCTTAAATTTTTGTTTTCCTAAATATTTTCAAAGGGAATTTTCAAATGGCTTTAAAAACTGAAGGTAGAAATAAAAGTGAAAATGATAAATTCATATCCAAGAGAATTTATCAATATACATTTTTTTCCTACGTGGGTAAAGAAACATCACATCTATGATAAAATTTAAAACCATCAAAGGGAAATGTACACATCACCTTTAAGTAGGTTTAAAAGTATATCATTAGATCTAAATTACCATAGTTATACCAAAAAAAAAATGTCTTTAATGGACAGTTCCAGTGAAATGTCAGTTTTTACTATTATATATGCATTAACTCAACAATATTACATAGTCACTACCTAAGCTAATGACAGTGATGTATTGTTTCATAAATATTTACTCATTCTGACAAATGCTTTGTTTTCCACTGCACTGTCTGAATAAATCTAATAGGATAAAATATAATTTATTTCCAGTGTTTTTAATATTACTATGCAGCATATGTGAAATGAATTTTCATCATGAAGTTTATTTTAAAAGGATTTGGGAAATAAGTGTTTATTTATAAAAAGAAGTTCTCCCTAAAAACTAAAAACTGTCCTAGAAGGGGAAGAAGCTGGAGTTTTTGCATGGTGATGACAAAGCTGATCTGCCAGAGGCAAGGCTAGGACTTCAGTGTATAAGGAATACTTTTTTGAGATCCATGTGAAAATTTAGAGAATGAGGATGAGATATAGAATCTATTTGGACAGTTGAGGAAGTGTGAGACAGACTGAACCAATGCAAAGGAAAAAGAGAAAGAAAGGTGGAAATAAAAGGTTTTTAGGTACAAGATGTGGAGGAAAATTAAAGGACATAGTAGCTTAAAGAGGACTAACTGAGCTCAAAATTCATGGATAATATTGTAGACATCAATCATCTCTCTTTGGGGTATCTTTCCAGTGGGGATAAAAAGCCAGGAGTTCTTCTGAGATTTTAACTGAGATTTCCTTTGTCAAACTTTAGGATCTTGACTAATTAATTCACAGCATCCTCAGGTCTAGGTATAATTAACAGAGTGTTACTTTAATCACCCTACTAAGCTATAGGGAGCATAGGTCTGAGAAAGCCCCAATCAGTCCTAGAGTGATCACAAAGCCTGGTACATTTAAACCATAACCTTTCCAAAATGAAGGGTCTGAAAGCTGAGATGCAGTGAGCTCAGTACAGGTCTCAGTATATGCACAGGTCCACCAAGGCATGGCTTCCCACCTGATTTCTACGAAGTCTTAAATAGGATTGGGAGTTAGCCTCAACCTATAAAGGTGCTCCACTGTCTCCTGCTGGCCTTTCACAAATCCCTAACTTTTTGGCTAAATCTGGCTTCAGTGCAGGTCAACTTCCAGAAACCCAAATCACAATATCCAAGAATTCTAAAATCCAGTGTCTGGTGTTTCTCGGCACATTTGGACAGTTTTCTCACCACAAGTTTTCTTCATTGTAAAATGGTGAACACTGACATTTGCTCATTCCAATTCTACTAGATATGATAAATGACAATGCCAGGCCTGGAGATCTTATGCAAAACTCAAGTTGTGGTTAAAATGGCATCTTTTAAGTTTTCCCTAACTATCCTATTCAAAGTACATTACCTATCTTCTCTGCAAATTTTTCTCCAAAAATATGTAATTTACTTTTTTCTTTACTGTATCTCTCACATCAGAATATCAACTCCAGAGGGCTGAAATTTTTGTCTATTCTGTTTACTAGTATATCTCTAGTATCTAGGAGAGTGTCTGGAACTAAGAGACACTCAATAAATATTTGTTAGATAGATGACTAAAATCCAGTCTTAACATAGCCACCTAGGAAAAGACAGTTAGCCTGGACATACTTGAGATAATACAAAAGAAAACAAGCTTATTCTGAAGACCCTAGGTCAAAAAGCAATCTACTTGTTAGGCTGCCTCATCAATATCATCCCAACCATTCAAATTTTTTAACCCGAGTATCTATGCCTCATCCTTTGTGGACCTATATTCTCACTTAAAAGCTGGCATTCTTGCCAGTCCAAAACATGAATCATCTAGACCTCCTCTTGAGCAAACACCCCTCTAATGCCTTACCTGGTTAGGGTTCCTACTTTTCTGACTAAGTCACATACCACCATAATCACACCATTAAGGCACAATCATTCTCAGAGTCCCCAGAGCCACGCAAACTTATACTCTCTTACTATAAGAGGAAATGCAAGTTGACAGATACAAAATAGATATTTGGTTATTGTTTAAATAAAATGAAATCCTACTTTACATAGAAGTAAACTAATTGGAAAGATGATGCCAAGTATTTTTTTTTTAATTTTTTTTTTTTAATGCTTTTTTATTTTTGAGAGAGAGAGACAGAGTGCGAGCAGGGGAGGTTCAGAAAGAGAGGGAGACACAGAATTCGAAGCAGGCTCCGGGCTCTGAGCTGTCAGCACAGAGCCCAATGCGGGGCTCAAACTCACCATGAGATCATGACCTGAGCCAAAGTCAACTGACTGAGCCACCTAGGTGCCCCGTATTTCTTTTTTTTAAAGCAAAACAAGAAAAAACGTAAATCAAGGAAGATTTATAGGAACATGACGAGTGATAAAGACATAAAGGGTTAAAAAACCAAGACAGTACCCTCTCCACACACCAAGCCCTTAAGAGTTCCTAATGGCTCCAAATCTTCCCAAGAGGGGGAAAATCCTTTAGTATCAAAGTGTGACCCATTTTATTATTTTCTTAAAATTTTTAACGTTTATTTTTGAGAGAGAGCGAGAAAGAATGAGGGAGGGGCAGAGAGACAGGGAGGAGACACAGAATCCGAAGCAGGCTCCAGGATCCGAGTGAGGTGTCAGCACAGAGCCCGGCGAGGGGCTGGAACTCATGGACTGTGAGATCATGACCTGAGCCAAAGTCAGATGCCTAACTGACAGAGCCACCCAGGCACCCCAAAGTCTGACCCATTTTTAGAACTTCTTCATCCCCAATTTATCTAGAGACAATGTGCCACCACCAAGACATGGTCGGTGAAACCTTAAACTGGTACTTTCTTATTGTCATTTTCTCCTAAAAGCAACGTATATATTAGCAATAAAATTTTAACCTACCTTTTAAAATGTTAAATATCATTTTAATACAACCTAAACCATAAGGTATCACTGATAAGACAGTTATAAATAAATGATTAAAGTTTAAGTCTTCTACTTTTTATCTCATTTTCATAATTAAGAATTAAAAAGCATTTGGAGTAGAACACCAAAAGCATTTAGATTTACTAATGCTAATTTTTCCAGAATAGTTTTGGGAGGGAGGGATAATAACACCTGTTTTATTCCAAAGATAGACTTAACACAATACATAATTTGAGATCTAACTAGCTATGACAATTCATGAAATCAAGTCTAAACTCCTCAAGTCAATGTTTAAATAACTGTGTTATCTAAAATTTGTATTCCAAATGCAATGAAAGGCATGGAGATAAGACATAAACCCTTAACATGCACATATCTTTATCATATATTAAAATGTTTAGAAGAGAGAATGTAACAAATCTTATACCATAAAACTTTAAAAAATATATTCCAGATGACTTGGTAACTGCTAAAGTTACCTCTAAAATTTGTACCCAAGAACAACAGTGACAAAGATTAGACTACTTTTGCAAGAGACTACTTTTTATTATATTCAAATTACTTTCCCAGGATGTCACTAATGTGAATATTTAAGCAAAACAAAGTTTGCTTTGAAAGAAAAAACAAAAACATAATCAACTATGATAATTAACATAACCACTTAGTAGACTAATTAAGGTTTCAGACTACAAGTTAAAAGACTTATAAATATACTGAGAAAACATGTGAATGATCGTAGAATAATACATTTATTATTTCTAAATTACTATTAACTAATATTGGTTTAATGCTTTACTAATTACATAGTATTGCATGTATATACATATTTCCTTGCAACATTTTAGCAGGCATTACTATTGTCCCCATTTTAACTTACGATATAATTGAAGCTCAGATGATTAAACAAAACTGAAAACCTCTGTTTTTTTTTTTTTAAGATTATTTTTTTTAGGTTTACTCATTTTGAGAAAGTGTGTGAACATGAGCAGGGGAGGGGCAAAGAGAGAGGAAGATCAAGAATCCCAAACAGGCCCTGCACTGTCAGCAAAGAGCCCGACACGAGGCTCGAACTCACAAACCATGAGATCATGACCTGAGCCAAAATCAAGAGTCAGACACTTAACTGACTGAGCTACCTGGATGCCCCAAAACCTGTGTTCTTAATTGTGTCCTCTTAAGTCTATATGGTTGATCACACCAATGTCAACATAAACAACATGTCTGTTTTTCTTGAGAGTGCTGGGTAAAAGCACAGGTTGTAGAATAAAATAGACCTGGGTCTAACTGGGGTCTGATCATTGACTACCTCTGCCACCTGGGGAAAAATCATTAAATTCTCCATAAAAGGAGGGTAATATTTACTTTGCAGTGTTGTTGTGAGATTAAATGAAATAAGGAACATAGGAAGGATTTAATAACAGCATGCCTGTTTTGCCAGTTCGTAAGCCTGAATAAATTTTACCTTCTGCCCTTTCTGCTTCTGCTCTAAGGCCACAAGACATTGCTAGAGAAAGCAATATAACAGTGCTCACTTAGCCAATCACAAATTTATGGCCTAGTACAGTTTTCTCATTAGTAAACTAAGACATAAATAAATACCTATTTCCTAGGACTGTTTTAAGGATTCCATAAGATGGTGCATGTAAAATATTAATTATAGTGCTTGGCATATGCTAGGCACTTGGTAAATGACCAAATTGTAATCATTCTGTAGCTTTGCAATCTTTTTTATTTATTTTAGGTGAACTCCTTAGCATACTTCCAGGAAGTGTTACTCTACACTCTCTTCAACATTCCTTAAGCCGTAAATGCATCAGATCTTTCTGGTAAATAATTTGCCTGCCTACTTTATTGAAAATATGGGCAGTCAGCATGACCTTCCCCAGCTCTTTTCTTCTTTCAAACACTCCTTTACCAACTTAAAATCTCTCGTACATTCTTCAGGTCTCAGACAAATAGGGATCCTCACTGAACTCTTTATGCAATTCATTCATTCATTCAACAAATTTTACTGAACATCTATGACTTTTCAGATGTTGTGCCAAGTGCTGAGTATGGTGGTAAAAAAAAAAAAAAAAAAAGGCAGAAATGGTCCCTACTCTCAGGGAGCATCATATGGGAGGGGAGACTGACACTATAGAGAGATGTTTACAAATTCCCTTTCTCTTTCCTCAAGCCTTGTTTCCTCAATTATTCCAGCACATCCTCCACTTCCAAGAGTTTCACTGATTCTGCCCTCATGAAAACAATCTTTGGCCCAGTCGTCCTCTATAGCTAATATGTTCTATTGCCCTTCTTCCTAACTTCTCAAACTTCTAGAACAAATACTCTATTTCCATTGCCTCCCTTTCCACATAAGGTCAATAAAGACTAAGAAACTTGTGTAACTTCCTAAAAATATCATCCATGCTGAAAGTATCAAGTACACCCTACTTTTGAGATTTTTCTCTTAGTGCCTAGGATCCCAGACTGATAATTCTGCTTTCACTTTAGGTTTCTCCATTTCCATTCCAAATAGTGATTATTCCTTCAAAGTTGAGTCCCCTGTTCTCTAAACTTCTCTCTATACTCTCCATCTGATAGCTTATTTACCCTCAAAGGATTTTTCTCTTATTTTTATTTCAATGACTCTCAAATCCACATATCCATTTTTCTTCTCAAAGAACAAGGCCTTTCACAATACAAGTACTGAATAAATAATCACAGAATGAAATCAGGAACAAACAAGCCAACGAGTCAACCAATAAGAATTTCTACTTGGACATCATTTCAAATTTACACCCAAAACGAAACTCATGATCAATTTCTCATCCACTCCAATTCCAGACAATTCAGCTCCATGCCCATCACCTATGTTAAATTTAATTCTTTCCTCATGTTTCTCCATAAACTGTTCCTCAAAATGTTTCTTAAATCCACTTTTTCCACTTTGTTCTTATCATTATCACAATAAGACCTAATCTGGTCAACTATCCCATTTCTACTCTCTACCCACTTTAATTAACTGTGTACACTTTCTCCAGATTAATCTTCTGAAAAAAATAATTCCCCTCCCTATTTAAAATTCACTAACGACTGGGGTGCCAGGTGCCGGGTGTTAAGCATCCGACTTCGGCTTAGGTCATGATCTCAGGGTTCATGAGTTCGAGCCCCAAGTCAGGCTCTGTGCTGATAGCTCAGAGCCTAGAGCCTGCTTTGGATTCTGTGTCTCCCTTTCTCTCTGCCCCTCCCTCACTCATGCTCTATCTCGCAAAAATAAATAAACATTAAAAAAATTTTTTTTTCACTAACGACATTCTCTTGACTAAAACCAAAGTTCATTTAAAGCAACTTATTGCTTTAAATGATAAGTGCATTCTAGCACTCATCTCTTTCTCCTCTTTTTCTCTCTCCTCACACCCTACTATTTTCCTAAATTAAACCAGAATAGTATTTTGAAAACATTTTTAAGTAGCAAAATCCTCCACTTAAGTGAAATCTTACACAGAATTCTAACACATGAAAGCAGAGGAAGATACAAATGTATGTTAAAGGTGGGGGGCAGGGCACGAATCAGAGAACTCAGCCTCCTTATGAATTTTTGCCCCCTTTTGCTAATTAAAATCAAGAGCTCCCACGAACACAGCCTGAAATACATTCCATTAATCTATATCCTTTGAAAATTTCCTAAAACAAATGATCTCTGCTGGAATTTGTTCCCTAATTCCCTTCTTTCCCTTTAAATTCCCTCTCCATGACACCTTTTAATAAGCCAGCACAAATTTTATTCTACCTGTAGAAACTTTACTGAGTACTCCATGTCAATCTAACCTCTCTTTCCTATGAATGATTCACACTTACAATATGTAAGAATCGATACCAAACCTTGAATGAATCCTCAATCAATAAAGTACAGAGATGTAACTATACATCTACATACATATATGAAATTACCATCCACATTCATATGATTTTCCAAAGGTATGTATATAATAGAACCAAATCTGAACTCAGTCCGCCTCTATATCTGTACCCTGTATTAGTTCTTTCCAACATTTTTCATGTCACTAAGCACACATAAAATGATATTTGTAAAGCACTCTACAGTAATGGCAGAAACTGCTCACAGTTGAAGGCAATTAGCTTTGAATAACCCAGGTCTAGCCCAGCTTCATCAAGGGTTCAAGGGATCAACACTGGAGTGTACTGGAAATTCACTAGCTGTACACCAGATAAGAAACTCTGCTGTACACATTCACTGATTTGGTATATACTAGGACCTGCCATATAACAGGGACTCAAATATATATACGTACGTGTGTGGCTTACTGATAAAGGACAACATTGTTACGTTCAAACTGCCTACAGGAGAAAAATGAGAGCTGAAGATTTTCAATGTCTATATTTTTATAACCAATTTATATAACGCTGGTTCATAATCTTTAGTGTGCATCAATTTCTCCTGGGATTCTTGTTAAATCACAAATGGTGGGACCCAACTCAGAGTCTGATTCAGAGAGCATGCATTTCTAACAAATTCCCAGATGATGAAAAAGCTGATGCTGCTGGGATAGGTCTTGGGAGAACCACTGGTCTTAAAAACAAAAACCTAAGCAATAAATATGACCCATACTTACACCACCACCCTCAGCCAACTATTTAATCCTTTGGTAGTCAAATTTTGATGACATAAGTCTGTTTTAAGTCATGATGCAAGCTGGATTCTAGAACCAAAGATAAGGTTTTTAAACAGTGCTAAATGTTCCTTGACCCAATTATAACAACATGCAGTAGACCTTATGTATGCAATCATCAGGGACAGGAATTTCAGCAACATAAAATGTTCATGAGATACATATTGTGCTTAATATCCAATAGAGCCCGGTCAAAGCAATTCAGAACAACAATACTATAAGCAATCTGATTAGGAGGACACATTGCTTTGAATTTATTAGAAGAATTATCTAGTCCAATTTAATTCTTAAAGCTAGTGGCTGATACAATTTAATATTTAAGTTCCAAGTGAAAGAGTATTTTAGGGGTATGTTCTTTTCAGGCTTTAAATAGAGGTTTGATTAATTTTATCTCTTACACACAGGGTGAGGCTTTTTCTCAGGTAGACTGGCATGTAAATTAAAATTACAAGTAAGAACAACTCGCATAAAACTATCCTGTAATTAATTAAATCTATTTTACTTCCATAAAGCATAGGTGCATTTACTTTATGAATTTAAGAAATTGTTTATGGAATAAGGCATTTAAAACTTCAAATACCTCTTATAGAATCATTCACAAATCCAAAGAATCCAATTTGGCAACCTAAATACAATTAAAAAATTTTTTAATGTTTATTTAGTTTTTGAGAGACAGAGAGAGACAGAACCCAAGTGGGGAAGGGGCAGAGAGAGAGGGAGACACAGAATATGAAGCAGGCTCCAGGCTCTGAGCTGTCAGCACAGAGCCTGATGCGGGGCTCAAACCCACGAACTATAAGATTATGACCTCAGCTGAAGTCGAATGCTTAACCAACTGAGCCATCCAGGCACCCCTCTAAATGCAATTTTAAAATGTCCTCACGCCCCAGTGACAAGGGTAACTGAAAAGGCTTTTGTTTTTCAAGTTCTAATCTAAGAGAGTGACATAGGAAGAACCTACACTCACTTTTTCCATGGACACACAAATCCACAGCTCTTCATAGAACACTTCTTCTTAAAGAAGAATGGAGGGCTGACTAAACAGCTTCTGCACAACAAAGGAGAGAATGGCAAGAACAGCAAGAGAGGCAGATACAAGGTAACTAACAAAGGGAATCCCCAACTGGAATGTTGCGGTGGGGAGGGAAAGCATTGAGTGACCGGAAGCAGGTCACCTGCCCTGGAACACAAGAAAAAGAAAAAAAAAAAAAAAAAAGGCCTAATTTAAAAGAACAATGAGCATATAAAAGAGCCATCCCTATAACACTGCCAAAGGGCAGGGGTGCTGCTGGAACTCACTGTGGCTCTAAGGGACTGGTGAAGACCATGGTTTACACTTTCCCTCTACCTTGAGAGGGCAGAATGGGGCAGAGTCTGGTCCCCACAGACAGCTTGCTGCCTTATCCAGCACCATGTCCCTAGCCCACATCAGCCCCTGAAGGACCAGGGAAAAGAAAAGAAACCGTGGTTTCAAAGGGCAACTAGCGTACAAAAAAGCCAGCTCTAGAACTTGGCCAAATGGTGGGAAAGAACTCTCTCCAGGTTAGAGTGGCTGGCAAGAGCCTTGGTTTATATTCCCCCTTCATCCAGATGATGTGAAAGGGGGCAGGGTCCGCGCATCCTAACTGACCTGCCACCTCAGTGAGCCCTGGTACCCTGGCCTACACCAGTCCTAGCCATTCCACCAAGGTGGCCCCAGGGCAGTGCACACATGGACACCCCTAAACACTCCAGGTTCATGCCACATCAGATTCAGGCAGCTTGCTGGGTGACATCCAGTGCAGAGCACTCTGGGGCCTCCCAGCCAACACCTGCCTCAGTTCCAGCCATGTGACAGGGCACACTCTGAGCAGAATACCCAGGACACCCAACCCAGGGTCATCTGGCGGGCTCTGTCAGTGGAGCACATGACTTGATCTCAGGGTTGTGGTCTTGAGCCCCATGCTGGGTATAGAGATGACTTAAAAAAAAAAATCTTAAAAAAAAAAAACTTCTCTTATTATTATTATTATTTTTTTTAAAGGACACTCAACCCATCCTCTGCTCCAGCTACCCTGCAGGGCCCTCCCTGCACTTAGCAGCCTGGGTTACCATGACTTATACCCACTTCAGTTTCAGCTATCCTGCCAGGGTACCCTCAGTGTGGAGAAACCCAGAATCCCTGGGTTGCACCCACCCCAGCATTGGCTGTCCTGTAAGGGTACCCTTTGCATGGAGGGCCCAGGGACCACAGTGACCCATAACTACTTCAGCTTTAGCTATAATGGCAGGGTTTCCTCTGTGCAGAGTGCCCCAGGACTACCCCAGCCTGTGCCCACTTCAGCTGCAGCTGTCCTGCCAGGGCATCCTTTGCATAGAGAGCCTTAGGACGAACCCCAGCCTAGGCACACAAGGGCCACACAATGACCATACACAAAATCATTTCTTCAAGTTTAGAAGCACCTGTCCCACCTAATTCATAGAAACAAACACAGAGAGTAAAGCAAAATGGAGGGACGAAGGAATATGCTTCCCCCAAAACACAAAACAAAACCTCAGAAAAATAAATGAAAAAGAATATTCCTAATAAATAGTTTAAAGTAATGATCATAATGATATTCACTGGAATGAAGAGGAGTATGGAATAACTCAGTAAGACCTTCAACAATAAGAGAGAAAATATAAGAAAGAACCAATCAGACTTGAAGAATACAATAACTGAAACAAAAAAATATACTAGAGGGAGGCCAGAGTAGATTACTGGATGCAGAAGAATAGATCAGTTATCTGAAAGACAAGATAATGGAAAGTACCAAGGCTGAAAAGCAAAAAGAAAAAAGAGTTTTACAAAATGAGGATAGGTTAAGGGATATCTTGGACAAAATTAAGTGATCATTCACATTATAGAGGGCCCCAATGGAGAAGACAGAGAAGGGGGGCAGAAAATGTATATGAAAAAATAATAGCTGAAAACATCCCTAAACTATAAGAAAAAATAGACCTCCAGGTTCAAGAACCACAGAGTTTCAAACAAGTTGAACACATGGAGGCCCACGCCATGAAATATAATAATTAAAATATTAAAGGTTAAAGATAAAGAGAGAATTTTAAAAGCAGTGAGAGAAACAATAAGTTACATACAAGAGAAATCACATAAAGCCATCAGCGGATTTTTCAACAGAAATTTTGCAGGCCAGAAAGGAATGGCATGATGTATTATTCAAAGTGCTAAAAGTAAAAAAACCTGTGATCAAGAATACTCTATCCAGCAAGATTATCATTTAGCAATGAAAAAGAAATAGTTAAAAAAAAAAAAAGTTTTCCAAATGAAAGTTAAAGGAGATTATCACCACCAAACTGGCTTTACAAGAAATGTTATAGAGTGCTCGATTTGGCAACACATATACTAAAATTGGAATGATACAGAGAAGATTAGCATGGCCCCTATGCAAGGATGACACGCAAATTTGTGAAGTGTTCCATATTTTTTTTAACAGAAGACCATGGGGGAGGGGAAGGGGAAAAAAAGTTAGAGAGGGAGGGAGGTAAACCTTAAGAGACTCTAAAAAACTGAGAATAAACTAGGGTTGATAGGAGGTGGAAGGGAGGGGCAAGTGGGTGATGGGCACTGAGGAGGGCACCTGTTGGGATAAGCACTGGGTGTTGTATGGAAACCAATTTGACAATAAATTTCATATTAAAAAAAATAAAATAAAATGTCCTGAATGTAAGGTTGCTCTAATAAAAAAAAAAAAAGAAAGAAATGTTATAGAGACCACTTTAGAAGAGGCCATAATTAGACATATGAATAAATAGAAAATAGGTGAATAAAAAGATGTAAAATATGATTCTCTCTCTCTCTCTCTCTCTATATATATATGGTAGAAAAGGGAGTTTGGAAGATGGCGGTGTAGGAGGACACTGGGCTCACCGCGTGTCCTGCTGATCACTTAGATTCCACCTACACCTGCCTAAATAACCCAGAAAACCGCCAGAAGCCTAGCAGAACGGAGTCTCTGGAGCCAAGCGCAGACAAGAGGCCCACAGAAGGGGGTAGGAAGGGCGGTGAGGTGGTGCATGCTACACGGACTGGTGGGAGGGAGCCGGGGCGAAGGGGCGGCCCAAGGGCCAAGCAGAGCCCCCAAGTCTGGCTTGCAAAAGCAGAGGGGCCAGACGGAGTGTGTTCCGACAGCAAGCAGGACTTGACATCTGGAAGGTTATAAGCTAACAGGTCTGCTCAGAGAACGGGAAGGCTGAAGGACAACGGGAGGGAGAGTTATTGAGCCCCAGACAACAGAGCTCAGCTTGGCAGGGGGGAAAAAAGGTGCTCGCCAGCAGCATCTCCCTCACCCATCCCCCAGCCGAAATCCCAAAGGGAACCAGTTCCTGCCAGGGAACTTGCTCGCTCAGCGCAAACACCCAACGCTGTGCTTCTGTGGAGCCACCCCTCCGGCAGTGGGTTTGACTCCCTCCCGCTGCCACAGGGCCCCTTCTAAAGTGGATCACCTAAGGAGAAGTGAGCTAAGCCTGCCCCTCCTGCCCCCGTGCACCTTGCCTACCCACCCCAGCTAATATGCTAGATCCCCAGCACCACAAGCCTGGCAGTGTGCAAGTAGCCCAGATGGGCCACACCACCCCACAGTGAATCCTGCCCCTAGGAGAGGGGAATAGAAGGCACACACCAGTCTGACTGTGGCCCCAGCGGTGGACTGGGGGCAGACATGAGGTCTGACTGCGGCCCCGCCCACCAACGCAAGTTATTCAAGACAGCACAGGGGAAGTGCCCCGCAGTTCCACACCACTCCAGGGACTATCCGAAATGACGAAACGGAAGAATTCCCCTCAAAAAAACCTCCAGGAAATAACGACAGCTACCGAACTGATCAAAAATTATTTAAACAATATAACAGAAAGTGAATTTAGAATAACAGTCATAAAATTAATCGCTGGGCTTGAAAACAGTATAAAGGACAGCAGAGAATCTCTTGCTACACAGATCAAGGGACTAAGGAACAGCCAGGAGGGGCTAAAAAATATTATCTATGAGTTGCAAAATAAAATAGAGACAACTACGGTTCAGATTGAAGAGGCAGAGGAGAGAATAGGTGAACTAGAAGATAAAATTATGGAAAAAGAAGAAGCTGAGAAAAAGAGAGATAAAAAAAATCCAGGAGTATGAGGGGAAAATTAGAGAACTAAGTGATGCACTAAAGCGAAATAATCTACGCATAATTGGTATTCCAGAGGAGGAAGAGAGAGGGAAAGGTGTTGAAGGTGTACTTGAAGAAATAATAGCTGAGAACTTCCCTGAACTGGGGAAGGAAAAAGGCACTGAAATCCAAAAGGCACAGAGAACTCCCTTCAGACATAACTTGAATCGATCTTCTGCACGACATATCATAGTGAAACTGGCAAAATACAAGATTAAGAGAAAATTCCGAACGCAGCTAGAGATAAACGTGCTCTAACATATAAAGGGAGACCTATAAAAGCGTGACTGATCGCTCTTCTGAAACTTGGCAGGCCAGAAAGGAATGGCAGGAGATCTTCAATGTGATGAACAGAAAAAAGTATGCAGCCAAGAATCCTTTATCCAGCAAGTCTGTCATTTAGAAGAGAAGGACAGATAAAGGTCTTCCCAAACAAAAACTGAAGGAAGTCGTCTTCACTAAACCAGCCCTACAAGAGATCCTAAGGGGGATCTTGTGAGACAAAGTACCAGAGACATTGCTACAAGCATGAAACCTACGGACATCACAATGACTCTAAACCCATATCTTTCTATAATAACACTGAATGTAAACGGGCTAAATGCGCCAACCAAAAGACATAGGGTATCAGAATGGATAAAAAAAACAAGACCCATCTATTTGCTGTCTACAAGAGACTCATTTTAGACCTGAGGACACCTTCAGATTGAGAGTGAGGGGATGGAGAACTATTTATCATGCCACTGGAAGTCAAAAGAAAGCTGGAGTAGCCATACTTATATCAGACAAACTAGACTTTAAATTAAAGGCTGTAACAAGAGATGAAGAAGGGCATTATATCATAATCACAAGGTCTATCCATCAGGAAGAGCTAACAATTATAAATGTCTATGCGCCGAATACAGGAGCCCCCAAATATATAAAACAATTACTCACAAACATAAGCAACCTTATTGATAAGAATGTGGTGATTGCAGAGGACTTTAACACCCCACTCACAACAATGGATAGATCATCTAGACACACAGTCAATAAAGAAACAAGGGCCCTGAATGACACATTGGATCAGATGGACTTGACAGATATATTTAGAACTCTGCATCCCAAAGCAACAGAATATACCTTCTTCTTGAGTGCACATGGAACATTCTCCAAGATAGATCACATACTGGGTCACAAAACAGCCCTTCATAAGTTTACAAGAATTGAAATCATACCATGCATACTTTCAGACCACAATGCTATGAAGCTTGAAATCAACCACAGGAAAAAGTCTGGAAAACCTCCAAAAGCATGGAGGTTAAAGAACACCCTACTAACGAATGAGTGGGTCAACCAGGCAATTAGAGAAGAAATTAAAACATATATGGAAACAAACGAAAATGAAAATACAACAATCCAAACGCTTTGGGATGCAGCGAAGGCAGTCCTGAGAGGAAAATACATTGCAATCCAGGCCTATCTCAAGAAACAAGAAAAATCCCAAACACAAAATCTAACAGCACACCTAAAGGAAATAGAAGCAGAGCACCAAAGACACCCCAAACCCAGCAGAAGAAGAGAAATAATAAAGATCAGAGTAGAAATAAACAATATAGAATCTAAAAAAACTGTAGAGCAGATAAATGAAACCAAGAGTTGGTTTTTTGAAAAAATAAACAAAATTGATAAACGTCTAGCCAGGCTTCTCAAAAAGAAAAGGGAGATGACCCAAATAGATAAAATCATGAATGAAAATGGAATTAGTACAACCAATCCCTCAGAGATAGAAACAATTATCAGGGAATACTATGAAAAATTATATGCCAACAACAAACTGGACAACCTGGAAGAAATGGAGAAATTCTTAAACACCCACACGCTTCCAAAACTCAATCAGGAGGAAATAGAAAACTTGAACAGACCCATAACCAGTGAAGAAATTGAATCAGTCATCAAAAATCTCCCAACAAAGAAGAGTCCAGGACCAGATGGCTTCCCAGGGGAGGTCTACCAGATGTTTAAAGCAGAGATAATACGTATCCTTCTCAAGCTATTCCAAAAAATAGAAAGGGAAGGAAAACTTCCAGACTCATTCTATGAAGCCAGTATTACTTTGATTCCTAAACCAGACAGAGACCCAGTAGAAAAAGAGAACTACAGGCCAATATCCCTGATGAATATGGATGCAAAAATTCTCAATAAGATACTATCAAATCGAATTCAACAGCATATAAAAAGAATTATTCACCATGATCAAGTGGGATTCATTCCTGGGATGCAGGGTTGGTTCAACATTCGCAAATCAATCAACGCGATACATCACATTAATAAAAGAAAAGATAAGAACCATATGATCCTGTCAATCGATGCAGAAAAGGCCTTTGACAAAATTCAGCAACCTTTCTTAATAAAAACCCTCAAGAAAGTCGGGCTAGAAGGAACATACTTAAACATCATAAAAGCCATTTATGAAAAGCCCACAGCTAACATCATCCTCAATGGGGAAAAACTGAGAGCTTTCTCCCTGAGATCAGGAACACGACAGGGATGTCCACTCTCACCGCTGTTGTTTAACATAGTGTTGGAAGTGCTAGCATCAGCAATCAGACAACAAAAGGAAATCAAAGGCATCAAAATTGGCAAAGATTAAGTCAAGCTTTCACTTTTTGCAGATGACATGATATTATACATGGAAAATCCGATAGACTCCACCAGAAGTCTGCTACTAGAACTGATACATGAATTTAAAAAGGTGCAGGATACAAAAATCAATGTACAGAAATCAGCTGCATTCTTATACACTAATAATGAAGCAACTGAAAGGCAAAGAAACTGATCCCATTCACAAATGCACCAAGCAGCATAAAATACCTAGGAATAAATCTAACCAAAGATGTAAAAGGTCTGTATGCTGAAAACTATAGAAAGCTTATGAAGGAAATTGAAGAAGATATAAAGAAATGGAAAAACATTCCATGCTCATGGATTGGAAGAATAAATATTGTCAAAATGTCAATACTACCCAAAGCTATCTACACATTCGATGCAATCCCAATCAAAATTGCACCAGCATTCTTCTTGAAACTAGAACAAGCAATCTTAAAATTCATATGGAACCACAAAAGGCCCCGAATAGCCAAAGTAATTTTGAAGAAGAAGACCAAAGCAGGAGGCATCACAATCTCAGACTTTAGCCTCTACTGCAAAGCTGTCATCATCAAGACAGCATGGTATTGGCACAAAAACAGACACATAGACCAATGGAATAGAATAGAAACCCCAGAACTAGACCCACAAACGTATGGCCAACTCATCTTTGACAAAGCAGGAAAGAACATCCAATGGAAAAAAGACAGTCTCTTTAACAAATGGTGCTGGGAGAACTGGACAGCAACATGCAGAAGGTTGAAACTAGACCACTTTCTCACACCATTCACAAAAATAAACTCAAAATGGATAAAGGACCTGAATGTGAGACAGGAAACCATCAAAACCCTAGAGGAAAAAGCAGGAAAAGACCTCTGACCTCAGCCGCAGCAATTTCTTCCTTGACACATCCCCAAAGGCAAGGGAATTAAAAGCAAAAATGAACTATTGGGACCTTATGAAGATAAAAAGCTTCTGCACAGCAAAGGAAACAACCAACAAAACTAAAAGGCAACCAACGGAATGGGAAAAGAGATTTGCAAATGACATATCGGACAAAGGGCTAGTATCCAAAATCTATAAAGAGCTCACCAAACTCCACACCCGAAAAACAAATAACCCAGTGAAGAAATGGGCAGAAAACATGAATAGACACTTCTCTAAAGAAGACATCCTGATGGCCAACAGGCACATGAAAAGATGCTCAACGTCACTCCTAATCAGGGAAATACAAATCAAAACCACACTCAGATGTCACCTCACACCACTCAGAGTGGCCAAAATGAACAAATCAGGAGACTATAGATACTGGAGAGGATGTGGAGAAACGGGAACCCTCTTGCACTGTTGGTGGGAATGCAAACTGGTGCAGCCACTCTGGAAAACAGTGTGGAGGTTCCTCAAAACATTAAAAATAGACCTACCCTATGACCCAGCAATAGCACTGCTAGGAATTTACCCAAGGGATAAAGAAGTACTGATGCATAGGGGCACTTGTACCCCAATGTTTATAGAAGCACTCTCAACAATAGCCAAATTATGGAAAGAGCCTAAATGTCCATCAACTGATGAATGGATAAAAAAAATTGTTTTTTATATACACAATGGAGTACTACGTGGCAATGAGAAAGAATGAAATATGGCTCTTTGTAGCAATGTGGATGGAACTGGAGAGTGTGATGCTAAGTGAAATAAGCCATACAGAGAAAGACAGATACCATATGGTTTCACTCTTATGTGGATCCTGAGAAACTTAACAGAAACCCATGGGGGAGGGGAAGGAAAAAAAAAAAAAAAAAAGAGGTTAGAGTAGAAGAGAGCCAAAGCATAAGAGACTCTTAAAAACAGAACAAACTGAGGGTTGATGGGGGGTGGGAGGGAGGGGAGGGTGAGTGATGGGTATTGAGGAGGGCAATACCCTCCTTTTGGGATGAGCACTGGGTGTTGTATGGAAACCAATTTGACAATAAACTTCATTAAAAAAAAAAAAAAGAAAAGGGAGTTAAAAAAAATTTTTTTTGAATGTGTTCAAACTTAAGTGACCATCAACTTAATATAGACTGCTATATACTTAGGATGTTATACAGAACTTCATGGTAACCACAAAACCAAAACCTGCAATAAATACACAAAAAATAAAGAGAAAGCCATGGGGCGTCCGGGTGGCTCAGTTAGGTAAGCATCTGACTTCGGCTCTGGTCATGATCTCGTGGTTCATGAGACTGAGTCCAGCACTGGGATCTCTGCTGTCAGCGTAGAGTCTGCATAAGATGCTCCATCTCCAGCTCTCTGTCCCTCCCCCACTTGTGTGCTTTCTCCCTCTCACAATAACAAATAAACATTAATAAATAAAGAGAAAGCCAAATGTAGATTGTGCTCAGCAACCACAATGAAAGGGAACAAGAGAAGAAAAAAGGAAAGAGAAGAACTACAGAAACAACTAGAAAACAATGAACAAAATGACTATAAATACATACCTATCAATAATTTCTTTAAATGTAAATGGACTGAACACTCCAATCAAAAGATACAGGTGGAGGGATTAAAAAACAAAACAAAACAAAAAAACCCCACAAGACCCATCTATAATGTACCTATAAGAGATTCACTTCAGAGCTAAAGACACATACAGACTCAAAGTGATGGGATTGAAAGAGACAGTTCATGAAAATGAAAGAGAAAATAAAACCAGGGTATCATTACTTACATCAGACAAAATAGGTATTAAAACAAAGACTGTAACAGGATATAAGCAGGGGCATTACATAATGATAAAGGGATCAATCCAACAAGAGGACATAACAATTGTACATATCTATGCACTCAACATTAGGCACCTAAATATACAAAACAAATATTGACAGAAATAAAGGGAGTAATTGACAGTAATGCAATAATAGTAAGGAACTTTAAAACCTCATTTATGTCACAGTGTAAATCTTTCAGGCAGAAAATCAATACGGAAATAGTGTCTTTGAATGACATATTAAACCAGATGGATATAACATAAACAGATCCAAAAACAACAGAATACGCATTCTTTTCAAGGGCACATGGAACATTCTCCAGGATATGTTAGGCCACATAACAAATCTCAATAAATCTAAGAAGACTGAAAGCATAACATGCATCTTTTCCAACCACAACCACAACATGACAATGGAAATCACAAGAAAAAAACTGGAAGAAACACAAATACATGGAACTAAACATGACACTAAATAACCAATGGGTTAACAAAGAAATGAAAGTAGAAATAATAAAATACATGGTGACAGATGAACGTAAAATCACAATGGTCCAAAATCTTTGGGATGCAGCTAAAGCAGTTCTAAGAGGAAAATATATAACTATACAAGCCTACCTCAAGAAATAAGAAAAAGCTCAAACAATCTAAACTTACACCTAAAGGATCTAAAAAAAGAACAAAGTCTAAGGTAGAAAGAAAATCATAAAGATATGAGCACAAATAAAAGACACAGAGACTTAAAAAAAGGAAAAAAAAACATACAAAAGATCAATGAAACCAAGAACTGATTCTTTGAAAAGAAATACAAAATTAATAAACCTTGACCTAGTCTTACCAAAAAAGGGAAAGAGAGAGAGAGAGAGAGAAAGGACCCCAATAATCAGAAACAAAAGAGGAGAAATAATAACTAACCAACAGCACAGAAATACAAAGGATTATAAGAGACTACTATAAAAAATTATATGCCAAGAAATTGGACAACCTAGAAGAAGTAGAAAAATTCCTACAATCATACATTCTTCCAAAAATGAATCCGGAGGAAATAAAAAATATGAACAGACAAATTACTAGTAATGAAACTTAATCAATATTCAAAAAACTACAAAAAAAATAAATAAAAGTCCAGGACTAGATGGATTCACAGATGAATTCTATCAAGCATTTAAATTAGAGTTAATACCTAGTCTCAAACTAATCCAAAAAAATAGAAGAGGAAGGAAAGCTTTCAAATGCAGTCTAGGAGGCCAGGATCACCCTGATACCAAAACCAAACACACCATTAGAAAAAAATAAACCTACAGGCTAATATCTCTGACAAACACAGATGCAAATATCCTCAAAATATTACCAAGCTGCACTTAACAATACATTAGAGCAATAATTCACCATGATCAAGTGGGATTTATTGCAGTGATGCAAAAATGTCTCAACATTTACACATCAATGTGATACATCTTATTAATGAAGAATAAAAATGCTATGATCAACTCAGTAAATGCAGAAAATGCATTTGACTAAATTCAATATCCAATCATGATAAAAACTTTCTGAACAAAGTAAGTTTGGAGGGGCTACCGCAACATAATAAAGGCTATATGTGAAAAACCCACAGCTAACATCATACTCAACGGTGAAAAAAGCTTTTCCTCTAGGATCAGAAACAAGACAAGGATGTCTACCCTCATCACTCTTACTCAGCAAAGTACTGGAAGTTGTACCCACAGAAAACAGACAAGAAAAAAGAAATAAAAGGCATCCATATATGTAAGGAAGAAATTAAACTATCACTATTGGCAGATGACATGATACTAGACATAGAAAACCCTAAACACACCACCAAAGAACCACTGGAGGTAATATATGAATTCAGTAGGTGCACCCGTGTGGTCCAGTCGGTTGAGTGTCTAACTCTCGGTTTCAGCTCAGGTCATGATCTCAGAGTTCATGAGTTCGAGCCCTGCATCGGGCTCCCTGTTGATGGTTTAGAGTTGCTTGGGATTCTCTTGTCTTCCTCTCTCTCAAAAATAAGTAAAATTTTTAAAAAATAAATGAATTCAGTAAAATTGCAAGACACAAAATTAATACACAGAAACCAGTTGCATTTCTATTCACTAACAGCCAAGTGGCAAAAAGAGAAATTAAGAAAACAATTGCATTTACAAATGCACCAAACAGAATAAAATACCTAGGAATAAATATAGCCAACAAGGTGAAAGACTTATACTCTGAAAATTGTAAAACACTGATGAAAGAAATGAAAACCAACACAACAAATGGAAAGATATTTCATGCTCATGGACTGGAAGAATTAATATTGTTAAAATACCCATTCTACCCAAAGCAATCTACAGATTCAGTGAAATCCCTATCAAAATACCAATAACATTTTTCACAGAAGTGGAACAAATTTTCCTAATATTTGTATGGAACCACAAAAGACCCTGCACCACCAAAATAATCTTTAGAAAAACAACAAAGCTAGAGGTATCACAATCCCAGATTTTAAGATATACCACAAAGCTGTAGTAATCAAAACAATATGGCTCTGGCACAAAAACAGATACATAGATGAGTGGAACAGAATAGAGCCCAGAAATACACCCACACTTATATGATCAATTAATCTATAACAAAGGAGGCAAGAATATACAATGGGGAAAAGATAGTCTCTGCAATAAATGGTGTGGGGAAAATTGGAGATCTATGTGCAAAAGAATGAAACTGGATCACTTTCTTACACCATGCACAAAAATAAATCCATAAAGGAGTAAAGATCTTAAATGTGAAACCTGAAACCATAAAAATCCTAGAAGAGAACACAAGCAGGAATTTGACATTGGCCTTGGCAACATTTTTCTAGAAGATCTCCTAAGGCAAGGGAACAAAAGCAAAAATAAACTACTGGGACTACATTAAAATAAAAAGCTTTGCACAGCAAAGGAAACCATCAACAAAACAAAAAGTCAACCATTGAACCTATTGCAAATGATGTATCCAACAAGGGGTTAATATCCAAAATATAGAAAGAACTTCTACAACCCCACATCCCCCAAAACAAGTAATTCGATTAAAAATAGGGCAGAGAACCTTATCAACATTTTTCCAAAGATGACATACTGATGGCCAACAGACACATGGAAAGATGTTCAACATCACTAATCATCAGAAAGATACAAATCAAAAACAATAAGATATCACCTCACACCTGTAAGAATGGCTAGTATCAAAATGATGAGAAATAACAAATGTTAACAAAAATGTGAAGAAAAATAATCCCTCATGCACTGCTGGTGGAAATGTAAACTGGTACAGCCAGTGTGGTAAAGAGTATGGAGTTTCCTAAAAAAATCAAAAACAGAATTACCCTATGACCCAGTTACTTCACTTCTGGGTGTTTATCCAAAGAAATGCCAACAATAATTTTTTTAAATGTATATATCCCTATGTTTATTGCAATATTATTTACAATAGCCAAGATACGGAAGCAGCCCAAGTGTCCATCGATAGATGAACAGATAAAGTGGTGTGTGTGTGTGTGTGTGTGTGTGTGTGTGTGTGTGCGCGTGCACATTATAGAAAATTACTCAGCCATAATAAAGGATGAGATCCTGCCATTTGTGACAGCATGGATGGACCTAGAGGTTACTATGCTAAGTGAAATAAAACAGAGACAAATACCACATGATTTAACTTATGTGTGTAATTTAAAATCAAAACAAATAAACAAACAAATGAAAAGCAGACTCAGACCTATAGACAGAGAAAACAATTTGCTGCTTGCCAGAAGAGAGGGGAGTTGGAATGAGCAAAATGAGTGAATGGGAGTGGGAGATACAGGTTTCCAGTTATGGAAGAAATACATCATGGGAACAAAAGGTAGAGCACAAGGAATATAGCCAGTAATATCATAATAGATTATAAGTATACTTGTGGTGAGCATGGCATAAGCTTAAGTTTGCTGAATTGCTATGTTGTATACATGAAATTAAGGTAACATCACGTGTCAACTATACTCAAAAAAAGGCTTTATTTTTAAATTTTTAATATATCATAAATATTCATACTCAATACAATTAAGTCCAAGAATAAAAACCCTACCTTATGAAACTAATATTTTGGGAGTCAGGTATGCCCTAAAATAATTACTCTGCAAGATCATTCATAACAACAGAATATTCCTCTTGGAAATGGTTGATATTTTAATACAAAAATCCCTTATCCTGTAGTACAATATGCACCCAAATAAAAATGGTATTCAAATATACTGACAAGGTAAAATCCAAAAAGAAGCCTGAAAAAAGCAATTTAAAAATGACAACATCCCCAAATCTCAGCAATTCCCAAATTAGCTGGCCAGAGAAAAAAGCCCTCAGTGAATAAATAGTAAATAATGAAATAATTATCAAATAATAAAAATAATAGAAGCTTGAACAATGCTTTGACTACCTTTCCCTCATTTCCTGTTCAGTGTACATTATTTTCCTTCCCTACCTCTGTATTCATCCATGTCATTCACTTCTTTCAAATCCTAATTCAAGACTGATGTCCAAGAAACACTAACACGATCCACTTTAATAACTTCCTCTAGCAATACTTTCCTCTCACCAATCATGTTTTGTAATTGCTTTCTTGTTACTTCTATCTTTCAACTCACCTTATTACCAAGCAAATGGAAATCCTAAAGCAAAAACATTTTTAAAAAATTAATGTTGGCCCATAATCAGAAATCCTTATTTAAAGAAGCCAAATTCATTTGAACCAAGTGGAAATGCAGGTGGAAATTTTGTTCAAACTATTTCTCTTTGTCAGTAAACCTTCATAACATCCCAGATTCATTATGCAATTTTAGTAAATATTCAAGCTTATGAAATTATGTATATCTAACTAAACTACAGTTATCAACTGACTATACAAAGATGACCTAACCCCAGTCAGAAATTACCTATCTAGCAATACCACCTCTTACTGGCCTACTAATCCATCCATCTTTAGTAATTATGTTAAAATAAAAGCCTGTATCTACAGACTTCATCTCTAGCCGCAATTCTACTTTTACAGTTCAGATTTCTACCACCTAGAGCAGAGGCTACACTCTCTTACCTAACATTTCTCTTGAAACACAATCCACTCAACATGGAATTCCCTTGCAACTTGACCTGGCAAATATGACATCTCCACTGCATAACACATTCAGTTACTGTCAGCCCCTTCCTATGTTTTACTACAGAATCCTATGACCATCTCAACCATGGCAATTATCATACTGAATTTGTATATTTGCACTTATGTTTTTTCCAGGAGGCTATAAAGTCCTCATAAAACAAGGGTTATGTCTTTTTTTGCAGTATCTCCAGAACACTTACCCATGATGAAATAAAATCTGTTGAGTAATCAATGCAAAGTAAATGGATTAAGTATGTATGTGTATACACACACACACATGCATATTTCTTTGTACTTTTAATGAGAATCAGAATTTGGCTACTATACTTTGTATATAACTGTAACTGAAACTATATTTCTGGACATTAAATAATAGTGATGATAACTGGTTACCACTTCCTTTGTAGTTATATATTCTTCCAACCTATAATTTTGATTTAGAAAGATACATGTAAGACAACAAATTTGGTTAGCTACTAAAATAACTGTTAATATTTCATAACTTGTTAGAAATATACCGCTACCTAAAAAAGAAACAAAACAAGTATTTTCTCACACACAAAGCCACTTTCTAAAGCTTAGGCGGAATCTACCATGTATTCACAGTGCAGCGATAACAGCACTGTGGCTCAACAGCTAACATCTAACATCTAACAGCTTCCAGGTCCTGTGCTAAGCCCTTGAGACCAAAAGTGGAAAAGTCATAGTCCCTCTATTCAAGTAGCTCAAAACCTAGTCATAAGACATACATGCAAACAAAGATATTACAATTTGTTAACAGTTCTAAAGATGGTATGTGCAAAGTGCAAGTACACTAAGTGAAAGTACACTATCAATACTGATATTCTATATAGCAGGAGAAAAATGAAAACTGCAATTACTAAATAAATAAGTACAGGACAATAAACTAAAAGCCCTATCCTCTGCTATGATAACCTTTAAAAGTTCTTAACCTTTTTTATACCACGGACCACTTTTGGCAAGCCCATGATGAGAAATCTCTTCTAGTTTATAAAATAAATAGCTTATATAGCAAATTTCAGGTTCTATTAAAATTCTTGGTTTAATTCAGCTTCAAGTTCACTATAAATGGAATAAAAGCACATTAACAAACAATTGTGTAAGTACTGTGTTCTGAGTTATATGAAGGAATTTGGGGAAAACATGCAATTTTCTAGTTTTCCACGGATTTATTTGTATGGAGACTTATTCTTCAGTTCATTCAATAAACATTTATTGAGTGCCTATTATGAGTCAGGCACTGTTCTAGGTGCTTGGACATGCAACAGTGAACAAGACTGACAAGATACCTGCTTTTATATAGTTTTTCTTCTAACTGTAGGATATAGATAATAAATTAAGAAACAATAAATATAAAATAGTGATAAGTGCCCAAAACTAAAGAGTATAATCTGGTAGCAAGTAACTGGTAGCTATATAAGGTGGTACCTCTACATTATTAACACCATCTGCTGGAGAGTGTATGCTAGTCTGAAAAAAATTTAAAGAAACAGGAAATAACCAATCCAAACTAACAACTCTGGATAAACAGATGGCTACGTTTTGCATACATAGAAGCACTGACTTAATACACTGAATTCCCAATAAAAAATAACAGTGAGCATCAGAACCTTAACTTGCTTCCACAACTGCATTAGTACTATTTAAAAATGTTTATAAGATAAAACAAGAAACTGTAGACTGTAATACAAAAACTGCTAAACCTTAGTAAAAGATATCTCGGGATTTGCTACTTTAATATTTATACTCTAGATGACAGTTACAAAAACTAATACATGCAGCTTTAGGTTATTTTACAGTCAGCAAATTCCCCTCCAACATGAACAATAACTTTAGATTGAAAAGTATTTGAATACTGTGGCTCAAAAGTGCTGGAGGTACGAATGACTTCTCTGTTGCCTCAGAAGCAATGGCTAAGTCCCCATAATTTTTGCTCAGATGTCCAAAGCAATGTATCTCAAATAATGTACAATGAGGACATATGCATAAAGAGAAAGAAATCAGATATGTGGTATTTTGGGAAGCAATAGTATAGAAGAATTTCAGTTGAAACTGACTCTATCACCACAACATACAACAGAAGTGACTGAATGTTCCAAATCATTCCTAGCTTTAACACCAAGGTCCTTTAATTGGAGCACTACAAAAAAAAAAAAAAAAAAAAAAAAAAAAGCCTAATATACTTCATTCAAAATCACTCTCTGTAAACAGTATTTTAAGCCATCAATTTTCTATACTTCTTAAAAGGAATATTTTTAATTTTATGTGACAATAAATAGGTAATCAAACTGAAGAGAATATTTTAATAAACTCAGGGATACTAAATGACATTCCGTTGCAAAAATATGTGAGAAGATATAATTGAGAAAAGCATGAACATTTATTTACAAGTACAGACTAACAACACTAGACAGACACAGTAAATTATAAGTGTAACTTAAAATCTTCAGTCAAAATAATTTATTTTCTGTAATCAATAATAAGCAAATGAAAATACAGACTGCAATATATTATCTAGAAAGGTAAAAATTATTTGATTTTCTTTTACAATAATTTTTGAGGAAACTACTTTTACACTGCAAAATAAAAGTCGCATTTAAAATCGTTTTTCAAAAACACTGATTTAAAATAATTAAATACTGACGACATGGATATATAGACCATCCCAGACACACATAAAAGAAGGTGGTCAGTGAACAGGTGCACAAGACAAAGGCCTAGCACTTGCAGCAAGTTTCCCTTTCTCTCCCTTTCTTCTTTCCCCTCTCAGTTTACAGCACAAACCAAGCTAAAATGCTAGCTCAACTTCTCTCTCTTTTCAAAATCAAGGCTCATAAGCACTTATCTACTATGACAGTTAATTTTATGTATCAATTTAACTAGGCCACAGGGTGCCCAGACATTTGGTCAAACATTATCCTGGATGTGTCTGTGAGGGTGTTTCTGGATTAGATTAACCTTTGAACTGGTACACTGAGTAAAGCAGACTGCCCTCCCCAGTGTCAGTGGGTCTCCTCCAATCCTCTGAAGTCCTGAATAAAACAAAAAAGCTGACCGACCCTCCAGTGAGTAAGACAGAATTTCCTCCTGCCTGACTGCTTTGAGCTAGGACATGGGTTTTTACTGCCTTCAGACTCAAACTAAAACACTGGCTCTGCCTGGGTCTCAAACCTGCCAGTCTTCCAACTGGAACTATACGATCAGCTCTCCTGGGTCTCCAGGATGCCAACTGCAGATCTTGGGACTTGTCAGGATCCAAAATCACCTAAGCCATTCAATATAATAAGTATCTTTTCTCCTTCCCTCCCTCCCTCTGTTTCTCTTTTGATTCTGTTTCTCTGGAGAACCCGAATACCCTTGCCCACTTAATACATCAAATTCCTAATAAAAAGATCAAAAAATATTTTAAAGTAATAATATATAATGATGCCAGTGACAGAGCAAGATTCTCATAAAGCTTGATAAGAGTCTAATTTAAAACCTTTTAAATAGTCATTTTGTGTAACATGCATCAAAACTTTAAAGCTGTGTATAGTTTTTTTACCAGGTAAGTTTATTCCCTGGTGAATATATACAGAGGACATAATCAGAGCTATAATCAAAGATTTATGTGCTGAGGATATTGGTTGCAATAACATTTATGACAGAGTCAAAAAGACACAACGAAATGCCCAGTAATAGGGGAATGATTAAACAAATTCTAACACGTTCAAAGGATGAACTGTCATGCAACTCATCCAAATGATATTTTCAAAAATCATTCAACAACCTGTGGTAATTAACGTTAAAAAAATGTCAACTTTTAAAACACAATATTCTAGCTAGTTATCTACACCCTGGAGAGAAAGGCTAAAGGTGATAATAGTTATTTCTGAATGGAGAAACGGCAGGTAAATTTTTCTGTATTTTTCACATTTCCTATAATCAAAACATGTTACCTTTAAAATAAAAAAATATATAATAAAGGTCTAAGAAACATTATCCAAAACTGTGTTTAAAGAAAACTATTAAATGATAAGTTTAAGATTCTTTGAAAAATTTACAATAAAGCCAGTTTTAAAAACAAATCTGTAATATTATAAAATGATCTGAACTTTTTAAAAAAGATAAAGCTAGAGATGTGTTATAAGCTGAGGTGTATCTTCCTAAGATTCATGTGTCGAAGTCTTAACTCCCAATGTGACTATATTTGGAGATATGGCATTTAAAAAGATAATTATGAGACACAGGCAAACTAAAAAAGCAGACTCTTAACTGTGTAGAACAAACTGATGGTTACCATAGGGGAGGTGGGTGGGGGAATGGGTTAAACAGGCGATGGGGACTAAGGAGTGCACTTGTTGTGATGAGCACCAGGTACTGTATGGAAGTGCTGAATCACTATATTGCGTATCTGAAATTAATATCACACTGTATGTTAGCTGGAATTTAAATAAAAACTTAAAAAATAAAAATAAGAAGTTAATTAAAGTTAAATAAGGTCATAATGGTGGGACTCTACCCCAATATGATTGATGTCCTTATAAGAGGAGGAATAAACATCAGAGAAGTGAACAGAGAGAGAGAAAGGGTCACGTGAGGACAGAGCAATAAGGGAGCTATCTGGAAGCCAAGGAAAGAGGCTTCAGGAGAAACCAAATCTGCCAACACCTTGATCTTAGACTTCCAGCTTCCAGAACTGTGAAAAAATAATTTTTTGTTGTTTAAGGCACCCAGGCTGTGGGATTTTATTATGGCAGCTCTAGCCAACTAACAGAAGACTTAATAAAGTGTCATTATGAAATTTACTTGGTAAATATTCTTTGTTCTATATAATTTATCTTTTCTAAGAAAAAGCAAACCAACAAATAAGCATTAAAGAACTTAATTCATGGCACACAAGGGACAAAAAACTCTATTTCCAAAATAAAATGTTATTAGCTAGTACTACTGAAGAGAAATAAGGAATAGGAGTGGGGATCTGAGTACTATGAATAGATTGAAAAGCAGTTCTCGAGTTTCTAGTGATTAATGTCTAACTAAAAATGCTCAATGAAAGATTCTGCAGAAAAAAATTTAAAAACATCTAAAATTGTTTTTGTTCTCAGTATCTCCTAGTTCAGTCTTATAATGGCTATTGGCAGTATACCTTCAGAGACAATGACTCTTAAGCATGACTTTACCACTTACAATGCTGTTTCAATCTCATCCTTTGAATTAAACTTTCCCAATCTTTTGTTTAGAATCTATTAGATTAATATGGGAGTTTTTTACCAAAATGAAATTGTAGACACATTTATCTTTTAGAATGTTCAACTATATTTCAGAGGTATATTTAAAAAATAGACCAACAGACCTTAAGTTTTCAAACCAAATTAAAATTTCAGCTACTGTTGTGAGTTTTCAAAATTACCTTGTCTGGATCCATCTTTCCTCTGATAAATTCCTGCTTCCAGAATTGCAATGCCTGTTCCAGTGTTAAACCAATGCCCTTCAGGAAGAGGCCATACTGCATTCGGCCCCCATGACGAAGATGGTGATTTTCCCGCAAAGCTTTATGTAACTGTCGCATGCAAGGTGGGAAGGATTTGGTAGAAAGCTACGAGAAAAAGAGTTTTTTGTTATGTGGAAGGTTTACCAGGTTCCTCACAATAGCTGTTGCAAACTCAATCTAATTTGCAAACTGTAAATTTAGTCTAATTAGAATAAAAACAAAAACTATAAGAAAGCATTTTTAATGCAATTACAGATGAACTGTTTTCTTAACATTTTTATACTGATTGATTACATGTTGAGATGATAAAATTTTGGATATACTGGATTGAATAAAATATATTATTAAAATTTATTTCACTTATTTTTCATTTTTAATTAAATTTTTCTTTTGAGGTAATGATAGATTCACATGCAGTTGCAAGAAAATAATACGGAGGCACCTGGGTAGCTCAGTCAGTTACCCAGGTTTCAGCTCGGGTCATGATCTCAGGGTTCATAGGTTTGAGCCCCTTATCAGGCTCTGTGCTGACAGTGAGGAGCCTGCTTGGGATTCTCTCTCTCTCTCCCTCTGTCTCTGCCTCTTCTGCGCTCTGTCTCTTTCTCTCTCTCAAAATTAATAAATAAACTTTAACAAAAAGAAAACCTTTTTCATTTATGGTTTCAATTGCATTCTCTTTGACTTCCTCAATATCCTTCTCCCAAGACTTAATTCTCATGCCCTCACATATTTTTTCACAAATTCAACTCTCCCAAAGCAGGAGCAGGTATCACTTTGTTTGCCTTTGCTGCTCCCTCTAGGGACCATCCAGTTTCTTTATCCTCTCATCTTAACAACTTTGAAATTCTTCCATCCCCAACCTAGTCCAGCCAGGCCTCTATCCTCCCTTGTCAGGTCTACTGTTTTCATGTGTTCCTTCTTGTATCTTCATACTATTACCAAATTATTTTTCTTAAACATTTTTCTAATCCAAAAACACCAATGAATATTTAACCTCCTTAGTATGAACATTCAAGGTTCTGTCAATGTCTGTAACTAGCTACTTTTCAATTATGTGCAACAGAACAAATAGGTATTAGGTGGCTTGGGAAACAAGAAGATGAATACAATGTAATTTTCCCCTTTAAATCACTTACACAAAATAAAAAGAAACAGTCACTATTATACAACTAAAACTCACATAAATCAATCTTATAATGGGTGCTCTAACAAGGGCATAAATCAAGTGCCATGGAACTAGGGTAAAAAAGCCCAGTGTGTTACCATACCAATATGAATCCTTTGCTCCAGTCAGTTGGGTTATTCCATGATCACATGGTCATGTTTCGTATGTTCCTTCTCACTTTTGTCACTCCACTGGCCCTGCCTCGGGTAAAACCCTTCCTACTTCCCATGCCATCTAGCCAAAGCCAAGCCATTGGTCAAGACCCAGTTCAACTTCAGCTTCCTTTGGCACAATTCCTTGAACACTGTTTACTCATTCAATCACTAAATATCTACTGAACACAACTCTGTGTGCAGCCTTGGGGAACTAGCAGTGAACAAAGAAGTCAAATACCCTGTCCTCAAAGAACTTACATTCAAATGGGAGAACAGACAATGAATGCAGACATAAAGGTAACATCTAATTCCAAAAACCTTGAAAATAAAACAGATTAGTGGGATCAAGTGTGAATAGGAAAGGAATACTTTAGGTGGCCAGTAAAGCCTCTCTGAGGAGTTGGCATTGCAGCTATGATCCTATTTTAAGCAGGATTCCAGTCAAATGAGATCCAGGAATACTGCTTCAAGTAAAGGAAACAAAAGCAAAGATCTTGAGAAGGAATGAACATGGTGTGCTCCAGAGATAGCAATAAGGTCCAAGTGGCTAAACGTGTGAATGGGACAGAATGGAGAAGATGAAACTGGAATCATGAGTACACATGGCATTAGAGGCCATAGTTATAAGTTTGGATTTTAGTCTAGATGTGATAGAAACTCAATACAGGGTTCAGATCAGAAGACTGACATGATGTGATAAACAAAGAGAACTCTGGCTGTTGTGTAGTGAACAGATTATATACGGAAGCAAGGAAGATACTCTGGAAGTAATCCAAATAATGGAAATGGAAAACATACAGTCTAGGTTGGCAGCAATGGAACAGAAAAATGCTTATGGATAATGAGCAAAGGAATTGTAAGACCAGAGCATGGATGAATTATCAACATGGATGTTGCAGAGACCAAGAACAGTAACAAGAGTAATGCTAGTGCAAGAGACCATGACAGCATGCTACAGTCACCCGTGAACAAGAGCAGGAGACAGGGACACAGGCAACAAGGAGAACTCTAATGGGATTACAGGGCTTTAAAGGAGCTATAGCTCTGCTAATCGAAGGCAGGAAGGCAGAGAAATGGTTTGGAAATGGTAACATAGACCAAGGAAGACACATCTCATAGCAAATTAAGGTGTGTGTGTGTGTGTGTGTGTGTGTGTGTGTGTGTGTGTGTGTGATAGAGAGAGAGACAGACAGACAGACAGACCAACTGACCGAGAGGCACAGGAGAAACAACATCATTGAGAGAGCCAGATTTCAATGAGAAGAAAACTCTAAAGAAAACATTTGAAGAAGAAACTGAGAATATCAAGGGATGTGATAATGACATGCTGTTATAAGGACGAGGCAGTACAGATAGTTAGGAAGAAGTACAGATAAAGATACATCTTAATCAATTTAGCACAGGGTCTCAAGCATAGACCCACAGATATGATCATCATAGCACTTAAGATAATTTATCATTATATTGATGATTTATTATTTACATGTTGTCTACCTCCCTCATGTAAGGTCCATGAAGGTAGAGGAATTTTCTGTTTTATTCACCTCTGTATCCACAGCACAGTGGCTGGTATGTAATTGATGGGTTCAATATATATTCAGTAAATTAATGATTTCTATGTCTTCCCACAGTATCCAGTGAAGTTCACAGTTGCTTGTGAATGGCAAAACATCTTGATTGAATCAGGAATAGAATTAACTTCTAACCATTCACATAGTATAAACACAAATCATATGGCACAGAGGAAGTGTTAGAGATAATAACTGTTTGAGGAAAGTAAAGGATGGGGCATCCTTGAGAACAAATTTCAATTCAACTGTACAAAGTGAGCAATCCTTATGTTATTTCTAGACATATTAACTGCAAGTACTTGATTATAATTTTTCCAAACAGGAAGACAACCTATTCATTCTGGTCTCTAAAAACTCCTGGTCTCTCCCTACTCACCTTATTCTTATTTCCAAGCATTAAAATGTCAATGTATTTTTAATTTATTGTAAATAATTTGGTAACTGTCTAAATAAAGATTATTTATGGCTGGTTTAGTTTCCCTTTTTGGGGTAGAGCAGAAATTCTACAATGCATTAAAAAGAAAAACTCTATAAATTATAGTAAAGCATACTACTCTTTCATTCTACAACAGAACCACAAAGTGAAGTTGAAATGAGCTGTCCATTAATCTAGTAGCAACACAAGCATGGGAGCCTATACTTAGTGTTAATGAAATCAACTGTAACCTACCAAAATTCATATGTTGAAGTCCTAACCACCAAGACCTCAGAATGTGATTGTATTTGGAGTTGGGGTCTTTAAAGAGGGAATTAATATAAATGAAGTCATGCGTGTGGGGCCCTGATCCAATGTGACTGGTGTCCTAAGAAGAGGAAGAGACACCAGGGATGCACAAGCACACTGGAAAGACCACGTGAGAACACAGGGAGAAAGTGGCCACCTAAAAGTCATGGAAAGAGGCCTCAAATTTGCCAACACCTTCATCTCAGAATTCTAGCCTCCAGAAGTGTGAGAAGATAAATTTCTGTTGTTTAAAGCATCAGTCTGTAGTATTTTGTTATGGCAGCCCTAGCAAACTTAGCATTTTCCATTTCTCTTTTTCTCAATGTATAAGGTTGGTGTGTAGGAAGGTGGGTGGGGCATTCATTTACTCATTCATTCATTCACTCAATGTATTTTAAACTTTTTTAAGTTTGTTTCTTTATTGAGAGAGAGAGAACAGAGAGAGAGATAGTGTGTGCTTTAGCAAGTTACTCAGACTCTCTATCCCCCAGGTTTCTGATCTTTCAAATGGAGATAATAATGCTTGCTTTTCAGGGTTGATAGGAGATTTGAACTAAAGTAACTTCTGTTCCAAAATCTGACATATGGGAAGTAATCACTATTTAAAACAAGTAACAAGTAACATCTGAATGTCTGAATAGCACTTTGCATGTGCAAAGAGTCCTTACCTATATCCTCTAATTACACCCTTGTTTATTTATTTGTTTATTTATTTATTTATTCATTCATTTATTTATTTATTTATTTATTTATTTAGAGAGTGAGAGTGGGGGAGGGGCAGAGAGCGAGAATCCGAGAAGGTTCCACACTGTCAGTGCAGAGTCTCACACAGGGCTCTAATTCACGAACCAGGATACCATGACCTGAGCCGAAATCAAGAGGTGCTCAACCAACTGAGCCACCAGGATGCCCCTATTTTAAAGTTTATATATTTAAGTAATCTCTACACCCCACATGGGGCTCGAACTCACGATTCCAAGATCAAGAGTCACACGTTCTTCTGACTAAGCCAGCAGGCGCCCTTTTAGGTATAAGGTATTTAAATACAAACATACAAATACCATTTAGCTATCATCACCTAAAAGAATACCCCTTTGGAAAAACTGATTAAATTCTGTTTATCAGAATGCAAATAATTTCCTGATTAAGTCTGATTTTCCTATGATTACAAAAATTCACCTGTATAGCACATGGGACTTCCTTTAAAAATGGCTGGCAAGCAATAAAATGAAATTCTCTCCCATCTCCTCACCCCAAAATAATCTTTGAAGAAAATCTGTGCTTCCTCATTGACCAAGGTTCAAGTTTAGAAGGATGCGATGCTTACCGAATCGATCTGATCCAAAGAAATCTTCCCAGCATTTCCCTGTGTACTGTAATCTTGACCAGTGTAAGAATGACTAAAATTAAAAAGAAGAAAATATTAAAATAGGATTTTTACAACATATTTTAATCATTCCAAAGGAAATTTATTCTGATACAGATTAAAATCACAATAAGACATTTTACATATAAACGTTGGCAGAAACATAGCCAAGTATTTTAAAGGTATTTAACAGAATACATTTAAGTAACTTACTCAAAAATAATACAAAAATATAGTGACCATCTGGATCTCCTGACTTCTAAAGTGTCATTTCCATTTCTTAGAAGCATAATGCAATTTATTGTTAAAGTTCAAGTCTCTACTATTGATCCCTTATTAACAGCAGGGCAGCAGAGCAAGGGATACACTGGAGCTTAAATAAGGAACCATCACTTACTAGTGTGGGTCCTTCAGCAAGTTACTCAGACTCTCTATACCCCAGGTTCATTATCTGTCAAATGGAGATAGTAATGCCTGCTTTGCAGGGTTGATAGAAGGTCTGAACTGAAGTAAGTTCTCTTTAAGGACCTGACATATGGTAACCACTGTTTATTAAAACAAGTAACATCTGAACAGCACTTTGCACATGTGCAAAGAGTCTTTATCTATATCTTCTAATTACATCCTTTTTTTTTTTTAATGTTTTATTTATTTTTGAGTGAGCACAAGTCGGGGGGGTGGGGCAGAGAGAGGAGGAGAGTAGATCTGAAGCAGGCTCTCAACTCACAGCAGAGAGCCCGATATGGGGCTTGAACTCACAAACCCTAAGATCATGACCTGAACCAAAGTCAGACCTCAACCAACTGAGGCACCCAGGTGCCTTCATCCTTACTTTCTTTTTAACTTTATTTATTTATTTTGTGAGATCATGACGTGAGCAGAAATCAAGAGTCCAACGCTCAACCGACTGAGCCACCCAGGGACCCCAATATCCTCTAATTACATCCTCACAACAACCCTGAGAGTGTTTTAACCTTACATTTAACAAATGGGGGGCCAGAGGAGTTAGAGACTTGTAAGATCAGAAGGCAAGTTTACAGTGCAGTGGGAATTCAACCTTTTATTTCTCAATTCCCTGTTTCTTGACTATACCACACCATCCTCTTCGTTGCTGTATTCTCATTTTCCTGTTGTATTATTTACAAATTAAGAAACAACATGGTATATACCATCTAAAGCCATCTAACTTCGTAAATTTTCAGCTTCTTGACACAATGCCCAACTCCAACACTGATTCAGATGCAGACATTCAGGAATGACACAACAAACAACAGCTGCTAGATTACACAGAAAACCACAGTCAAACCAAGGTTTATGCAGACTCCACAACTAAAGAAAAATTCTGAAGTAGCACTACAATCCTAAAGAATTCCAGACTCTCTACCTAATACCTGCTCAGTATAGACTCTTGCTGCTAAACAACACACACACTCGAGATGCTCTGTAGAAAGGCTATTATTCTTGCAATCAATCCATCTGCTGATTAAACAATGGGTATGAATTATGAAGCAAAACCAGAGTGTATCTTGGGATGCTGCAGCCACTGCCTAGGAGACTGTTCCAAATGTAGATTTCCCATCCCAAGAGTTCTGCCTCCATAGGCTAAGAATGGCCTCAGAATTAATCTGAGAGCAGGAGGAGCAGAATGCCAATGAGTAGTACAGGATGATCCCAATCTCTAAAATACATTTTCTTGCCTGTGGTATTATTTCTCCTTTCAGTAACATATTTCGGACAATTAATGTATCATTGGATTCTAACCATTCTGTTTATCATAGTAGCATGGCATACAAAACTCATGCTAAATTAAGCCAATAGTAGCCGTCATTTAATTTTAATATTTCACATTTTAATATACAGTATAACGGAGAGTTGTTTCAGTGAAATCCCCCAAATAAAAACCTACTTCACTTTCCAACTTATATTACAGTAGAGCAAAGAGGCAACATGAGGCAATGGAAATAGCAGTAAGCTAGAATCTAGAGATATACTCTTGTTTTTTAATCATTAGTTTGGCAAACTGGGGCAAGTCATTTAACTGCCCTGATTTGCACTATCCTCATTTGTAAACAGAATTAATAATGCCAGGCTTGTCTAACAGAAATACTGGAGAAATGAAATGATATATTCAAAGTGCTAATTAAAATTGGTAAACTGTATTTTAGTACACAAAGAAACTGCAGTCTTGACCACTAAGCACAAAAAGACAGGATGGGAAAGGAAGCATCATGATCCTACAGAGGAGCCATCAACCTGCTAGGAGGTACTGGGACACTGTTGACCTTTACAAGCTTCAGCTTTTCAGTCTACAAATACTGTTTAGGGTTCCTGGGTGGCATAATCGATTAAGTGTCCGACTCTTGATTTCGGCTCAGGTCATGATTTCACGGTTGTGAGATCGAGCCCTATGTTGGGCTCCATGCTGAGCATAGAGCTTGCTTAGGATTCTCTCTCCCTCTCTGCCCCTCCCTTGCTTGCACTCTCTCTCTCTCTCAAAATAAACATTTTTTAAAAAGGACTATTTAGATTTAAAAGATTAACAAATATAAATGTCCTCTATAAATGGTAAAATGATGCACAAACATGACTACTTATTGAGTATACAGAACCAAACGATATCCTATCCCACAAAGAAGTTTTTCTCAGCCCAGATTATTGCAGTATACTAAATACAAAGAGAAGATATTTAAGAGGACACACACTTGCCTGAATGGCACTATAAAATACTTGTTCCTCCAGTTTAATGGGCTATGCAAAAGAGCTAAATTTCAAGGGGGAAACAAAAGAGACCGGTAGTAATGATTAATGTAAAGACTAATGAGTATAAATAACTACAGACAGAATATAAGGAAACTGTATAGAGACATCATACTTCTAAAAATATTATCTATAGACAGAAAGATGGCCACCAGCCAACCCCGTAAGGGCAAGCATGAAACCCATGGGAGGAAAAATGACTCAAATGAAGATGTTAAGCACCAGAATTAGGAATGAGATTTCTCCTCTACTCATTCATGACCAGAAGGGGTAACTTATATCTTGGTTAGGGAGTTGGTACATATGGCTATTTAATACATGTTTGAACCAGTAATGGATGGATGAAATGGAGGTGGCAGGAATTTTCAGATACAGTACAAAAAAGGCAAATCACAAGAAGTGTTGTACCCAACGCTATGTACGCAATAAAAAACTATGAAAAGATTTTAGGCAAGAATTCACATAAATGTTTATACTTGAGAAAGAAAGCAATGTGGAGAAAGAACTAAAAAGGGCAGTGCCTGGGCAACAGAAAATCAGTTGGAAGAACACTGAAATATTACAGGCAGAAAAGGTGAGAGGCTGAAGAAAAGTGGTGGCACTCGATGGAAAAAGGAAGGCAATGAAAGAAGAAAAAGAAACAAATAATGCCATCATAAATGGATAAAAATCCTTAAGAAACAATTCACATGAAACTGGCTCTTTGGCTTTTACTTGGAAGTGCCAAGGGATGTTACTAACTGAGATTCATAGCAGGGACCCAGGAAAGGTGAGGCACTCTGTACCACATTCAAAGCCCATGTCAGCTTTGTATCATCCTGCTTCCAAGTGAAAGCAGCTGCTACACTAACAAACAAAAATATAAAAAATGGACTGTCAAGATACATTCTTATTTTCACAATTTAAAAAAACAGATCAATTTTACGAACATTTTTTAAATCGCTGTATTGGGGAAACACAGAAATAGTAAATTTTAACAACAAAAAATTGGTTCAAGATACACACACACATACCTACATGTGTGCACGCAAACTCACCAGAAAATACTGTTTTCTATTTTAAATAATCAGTTTTATTTTGAGAAACACTCACTGTCACTTATGTACAGTTTTCAACAAAGGAGATTAAGTAGGCAGCTTCTAAGCTTCTAAGCTTTCCAGCTTCTAAGCTTTCATTAGAGAATAAATTAAGATGTACCACAAATACCCTTTTTTCAATACAGCAAACCAAACCATGTTAATAGGCCACAAAATTCAAATTATGTCACTAATAACTATTTTGTGAAATATGAAGAGGAACTTTTGATCACAGAATCTTGAAAAATCAAGGTTTGACTTCATGTTTGGTGGTAAGGGATTAGGAATTACAGTGATTTATTTAGCTGCATCTTCCATGCATAAGCTATCTCTTACTTGCTATAGTAGCAAATGAAAGACACAAAGGTGAAATGTTACAGTTTTCTCAAGTTGCCAAAGAGCCAGAAAAGTAGTGAAAACATAAAGATGTGATTCAGTGAGTATTCAATTACATTAGAATAGTATCTGAACACATCCAGTTGTATAAGGATATAGCACAGTTGCGAAAATGTAACAGTTACTACAATGTACCTGAATCATAAATAATTTCACTCCCCAGCAGAACCATGTAAATGCATAAAGTCCAAGGACAAAGCTTAATTTTTTTAATGTCATTAGACTGTCAGACTCTCTAGCAAACTTCTCCCACATCCCAGCTGTTGTCCTCATCAGGATATAACAGATTCTAATTACCGAAAACAAAACAAAACAAAACCACAAAACAAACAAAATCCCCCAAAACTTTCAAGAGTCCCTTTAGCCACTCAATCACTCATTAAGCATCTCTGTGACCATGGAAGAGTCAAAAAGTAACGAAGGATCCAGAGACAATTCAGAAAGCACAGTGTGAGGAGTGCCACAACAATGCTCAAAACAAACGCTCCTGGAGTCCACAGAAAACAGGTCTCTTTAAAAGAAGGGTGTGAGGAGAAATAACCAATGTGCAGCATTAAAGCTTCTTGAGCAAAGAAATGGCACTGAACAGAGTGATATGTGTTGGAAACACAGACCTGAGGCCTAGTACAGAAGGATGAGATAAGAGGAGGACAATCAGCGAGAATCGGGGACTGCAGAGTAAGCAGAAGAGCAGGAGATTATAGTCAGAAAATAATCTGAGCTCAGAGGTTTAGAACTAGGATGTCATGACCACAGAAAAGGCAAAGTCCTGGTTATTTTAGTACTCTTATCATTTGCATGCAGTTTACCAACTGCATGCATATGCATTACAACATTCTTAAATTTTGACCAGGTTCATAAAAGTATGTGATGTCATAGGAGTTTAACAGGGTTATTGGAGGGGTTTAAAAGTAACCATGTGATAAGGAGGTGGGATTCTGGGCTAATAAGAAAGTCTTTCTCAGGATCTGGAGGGTGGACACGTTATCAGAGGGACAAGCAGAAAGAGATAAGCAAAGCCATGGAAATCTTTTTTTTAATGTTTATTTTTGAGAGAGAGAGAGAGAGAGAGAGAGAGAGAGAGAGAGAGAAGTGGAAGCGGGGGAGGGGCAGGGAGTGAGGGAGACACTGAATCTGAAGCAGGCTCCAGGCGCTGAGCTGTTAGCACAGAACCTGACTCTGGGCTCAAACTCTCGAACCGTGAGATCATGACCTGAGCCGAAGTTGGTCATTCAACCAACTGAGCCACCCAGGGGCCCCAAACCATTGAAATTTCTTTAAAAAAAAAATTTTTTTAAGCATTTATTTATTATTGAAAGACAGAAAGAGACAGAGCATGCATGAGCATGGGAGGGGCAGAGAGAGGTGGAGACACAGAATCTGAAGCATTCTCCAGGTTCTGAGCTGTCAGCATAGAGCCCAATGAGGGGCTCGAACTCACCAACCAGGAGACCATGACCTGAGCCAAAGTCGGATGCCTAACCGACTGAGCCACCCAGGTGCCCACCCCACCATGGAAATTTCTAAATCAATTTCTTTACAGATGAAGAAGTTGGGTTATGTAGTGGAAAAGACAAGGAGAGGCAAAGGAGGGGGGGAAAAAAAACAAACTGAAATTGGGTAGATACGTCCTATAGTGCAGGTCTCTAAACAAAAACCATTAAAATTAAAAGCAAACTTTAAATCCTATCTCCTTTTCCAATTACATAGTGCTAAGGCACCATCCTAATGAAAATTTGAGGTTTTGTCAAGTTTAAACCTTTAAACACCTAAACATACTTAAAGAGTCAGGATGCCTGAGTGGCTCAGTAGGTTAAGTGTCTGACTCTTGATTTCAGTTCAGGTCATGACCTCCTGGTTTATGAAGTCAAGCCCTCAAGTCGGGCTCGACAATGTCGGAAGGGGGCCTGCTTGGGATTCTCTCACTCTCTTCTCTCTCTCTGTCCCTGTCCTGTGCGCGCTCGCTCTCTCTCAAAATAAATTAATCAGCTTAAAAAAAGAAAAAACTAAATATATGCAAATTAAGTATTTTCTAAGAGAAGAGAATTTTATGATTGTATACAAGAAATCCTTTGATTACACAGAAGTAATTCAGTGACCGTCCATATTTTTTTGTTTTGTTTTGAGGCGATGGTGCTAAATTATCTAATCTCTACAATAAGAGAATAGCATACAAAATAAAAAAGCATTTTATTACTGTATCATTTGTTCAATAAACTTACACGCAACTTAATTAAAACTCAGTCACATTTGAGGAACTTTTTCCTCCCCTATTTCCTTGCTCATTAAACAGTAAGAGGTAAGCACAGTTAGTTTTCCAATATAGCTAAAAATCACAGTAAATAGAAAATTATAAAGCTAACAGTTTCAAATGAATTAAAACCTGAAAGGTTGAAAAGACTTTCAAAATATCCAGAATACATATCTATGTAACCAAATTTAAATGATCCTAACTGAACTCAAACTGAACCATTCAAGGGTGGGGTGGTGGAGGGACAAATGAGACAGGAAGGTATATTTAATTATATCAACACAGAACTGGAGTTTTCCCCCAAACACTACCACACAACATCTACTTTATAGAATAAAAAATACAGTGGATATACATAAAGATAAATCTGCACACATTTGATCTGTGAATCATAGGTGAAAGGCAGATCTACTCCTAGTCTTGGTAAAAACGAGAAATTTAAGTCCTGTTCAATACACCACAAATATCAGTATGAGCACTTAGGTACTCAACAGGGAACTGTTTTTGAGTGTTGAAACTGAGCACTGGAAACAAAATGAAGAAATTATATGAAAGTGGATCTGTAGTCTCCACTGCAAGATTAGCTGGTTAAGGAAAAAAAAAAAATAGTCTTTTCATGCTGTGGTGCTTATCGTTAGCAGAAGAGGGATCATTGCACCTTGGCTCCAAGAGTGGATTCAAGAGCTCTGCTACTGTGACATAAATGCCACATGGCAGAATGGACAAAATGAGAGGTTAAAAGTCAGCTTTTCACAGGTGATCACTTCTCCAATCATTTTCTCCCTTTCTGACTATATGAAAACGTGATGGAATAAACAAGGAGTCATGGAATAGTTATAACACTTCAGGAATTCTCTGCAGCCCCCCTGCATTTGCATACATTTTCCAAGTTCAGTTTGCCCAAGGCAAACACGTGGGCAGAACAGAATAATAAGGGAGTAAGGAGAGTGATGAAGATGACAGATTTCAGAATCCACCAATCATGGGTTTGCATACACTCACTATCTGTGTGACTTTGTAAACACCTTTTATTTATTCTTTGCTTCCTCACTGGGAAACAGAGATCATAAAAGGCATCACAAAAGTACCTTCCCCAAAGGGCTGTTGTGAGGATCAAATGAGATATCTGTCAAAGAGTTTATCACATTTTTCACTCAAATTGTTATCATTATCATCACGAACATCCAGGCTTAAATTTATTGCATTTAAACATTTTGGTTATTGATTTTCTCTATTCCTAAAATTCACCAGCTTCATCTCTTAAATATTAGTAAATATATTTCTTTCCTACCTTCTTTATACTATCACATAAAATATTTAGTTTGCAAGTGGAATAATTTAGATGTCTTTGAATAATCTCATGATCTGGAAAGTTTTGTCTAAACTAACACTCTTAGGAAGTTTACAAAGTGTAAACATTCAATGTCAAACACTGGAGATTTCAATGGAATCCAGTCTTGTAGAGCTACATTGTTCAGTATAGTAGCCATTTACCAAATGTGACTACTGAGCACTTGAAATGCAGCTTAGTCTAAATTAAGATGTTCAATACATGTAAAGTATACACTGGGTTTCAAAGACTTAGTATGAAAAAATTACTGTAAAACATTTCACTCAACTTTTTTCATATAATTACATGTTGAAATGATATTTTGGGTATGAGTTAAACAAGGTATTATTAAAGTTAATTTCACTTAAGTAATTTAAAATTACCTATGAAGCTCACATTTGTTTCCTGGGGCAATCATGTTTTCACTGGACAGGACTGTTACAGAGTGAGGAGGACATAATGACATTAGGCAATCAAATGATTCTCTTGAGGACTAGGCACACCTATATAATAGCCAACTGACTCACCCTGACTTCAAGTTAAGACTCATCTCTGCAGGTCATTAGCAAAATATAAACTGCAACTGGGTCCACTAAAGGAAGTGCCTCAAGTCTACTGCAAATATGCTTGCTTTCACATTTTACTTGGGAATCAAGTTTTTAAATTTTAGCCACAGGTTGCCACCTATAGTATTAGGAAAGCAATCTTGAATCCTGATTAGCTTGGAAGGAGCATGAAAGGTTTCCTTGGGAAAAAACAAAGCTGTGACACATTTCTATCTGGGAGTTTGGGGGGCTGCCTGGCTCACTTCAACACCTAATGACAACTGTCCATTCTTCTCTCATTTGTAAGAAGACATGCATGCTGGGTGGGATATGAATAGGATGACAGGAAAACCCTGGGCCAGACTGGAGAGAATTCCTCTCCCATCCTCGGAAATGTCTCTCTGCCCTCCCTCCCTGTCAACAGATTCTGAGGGTCATAAAATAGCAGCATATAAAAAAATATTTCCTTTCTTTGTTAAGCATTTCCCAGTCCTCTTGAACCTGAAGAGGTTAATACTATTTACTTCTATCCGGTAGCCTACAGTTTATCATATCTTAAAAACTGGTATAAAATAAAAAAGCAGTGAAGAATGCACCACAAGTAATCAAAACTGATGTCTATATCAAGGAAACATATTTATTTGAACCATTAAAAAGTAATCTAATACATCTTTCAAAATGAACTATATTCTTCTACATCATTCTATAAAAATATACCAAGTTCCAATACAACCTTTTCACATAAAGCCAGGTGCGATCATGGCGCAAATGGAAAAACAATTTCAGGAAGAGGAAACAAAGGTTTTGTGTATCACCCATATATCCACTTTTGCAATCACAATTTTACCCACTTTGGACGTTGAAAAAAAATAGTCTACCCACATAAGCCAGGCTATTCAGACATTTAGAGAGCACAGTCCCTGCGGTTTGGATTTGTTGGGTGGGTAAGATATCAAGGAAGATGAAGTTACAATATATCATTTCCTGCTGTGAAGGGTATCACAGGAAAATTCACTCAACAGCTGTCACCATAGAAATTGAAATGAGTTTCTTTTTACAAGCTAGGTCCCTAGTAAATGGTATCCAACTCCTGTTAGCCCAGGTGATTTTCCCTGCAGTTATTCCAAATGAGAACACAATCAATAACATTCTGTTATAAATTGAATGTAAATGATTTTTCCACAAGCATGAGGTTTACTCAAATTTTGCACTTAAAAAACTCCCCAAAAAACTACCAGCAGACAATACACAGTGGAATGATCTATATTTCTCTACAACTGAGAGAAATTGTATGATTCTAGGAGACTCACATATCCAATAAATATCAGGACCATATGGGTTGTCACATCAGGTAAGAACCATAAATGGCACAACTTCTACTTTAATTAGGTTGGCCGCATCTTTCCATATTTTCCTATTTATTCCAATTTCTAATCTGCAATAATCCAATGAACTGTAAGAGAGATGAAAGCTGCATCTCATTTCTCTATCAACAACACCTCTACTTTACAAAAGTCAAGTCATTAAACTATTCCATTAAAATGAGTGCATTTCATTGTGTATAAATTATACCTCAACAAAACTGATTTAAAAAGCAAAACACATACATCCTTATAAGATACAAACTATAGCCTTACATAGGTATTTTCAATATACACACTTAAAGCCCCCAACAGGGGCACCTGGGTGGCTCAGTCGGTTGAGTGTCCAACTTCAGCTCAGGTCATGATCTCACAATCATGAATTCAAGCCCTGCATGGGGCTCACTGCTGTCAGTGGGGAGCCTGCTTTGGGTCCTCTGTCCCTCTCTCTCTCTCTCTGCCCCTACCTGGCTCATGTGCTCTTTCTCTCAAAAGTAAATAAAAATGTTAAAAAAAAAAAATAAAGCCCCAAACAAATATCTCTATTTTCCTAAGTAAATTTTTCATATTCCTTTACATTCTTAGTGTATATTCTGGTAGTATAATAACCCCCTAAAGAGAGGCTGTTCTGAATTGGATCTGACTTAGAGTAGTCAAATGATTACAATAAAGAAAAGCTGCCTGAGAGAGTGATAATGAAATATAGAGGGATGGGGGGACCATGGACTAAAGATCAAACATCCAGCAGAATACATTAAATTGATGGATATCTTCCCATTCCCCCACAAATAATTACACAGTGTAGAATGCTTCTGAGATTGGCTATCACAAGTTTATGTAATTCTAGGATTACCTCTCACATCTTTCCCTAATAACAGCAGAGAATCAGGGACACAATGTTTTGGGGTTTTGGGGGGAAAGTGGACAAAGACAAGATAAAGGGAACAGCTAATGAGGACTTAAAGTGACAGTCCAGAAGTCACACACTTTCCCTATACACTCCTTTGGTTTTGAACAGCCATTAATGATGGTCATAATGTTTAAAGCTTTCATTTCATAGATAAAAACAGCAAGGAACATAACAGGCTTTGTTGTTTCACTTTTTAAATGAGCGTTTTCAAAATCCGAATTCAATGGGGAGAAAAAAAGGTATCTCTCTTCTGAGGTCACATTGAGGAACAGAAAGCACTCTCAGTCCTCCATGATTAGTTCCTGATTTATGAAAGAATCCCAAATTCCCAAACAACAAAACCAGGACTGAATTTCTGCAAAGGTAGAGTATCAGAATTTTTACTTAGAAATTAGAGAAAGCCACCAGCTTTCTATCCAAACTACCATCTCATCCAGTCTCAACACTTAGTAGTGTTAAAAACAAGACAAGAGGCCCAAAATGGAGTCACTTACACTAAGACTTAATTATAGTTTCAGTTCTCCCAGAAATGGAATCTTAAACCAGTTAATCAGGAATCACCTAATCAGCACTAGTTAGGTAATCTACCCAACAGACCCCTGCCAAGCCCTAAAGAAAAGTGACTTTGCAACAACCAAGCCTCATTTATCTAGTATAATTTCCTTGTTCCTACTCCCTTCTGCCTATAAAGGTCTTTCATTCTGTACAGTTCCTAGGAGCTCATTTGTATCTGTTAGATTGGATGCTGCCTGATTCATGAATCACGAATCACTGAACAAAGCCAGTAAGTTCTTTAAAATTTATTTCATTGAATTTTTTAACAGTAGCTTTAAAAAACTAAATGAGAGGTAAAATTTTAAAACCTGAAAGTGTTTTTTCCCATTCATTCACTCATTCAAGGGTTTACTGAGGTCTTATTTTGCCAGCCACTGTTGAAAGTAATAGAAGGATAGCAGTAAACAAGGTGAACATTATTTCTTGTTCTCATGGAGCTTATGCTGCAGACAAATGAACAAAACAAAATGAACAAACAAACAAAACACCAGCTAGTGATATTTCTGTGAAGAAAAAGGAATAAGGTATATCATAAAGCAATGGAGGGGTGTGCTTTAATTCGGGTGGTTAGGGGCAGACCTCTCTTAAGATCTGAGAAGACACACCGTTAGACTCCTTTGGTGGATGTCCTTAGTAGCCTCCTTTAGATCGTCTGTGCACAATATGTCAAGGACCAAGGTAGCTCAATTAAAAATAGGCTTTTTAAATTCACTTTGTATTATCGTTTATATAATTACTTTCTCAGTAGTAGTTGTAAACAACTGAAAGGGTATTAAACCTTTGGTGAGTCTCAGTATCAGTAGTCTGTCTGCCCTCAGCTCAGTTTATCAAATTTTGTTTTATAAACAAAACTGGATGGAATAGCACAGAACACTTCCATCATTATAGAAAGTACAGCACCAAACAAATTAGTTGTTAGCTGCTAATGTATTACAGGTACGACCACAATGCTTTTTCAGACTCTTTAAGAAAGCTATTTCATATAGCATCATCATCATTTTATACTTTGTTAGCACTTTATGCCTAACACAGTATAAAATAATTTTCTTTATTACTTAACTAGAGGACAATCAATGTTTTAAAGAAACCCACTAAGCAAGGGGTGCCTGGGTGGCTCAGTAGCTTAAGTGTCCAACTCTTGATTTGGGCTCAGGTCCTGATCTCATGGTTCCTGTCGAGCCCCATGTCAGGCTTCACATTGACAGCATGGAGACTGATTGGGATTCTCTCTCCCTCTCTCTCTCTGCCCCTCCCCACTTGTACAGGTGAGCTCTCTCTCTGAAAACAAAAATAAATAATCTTTAAATTTAAATAAATAATCACCCACTAAGTGAACAGGAAACTTAATAAATGTAGATAATACAACTACTTGAAAAGCATAAGCAATCATAAATTTTGCTTCTCAGGAAGACAACCAGCTTCCACAATCCAGAAATCCCTAAGAAAACTTTGGAGTAAGAAGGCTAACAGAAACTTAAACCTCTAGTTACAGATAAGCTACAAGAATACTACGCAAGGCTTCAGTGTTTCCATGACACTGTGTACTCCCATGGAATCATGTACCTCTACAATGCTAACAATCATTATGATTTAGTGTAATTACTTTAGTTAAAATTCTGTATTTTCTGATCAAGATTAAGCCCTATAAGAGCAGATGCAAATATGTATCCCTAGAACTGAGCACCATGTCTTGCGCTGAGTAGAATTTCCCTTAAAATATTTCCCTTAAAATATGTTAGATAAATGATAATAAAACTCCTAGAATGCTAAAAGGTTTCTAACCATTTATTACCAAACAGCTCTCACACCAAAGTTCCTCTGCAAGTCACAGACACTGTGCACAACCTGATTACAAAGTCTAATATTTACAAAGGTACATATTTGGCATGACTACATAGCCAGTCAAAAAGACAGGAAAGATTTTCCTATTTTCTTTCTATATCCTTAAAAAGAAAATCAGTAACTAATTTATGTTTCCATAAATATATTTTTATTTTACATATATTCATGTTTGTGTAAATCATTTGTTAACTTTTTTCAACTTTAAAACATGTTAAGCTAGCAAAGTGAATTAACCTACCAAAAAAACCCCAGGGAAATTTAGTATTCTATATATATTAAGAGTGGTGGCTTACTTGTACAACTGATGAAAGGTGATGCAAAAGCTGTTTTCAACCCCCTAAACAACTTCCTCATTGTAACAGGCAAATCAATGCCCTTCCAAAGATGTTCACACTCTAATCCTGGGAACCCAAGAATATGTTAGGTTACATGGCAAAAGAGACCATACAGATGAAATTTAGGTTAAGGACCTTGAGATGGGGAGACTATCCTGTATATTTATGTAGGCCAATCTAATCACATGAGGTGGTAAAAGCAGAAAACTTTCTCAGGATAGAAGCAGAAAGAAGCAGAAGACATTAGAGAGGTCTGAAGGCATAAGAAGGGCTTGATGAGCGGTTGCTGGCTCTGTGTTAAAATCCACATGCAAGCACCAGAAAGAGACCTCCAGGAGCTCCTAGACAGCCTAAGGAATGTGGGCAGCCTCTAGGGGCAAAGACAGGACCCTGGGTGACAGCCCACAAAGAAACGGGAACCTCGGAAGGAAGCATATTCTTTCCCAGAGCCTCCAGTAAGGACCAGAGCCTTGCTGACATCTTGATTTTAGTTCAATGAGACACATGTAGGATTTCCAATCTATACAACTGTATGACAGTAAATGAGTATTGTTTTAATCTACTAAACTTGTGGTAATTTGACATGGCTACAACAGAAGGTTCCAATCTAGATGCATAAGGTTTAAAATTCAGCTTCGTGAACTTTTTCAAGTCAGTGGTTAACTTAAGAACTCTGCCACTTTCTCACCTGGACAACACGACACTTTTAGAATAATGAATTCCTTGTATCTTCAAAACTATACACCACCTAGTTTGCTGCTGCTCTTTGTTCTTAGCTCCATCTGCTAGAAAACATCTACATTACAATTCATTTGTCATGAAATCATCGTGGCATTTCTTCTCCCCAGTTTACTTCACCTGGCCATAAAGAACCTGCTAACATTTTTTTTAAGTGTATTTATTTTGAGAGAGTGCGTGAGTAGGGGAGGGGTAAAGAGAGGGAGAGGGAGAGAAAGAGAATCCCAAGCAGGCTCCGCACGGTCAACATAGAGCCTGATACGGGGTTCAAAATCAAACCATGAGATCTTGACCTGAGCTGAAGTCAGACACTTAAGTGACTGAGCGACCCAAGTGCTCCCAAACTGCTAACATTAAAAAAATTTTTTTCACAGATTTATTCAACCAAAACAAAAAAAAGTAAATACCCAATAAAATGGGAACAATTAAGTAAAAATAGATCTATCTTCAATTGAGCATCACAGAATCACTTAAAATTAGACTCATGGAAATAAATTTTATACTTAGTTATGACATATTATAAGAAAGAATGTTTAACTTTAACCACTTTAATTATAATTACATAAAATTACACATAGAGATTACAACAAAGGCTTGGCAGTGGTTTTATTAGTAACACAGGGTTCATTTCTTGTATTTGGCCAAATTTTATATATTGTGCCTACAAATTTTTTTGAATGTTTATTTGTTTTGACAAAGAGAGAGAAAGCACACAGGTGTGTACTGGAGAGGAGCAGTGAGAGAGCGAGAGAGAGAATCCCAAGCAGGCTCCACGCTGTCAGCGCAGAGCCCAATGTAGGGCTCGATCTCACGAACCCAGAGATCATGACACGAGCCGAAATCAAGAACCAGATGCTTAACTGACTGAGCCCCTCAGTGGCCCCTATATTTTATCAGAAACAATTTAAATGACATTAAACTTGTAACATAATCCACATAAGATATCACCTCTCACAAATAAGATTTCCTATCTCTATTTACTCTACTTGATTAAGCTGTAGCAATTATTCTAGTACAGCTTTGGTCGGGGGGGGGTGTGGGGGAGAGGCACTGTATAGGGGTGTGCGTGTGCGCATAAAATGGTCTTCTTTCCTTGTTAGAATATACATTTTTAAGGGATCACATCTATTAGTTCCTTTGTATATAGTCAGAATATCCTTTATAGTGCCTTTAACACAACAAGCTGATTTTAATAAACACTTTTTGTGCATTTCTAAGAAGGCATGAACATGTTCCATACAGAAATGAAAATAGTCCAAGGACAATAAATGACAGAAAAGAATATATTGTTGTTAATTTATTAGTATCTTACAAGGCACCTAGAACACCCTCACAATAGTCACTGAGCTGTAAAAGCTTGTGTTGTTGCATGCAGGAAAGGAAATACATAGTTCAAAGCACTGCTGGAGGCTAGAACTGGGGATAAGAGAGGGTTGACAAACAACTGAAGCATGTGGACCACATTAATGAGGCTTTCATTTCAGTCCTCAATTGGTGGAAGTCCCTATCCACTAAACCTTTTTCTAGCACATGAATGCCCACACAATTTTCTGATTTCAAAATGAGAATGAACTCAAAAAGAAAACACCAAGAACTGCACCATGATGTACACTGGGAAAAGTCTCTTACAGAGATTGCATTTCTGATATAAAATCTATGACAGCAAGAGCTTTAGAGAAATAAATAAAAATGTGTACATACTGGGGCACCTGTGTGGCTCAGTGAGTTAAGTGTCTGACTCTTGATTTCAGCTCAAATCATGATCTCAGGGTCGACTGATGAGCCCCATGTCAGGTTCTGCGCTGGGTGTGGAGCCTGCTTGGGATTCTCTCTCTATCCCTCTCTGCCCCTCCCCCCATGAGCACACACATGCACTCTCTCAAAAAAACAAAAGTGTACATATTAACCAAATGTACTGCATTAGAAAAAAAATTTACAAGAGCAGTCTGTAATAATACCAACTGAAGGAAGATGCTCATTATTTTAAATGATTTTAAAATAAAGGGTTAATATAAGCATGTGTTTACAAATTCAGGATGCATTACAAGTTAATCCATGTGATCCAGTCCAAGTATTTACTCTAGGCTATATGCTGCTTTGCTAGTTTATTTTATCCTTATTTGATTTCTATTTCATTGTTGAGCTCAAATATGCTAACAAATTTAGGAGAAACAGTATAATAAATACATGTTTTTTAATTAGTTGTTCTTTAATGAAAGGCAAAGCATTACTTAAGAGCAGCTATTAAAGTAATCTATTAATTAGATTACTAATTAATAATCTAGGGCACCTAGATTATTGCGGCACCTGGGGGGCTCAGTCAGTTAAGTGTCCGACTTCAGCTCAGGTCATGATATCACTGCTTCTGAGTTTGAGCCCCACATCTGGCTCTGTGCTGACAGCTCAGAGCCTGGAGCCTGCTTCAGATTCTATGACTCCCTCTCTCTCTGCCCCTTCCCTGCTCATGCTCTGTCTCTCTCTCTCTCAAAAATAAACATTAAAAAATTTAAAAATAAATAAAATGTTAAAAAAAATAATTATAATCTGCCCCCATTCATTTCAAGTCTTGAGGTGGAAGGGTAAAAGAGGATACACACACTGTGGGGAAAGGCATTATTTCTAAGGAAAAAAAAATTCACACAACTAAAGTTCTCACGTGAGTTGAAAGTTTTCCTCTCTAGTCTCACCTGTTCATACTTACTTGTTTTTAAGTGACATAATAAAAATCATCTTTAATATATGCTCTTGATAATCTAATACCATTTTATAGGTATAATCCCATGGGTAATATAATTAGGTTAGCAAAGATATTTATTTACAATAAACTTCTACATTCACAAGAACATAGTCCAAGACCTTTATATATCTCCAAATTTAAAAATCAGTACATTATACAATTCACCCTAGAAAATGCAGTGATGTGAGGATGACAGCAAAGTCACGATGAGATGAGACCCATTAGATGACACATCTAATGATAGGTTCTTTACAGATAGCAGAGATAAAGATTTACACAAATTCTCTCTGGCATTTGGAAATTTAACTTTTTTTTAAGTCTAAGCAATTTTATTTCTTCCAATTGAGGAGTTCTTGGTATCACTTTTTAAAAAATAGTAAAGTCTTATGAAATCATTCATTCATTCATTTCTTTTGAGAAGGGAAATGTAGTACTTTTCATTAGAAAAATCAGGTTTCCTTAATAGTAAACATCTTGAGGTTCTATCACCAACCAAACTTTAAAACAGGAATAATGAGGGGTGCCTGGCTCAATCAGTTGGTGGAGTGTACAACTCTCGATCTCAGGGTTGTGAGTTTGCGCCCTATATTGGGTGTAGAGATTACTTAAAAATAAAATCTTAAAAATTAAAAAAAAAAAAAGGATAATGATAAAGGACCATCTGTCATGAATTGGTCTTATGGGATGAGATGGTCTGAATAAGAACTATAAAAAGTACTTTGTGAACGCCAGCCAGTGTGATTTCTTGGTCCTATCTCCTCCTACCTCTTCTAAAAACTCGCCCCTTCAATTATTTTCTCTTAGTTCCACAGACTTCATTTCCCCCTTAACCTGTATATATTCACCTTTCCAATCTTAAGGAAAAATACAACTTTCTCCAACTATGAAACTCATGGATATTGTCTACTTTTTTCCTTGCTCTGCCAAGAGTAGGCTACACTCCCTTGTATTTCCACAGCATAATTTCTCATTTACTTCTGGACTCTTCACAGGAATCAGAATGGCATCTGCACCACTACAATGTTGTAGCTAAGCCACCAGTGGCTCCCACATGCCTAATCCAACTGACATTATAGAATTCTCAACTGACTTTTCTATGGCATCTGACAATGTTTACCATTCCTTTTTGAAATCTTTCCCTTAGCCATCTTTGATCCCGTTATCCCTTGTGTTCCTGTTTCATTCAAGATTCCTCATTACTTTTCACTGGTTTCTTTTTTAATTCACCTCCTACCTTCATCACTGCCCATTGCAAGTCAGTTAAACACTGATGTTCTACATATGAGTTTTATCCAGGGCCATGTCCCCTTGTCACTTTATACTCTCTCCCTGAGTGATATCAACCATTGTCCCGATTTTACCCACCACCTAAACAGTGATGATTAGCAAATGAGTCTCTCTCTGGTGTAAACCTCACTCTTAAACTGTGGTCTCTATTTAGCCACTTACTAAACATTTGCCCCAGAGCTCCACAGGCACCTGAAGTTTAGAATGTCTTAAACTACCAAACCTATAATCTCAGCAACCATATTCATTCCCTAATCCCCTTGTCTTCCTCTATGCTCCTTCTTCATTAGTGACAACATCAGCTCTCAAGTGAGAGTAAAGTTCAGTCCAATGTGAGTACCCACTGGGAGCCACTACTGTGCAGGAAGTACAGAATCCAAAACAAATCACGACTCTACTATTTAAGGAAATAATTCTATGAGAAACACAGTTAAAATAATAAAATTATGTATTTTGTGTTTAATTCTATTAGAGATGTTTACAAATTTTGTGCCATATTTAAGTGCCTCTCAAATGAAGTCAAAACTTTAAACTCCTTGTGAACAGAAAATGGGCCTTATGTTTTTATTCCAAGCTTATAACAGGCACTCAGTTGCTGATGAACGGATGGACACTACAAATGAATAAAAATAAGCTTGTTATTTCCATAAGACATTGAAGCAAAATGTTTCTCTATGCTTAATTTAACTTTTAACTAGAGAACTAGGTTAAACTAAAAAAAATGGACACATCACTTCAACATCCTCAGAATAATATATATTGTTAAGCAATATCCTAGATTAGTAGGTTGGCAAAGTGTTACACTAATTCTCTTTTGAGTGTCTAAGTCCTGTAAAAAGGATTTGAGAATTTCTCTGTAGTGCTACTTTAATTTTTACAGGTATTTGTATCATCTCCCAAATTAGTTTTATTGACAAATTTAATTAAAATGCAATTCATCATTCTTCTTTGATCATTAGAGGCACTAAACAAAATTAGACCTAATAATGGTCTCAATCTCAACCTCCTAACGTCTATCCCCCCTAGGTAACATCTAAACTATACAGGTCATGCAAATCAATGATGATTACTATTTTGTAACAAGATTATCATTAGAACCTTTCAAATCAAACAGCATTATTTCCTATTTTAACCTAAGCAAAAGAAAGGTAAAAAGAAAAACATTACATTTAGACACCCAAAAAAGACAATTCAAAATGCTTGAAATGCATATCACAAGGTTACTTTCTTTGTACAAGAGAAAGTGTCAAACTATGCACGTCAGTTGCCACCCTACATACAGACGTCTCTGACATGGTAATAAAATGAGAAGCCATTTCATTTAATAATGATAAAAAAGAAACATCAGTTGGTGCACATTACATGTAGCATCTAGCCCTCGTTGCCTAGCAACCAGTCCTGAATGAACTCTGCTGAGAATGAAAGGCCTAAACGAATGTACAGTTTGTGCAAGTTTCAAGGACTTGAAGAGATGTGTCAGTAGTTAATCTAAATTCTAGTTGACAATTACCATACTGAGGTGGAGGAAGAAGAACCCATCATTATTGCATAAAATCAAGCATTAACTAAAGGTGAGATTCAGACGTTTAGGTTTATATCTTCTGAACCAGGTTTTATATCCGAAAAAATGTGGCAATATGACTTACAAATTACAAAAACATCATGCAGGAAACAAACAGAATATTGCTGTTATAACACACATTCATTCATTCAATGAAACACATAATGAACACCTATCATGTGTCATATACTGTCCCAGCACTGGAAATAAAAATTTGAAAGTCACCTTACAAGCTCTCAAGCAGCCCATACTATAATGGAGTCATCAGAAAGTAAACAAATGATTACCACATTGTAAGTTCTGTAATACACAAGTAGCCATGGGGATATTATGAAAACACATATTAAAAAACATCAGATTCAAACTGGGGGGAGTGGCCTGGGAACTAAATAGTCAGGGAAAACTTATCAGATGAGGTAACATGGGCTAACTCTTAAAGGACAAGCAAAAATTAGTTAAGTTACTGAAATGAAGGAAGGGGAGAACATTCCAGGCAGATGGAAAGATATTCTCAAGGGCAGAGAGGTCGACAACAGCAAGCTGTATTAGAGGAACTTCAGGCATTTGGTGGCACTAGAAGTTAGGGGACCAGTACTAAAAGCATCCAAAGAGACACAGCAGGCCCTTCTAGAAGGACCTCACATGCCACTCAAGAAGTTCAGACTTCCTTTGCAGTGAAATTGGGGAGACAGAGAATGATTTTAAGCCAAGGAATAATATAATTCTGGCAATCGTGTGAAATATTTTAGAGGGCAAACAGGGCAACAAGGAAAATATAGAAGAAGTTACTACAACAATAGAGATACTCAGGAGACAAAATCAAGAGATTTGGATGGGCAGGAGAGGGAGGTTGGGGAAGCAACTCAAACATGATTCAGTAACAGTGTTCTAGGAAATGCAAAAACTGTGTACAGTATTCATGCTAGTCAATCCAATGAAATGTTAGTCTGAACCATTCTCAACAACAAAACAATTATACAGAGGTTAAAAAACGTGTCTCTGGGAAGGAAAAGTTACCAGAGAGAAGAGTAAGAGAGGTGGGAAAGAGAAAGAAGTGAAAAGGAGTAAAGAAAATTAAAGAGCACTAACAGATACTAGAAATTAATATCCATCTAAGTTTCTGAATGAGAAGTAACATTCTAAGTTTTAAAAGAATAAAAAGTTGGTAGCTACACTTGTGGGGAGCACAGCATAACAGATAAACTTGTTGAAGCATAATGTTGTACACCTAAAACTAAGGCAACATTATGCTTCAACTATACTTCGATTAAAAAGGTGGGGAGGGGGGATTAGATGGGAAGTAGGGCCAATTTTCTATAACTACGTTTTTATCCATTCTCACACTTCAAACATGTGCCCAAAGTTTATTTACATCCTATCTACTGAGTTGCCCACTCTCAATAACATCCATCCTAGGGTCAGGTAAGTCAAAATATGAAGTGGGGCCCAGATTAAAATTGCTCTGGTCACTATTAATCTATTTGATCTGACTCCTTAAAATATTAAAGCCAAATCTACTTTACATGTTACAATTCAAAGGCACAATTAGCAAATGCTTGGATCAGTATCATTTTCAAATTGTTACTCATTCTTTAGCTCAGAAATCCACTGTTTTTGACATTTCTCATCTACTTTTATGATGACATTTTATCTACTCTTGCCCTGGCCTTTGGCAGAAAACAATGTAATTCTAACTAAATAATTATAGAATTGTATTTTTTAAGACAACAATCAGACAGACTTCTTGAAACATATTTTCCAGAATGTTGTGTGATTAATGGATACCATATCAGTTTTCAACCCCTGACAAATAAGCAACTGAGATTCAAAACACATAAAAATTGAGAAAGAAATCTTGTAAAGCCATACTTTGTGCTGTTTGATACAACAGCAGGATCCTGATCTCCTTTCATTCTCAATGAATTCTGTCTAACTGAGCTCTGTGCAAAGGTAAATCCCAAAGACATTAATATACACATTTATACCTAAGACAAATATGTCAATTATGACAAGCGTTTAATTCACCAATATGTACTACTTGGATTTACTGAAAGCATTTCCTATTTTTCTTTTACTTCTCAAGCTTTACCTCTGATTTGAACATTTTGCCTTTTGTCTGTTAGAAGCAACAGAAAGAGGAGTAAAATCTTGAAACAGAAATAGGTTGTGAAGAGACAAACAGAGATCAAAATGGAATAAATTAGGGTGATTCAGGGTTGTTGAATGAACTTGGGAACTGTGGGAGGGAGGGAGGAAAGAAGTCACATACAAACAGGTTGTTTAGAACAGAAGCGGGCTGAGCCATAGTTATGTTATTGGCATTAAGTTCAAGAACGAAACTCTCTCAAAACAGGTTAATTGAAGAGAACTGGCAATTCTGGTAACCAGTGCAAGCAGCAAGAAATTGGCCCTCAACTTACTTTGTAATTCATGACATGTTTTGTTTCTATCGTTGGAAGGGAAGGGAAAGCATGTGCTGTCAACATGTGAATTCCACACAATCTAAGATAGCACAGTGATATATAGCCATTTAATAAAAACTTTGTCCCTCTATATTTAGGTCCCTTGGACACACTCAAAAAGAAAAAAAAAAAGAATAAAAAGAAACTATTAGATGTTTGCCTACATAAAACTTGAAAACATAGGTATGATGGATAATGCACCATTTTCAAAAACCTTCAAGAAAAAAATGTAATAACAAATACACCTCAGAATTACTATCCTTTACATCTAAAATACGTAAGATCAAATAAAATCAGGAGATTCTAACAACACATGAACAAATATACACATAGTTAATTCTACTCCAAAATGAAAATGGATAATAAAATGTTTTAGGATCATTCTTACTAAGAATCAATGAAATGTACTTGGTCACAATAGTATCCTCTGTGATTAACTATTAAATTAGCAATGGTTTTAGTTGTCCTCTCTTCTTCAGGGTACAGTAAAATGGGCGATCTTGTATAATATAAAAAAATAAGCAGAATAAGGTTTTTGAAAAGTACATATACTTAAATCTTTAAAATGGTTCATATGCCTTGACAAAGTAATTGCACTTCTGAGAACCTATGCTAAGAAAATGATAAAAAATACAGACAAAGATTAACATATGGCATTTTTTACACTAGTGAAAAGAACTGGAAATGATCTAAATGCCCCCAAAAGGATGAATAAACTACAGTACAGTCATACAATAAAATAGCATGCAATCACTAAAAATAATGTTTTTGAAGAGAGGCTAATAACAGAAAAGTCTTGCATTTATTTTAAAATGAAAAAAAAAAAAAAAAACAGCAAATTTAAAGTATAATTTCAACACTAGGTTCCAAAACAGCACAGAAGGAAGTATTACTTCTGAGTGGTAATGATGGGTTTTTCCTTTCCCTTTCCTATACTTTCTAATTTTTTAAAAAATAATGAGAATATATTATTCTTGTATTTAGAAAACAAATCCTTCCTATTTCATCTATCCCCAATAAAATTGTGGGGGGTCCCAGAAGTATGCTTTCACTTTGCATGTAAATAGCTCATTCCGTTGAGATCTTTCTGTAGTTAGTCACCTCTGCTTGTTTTAACTTCAACTTATCAACTAGTTCTACATACTTTCATGGAATTAAAAAGCTTCAAACAGACCCCAAAGTCAAGGGTAGCAAGTGTATTATATTAAGAACTTCAACTTGCATCACAGAATTAAAGCAAGGAACAAAAACTGTTAAGTTTTTAGTAACTGAAGGGGTTTTAATCACTTTAATACACTTTGCCCACTTTGATGCACTTGTAATCATAAGCATAAGAAGGGTTATGTCATCTTATTACCTGAGATGGTTAAGCAGAGGCTGAAGTCTCTCATCTGACTGCACAGCAGGCAAGGACCTGGCTGTTAACTAAAAGCAGAGAACAGGGTTAGTAAAAACGGCAAAGATCAATTACTGAACACATCTGAACACTAAATGCAAAATGGGGAGAGGGGGTACTTAAAATGTAAGCACCATTTTTTTCTTTTTTAAATTAAAGAATTGCACAGAAAGCTGACACATGTGAGTAAAGCTAACTACATGGCCCTAAGTTTTGCAGGGTAGGTCACTGAGTTTAGAAGTAAAGAAAAAGGAGGTAAAGCAAAAAGAATAACGGAAGAGTATCTTGAGAACATCTTTTCATGAGTTCATGAGAAAACTTCTAGTTATAAAAATATTATCTTTGTAGGTGCACCTGGGTGGCTCAGTCAGTTAAGCATCTGACTTTGGCTCGGGTTGTGATCTTGTGGTTCATGAGTTTGAGCCCTGCATTGGGCTCTGCGCTGACAGCTCAGAGCCTGGAGCCTGCTTCGGATTCTGTGTCTCCCTCTCTCTCTGCCCCTGCCCCACTTGCACTCTCTCTCTCTCTCTCAAAAATAAACAAACATTAAAAAATTAACAAATATACATACATTATCTTTGTAAATAAAAATGGAAAAACTTCTAAATTTACAGCAACCAACCTTGTAGCACTGAATCGTGGGATGATGAAGAAACTGGGGAGAGGAACTTTCATTTATAGCTAAGTCACTGTGAAATTGGTTACATGCAGAATTGGTTACACACACACACACACACACACACACACACACACACACACACACACTCTTTTTCTCTCTCTCTACCATGTACTCCTTCATTCTGATAACCACATTACTATAAGAAACCAAGAATATCTTTTAAACACACAGAAGCAACTCAAAAGTATTTAATATTGACAACTGACACCAAACTGATCTAGAAAAGAAAATGTAAGATTCAAAGCCTTATTGTTAAATATTATACCTCAGGTTGAAAGTGTATCATGAAAATGTGAGCCTCTGCTATACTTTATTGCAATATGAATTATATCTCTATGTATCTCTCATTCCTTTCTGTTCTTAAAAGAAAGCCCTCTTATACTATATGAATTTAACTCCCCCAAAGTAAAAACATTCATCCAAAGCAACCAGAGAGCCTGAAGTAGCCTTAATAAAACACCAAAACAAAAGTAAAAGATTTCTTCTAGATCCTATTATGTCAATATAGATCTTGAAATGTACCAGTGAATTATTTGACAGTTCACAAAACAGAACCTTCCTTAAGGCAAACAACAAACTGAAAGATAGCCTTTGCTTTTACACAGGGTATCCTTTCTAATTATTTCATACATTAATTAAAATGTTCTAAAAACAAAACACATTTAACTCATAACACCTAACTTTCAGTATTATACAAGTAAAATAAAATCACTTTTAAAACATCTAATATATACTATGCTTGTGGGGAAAAAATGTTGACCAAAATGCCACATGTGAAGTCATTCTAATTAAATCATCTAATTAATAATAATGGAGAGACATTCCCACTTTGGGACAAGAGTTAACACAAGTCAACAGTCATCAACTAATTTAAAATAAAGTGAGACCATCTGCTGCAAATTTAGCATAGCCAAAAGACTCTCAGTATCTCTAAGAAATGTTAAATCTATACTTCATGACATAAAATGTATGTTTTATAAGGTTTTATAAACAAAACACTTTTGGGGCACCTGAATGGCTCAGTCAGCTAAGCATCCAACTCTTTTTTTGTTTTTGTTTTTTCATTTAAAAAAACACAGCAGAGAGCCTGATGGCAAGGCTCAAACTCATGAACCACGAGATTATGACCAGAGCCGAAATTGAACGCTTAACCGACTAAGCCACCCAGGCACCCCACATCCCATTCTTGACTTCAGCTCAAGTCATGATCTCACGGTTTTTGAGTTCAAGCCCCACATTGGGCTCTGCACTGAGAGTATGGAGCCTGCTTGAGATTCTCTTTTTCTGCTCTTCCCCAAGTGTGTACTCGCTCTCTCTCAAAATAAATTAACTTAAAAAGAGCCAAAACTTTATAAACATAACACCTTAATACACACGATATCTGCTAGTGTCAAATCCCTTAATAAAATATCATCTAAGAGACTGCATGGCTCAGAACCAGAGTTATGCTCAAAAAAGAAAATTTATCTAGATATTTCAAAAGTGAATTTTCTGAAAACAGATGGAGAAGACAGACTGGGCTTTTTCAGTTACTTCTGTCAATCTACATAGCATGCTTTCTAACTGCATGCTATGCAGAAACTGTCTTTTCTAAATGAAAGCAAACAAAAACACTCCAGTAACTGCAATATATTTCAAAATATATTGTTCATTCCATACAGAGAAAATTTCTCAACTCAATGCCATCATAATCTTAGCCTTCATTTCCTTTTTCCTAAACTATTAATACATCTCCACTCACTGTTGTTTCTGCTTCCACTCTTGCCTCTTCCCTAATTTATTCTCCACACAAAGGCCAAATTGAAATTTTCAAAATGAAAGTTAACCATTCCCCTCATTAGGCTGAAGTTATTACACCTGCTCTTTCATTAGACATTCTAAAATGTCCTGTTGAGCCACACTGCTGAAACACTGGGCACAGGATGAGTGTGACTGACGACAAGCACACTTCAGAGATACTGCAGGTTCCGTTCCAGACTAACATAATAAAGCAAATATTGCAAAAAAAAAAAAAAAAGAAGTGAATCAAGTAGATTGTCTGGTTTCCCAGTGCACATAAAAGTTATATTTACACTATATTGTAGCCTATTAAGTATGCATGGCATTACGTCTAAAAAAAATGTACTTACTTTAGAAGTACTTTACTGCTAAAAAATACTAACCATCCTCTGAGCTTTCAGCAAGTCACAATCTTTTTGCTGGTAGAGGGTCTCACCTTAATGTAGATGGCAGCTGCCTGATCCAGGGTAGTGTCTGCTGAAGGATGAGGTGGCTGTGGAAATTTCTTAAAATAAAAGAGAAGTCTGCCACATCCATCAACTCTTCCTTTCAAGAATGATTTCTCTGTAGCACACAATGCTGTTTGATAGCATTATACCCACAGAAGTTCTAGGGTCAATCGTCTAAAACCCTGCCGCTGCTTCCTCAACTAAGTTTATGTCATGTTCTAAATCCTATGTTGTCATTTCAACCATCTTCACAGCATCTTTACCAGTACCTTCCATTTCAAGAAACCACTTTCTGTGCTCATCCATAAGAAGTAGCTCCTCGTTTGTTCAAGTTTGATCATGAGCTTGCAGCAATTCAAGCACATCTTCAGGCTCCACTTCTAAGTCTAGTTCTCCTGCTATTTCCAACACATCTGCAGCTACTTCCTCCACTGAAGTCTTGAACCCCTGAAGTCATCCATGAGGGTTGGAATCAACTCCTCCCAAATTCCTATTAATGTTGATATTTTGACCTCTTCCCATGAATCACAAATGTTCTTAATGGCATCTAGAATGTTGAATCCTGTCTGGGTTTTCAATTTACTTTCCCAGAACCATCAGAGGAATCACTATGTATGGCAGCTACAATGTCACAAAATACATTTCTTAATTAATAAGACTTGAATGTTGAAGTTACTCCTTATATATTGTATTGGCAGGCATGAAAACATTAATCTTGTTCTATATCTCCGTCAGAGCTCTTGGGTGAGCATTGTCAATGAGCAGCAATATTTTGAAAGGAATCTTTTTTTCTGAGCAGGAGGTCTCAACAGTGGACTTAAAATATTCAGTAAACCATGCTGTATACAAATGAGCCATCACTCAGGCTTTGTTGTTCCATTTACAGAGCACAAGGAGAGTAGATGTAGCATAATTCTAAAGAGTCCTAGAATTTTCGAAATGATAAAGAAAGAGCATTGGCTTCACCTTAAAGCCACCAGTTGCCTTAAGGCCTAATAAAAGAGTTAGCCTGTCCTTGGAAGCTTTGAAGCCTGACACTGACTTCTCCTCTCTAGCTATGAAAGTCCTAGATGGCATCTTTTTCCAATATAAGGCTGTTTCATCTACATCGGAAATCTGTTGTTTAGTGGAGCCACCTTCATTAGTTATCTTGGCTAGATCTTCTGGATAACTTGCTGCAGCTTCTACATCAGCACCTGCTGTTTCATTTTGCGCTTTGATGCTATAGAGACAGCATAGTTCCTTGAACCCCATGAAACAACCTCTGGGAGCTTCAAACTTTTCTTCTGCAGCTTCCTCACCTCTGTCAGCCTTCACAGAATTAAAGAGAGTTAGAGCTTTGCTCTGGATTAGCTTTGGCTTAAGGGAATGTTATGGCTGATTCAGTCTTCTATCCAGATCATAAAAACTTTCTCCATACAGCAATAAAGCTGTTTTGCTTTTATCATTCATGTGTTCACTGGAGTAGCACCTTTAATTTCCTTTGAGAACTTTTCCTTTGTATTCACAACTTGACTGGTACAAGAGGCCTAGCTTTAGGCCCATCTCAGTTTTTAACATGCCCTCCTCACAAAACTTATTTCTTTAAAGTGAGAGACAAGTGAACACTTGTCTCATCTGAACACTTGTAGACCATTTTAGAATTGTCAACTGGCCTAACTTCAAGATTGTTACACATTTCAGGGAACAGGAAGGTCCAAGGGGAGAGAGAGACAGGGTAATGCGTGGTTGGTCAAACACGACACAGAAAACGTTTACCAATTAAGTTTACTATCTTCTGTGGGCACAACTTGTGGTGCCCCAAAACAATTACAATGGTACCATCAAATATCACCAATCATAGATCATCATAACAAATATAATGATAACGAAAATGTTTGAAACATTGGCAGAATTACCAAAAAGTAACATAGAGACAAAGTGAGCTAATGTAATTTGAAAAATGGCACCGATAGACTGGCTCAATGCAAGGTTGCCACAAACCTTCAATTTATAAAAAAAAAAACGCAGTATCTGCAAAGCACAATAAAAGAAGGTATGCCTGTATACAGTTTCTGCCAATTGCACAAGACACAAGGGGAGCATATCAGGTAGAAATCTGCCATAGCTCCAGTTTCTGGAACACATATACTTAATGATTTGACTCCCATCTCACCCCTTCCCATTCCCTACAACTTATTTTCAAACGTCTTAATCACTGACAAGAATAATTCCTCAATCACTGGTCAATGCTCTGAGTAAAATTATTTCAAGGAAGATTTTGAATCTTCCAAAGGTTTTTGCTTTCAACTTTTAAAACAATTAGCATTTTCAAAAAGAGCATGTATCTCTTCATGGTAAGCAGATGAGGTTATAAAGCTCTTTCCAAAGCTCTTTAAAGCCATCTGCTGACCTTTTGCTGACAGAACATAAACCTCATTTTAGGGACTGCTGGCTCCATCATTTCTTCTGAAATTTCTTTCTGAGCCTAAGTAGCTATGAGTTCATTACCTGGACTATGAGGGGCACTGCATCCCCAGCACTGGCATAACAGATATTTAATAAATATTAATGTGTCACAAATCCAAAAACTTCCAACTGTATAACTCCATGCAAATATATCCATATCTACATCTCATGGTTAAAGCTTTTCAAATTCACGTTTTGTGCAAAACTAAATCTAAATCAAAACTGAATCACAACTGTCAGCCTTACAAAAAAGCAATACACTATCATAAGATTTTCAACATTAAAAACTTTTCTCTATAACATGAAATGAATAATTGTCTAGTTTAAATAGGCTTTGGTTTGCACATTTTGTTTGTTGTTTTTAATTTAAAAAAAAATACAGCAATGTCCTTGACATGTAACAATGAAAGAGAAGGAAGATCTATCACAGTTTATATCTGTGATGGCTAAATGGGCTGTTTGAGGTAGGGATGTTTCATGGGAACCATAAAAAAAAGTTGGCATAACATATACTTTATTTCTTATTACTATTGAGAGGTTGGGGTGAGCTGTCAGAATGTCCTTTCATTATTAAGAATGCATCTAGTAAACTGAATTAACTAATGCAAAGCTTGTGTGGTTTTTAGACAAGTATAACAGATTACTGATTCTTTTTTTTTTTTTTTTTAACATTTATTTATTTTGAAAGAGGGAGAGCACTGGAGCAGGGGAGGGGCAGAGAGAGAATCCCAAGAAAGCTCTGCATGGCCAGTGCAGACCCCAACGCTGGCCGAACCCACAAACCATGAGTTCATGACCTGAGCCAAAGTCAGATGCTTAACTGACTGAGCCATCCAGGTGCCCCAAGATTACGGATTCTTAAAAAAATGTCATTTTAACGGTCAGTATCACTGAGTATATATAGCATTTTGCACTATATGTAAGTACAAAAAATAAGGGATTCTGCCATCTAATAACTCTCCTTTTAAAAATGTTTTAAATGTTTTATTTATTTTAAGAGAGAGTGACAGCATGTGTGCATGCATGCACGCAAGTGGGGGGGGGGGGAGGGGGAGGGGTGAGAGACAGGGAGAGAGAGAATCCCAAGCAGGCTCAGTGCTGTCAGCACAGAGCCCAATGCAGAGCTAGATACAACAAACTGTGAGATCATGACTTGAACCAAAATCCAGAGTCAGATGTTTAAACAACAGAGCCATTCAGGTGCCCCTAACAATTCTCCTTTTAATGCCAATAAATACCACATAGATTCAAAGGTACAAAACACCAGAGAAAGTCTGCAGGCATGTGGTCCAACTTTGTCACTATACTTCTGAGGAAACCAGGATCTATTTTTTGTTTTTTTAATGTTTATTTATTTTTGACAGAGAGAGAGACAGAGAGAGAGACAGACAGAGACAGAGCACTAGTGGGGGAGGAGCAGAGAGAGAGGGAGGCACAGAATCCGAAGCAGGCCCCAGGTTCTGAGCTATCAGCACAAAAGCCCAGCATGGGGCTCGAACCCACACACTGTGAGATCATGACCTGAGCCAAAGTCGGATGCTTAACCAACTGAGCCACCCAGGTGACCCGGAAACTGGGTTCTTTAGACCATAAGCAGCTAGCTACCACACTCGTGTAGAACCTGTGCTAGCTCCTGAAATCAGCATCCACACGGTAGACAGCACTCTCCACGATTCCCAGCAAATCACACTACAGCTGTAAAGCAGTCAAAGGCCCTTGCCTGATCCCAGTGTGATTCTGTCTCCTCTTATTTCCTTCACTTTTCAGAACAGGGCAGTGCTCTTCAAGAACCACCAACCCATAAACTTTCAGTCTTGAAGATTCCCAAATTTTGCACTGAAGGCTCCTTAGCATCATTTGCAACTTGGCTCAAATGTAACTTCCGCCCACAGGCCTTCCCTAATCACTCGTGGTAAAGCAGCACCCTCTCTGCAGGTATTGTTACTCAGTCATCTCACAACATTCATCACTATCTGAAATTGTGCTTGTCTTTTTCTTACTTGTGTCTTTCTCTTCCCAAAAGAATATAAACTCTGTCTATTCTGTCTTGCCCCCCACTTTTCCCCCACTGCTTAAAACGGCATATGGTGTGGCATACAGTAGGCACTCAATAAATACTGTAGAGAAGATGAAAGATTCACCTCGCTCAAACATTTCCAATGGAACCATGAGCTTAGAAAAGTCTCCCCTAGACACTGGCCTTTTTGGTGTTGCCTTTCTCAAGTTTTCGTAAGTAAATATGACCTATCAACTAGAGGGACCACACACATTTCTCTTTTCATTTCTAGCTGACTGGAGTATCTTAAGTCCTCCTTTTACAACGAGGGGAAGCACTCAATGCAGTTGAAACTATAGCTCCCTAGTTCAAAGGAAACAAGTAGCCCAAAAACACTAGTCCAGGGGCACCTGGGTGGCTCAGTTGGTTAAGCGTTCGACTTCGCTCAGGTCGTATTTTCGCGGTGAGTTCCAGCCCCACATCGGACTCTGTGCTGACAGCTCAGAGCCTGGAGCCTGCTTCAGATTCTGTGTCTCCCTCTCCCTGCTCCTCCCCTGCCTGCACTCTGTGTCTCTTTCTCTCTCAAAAATAACATTAAAAAATTTAAAAAAAATAAATAAATAAACCAGTCCAAAAAAAAAAAAAAAAACAAAAAAACAGTCCAAAACTCAAATTATGGGTATACTATAACAGTAATCTAAATCTAAATACTAAAAAGTAATCACGACATAGTTCCTTCCTTCTAATCTATGTCTTTTGATGTGGGTTTTTTTTTATTTTGTTTTGGTCATTCAATAATAGCTATAAATAAAACAAAAATGTCTACTAAAATATCATTTTCCCAACAATACTGAAAGTTTAAAACATACATCAAAGTTAAAAGTCTTCTACAGTGAACACCCATTAAAAAACCATAACCTGGCAAGACACATCCGCTTCAAAAATTTACAGAAAATGAGTCAGGAACAGTGTACAAGTGATTCTATTCAAATACAGCTCACTTAGATGTAAAAAAAAAAAAAATCCTTTGTCATTTATGTAAATTGTTACATAATGAAGGAGCTATGTTAAACAATTTTCAAGATACTATTGTTAACTAAATGGGATGCACTTCCTGGTAGAGAAGTTATTTTGAAAGGAGTCTTAAAACACTTCCAGCTCAAAAGGACACAAAGTTGCAAGAAAATTTAAATTCAAATAGCAATTAGAAGATTAATCTACTCAAGGATGGAAACCATAGATATAAAGCATGCTTGGCTCTCCTATCTTTTCAAGAGTAAGGCAAACACACAAATATTTTCTTCTGAGACTTTCCACTCAAATCAGATCAGCATGGAAAGAGTAATTTTTAGAATTATGATCCTGGAGTTAAGTACATGCATACATTTATTCTGCATACATTTGTGTTTGAAACAGTTCAAGAGAGGAAAGTAAGGCTGAGTGATTTTCTAGCAGTATGAGGAACTGTTTGTAGGTGAGTGATCCAGGTATCTAAGATAAAGAATCCAACTATGATAGAAACAGTGGCAAGGAAGTGGAAAGGAAGACATGAATGTGAGAAGTATGAAGGAGGTATACTCCGCATAATTTTATGCCTAAAACAGAAGCATATGCTATAGAGGACATCTAGGCAGGTAGATTATTCTATTAACTGCAACATAGTAGCTATAGGAAGAGGAGGTTGGGAAGAAGAAAGGCAATCAAGTGTTTTGGCATGCTGAATTTGAGGTGCTCCTGAATACCCAAGTGGCAACTGAATATGTAGAGCTAGAGCCCAGGAGAGGATATGGTGTTAAAGATATAAATTTAGGTGTTATCAGCAAGTAAGTCACAGGTAAAATCATGGACTGGCAAAAAAAGCCAGGGATTACACATAAAGCGTGATGTCCAACTGTTATTCACGAGTAGGTTATAGAGCCCAGTGTGGAGGGTTCATTCCAAGCTACAACCTGGAAAGAGGACTGATTGCCAATATCTGCTCTGGATATGGAATGGGAGATTAGAGGTTATCTGCCTGGTGTGGGCTATCCCTAGTGGGAGTAATCAGAAAAATAAGGAATTTTGCCAATAGACTTAAAGTTTATAACACTGATTCTGAGAAATTACAGATTTACTAGAGAGAGGGAGAGAAAGAAAGACAATACAACCAACAGCTCCTTTAACTCTTTCAATAAAAACCTGGAATAAATGAATTACAGTTTGTAAATGAAAATGTTCCCTAAGCAAAGCATTCTGCCTCCAGCTGTGAAGCTGTTGCTCTTAACATGTTAAAGGAGGCTGTGCTATCAGCCAGTCGTTATTTTGAAGCAGAATTTTTAAAGGGCCCTGTAGAAAGGGGAAAAAGAAATCATGATTTTCTTCTTCAAATGATGGGCATGAAGGGAAGGAGCAAAAATACACAAGGAGCTAAACTACATAGGTAAATACGGTACATGATTCTTTAAGAGTCAACAGACATTTCAAAAACAAAGGTGACTTAATCAGTTGAAAATGAAGAACAAAAGGGTGGCTTCATTTTAAAATAATAAATCCCTTCTTTCTGGACGACTTGCCCAACACTGGCTAAATTAAAACACATAAAAATGACAAGAAAACAATGCTCACTTGGAAAATATTGCTCAATTTTGTTCTCTGGGGTTTTACCCTCTACCACTGATTTCACCTTCCTTACAAAACTCAAGAGGAATGACAATATGCACTAATATCAAAGTTGTACCTTAAAAGAACTCCAAGATAGGTAATCAGCACGAGTTAGACCTTTCCTTTCATACAATCTTGTTCTGCTCAAAGAGGCAGAATAGTACTTACTCTCTCTTCCAGTGATATTAGGGCAGTGGCATTTATATATATCCACAAATGACAAAGACACCAAATTTAGTGTTTTTTGTTCTGGTTTGGTTTTTTACTTTTTTACTTTTAATAGACTTTATTTTCACAGCAATTTTAGGTTCACAGCAAAACTGAGAGGAAGATATAGAGATTTACCATGTACTCATCTGTATAACCTCCCCCATTACCAACATCCCCCATGAAACTGGCACAGTTACTACAACTGACGAATCTATGTTGACAAACCCAAAGTCCATAGTTTACATTACGGTTCACTCTCCGTGCTATACATTCTATGGTTTTGGACAAATATATAATACATGTATCACCACTTTAGTGTCATACAGAACAGTTTCAATGCCCTAAAAATCCTCTGTGCTCCACCCATTCATCCCTTCCTTTCCTCTCCCCTCTCCTCCCCAATGCCTGGCAATCACTTATCTTTCTACTCTGCTGTCTCCTTAGTTTTGCCTTTGCTAGAACACTGTAGGGGCCACAGGCAGACCACCCCAAGATGGGCCACTTGGACATAAACATTATGTTGAGTTCAAAACAATCAAAACCCAGCAGATTCAGGAAAAGCTCTTTACTTCCCCTTCAACTGCCTGCGTATACTAGAAAGAGAGTTATTAACAGTGATTCCTCTTTACCTAAGAAACTTCCCTACCTAACAGGGCAACCTTAGTTTTGCAAACATCTCCTCACCTTCCTGCTAATGGTTTCCTCCCCTATGTGTCCTCAGACCATATCCATCTCCTTAGGTCATACAAGCAGTGCGTTGTCACGCTGTCTTCAGAATTTCCGTGTCCATATCGATTCCCCATACATATGCTATTAACTTGAACTTTCCCCCATTGATCTGTCTCATATCAGAAGGACCCAGAGGGAAAGAAATCCTTCCTCCCCAACAATATCACATAGTTGGAATCAGAGAGTATGTAGCCTTTTCAGATTGGATTCTTTCACCTAGCAATATGATTTTAAGATTCTTCCATGTCTTTTCATGGTTTGATAGCTCACTTCTTTTTAGCATTCCATCATCTGGATGTACCATGGTTTACTTATCTATTCACCACCTGAAGGATGTCTTGGTTGCTTCCAACTTTTGGCCATTATGAATACAGCTACTATAAACATCCACGTGCAGGTTTTGTGTGGACACAAGTTTTAAACAGGTGTGTTTTTAAATTAAGAACAAGTGGGAATGCTTTTCAAAATGCCTTCATAGTCTCATTTCATACAAGATTTGAGATGGCTTCCACTGCACCTTACTTCACCCAAGAATACCAACTCAAAATCTAGAATACTAACACTTTTCTAAATTGAAGATGCATATATTATGCTTATACCTCAATTCTAAGAGATAAAAATTTATAGGTTGAAAAAACTTTTTTGAAATCTAAAGGCAACAATTTATTTAAATGGAGGCCTTACAGCAACAAAAGATATAGCTCTAGAGAGCACAGGTTGCTGAACAGAACTATCACTTTTATTACTGGGACCAAGGCAGATGCCAAGTAAAATTAACTTTTAGAAGCAGCTGCTCTTTTAACTTCATTGATGTTAACCAATGGAAAATCCTGTTCTTTTTGAACTCCATTTTCTTATAATAGCAATGGATCCCAATTACAAATCCCAAACTGTGAGAACCCACATTATATTCCCCCTTCCTCCTGGAACCAAGTTTGTTGCCCAGTTTCATGTTCCCCTTTGGGTGCCTGAGATGCTGTTCATCACTAATCCTAACACTCTAGTGCTCAGATGCCCACAGTACTTTCTGGTTTTCACTGGGCTCACACACACATTATCTTACTTGATCTTCAAAACAGACTTGGTTTCATCAGTACAATGCTTCAGTACATGAAAATTTCCCTATCAGGTAGCCTCAAACATGATTTTCAATATGTAGGCTCTAAAAACCAACCAACAACCTTGTCAAGCAAAACGCATAGATTTCATTTGAGCTCTAAACATGCCCAAGTAGTTTAATTGCCAAAGAATATTAAACAGTGCAGAGTTAACAAGATATTTCCAGTTCAGGGGTCTGGATGATATGAAGAACTGAGAGAGTAAACCTGGGAATAACGCAAGCAGACATCCCAGTGCTGATTTTTTATCATGAAACCTATGGTGTGAAAAGAAGCTTGTTATTCAGAGGCTAACCTAAGCACCTTACTGATGCTCTACATCACTTAGAAATGTAAAACAATTGCTTGAGCAAGGAAAAAAAGGTATTAAGAGATATGCAGTGATAAATGTACATGGATCACTGGATTTTCTTCCATAAAGTAAAACACCTATAAAATCATTTTACTTCTAAAATACTCCAATAATTTTGGTTCAAAATTCTCAAGCTACTATAGCAAGCAGTTTCACAATTAGACTTCTCACAAGCCAAACAAAGATCTGGCAAGTGGAATTTGACACATTTTGTTTTTCATGTTGGCACCCAAGAGATAATGCATTGTCAAACTTCTGTTTGTCTTCTTAAAGGACTGCTCTTGTGGAGGCAACAGCAAACACAGCCAGCTCTCCTCATGTTTTTACTACATGCAGGGCATTTTCTTAGAAGTTCTATACAGACTGTTATCCTCACAATATCCCTAAAAGTGATATTATCCCCAAGGCACATGAGGGCTTCATAAACTGTTCAGCCAAAGACACCTGGAACACCCAAGTAAAGGGAACAGGTGACCTCTGTGTCCTAAGCACCAAATTTTTTTTAGCCTCATGTATTTGTCTTACATACTCATCCAAAATTTGCATTTGATTCTAGAACCTGTCCTTCTTGGTTTTACTATAGAGATGTTTACTTTACCATTGAGTAAAACAGTACCATTACTGTCCTAAATATACTTTTTACATTCCCTAATATATCTAGTCCTAAATATTTGGCCATCCTAAAGCTTTAGAAAACATAATATACCACATCTATACTCTTTACAGCTTCCCTGAGAGAAATCTCCAGTGCTACATTTGCGATAGGGAAGTCAGCTGAGAGGATTCTGGCCCCTGCTGGATTTCACTGGCCACATTCTCTCTCATTTTGTATAAGTACCACAATTACACAGAGACAGAACTGACATTTGTTCAGCCATAAATCTTTATATGCAAAGACTCTAAAAATCACTTAAGTTCCTAAGTTTTTCATTCATTTAATAAATTTGTGAGGCAGTAACAGAAGTTCTAAAGTTCCTTATTCATTACATTTTCATTCATCATTTCTGTCTCCCAAAACATCTATACCATATTTAGTTAAATTTACATCTCTCAAATTCCCATTTAATGTAAGAAATATACTTATCTGGGTTTTCCACAACCAAACTGTTCCTTTTCTGTTTGTTATTTGTAACCATGAATCTTAGGCAAAATATTATGTGGAAGTTTTTCATAAAGCTTCCTAAATATGCACATAAATTGTACTATATGCACTGAAATTGCCAACTGCATCTATAGACTTCTAGTAAATGTTTAAAAGACTGCCCAGACAGAAGAGTGGCTTTCATAGTGCATGCTATTTATCTTCTTTAAGTAGTACAGTCCACAATTCTTTAAGTTCCTGCTGAGTCTGTTTCCTGGTATAAATGGCAGACATAAGCTACACATTACATTGGCAATCTTATCTCCATTCTAAATATTACTAAACAATGTACCACTGCTGATACTGGAAATTTTAATTAAACATAATCCATTCTGCACTACACTTACATACTTAAATTTATTAAATAATCTAAAACTAATGTCAAAGGGTCTACAATTATGTTTATTAGTAAAGTGGAGACACACACAAAAGATATGTATGTTTAAGTACATATTTTAATTTTCTACAAGAATTCTTTTTCCGTTGACATGGACTTTTACTAACACTTGGAAGTAGAGATAGAGCAATAGGGAGTGTAGTAAAGGGGGTGGATAGTATCTATCAAAATAGCACCACCATTCTTCACAGAGCTAGAACAAATAATCCTAAAATTTGTATGGAACCAGAAAAGACCCCGAATAGCCAAATTAATCTTGAAAAAGAAAACCAAAGCAGGAGGCATCACAATCCCGGACTTCAAACTGTATTACAAAGCTGTATTCATCAAGACAGTATGGTACTGGCACAAGAACAGATACTCAGATCAATGAAACAGAATAGAGAACCCAGAAATGGACCCACAAACATATGGCCAACTAATCTTTAACAAAGCAGGAAAAGACTATCCAATGGAATAAAGACAGTCTCTTCAGCAAGTGGTGCTGGGAAAACTGGACAGCGACATGCAGAAAAGGAACCTGGACCACTTTCTTACACCACACACAAAAGTAAACTCAAAATGGATAAAAGACCTAAATGTAAGACAGGAAGCCATCAAAATCCTCGAGGAGAAAGCAGGCAAAAACCTCTTTGATCTTGGCCGCAGCAACTTCTTACTCAACACGTCTCCGGAGGCAAGGGAAACAAAAGTAAAAATGAACTACTGGGACCTCATCAAAATAAAAAGCACAGGTAGCCTACAGAATGGGAGAAGATATTTGCAAATGACATATCAGTTAAAGGGTTAGTATCCAAAATCTATGAAGAATTTATAGACACTTCTCCAAAGAAGACATCAGATGGCCAACTAACACATGAAAAAATGCTCAATATCTCTCATCATCAGGGAAATACAAATCAAAACCACAATGAGATACCACCTCACACCTGTCAGAATGGCTAACATTAACAACTCAGGCAACAACAAACAGATGTTGGCAAGGATGCAGAGAAAGAGGATCTCTTTTGCACTGCTGGTGGGAATGCAAACTGGTGCAGCCACTCTGGAAAACAGTATGGAGGTTCCTCAAAAAACTAGAAATAGAACTACCTTACAATCCAGCAATTGCACTATTAGGTATTTATCCAAGGGATACAGGTATGCTGTTTTGAAGGGACACATGCACCCCCCATGTTTATAGCAGCACTATCAACAATAGCCAAAGTATGGAAAGAGCTCAAATGTCCATCAACGGATGAATGGATAAAGAAGATGTAGTATGTATACACACACACACACACACACACACACACACACACACACACACAATGGAGTATACTCGGCAATCAAAAAGAATGAAATCTTGCCATTCACAACTACATGGATGGAACTAGAGAGTATTATGCTATGTGAAATCAGTCAGAGAAAGACAAATATATGACTTCACTCATATGACGACGTTAACAGACAAAACAGATGAACATAAGGGAAGGGAAACAAAAATAATATAAAAACAGGGAGGGGGACAAAACAGAAGAGATTCTTAAATATGGAGAACAAACAGAGGATTACTAGAGGGGTTGTGGGGGGGGCGGTGGCCTAAATGGGTAGGGGGCATTAAGGAATCTACTCCTGAAAGCTTCGTTCCACTATATGCTAACTTGAATGTAAATTTAAAAAATAAATTAATAAAAAAATAAAAATAAAACAAAATACATTTTAAAAAGAGGGAGTGGATAGGATTTTTATTAAAGCATCAGTAACAGCGATGTATTATGTGACAAAACACTGTCCTTGGGAAGGCACTTGAAGAAATGGAGGGTCTTGGGTTGTTAAAAACAACTGATCAACAAGGATACTTAAGAGTTCCATTTCCTTCCACAGCTGAACTTCAAATCACTGATCCAAATGTATAGTTCAAGTATGGTAGCCCCAGATGGCTAACAACATATTTCTAACATTTATGTTAACAGATGCTGCAAAATGTATTCATTTGTTTAGTACTTCAGCTACTTTTTCTTGCCTTTATGACCTAATTTTCTTGCTGTCTTAAAACACCTTGATTTCTTCCTTGATAGAGACTCTGACTTTGTAGATGTAGCAAGTGTTTTTAGTTAAATGTAAAAAAAGCCCAGTGCTCCTTCACATCTCATTCATAGCTTCTTTCTCTAACCTGAAGCGAGATACTGCACTATTTTTGGATTCATTAAGTCCTACAGTTTTCCTCTAAAAGGTGCTTCAATCAGTTAAGTGTCCAACTTTGGCTCAGGTCATGATCACATGGTTCAGGGGTACGAGCCCCCATTGGGCTCTGTGCTGACCGCATGGGCCCTTCTTGGGATTCTCTCTCTCTCCCCCCACCCCTTCTCTCTCTGCCCCTCTCTGACTCATGCTTTCTCTCTCTCTCTCTCTCTCTCAAATAAACTTAAAAAAATAAAATAAAACTATTATATAATTTGTATCCTCTAATAAAGAATTTGTACATTTAGGCCCTTCTGACATGAGCTTCTTAACATATTTGACTAGCTTCCAATTACACAAAATTAGAGTCTTGTGATTAATTATAGAACTTCTGATTATATTGAAAACAAATCAGAATAGGAAAAATAATTTCCATTGCTAGGACATAAAAATCAGTGACAAACTCTAATTATGAAAAGGAAATAGAAAAGTATAATCTCTTTACTGTGGTAAAGACATTTATTTAAACAATGCCAACTGGACTTCTCACCTCAGTATTCTATCAGATAAGATGCATTTTCAAAAGGGTTTATCATAAACTTAGAGACAAAATTCATCAATATGATTAAGGAAGTAGGAATATGAAATAAATGTATTTTGAAATGCTTCAACAAACACAGCAGGGTACCCCAAATGCTATTCTTTTCTTTCTTCCTTTTATTTTTTTCAAAATTAGGCATCATCACAAGTAACAACCTGAATCACTGATGTCTTCTCATTTCTCATTTCAAATAATATACAATCCCTTTAAGAACACAGACCCAAGCTCCTGAATTTAATTTACTTAGTATATAAAAACGAATCATTTCATTATTAATTTAAATCACGTAGTAAATTTAAACTGCATGCAAAATTCTATTTTCCTAAGAAAAACAGGTATTTTTCTTATTATTTCCTTTCAGGTTATGACCTTTTCTATTATTTTTAAGGTTCGAGATAATTACTAGATTCTATGGTAAAGAAGAAATGCTGGTCTCAGAACTGAAAGAATCCTTACCTGCTGGCTTAGCTAGAGAAGGTTTTCTTTTTTTGTTTTTTAATAATGTGGCTATAAAAATTGCCTATTGTTCTGACTGCCCCAAACTATAAGCTGATATTTTAGTGATGGAATGGACCCTAGCTAATATTTCTTGCAAGTTATAGTATACAGGGTTTGGATTCTAGACCACTATGACATACTATTAAGTGCACCTATCCCATGTGAATCAAAGCACAAGGTATGAAATCAAGAAAGGGGTAAAGAAAGCATGTTTAAAGATACATTTCCTAAGAGTAGTCATTTCAGTATATCATATTTTTAAAACATCCTGTGATATCAGAACAGCTAGTTGAGACTTTTAAAAGACCTTGACATCATTTGACTGATTGCTTTCAAATGACATTATTTCATACTTTCTGGCACAATCAGGCTGATAGTGTTTGATGGATAACCAGACAAGCAAAGGACAAGTCTGAGCAATAGCCATCCTTTATATCTGACATCTTCATGTTTTATTACATATCTTAGGAAAAGAGAAAGGGAACAAAAACCCCTAGGCAACGCTAGTTCCAAAAGATCTTACTACACACAAAAAGGCCCAAATCAGTATGATTTTAAAGCAGCCAATCTTGACATAAAAATCCATTTTGTTGCAACTAAAGAATCATCAACAGTTCTAAAATTGAGAGGAATAGAGATCTGCATCTTACACTTCTTCAAGTTTACTTTCTCTAATAAAGTGCTTTAAACAAACGGCCACAAGATCGCCTGTACAAAGCACAGTATACCAAATGCAAAGCTTGGTTTTTCCTGTTCTGCTGTCTGTGCCTGACTTATATTGCCCTCTCAGCTTGTTCATTTTAATCAAATGTAAATGAATGCCAGCACAAACTAAATCAGTCCTACCAAGAGGCTTCAACAGTGTTGGCATGTGAACTATCAGACAGCTGACAGAATTTTAAAGTCAACTACTGAAAAATACATATATTTGTCCTAAATCTCCACTGAGTTTTTTTTTTACGTGACATTAACATTACATAAAAGTGCTCAGCAGACTTTTTTTTTTTTTATTATAGACACTTCATAGTGAAAGTATGGAGAACTAAGGATTTAAGCCAAGTGGACATTTGCAACAGCAGACTGTGACTTTTCATCAATGTTCTAGCTGGAAGTCAAAGAAAGAATTTTTGGCCCCTGTGCCAGGAAAGAACAGAAATACCATTCACTAATATGAGCAGGAATCTGGAAGGAAAGGTCAAGGTTCAGTTTTGCCCATGTTAAATCTGAACTGCCTGTTGGACAATCAGAATTATCTGGACTTAAGAAGTAAAACTATAAAACCAGTCAGTCAGACTCAGAACATTCTACACATTTCTGTGTTTTAACATAATTTCTACCCTGAAAACTATAGCAACCAAATAGTGTCTTGCAGTCTTGGTGTTCCTTTTCATGACTAGCTACAATTAATGGATATAAATATCACTTGCTCCAAGAGCATTCAGTTCTAAGATTCCTTACAGCAACTGAAGTCTTACAAAAAGCTCTTACGCCACCCAACAATTAGAATGCTGAACCATCATTTGTTTCAGGGATGCACTGACAGTATGGTAGCTACTAGCTCTATGTGGTATTGAGTTCTTAAAATGTGGTTAAATTGAGATATGCTGTAAAATACACACCAAATTTCAAAGACCTACTATGGAGAAGAGAAGGTACAGTATCTCATTAAGGGGAGCCTGGGTGTGTCAGTTGGTTAAGTGATTGACTCTTGATTTCAGCTCAGGTCATGATTCCAGGGTCATGAGATCGAGCCCCACGCTGGGCTCCACACTGAGCATGGAGCCTGCTTGGGATTCTCTCTCCCCACCCTCTCTGCCCTTCCCCCGCAAATAAATAAGTAAACTTAAAAAAAAAGTTTGTATATTGATTACATATTGACATAATATTTTGTATGTATGTAATACAGTATAATTACTTTCATCCTTTTAAAACTTTTTTAATGTGGATACCAGAAATTTTTAAATTACATATGTGGTTTACATTATATTTCTACCAGACAGAGGATTTCTGAGCCAAAAATGAGTATGACTTCTTTTGGGTATACAAGCAGTGATAACAGACAATGTAAATAATTAAAATCTAAGAGCACAAAGAAGAGCAACTGAAAATTACTTGTGTCATATTCAATTACTAGAAACAGAAAATCATCCCTTTTACATCTATGGCTACAAAAACACATTTCTTGCCCCAATATGAGGTCAAATAGAACTATACCCCCCCAAAAAAGGAGAGATAGAATTCTTTAATGAAAATAACTTTTCTCAAATATTTATACAAAATCACAAAATTATAGATTTTGATCAGCCACCCTAAATCTGTTTCCAAGAAGTAAGGTTCTAAAGAAAATATGTCCCTTATTACATTGGGAAATAGTTTATCAAATGCAATATGAATTAATGAATTTACTTTTCAAGTTTTGAATTATATATTACACAAATAATTTCCCTAACCTCAAATATGCAGAATAACAGAGAACCTCAGGGCTAAACAGGTAATTTAGTCTGATTCATGTTAATGTGTGGACAGTCAATTCTTTTGCTCCAAAAGTTTAGATTTCTTTGGCTATGGTATTCCTAAATTTCACTAGTCTATCAAGATGTGCTGGATTTTTTTTATCTTTAGGTTTTTCTTACCTTTCATCTTTGGTATCCTATTAACCCTTGAAAGTCTCTGTTCTTTCTTAATTCTGAGTTATTTACCATCATCATTTCTTTGAATATTTTTCTCTCTGCCAATATCTTTTCTCCCTTCAGAGAATACTATGATCTTAATGTTGGCATTACTATTTCTGTCCTCCATATTTCTGAGCTTTCTCAATATTTTCAATTTCTGCTTTCCTCTGCCTTCAGAGGAATTCCTCAACAGGATCTTCAAGTTCATCAGAGCATTTTTCACTTGTATTCATGCTCTTTATCTAATTCATTAAGTTCTTTACTTCAACTACTATATTTGTCATATCTAATATTTCTACTTTATTCTTTTTATACTTAATACTAGTACTGTCCTCTTTTATTGCTGAGTATATTTATTTCTATTTATTGCTATCATTTTCATTATTATATTTGTGTTTCCAGCAGTGGCTATACTCTTCATATATCTAATCATTTTGGCCTACAAGGTCATATTCACCAAAGGATAGGAGTTAGAAGATCTAGAAACATGTGTGAAAAATGGCCAAAAAACCAATTCCTACTATTATTCCTCTTGGTAAATTTGAAAAAGATGAAGGAGATGAGCCATCGGCACCAAATAATCACTCTTGACCACTTCTTTCTGCTACCTACAACAAGGCAATTCCTTTGGAAGGGATTAGCCTTTAAACTCTTAAAAGCAGCAACACTGGGAGAAGGCAAACTCGGGAGGGACAATCTGCAAGTTCTAGGAGGAAGGAGTGCTGTCTCTGGGTTTGCTGGTTAGTTGATACCTGTTTTCATTAGCTCCTCACCCCAGCAAGGCTTATGCCCTCCCCTGACAGGATCCTACTGATACGGATTTCTGTAGCAGAGGGGTAAGCAATTAACATCTTAAGGCATGTGGAGGAAGTCAAGTCAAAAAAAAAACTTTTTAAAAGGAAAAAACCTTAAAACAATGTATTTTCTCTCGATTCCTCAAGCTAGCCTGTATCCCAAGCTAAGAGATTTAGGTTTTCTTGATGATTTTAGTTATTTCCTCAGATCCATGGTTTCCTCTTACTTCTGTCATCTCTCCATGGTTAGTTTTGGGGAAAGGAGACAAATGCCCACATTCACTCCATCATGACAGAATCCCAAATAACTCAGCAAATGAGTAAGCTACAATTCAGTAAGCTGATAAAATATTAGAAAATAGGATTACTTTATTTTTTTTTTTAACGTTTATTTATTTTTGAGACAGAGACAGAGCATGAACGGGGGAGGGTCAGAGAAGAGAGGGAGACACAGAATCGGAAGCAGGCTCCAGGCTCTGAGCCATCAGCCCAGAGCCCGACGCGGGGCTCGAACTCACGGACCTGAGATCGTGACCTGAGCTGAAGTTGGACGCTCAACCGACTGAGCCACCAAGGGGCCCCAAAATAGGATTACTTTAAGTAACTGATTATTAATGAATTGGTAACTGAATATAAACAGCCCAATGGGTTTTTTTTTTCTGAATAATGTAACACTTTTAAAGCACCATACATAAAAGTAAAAATAAATGGGAATGCAAGCTGGTGCAGCCACTCTGGAAAACAGTATGGAGGTTCCTCAAAAAACTAAAAATTCAACTACCCTACGACCGAACAATTGTACTACCAGGCATTTTTCCAAGGGATACAGGTGTGCTGTTTCGAAGGGACACATGCACCCCCATGTTTACAGCAGCACTATCAACAATAGCCAAAGTATGGAAAGAGCCCAAATGTCCATCGATGGATGAATGGATAAAGAAAATGTGGTGTACACACACACACACACACCCCGGAGTATACTCAGCAGTCAAAAGGAATGAAATCTTGCCATTTGCAACTACATAGATGGAACTGGAGGGTTTTAGGCTAAGTGAAATTAGTCAGAGAAGGACAAAAATCATATGACTTCACTCATATGAGGATGTTAAGAGACAAAACAGATGAACATAAGGGAAGGGAAACAAAAATAATATAAAAACAGGGAGGGGGACAAAACAGAAGAGACTCATAAATATGGAGAACAAACTGAGGGCTACTGGAGGGGTTGTGGGAGGGGGGATAGGCTTAGTGGGTAAGGGGCATTAAGGAATCTACTCCTGAAATCATTGTTGCACTATATGGTAACTAATTTGGATGTAAATTTTAAAAAATAAAAAATTAAATTTAAAAAAATAAAAATTAAAAATTAAAGTAAAAATACACACCTCAACACACCTCAAATCCAAATGTTGGACTAACACCAACAACTAAGAATAATTCTTAAACAGTGCTTGTGATACAATCTAAGTATCGTTAGGAAAGCAGTCACTTGCAGGTTGCTGCCCTTGAGTAGCTACAGAAGAAATGTCATGGGCTCAGAACACTTCCTTACAGAGAGATAAAGAGCTCTCACAGCCTGTGCTGGTCACATTTCTCAGTTTGGGAATATCTTTCCCTGTTCTGGGTCTGATGTGCAGACACAGGTTTGTTCTGCTTAAACCTGTGTATCATGTGGCACGTGGCCAACTCCACTGCTATCTCTGTTCCCGGCAGCAAGAGAATGGTGTCCTTCACGTGCAGCACAGAGAGGTGAGTAAAGACCATCTCCCTACATCAGACAGGCTGTGGAGCAAGACCTCCTGGCCGGAGAGAGCCAAGGTTCACTACAGAAGCTGATCTTGTTCTGCTTCTTCTCTATGTGAATAAAGCGTTCCTCTATCCAATGTTTGCCTGAGTCATGGCTTTTTTGGTGACCTCAATACCTGCAAACCACACAGTGGGTTGACATCCTGGGATTGCTGTCCCTGGTGACAGGGATGGTCTTGCCCTTTGCTAGACTCCACAAAGTGGGACTCCTCCCCTGGAGATGGTAACAGGTGTCACTTGCTTAACAAGTATAAAAACATTCTCAGAATCTCAGATTTTTCAATGAAATTCCTAGTGACTTAAATTACATTCTACTTTGAAACTAATCATAGTTCCTAATGTTAAAAAGGCACAGCTTCGAAACCTCACTGTATCAACTCTGGAGTCTTCCCAGGACTACTGCTCCTGGCCCACGTTATATTGCAGATGATGAGGGGCACAGGAAATGCTGCTGAAACAATGATCCTGGAAAATCTGATCTACTGGGATTCCGACCAACACCACCAAGAAACATCACATCATTACTGGCCATTCATTTTACTGGGATTCTCCTTTCCAACCACCTAAAATATAAAATCAATACTGTGTATGCTCTGACTGTAGCCAGGGTGAGAAATCTGGTATAAAGAACACAGTAATGAATGATGTCAACTGGAGCTTAAAGTCAGGCCCAGATTCAAACACCTAGCCCATGTAAGTTATATGGCCTTGAAGTATTCAGTTCCTCAGTGCCTCAATTTCTTCATCTGTGAACTGATGGGACTGGTTCTTATGGCTACTGTAAGAACTACACAGAGTAAATGAAAGAAACTTACAGACCTAATATGCCTTCAATTATTTATTCAGCAAATATGTACTGTGCAATACATGCGGCTGTCCGCTAAGAGCTCCTGGCTGCTGCTAACTCACCACTACTAAAAATACCACCATCACCATTACTGCTACTTCCATGATTTTACATAAATTGACTGAGCTTCACTCAGAATTAATACGTTAACCCTTGAGGCAATTACCCTCAGAGTACATTTACTGACTGAGTTCTCAAATTATTTCAATTTCCAATGGATCCAAACCTGCTTCTTTAAAAAAACAAAACAAGACAAAAACCTATTACCAAAGAGTTTTTAGTAAAATGTTACCTCCACAAGTCGGTAAACATGTTTCTCATTATCTCTAAATACATTATTAGTACCATAAGAATAAAATGACTTTATATTTTTAAAGATCAAATAAATTCAGCCCCCAACATGATATAGATTGCTACATTTTTACCACAATATTATCCCAAAAGTGGACAATTCTTTATAAAGCAACATATATACATTCATATATACAAATACACATACAGACACCCGACACACACATTAGATATAGGTCTCTTTTATGCTAGCTTACACCTTCTTGTCCATCTTCACTACATGAATATTTCATAGAAGAGGGGAGACTTGAAAACACTGATTCAAAACCAAGTTGAGTGCTTGTTTCAATTAAAATTTAATATTAAACAAGCTTATTAGAAGACATTTCTTTGCTGTAACTTTCTAGGGGAATTGTCAGAACTTGACTTGTCATCTTTTAAATTGTTTTTCTGATGCAACAGTGACTGTAAAGATTCAAGGGCTAAATAAAAGGCACCAAAAATAAACATTAAATGTATTTGCCAAGCAGCATACAAGTTTTTCTGAACTGCTTTATTTTTATAATATGAATAAAATCCTTATGCTTCACACTAGAAGAAATCAAATGTATATTCTATGGAATATACATTGGGGGGGGGGAGACTGTGGCTCCAGTAACTTTTATATAAATAATTAACCAAATAAATATTTATTGAATGTCTACTCAATTTTGCTCCACTTTCCCCAGCTATCCATGTCACAAGACCAAGCTGCTTCACAATAAATATTGGTCAATGCTGGTCATCTAGCAGTTTTCCAAGACCTCATTTCTGACTCCTACATTTCTCATTTAATGTGAAATATGACTGGTTGAGTTATGAAGATAGTGCAACTGTTAGGGAAGTTGAGTATGTCATGTATACTAAACATATCAGGAATCTGTCCATGTGCCCAGTGCCCTCTTGTATTTTTTAATGTTTATTTACTTTTGAAAGAGACAGAGAGAGAGAAAGCGCATGCATGTGCAAGCGGGGAAGGGCAGAGAGATAGAGGGGGGGGGAGAGAGAGAGAATACCAAGCAGACTCAGCAAGCTTCAGCCAGAGCCCAACATGGGGCTCGATCCCACAAACCGTGAGATCATGACTTAAGCCAAAGTCAAGAGTTGGACGCTTAACCAACTGAGCCACCTAGGCACCCCCTCCAGTGCCCCCTTGAAGCTGAATCTAAAGCCTCTGCTAGGTAAATTCTCTGGATTATCTTCTTTTGCTAAGGATGATTCTGTGTCTAAGAACATGAGAATTCACATATCTGCTTTCTGTGGTCTTCCTGTCTTGTCTTCCAGCCTGTATTCACTCTACTTTGTTTCTGCTAAAGCACAAATCTGTTCTGCTATTATTCCCTGAAATAAATCTTTTAAGTGACTCCTCATTGCCCTCGAAATATAGTCCCATTCACTTAGACTGTTCGACCTCTTTCTGCCTCCTCTTCAGCCCCATCTCTCGTCTAACCCTCCCTCCACTTGGGCTATGCGCTCCAGTCATTCTAGAATGCAGCTTTTCCCATTGGTCCAGTAACTACATACCTCTGCTCTTTGGAATTCCAGTTCTCCTTATACACACCCATGTCCCTCTCTGGCAAATACCTATTCATCTTCTCCACTCCTTAAGAACCTTCTGGGAAACTTCTGCTATCTGTCTCATACCTTAACCTTAGAGCTAACGACTTCCTCTTTGGTGTCCCTACAGCATGCACCTCTACACTGCTATGCACACATCTGTTTGCTTACTGCCCTCCCTCTCCTGGACTGCAAGCTCCTTTAGGGCAGAGGCCAGGGTTTATTCATCTCTGCCCCCAAAATAGGCAGCATAGTTTTCACTCAATAAACGACTCTGTCAAATGAGTTAGACTCTGCATGTAAGGAAAATGTCCTACACAAAGGGCTAGTATCCAAAATCTGTAAAGAGCTCACCAAACTCCACACCCGAAAAACAAATAACCCAGTGAAGAAATGGGCAGAAAACATGAATAGACACTTCTCTAAAGAAGACATCCGGATGGCCAACAGGCACATGAAAAGATGCTCAACGTCGCTCCTCATCAGGGAAATACAAATCAAAACCACACTCAGATATCACCTCATGCCAGAGTGGCCAAAATGAACAAATCAGGAGACTATAGATGCTGGAGAGGATGTGTAGAAATGGGAACCCTCTTGCACTGTTGATGGGAATGCAAACTGGCGCAGCCACTCTGGAAAACAGTGTGGAGGTTCCTCAAAAAATTAAAAATAGACCTACCCTATGACCCAGCAGTAGCACTGCTAGGAATTTACCCAAGGGATACAGGAGTACTGATGCATAGGGGCACTTGTACCCCAATGTTTACAGCAGCACTCTCAACAATAGCCAAATTATGGAAAGAGCCTCAATGTCCATCAACTAAGGAATGGATAAAGAAATTGTGGTTTATATGCACAATGGAGTACTACGTGGCAATGAGAAAGAATGAAATATGGCCCTTTGTAGCAACATGGATGGAACTGGAGAGTGTTATGATAAGTGAAATAAGCCACAGAGAGAAAGACAGATACCATATGTTTTCACTCTTATGTGGATCCTGAGAAACTTAACAGAAACCCATGGGGGAGGGGAAGGAAAAAAAAAAAAAAAGAGGTTAGAGTGGGAGAGAGCCAAAGCATAAGAGACTCTTAAAAACTGAGAACAAACTGAGGGTTGATGGGGGGTGAGAGGGAGGGGAGGGTGCATGTTGAGTATTGAGGAGGGCACCTTTTGGGATGAGCACTGGGTGTTGTATGGAAACCAATTTGGCAATAAATTTCATATATTGAAAAAAAAAATGTCCTACAAACACTTTAAGTATTCATTAAATACCCACTGAATAAATGAATGAATGAAAAATTCTCTAGCCATAATGTGTGGACTACTACCAACACTCATATTTCCTATAATCTAAGAGTTTTCAAACTACAGATGTTAATTCTTTTCGTATCTTCTACTGTCTTGTAGAGACAAAACAAACAAACAAACAAAAAAAAAACCACAGGACTATATTCATCAGCCCTTTCCACAGACCAATACCCACTCAGATCTAATGGTAACAGTTACAAACATCTGAACTAACCCACATGACATGTCTCTGCCCACCCTTATTAGGCAGCACTCTTAGGGGCAAAGAACAGATATAAAATTTTAACCACCCAAGGAGGAAAATAGCAATTGTTAAAAGGAGCCCAGGTTGAAGTAAAGTAGCTCACAGAGTCTAAGAAAGAGCTTCAGTAAACAGAGGAATGGCAGGGCCTCAGAGAATAGAGCCAAGTACTCTGCCCACCAGCTCAGTTTAGGGTAAGATGCACTAAACTAACCCCTGTGTCCAGAAGTCTGTGAAACTATGATCTCCCAGCTTATGTCACATGGTCACAGAATCTGAACTTTCACTGTGGATATTTATCCCTCTACTAATCACCCCATATAGCTAACCTAACAGTCAAATACTATCTCCAAAATACCAGCTTCATAGTAACTGGTCTTTTCAACTTAATTAGGCAAGTATTCATCCATTCATCAATACTTTAGTCCCTCCTCCCTGACAGTCACTGCTCAAGATGCTAAAGATGGAAAAATGAGCAAGGGGAAATCCCTGCCCGGTAGTGATGGGAACAATAAACAAACACAAAATTCCACGTCAGGTACGAGTGCTAGACTGAAGATGACATCTAAGGGGAGAGGGAGTAGTGAGGAAGACTTGGGAGGTAAGACTTTTCTAAGGAAAATTTTCTATTAGAAAGTCTTACAAGATGACATTTGAGGAGAGAGACCTGAATAAAGTGAGAACACAAACCACATAAATATCAGGGGGGAAAACATTCTAGGAAAAGGGAAAAATAAATGCTAAGGGCCTAAAGTTCAAGTGTTCAAGGGACCACAAAAAAAAAAACAAAAACAAAACAAACAAAAGAAAACTGGAAAAAGAGTGGTCCATGGTGAAGGAGAACAAATACAAAGTCCCTGAAACAAGAAAAAAAAAAAAAAAATGGTACAGCTAGGGAAGAAAGGCAATAGCAGTTTTACAAAATTGATCTGGACAGGTTATGAGTTGGGATTTTTTTTTTTTTGATTCTGAGTGTGACAAGAAACCAGGTGAGTTTTTTCTCATTCCAAATAGTTTCCAGTTGACACTAATGTCTATACTTTCTTGTGGGGGGTGGGGGGGTGGCGGTGAGCAGACGGCAAGTTCAACAGCTAGTGACAGCATAACCCGGTAACAATCCCTACCTCTATTATTTACTTTCTCAACATCTATGTAAATACTATCATACATCAGGTTTTAGAATCTGCTACAAAAAGATTTGGTGCAATCATCCAAGTGAAGAACATGATTTTAATTTTCCATGTTGTAAAGCTTTTAAATCTATAAAGCTCAAGCAGTCAAAATAATATTTGTGAACAAGCAAAATGAAGTAGATTTTAACTATTTTAACAACGATCATAGAATCAAATATTTGAAATAGCATAAGGTACTGTAAATAAAATAAAATAAAATAAAATAAAATAAAATAAAATAAAATAAAATAAAATAAAATAAAATAAAATAAAATAAAACAAAGCCCAGTACTATTTTAATGACACCATAACTACTTAATATTTTGGGGCACCTGGATAGCTCAGTCAGTTAAGCATCTGACTCTTGATTTTGGCTCAGGTCATGATCTCACGGTTCGTGGGTTTGAGCCCCACATTGGGCTCTGCGCTGACAGTGTGGAGCCTGCTGGGATTCTCTCTCTCCCTCTCTCTCACTCTTTGTCCCTCCCTCTCACCCTCTCAAAAATAAATAAACATTAAAAAAAAAAAAAAAAAAAGAACTACTAAAATACCTTTCACTTTAGCACCACCAAACTCAGGCCACTTCATTTACTTGTTTACTACTTCTGCATCACAATTTATCTTCTGGTGCCTTTCTTTAGTTCAGACCAATACTGGCTCACATTTCACTCCAAGTTATGTAACTGCATTTCAAAGAAAATAAATATTTCACCTTACAACAAAGGTAATTCTGTTAGGTGAAATACCAAGTCTCAGTGATTAATGATGGTGTAATGCCAACACCACCTCTCCCAATCAAAAACCCTAGATGCGACACAACAATGGCTTTGCCTTCAATATTCCCACTCTCCTACTGAATGAGTCTTCTCCTGCTTTTGCTTCCTAGACCTACAGAACACCATCATCAACACTGAGTCAATAGTAACAATGCCTTGCCCAGTAATCCTCTCATCTATCCTGTATCACTAAAAAAAACCCTTAGTTTATGGGGTGCCTAGGTGGCTGTCACTTAAGTGTCTGACTTCAGCTCAGGTCATGATCTTGCGGTCCCAGAGTTCAAACTCTGCATCGGGCTCTATGCTGACAGCTTGGAGCCTGCTTTGGATTCTGTGTCTGTCTACCTCTCTCCCTCTCTCTCTGTTCTTCCCCTGCTTGCACTCTGTCTCTCTCTCAAAAATAAATAAAGATTAAAAAAAATTTTTTTTAATCCTAGCTTCTGACGGAGAGTTATAAATTTTGCTTTGGATGTTTTAAGCTATAAATCATAGGTGATTAGTGTATTTTCAGTTAGCCATAAACTGTTTTAATTTTTTTTAACATTTATTTATTTTTGAGAGAGAGAAACAGAGACAGAGACAGAGTGTGAATGGGGGAGAGGCACACGCAGAATCCGAAGCAGGCTCTAGGCTCTGAGCTGTCAAGCATGGAGCCCAAGGGGCAGGGCGGGGGGGGTGGGGGGGGGGGGTGCTCAAACCCACGAACCAGGAGATCATGATCTGAGCCAAAGTCAGATGCCCCAGCCAGAAAATGTTTGAAAAGACAATTTCTTAGTGGTACCTGGGGGGCTCAGTTAAGCATCCAACTTTGGCTCAGGTTATGATCTTGCGGTTCATGGGTTTGAGCCCCGACTTGGGCTCTGTGCTGACAACTCAGAGCCTAGAGCCTGCTTCGGATTCTGTGTCTCCCTCTCTCTCTCTGATTCTGCCCCACTCACACTCTGTCTCTCAAAAATAAATAAATGTTAAAGTAATAATTAAAAAACCCCGACAATTTCTTTCTGGTCAGATATATCAGTAAGACAGCAGTGCATCCCTTTTAACACAAGCCCACTGATAGAATAAGATATATTGTTTATGCTGCTGGCATTTCTTTTTGCTGCTGCTGTTTAAACATTTTAATGAAAGATTGTATTGTGCTCATATCCTAAGGCTTTGATCAAAGCCATTGTTTTAAAAATAAATAATCTGGAATCATCTAAAATGCTTATTTAAAAAACCATCTATGTTCCTAAAAGGGTCAAGGAGGCAATGTGATGCTGTTCCTCAGTCTACCTCCTCAAAAAAAAAAAAATCTCTGTTTGGCACATCCACCTCTTTCTTCCTTCTCGGGTACCATGCAAGATATATTTAATTTCCTTGACAAAGATGATGTTTGCTCCTGTCTCTTGATGCTCTCCCTAACATTATCATCACATTTTGCTTTGACCAAGTTCATCTGCCCTGCAGCTTTGAGATGATTTGCCCTCACATACATCTTAAATCTTTCATGGTCCTATTGGTTCCTCTTTCCTCTTCATATAAACATGCTTATTTCTCCTGTGTTTAAAAAAAAAAAAAAAAAAGAAATCTCAAGGGGCATCTGGGTGGCTCAGGTCATGATCTCACTGTCCATGAGTCCGAGCCCTGTGTCAGGCTCTGTTTTGACAGCTCAGAGCCTGGAGCCTGCTTCAGATTCTGTGCTTCCCTCTCTCTCTCTCTCTGCCCCTCCCTCACTTATGCTCTCTTTCTCTCAAAAATAAATAAACTTAAAAAGAAAAATCTCCATAGTTAATGCTCACATTCACACTACAATCCCTTCAGATTTGGCACTCGTGTCAATAGATATTGGCCACCATTATTTATTAAATGGATTCCCTCAGGTTTTCTTCTAAATCTCTGATTTATAAATTTCTTTTCTTTACTATTGCCCCTTTGCAAGCAAAATGTGAACTATCATCTCTCCATATTTGATTTTTTTCCAATACTTCTGGCCCTAACCTTTCTAAGCTACAGACTCCAATGTATAACTTTCTGGACATCTCCACCCAAATAATCTATCTGCACTCAAACTGAAACCAAATTCTTCATTTTTCTAAAACTAAAAATAAAGTTCTGAATTATTTATTTATTGTCAAAAGCACTCTAAACATCAATGCCCAAATTTTCATTTTACTTTTTCTGTCCCTCATCCATACCTGTCCAGACATTCCCACCATTCCTTCTCCACTGACCTTGGCCACCCAAGAAGCTTTCTGAATGTCCCACCTAAATTAGTTCAACAGCTTCTAAATTAATCTTTCTCTTATTTCACTCCTCACCTATCCACACCAGAAAAATGTATCAGCTAAACATATCAGTTTTTAATTCAAATTCTTTAATGGAAAAAAAAAATCACCTCAACATCACTAGCCATTAAGGAAAAGCAAATTAAAACCACAGTTATCACTACACATCTGTAAGAACAGAAACAATAAAATATAGCAATAACACCAAATACTAACGAATAATTACCATATGATTCAGTAATTGCACCCTTGGGTGTTTACCAGAAAGAAAATCAGAATCTATGTTCATACAAAAACCTGCACACAAATATTGACGGCAGCTTTATTCATAATAGCTCAAAAGTGGAAACAATCCAAATGCCCTTCAACAGATGAATGGTTAAACAAATACCATGCAGTGATAAAAAGAACAAACTACTGACACATGACACAACTTGGATGGATCTCAAGGGCATAATGCTGAGGAAAAAAAAAAGTCAATCTTAAAGGTCACATACTGTGCGAGTCCATTTACATAATAGTCTTGAAATGACATAATTATAGGGAAAGCAGATTAGTGACTATCAGGGATTAGGGGTGGAGTAGAGGCGGGAGGGATATGGGTGTGACTGTAAAGGGTAGAATGAGGGAAAGGTTCATGATGACTGATTGGTTCTGTGTCTTGACTTCCATGATGGTTATGTAAACCTACCATGCGATAAGATAGCACAGGACTATACATGTACATTACACCACTGCCAATATCCTGCTTTTGATAATTAATATAGTTCTGCAGGATATGAACACTGGGCAAACTAAGCAAATGGAGGAAACTGCACTGTATTTGTAACTTCTATATATCTATTATTATTTGAAAATAAAAGGTTTTTATTTTTAAAAATTACATACTGTGTGATTCCATTTATATAATATTCTTGAAATAATAAAAATATAGAAATGAAGAACAGATTATAGTGTTTTCCAGCAATAGGGTGGAGGTAGAGAGGAGAGAATGGGTGTAGCTATTAAGGAAAGCCCTGTGGTGATAGTTACACTAAATCTATACATGTGATAAAATTACATAAACACACACATAATACAAACATAAAACTGGTGAAATCTGAATAATTCTGTGGGCTATACCAAAACCAATTTCTTAGTTTTCATGTAGTCCTACAACTTATTATGCAAGATGTTTCCACTGGAGGAAAATGGGTAAAGGATATACATTTTTTTGCAACATCCTATGAATCTACAGTTATTTCAAAAATAACCTAAAAAATAAAAAATTTTAAAAGTCATAGATGGGTTTCCACTGCCTACTTAAGTACAAATGCACTCAGATTTCAAGGTCCTCTCACTGTCCCCTACTCTTCACCTTACCTCACTTCCAAGTGGACATCTACTGTATCCTAAACATAAGTCATGCATTTATAATTCTAACTTTTACCCTACAAGAGTCTCTCTGGATCATCTGCCTAACTAACTCTTTCAACTCCATCCCATCTGGGGAAATCCTTCTTATCCCTTAATATCCATTTCAAATTGCACCTTCTTCCGAACACTTCTGCTTCCTTCAACTAGATACTATCTCTCCTTCCTCTGAATGCCACAACTATTTATTCTATAATGCAAACTGCCATATCCTGCCTAATATTATCATTACTTGTTTTGGCTTCCCTTCAGACTAGTGGCTCTCCATATTCATGGCTATTCTCGCTCATCTTTTTATCTTGCCTACCAACTAGCTAGTGACCTTGCATATGGTAGGCAATATATATTGGCTGAATTTTCTTTTTTTTTTTTTTTTTAACGTTTATTTATTTTTGAGACAGAGAGAGACAGAGCATGAACGGGGAGGGTCAGAGAGAGAGGGAGACACAGAATCTGAAACAGGCTCCAGGCTCTGAGCAGTCAGCACAGAGCCCGACGCGGGGCTCGAACTCACATACCGCAAGATCGTGACCTGAGCCGAAGTCAGACGCTTAACCGACTGAGCCACCCAGGCGCCCCAATATTGGCTGAATTTTCAACAGGCAAAGTGTTTTACAAATCTAAACACCACCCCTCCCAATACACACATACTTCTATATGCTGCCAGGTCTTTTTATCTGCTATTTTCTTAGCCATCTAAGCACCATAAGGTGGACAGTGGTGCACCTGAGTACTCTTCAAAGGCCATATATATATGGGACAATATATCCATCCAGCTGCGAGGGAGAAACAAGAGAGAGAACGTTTTTGCCCCCTGTAAGACAGGAGAAACAACATTTTAGACTTTGCTCAAATGTGTATCTTTTAGAATTCTCCAAGGAATAGCTTCAAATTATCCTTTACTCAGACAAGAAAAATCATTATTTCTCTCTCTGCTTAAGACCTGAGAAACAAGATGAATATCATGAAAAGGGTATGAATAAAAGCACTCACATAACTTTTCCTACTCCTGTTCCTTTTGCAAGAATTATTTTAAGTTTTGATGCTTTTGTTTTTGAGCAACCCACAAACACATCAACCAAATAACCATAGGCAATCAAGCAATTTCAAATATTTTACTGTATAAAAAAGACCATCACTTAATGCTCAGAATTATCAACTAACACTCAAATCTGTTCCAATGATCCATTTTTTTAAGTTTGTTTTATTTATTTTGACAGAGAAACAGCAGGGGAGGGGCAGAGAGAGAGGGAGAAAGAAAATTCCCAACAGGCACCACGCTGCCAGTACGGAGCCCGACACACGGGGGGCTTGATCTCACAAACCGTGAGATCATGACCTGAACCTAAATCAAGAGTCGATGCTTCACCAAATGAGCCACCCAGGTGCCCCCAATGATCTATTCTTAATTCAGAGGATTTCTTTATATTTTTGGCCAGCTTCTAAAATTTATATGCAATGACTATAATAAGTTTTTAACCTAGAATATAGTTTAAGCAATTATCGCCACTCTCCAGGACAATCAGTTAACAGAGCCACAGAAATAATGATAACCACTTCACAGAAGAGGAAACCCAGCCTTAGAGATGTTAAAAAAACTTGCCCAAGGGATCAGTTAGGAGATTGGCATTGCTCAACTTCAAACCCAGGTCTGTATAACACCAAGTAGATACAAATTCTAGTACTCTCACCAACGAAAGCTCACTTGCAAATTTCCATCGAAGATACATTCTTACAAAGGCAAAAAAGCTTAAACAATATTAGAGTGTGTTAATCTCTATATATCTTATATGTGTTTTGTATACATCAAGAAATGATATACCTCTTATTTGTTCAACCTGTTACAAAGATTACACAGTATTTATCACTTAAGAAAAAGAATCCAACAGAAAATAACAAAACAAGGTAGTGGAACAGTGGTAAAGAACACAGATAACAGGATTAGTCAAAATTAAGTGACCTTTAGCCAGTAACTTTACCTCTGAGTCTCAGTTTCCTTATCTGTAAAAAATCACTACACCTGACAAGATTACGAGTGTTAAACATACACAATTACCTGGCCTATAGTAAACAACACACTCTAGACATTAGTACTGTTAGTATTTATTATCTATGTTTTAGTACAGTGCATGATTCTGAATTCTCAGACACACTGAATATCTAGTATGTCTGTGAACAAGGAATAATATGCTACCTCAGACACGAACAGCTTACAACACAAGTAGGGTTTATACTACTTTAATACCTTCTATAATCACCCATAGATACTACTTGCTTTATGCTGACTTCTTCCAAGTATGTCTTTCCTCACTCAAGTCTCCAATCCCCTATTACCCTTCTCTCTTACTACTATAATTTCCTATTATTCTACCCTTAAAAATCTAGTCTTTACTATTTACTACTTAATTAAAATACCTATTGTTATTTTGTTATTAGTAGCAGTAGTAGCAATATACAGCTTGGAGCCATATGAATATGAAAAAATTACCTGTGAACACAGTATAAAAATAAACACTCATCAGAAAATTTTTATACAAATAAAAGGCATTTTGGTTTCCTTTGAAGAGTGGAACAATTTTCTCTGGATATCAAGTCCTTTTTTTGTTTTGTTTTTTAATTTTTTTAATGTTTATTTTTGACAGAGTGAGATAGAGACACAGTGCAAGCAGGGGAGGGGCACAGAGAGAGGGAGACACAGAATCCAAAGCAGGGTCCAGGCTCTGAGCTGTTAGCACAAGGCCCAATGTAGGGCTCAAACTCACGAACCACGAGATCACAACCTGAGCCCAAGTCAGATGCTTAACCAACTGAGCCACTGAGGTGCCCCTGGATATCAAGTCTTAAAGAAACATTTTTGATACTAAATGGTATTAATTTTCAAGATGTCATTATTCTACTTTTAAATATATACACTTCAAACTATAACTATTCAACACTATTTGTAAGTAATATCGAATATATCATCTTCAAAAACCAGTAATTAAGTTTTACAAAATTCTTAAAATCTAAATAATTCACAAATCAGGAAGTGGAATCACATAATCATATTACTTACACTATAGGATATTTAAATCAATGAATCAAGACAGTCTACAGAGTTTTTAGCAAAGAGCAAAATAAGTACACAGTGAAACATTCCTAATAGTGCCATATTACAATGACGGTGACACTGAATATTTTCATGTGGTATAATGTTAAGTAACATTAAGCAACAGGGAAGGGCGACACGCTAGCTACAAAATCTAACTGAAGCACACGGATGACACTTCAAAATATCCTAAAGAGAATTTCTCTCGTGGATCCGTAGTTTACTCAAGTGGCTGAACTGGTACTGATGCAATGCTTATCAGGGTGCGCAGAAGCTATAAGGTTTTCCATCCATCAAACCTGCCTTTAACTTGAGTTCCAACTGAATTAAGTATGATATTATCATTGTGCAATTTTGGTGGCTGAATATACTTTACCATTTCTGAACATTTCTGTAAGTTGGACTAATATTCTAAGTTTTTAGATTCATTAGGACTCATGACCTTCAAGTTTCTAATAAAATTTTAATATTTATTAGTTTTAAACTGGAAAAATTCCAGAATGATTCAGACTCACATTTTAACATTTAAATTCACGGGAGGGTGGGCTAGGGATGAACTTACTGAATATTAGCTCATATCTAGGAGACCTAAAAGCACTTCAGTGAAAGGTAATGATTTAACAACAAACAAGCAAACAATAATAAAACAACAACAGGCTGGGCTCAAGAACTGGCACCCACAAATCTCAAAGAGAATTCTTTCCTTACTCTGAACCTGGCTTTGCTTCTAACACACGTACAGCATAGGTCACATATTACATCATATCTTTTGTTGTTGTTGTTGTTAGTTTACTTATTTATTCTTGAGAGAGAGAGAGAGAGAGAGAGAGACAGAGAGACAGAGAGAGAGACAGAGAGAGTGACAGAGAGAGAGTGCATACACGTGTGCAGGGGAGGGGCAGAGAGAGTTAGACAGAGGATCTGAAGCAGGCTCTGTGCTGACAGCAGAGAGACCCAATGCAGGGCTCGAACTCATGAACCGTGAGATCATGACCAGAGCCAAAACCATATGCTTAACTGACTGAGCCACTCAGGCACCCCATCAGATCTTTTATATACTATAAAATCTAGCAGAGTGCTGTACATATACTAGGTACTCAATAAAAAGGTAATAAATGCACACAAAAAAATGGATGGTTCTATTTTACTCCCACTTAAGCTGTGCAGCTGGGTCTCTTTTCTTGTGTGTTATTAAGCTGTAATAGTCAAAACAATGCTGGGAGCCAGGGGTGTAAGATGTAAAAGCCAGAACACAGACACCAAGCAACTACGTCCATATAAAGACATATTATTAGATAATAAAGAGAAATTAAGTTGATACATGCTACCACATGGATGGAAATAACATGCTAAGTGAAAGAAGCCAATCACAAAGACCACATATCATATGATTCCATTTACATAAAATAGGCAAATCTATAGAGTAAGGAGATGGGTAGATTGAGGCAGGAAGCCAAACATTATAGGGTTTCTTTTGTGGGTGATAAAAATGTTCTGAAATTGATTGCAGTGCTGGTTACACAACCCAAACCACTGAATTGCACACTTTAAATGACTGAATTGTATGTTATGTAAATTATACCTCAATAAAGCTGTTAACAAGAAAAAAAAGAATACAGTTACCAATCAAATTATATTTACTTCTGTAAGGGAAATGTATTCAACACTCTCCGCAGGGCTTTCTGGTGCCCCCTTCACTCTGCCAAGCCCCAAAGCATGCCTACATTCATTAAGGCCTAGTCTACTACATGTGCAAGAAGGATGCCAAAAGCAGATGGTTGCCTATATTCAAGTAGGGAAGAAAGCAAAAGGCTGAAGCAAATTAAGTCAATGAGTTCCTCTGGAAGGAAAGGGGATGCAAGCAAGAGCTCTCTGCTAGAATGTGTCAGCACTGAGATACACATAGGTAAGAAAAAAGGCAGAACACCATGGGTTAAGAGTCAGGCGCTGGTTCAGGCAAATCTGGGCTCTTCCACCCACTGGCTTCCATTTTCTTCACTATAAAATAGGAACAACAACAGTATGTACATCTCATAAGATGAGGTGAGGCTTCAACTGGCCTTGCATGGGGAGCACTTAGTGCTGTTTAACATCAACTAAGCTTTCACAAAAACTGTAGGTGCCACTACCATTATTAGATTTATTAATATTTTTCCTTCAGAACTTCTTACATCATTTAGGACCACCTGCCACAACTAAATTACTACTTCCAAATATATTCAAACAAACGAGAGCATAGTAGCATTTGTAGACAGTGAACACTAACCCCATTTTCAAATGGACAACCTGGTGCCTCACAAGATAAATCTGTACTTACTTTGCCTCCTCTCATTAAAAAAATTCTTCAGGTATGTATATAAATAAGTAAATAAAATATATATATATATATAACCAGAAATAATAAATACATACATACATACATACTTCAGGTATGTGAAGTTTAATGAGTAACAACATGTAAGAAATATGTAATGTAAAACACTATAAATCCTTATTTTAAAACGTTTCTGAGTTAAAATGTAGTTTTAAATATTCACAGAGAAAAAAATGACAAAACGTCACTAAAAAGCAGGTCCCTGATCAGACTATAAAATGGCCAAGTTTAGCAAAGAAACCTCAGATTAGACACTCGTCACATGGGGGGTGGGGGGAAAGTGAAGTTACAAAATTTAAGGGAGGTGCCAGGGAAATGTTTGTCCCTGAATAGAATTAGACCATGGCAGAAGCCCAAGAGAAAACAATGCAATCTGGTTTTGTTCATTTGTTTTGCTTGATCATATTTTCAACTTCTAGAAGGAATATGGAAATACAAAGCCAAAAAAACAAAGAGGAAATATAACTTTTCAGGTGAAAAGCCACCAAATAGGACTGAATAGACTTGTGTTTTCATTCTTGGCTACACATTATATTCAATAAGGAGCCCTTTAAAAAACATCCACACCTGGTATTTAGTGGAGGCGGGGGGGGGGGGGGGGGGGGGGGGGGGGGGGGGGGGGCGGGGATTCAAGCCCCCAGGTGGATCTAAAGAACAGCTGGGGCTGAGAAGCACTGAGCTGTCCAGGAAGAGCGTGTACTGGGTACAGAGCCTGGCACAGTACTACAAAGATGATCAACAGCTAGTGGATGAATACTTTCTGATTAATGCTTTGCAGTCTTCCCCTTTGAGCCGTGTTGTGGGAGGCCTCCTCATTATAAGACCAGTAACTCTTCCAGTTAGCTCATCACCCTACAAAGTTAAACAGCTTGACTGGGCTGCACTTAATGTCAACTGAGAAGATCTCACTGCACCAAGTACTTTTGATGAGATTCTAAAAGACAGGACTCACTATTTAGCATAACACCTAATGTAAGCAATTCTTCTTCAAAAGGAGAATTTAGGTTTACTGAAGCAGAAAACTAAAAGCCTTTAATACAAAGCTGTAATTAATGGGTATTATAAATCATAGCAGCGCATCTGTGATTTCAGGTTTGCGGGATGCGCTGCGTGCAACACACAGTAATTCAACAAAAAGTGGCCTCCTGCATATAATTGCCTTTCTTGGGGAGAAAACCAATTTGATCCCAAAGAGGCTGGAAAGGAATGCAGATAATTACACACACTCTTACAATACAACTGCTTTCTTCTCTCTAAAGCAAACTTTAAAAAATATGCTTTTATTTTAAGCGAAATAATTTTTCTGTAACTAGCCCTTTTTACATTCAATCTAACAGAATAGTAAATTTTCTCATTTGCCTATTATATATTTAATTAAGTTATTCTGAGACTTGAACATTCCTAGATTTGGCACTGACTAAATTCCTCTATTCCACCAACAGAATGATACATTAAGTATAACTGCCCCAACATAAAAACACAAATCAAGAAGAATTTTAAAGGGGCGCCTGGGTGGCTCAGTCAGTTAAGTGTCCAACTCTTGATCTCAGCTCAGGTCTTGATCTCCGAGTTGTGAGTTCAAACTCCATATTGGGCTCTGCGCTGGGGGTGAAGCCTACTTAAAAAAACAACAAAGTATTTGAAAGACACCATTCTTACAGTCTATCTTCTTGTTCTGTTAGTTCCCTCCCCTTGCCTCTCCTGCTCTCACTTCTGCCTTGGCCATTTCTCTATCTCTACTATTTGTTTAGTACCCTGTTCTGGTCTTCTTTCCACAAGCTCACATCTCATTTCACTGTCCAAGTACTTTTCCCTAATGAGATGCCCCCTAGAGAAAGGCAAGATCTAAAATGCCAAAGGACAAGAAAAAGTAGACTCTGGATTTAAAAAAAATAAAACAAAACTCTAATATCCCTATAAATCTGTGTCATATGGGGCCAATTCAATTGCTATCATTGTAATTTTCCACAAATGCTTTTTCAAAAATTGAACAGAGAGAATCAGATTCCGATCTCACAGAATTTAAACGGGTGGTTTTATTCATCTTCGTAACTGTACCCTAGAAGCTGCTACAGGGACTCATCCTGGCTTCCCCCCACTCAATCTTTGAGGTTCTTAAGAGGAAAGAATAGTTAGTGGGGTGGAACAACCACAATGCCAAACTCTAAGAAGAAAGCACGGTATTCATGACAATCTAGAATCCATGTACTATTTGTACCTTAAAAATGAAAGCACAAGATAATAGGCTATAACTAAACTTAGCTGTAACTGAAATCCGGTAAGATTTTAAAAGACAACATATATTAATCCTAGCAAACTAGAATTAATGTCTGCTAACAGCAAGGTTATGTGTAATTACTTAATAAATACCTTTTCTGGAATAAATTCTCAACGGCAGTTAAAAATTAAAGCAGAATTCTGGAATTTAAGTTTCTAAAAGTCATTGTGAGATATGACAGTTCCTATTTATTCTCTACACGTTCTTCTACCAAACAGCAATGCTCCTTGCAGTCTTAAGCTTTGCTAGATATTACCTAAAGAGAACTTTGCCCCCTCATCTTAAAGAAACTAGCACACTAAAAACCCAAGCCAACTGATTTGTGATGGAATTTAAATAAAAAGGCAGTAGCAGAACAGGGCATCACAAAGAGAAGATGGCAGCATGGACAAGAGAGTTATCCAAAGAAATAAAAGTGTTTTCAAATATTTGTAAGATGTGATTGAAAAGATTAAGAGAAAATGAAAAACATTTCTGATAAAAATTCCGCATCGTTCAAATAAAAATCTACTTGCATTACTGTTTTAGGGAGCAGAATTTTTTGAATACTGTTTGTCCAAAAGATAACCTGTATTTCTTAAGGTGAACTTAAATTAAAATGGAAAGGCTTCTTTAAGAAGTCAGGGTAACTCAACTTACTATATTTTTCGCTTTCAATGGACTAGAAATTGAAAGATAATCTAGATGGGTAGTTTTACAGAAAAACAAATTTTAGAAGGCTGAGAATGTAGAAAAGGAGTATGTTCAAATGTGGGCAGAGGAAGTTTATAACCCTGTATGGCTGGGTCTTTTTAAAACTGAAGATACTACACTAGGTTCTTTTTTTTTTTTTTTACACTAGGTTCTTAAAAACAGTATATATTAATAAATTAATACCATTTTAATTTTAAAGAGAAAGCACAAACAGGGGAGGGGACAGAGAGAGCAGGCAAGCACGCACGAGCATATCTTAAGCAGGCTCCATGCTTCGTGCACAGCCCAACACAGAGCTCGCTCTCTTAACTGTGAGATCATGACCTGAGCCGAAATCAACAGTTGGACACTTAACTGACTGAGCCACCCAAGTGCCCCTTAATACCATTTTCAAACCAGAAATTAATATGTAAATACTAATTACTGTGTTTTAAACACACAAATATAAATACATGAGAAAATTGAATATCCCTTCTGGTAATATATGTTAAAATATTAAAAGTGTATACTACTCAACATAAATTCAAATCTACTGCATAGAACCCTGGCTCTCATTGCTTATTCTGAACCAAGGACAAAACTCATACGATTTTCATACCTTGCATACAAAACAGCTTGGTTCTCTAAAAAATCAATAAGTCAAATATTTGACTGCTCTGTATGCTCTGATTAGAGAATTCACATCACTAAGGTCACAGTGTTCTACCTGCTTTTTCAAGTTTTTCACATTAACAGTCAATATCAGGGGTGAAATTTTCCTAGGTTTAAATGTCACTATCTGTTCTCATTGTAATGATGACAAAACCATAAATGTGATTCAGTAGTGTTTTTATACTGAGGGTGGTGAGAATTTGCCTGCTGTGAAAATACCAATAGTTCACCTTGCATGACATTTTCCCGTTTGAAAGTATCTGCTTTCACAGGCTGAAAGCTAATCTGCCAGGAGACATTGTACTCCTCAGCAACATAAAAAGGGTTCCAGAGGGAAACTCGGGCTCTGGATGGCCCTTCACTCAGGATGAGAAGTGAGTTAAATAGGCTTTTCACAGATTATCAGCAATAAATGTATGCCAAGATAACTGAAGTGGTAAAGATAATGAAATCACTACCTGACACCAGCCAGATATCCTAACATGTGATGCATTTCACCCTCAGGGAGAATTTCTGTTTCAGATTTTGCTCAAACAAATATTGCAATAAGCCTGAAGTCAAAGTATGAGATATTGAATGAACTAAGTCAATCCAAAACAAATTAGAGAGAAAGTTACGTATTTTAATAAAAATAATACAAGCTTTGGCCCCGACACGCATGTAGAAATGGTTCTATAAACCCCTTCTGAAAAAGAAACCTGTGACTATGGCTATACCCTACCCACAGTTATCATTCAACAAGTGTGTGTTGTAAATATCAGTCAGGGCACTAAGTTGTAAGCAATATAGTCCAAAGGATAATTTAAGCAAGAAAATAAAAAATAAAAATAAAAATAAATAAATATATACATACATATATATGTATATATATATGTATGTATATATATATGTATATATATGTATATATATATATATATATGTGTGTATATGTATATATATGATACATACTTCCAGAGAATACCCAGAGGGTCAGAAAATAATGATAGAAAATACTAATAAACATTACAATAAATATACCAGATACTGTTCTAAGAGCTCAACTCACCTAATCGTCACAACAACCCTGTGACATGTATCTATTATTTCTCCTCTTTACATTTGAGGAAACTGAGCCACAAGAGATTAACTTCCCCAAGCAAAGTTATAGCTAGTGGCAGAGCTGAGATGTGAACACAGCCAATCTCGTACCAGAGTCCACTCTCTAGGCTGCCTCAGAGCAAGACAAATACCATGATTTCACTCATATGTGAATTTAAAAAGCAAAACAGATGAATATAGGGAGAAAAAAACAGAGGCAAACCAGAAAACAGACTCTTTAAACTACAGAGAACACATTGAGGATTACTGGAGGGGAGGTGGTTGGGGGGATGGGCTAAGGGTGATGGGTGATGGGCATTAAGGAGGACACGTGTGATGAGCACTGGGTGATATACGTAAGTGATGAATCACGAAATTCTAAACCTGAAACTAATATTGCAGTATCTTAATGAACTGGAATTTAAATGAAAACTTGGGGGAAAGAAAGCAATAAATATAAAGAGAGCAAAAATGGGCATGATCTGCATTCTCATGGAGCTTACAATACATAGGAGAAGGAACGAACTAATCAACCACACAAATAAATGACATTATAATAATGGCAAATGCTACAAAAGAAAGGTATATGGTACTGTAACTGTGTATAAGCAGAAGTGACCTTGTCAGCTGGGTCAGAAGAATGGTTCTTTTTAAGCGATGTTTGAGGGGAAGACCTGGAAGTGAGTAGCAGTTAGCTAACTGAAAAGAGGTTGAGAAGGCTAAGAACATTCCCCTAGGAAGGCAGAACAGCAAAGAACATTTGTTAGAAGGTGGAGGAGGGACGGTAAAGTATCTTCCAAAATGAGAAGGTACTTTGAAACCAAAAAGTGAAGCAGGCAGCTCCATCCAGTTTACAGTTTTATTGAGAGTAACTTACTGACAGCGGGGATCGATCAGGTAACGATCGGATGCTGCATGGCCATTCTCCGCAGAAGTCGGACCTTAGCCTACAGATTTTATAGAACAAGAAGATACATGGGAGGGCACTTCAGTAAGATCAAAGGGTCTGCATGCACCTGACTGACAGCTAACATTTAATTAGATTTTGTGGCACCACCTATGCTTCGGGAAGGGGAGAGACTATGTTATCTTTACCAGTCTACAGAGGGCCAAAGCAAGCTCCCCCCATCCCAGCCTTGGTGGACATCTGTCTGTTAATCTCCAGGGGACCTGGAACACACAGCCCCAGGGGAGTCAGCGAGCGACCTGAACAAGATAGAAGGCTAAAGATGGAGTCAGTATTGTCAGCTGTCCTACAGCATTCCTGGCAGAGAGAAGAGCAAATATAAAGTGGACCCAGTGTCAGGTAGAAGCACGTGGCATTTTAGGAACTAAAAGAAGGCCACTGTGACTAGACAGGAAGAAGCAGGAACCATATTACAAGAGACGTACAAATCACGTAATGAATGCTGACCCAATCACAAGGCCAATGAGTTAAGACAACAGCCATCACATTTCTCTTCTTTAATCAGCCAACTAACCCACCCTATGACTGCTGGAATATCACCACCACCTGAAGGTGGGAACCTCTGTGTGAGGAAGATGGTGTACATGGGTTTAAGATACTGTTAACATCCAATGCTTAATGTACATTGTGAAGACCTGAACAGTTTGAAATCTATGAAGATGCTTTGAAAGATATTTGTTAGCACTTCGGCCCTCCATCTCCAAAAAAAACAAACAAACCACAAAGTGTTTTGAATCACAGAATCAAAGAAGGAATAAGTTAACGACACGAAGGACATCATCTGGCCTAATCTCCCTCATTTGCTAAGTTGAAGAAATCATGCTGGTCGTAAGAAAACTAGGTCCAAAACGCAGTCCTAGATTTACAATCCAATGCTCTTCCCGCTAGTCGACTGCCACTCAGAAAATCCCATCTCTTTAATCTGTACAAAAGCCAGAACGGTCTCAACATGCTGCAAAAGCTGGCTCATTTCTCACTACTGAGCACAAGTTTGCCCTGATAGAAACAATACTAACACGCAACATAATGAACCAGAAACTGAAGAGTAGCAAATAGCTGGGGATGTCAGGCTGTATTGGTTTAACAGCTGTCAGCTTTCCTCCAAAGCAGTTAAATCCTGATTAACTGGAAACTTCCCCCTTTTTTTGTTAAAGACTCCACTTTCAAGAGAAATCAAATTATAAGCAAAGAACATCAGAGATTTTTTTGTTGTTAAAAATAATTATGAAAGGGAATACAAACTTCTACAGCATGCTGGGTGACACTCTGACATTAACTCAATCCTAGGGAAAAAGTCATGGTCACAATAGCAGCTCCAGGGATGTAGGGCTCTTTTAAGTGAAAAAGGACGCACTCCTTCCAACACTGAGCTCTCCAGGTACAGCATCTGGCAGAGGCCAAAGTCTGGGCCACAGCAGGTCACAGATGAAAAAACTAGGAGAGTAAACTCCTGCACACTACCTGACAAAATCCTACACAAGTGTTGGGCCAGACATATGAAAAGATAATTTATAGTTTTGAAGACTGGTAACTAAGACGCTAGTTAATCTCATTTTTTTTCTTTTTTTTTTTTTTCTTTAAATTTTAAGGGACCCCCTCAATGGCTCAGTCAGTTAAGCGTCTCAATTTCAGCTCAGGTCATGATCTCACGGTTTGTGGGTTTCAGCCCCGCAAAGGACTCCGCACACACTGTCAGTACAGAGCCTGCTTAGGATTCTCTCTCCCTCTCTCTGCCCATCTCAAAATAAACCTGAAAGAGAGAGAGAGAGAGAGAGAGAGAGAGAGAGAGAGAGAGAGAGGAAGGAAGAGAGAGAGAGAGAGAGAGAGAGAGAGAGAAAGAAAGAAAGAAAGAAAGAAAGAAAGAAAGAAAGAAAGAAAGAAAGAAAGAAAGAAAGAAAAAAGAAAGAAGAAAAGAAAGAGAAAACTCAACAGCGCACCATGATTTCTAATATTTCTCCTCTTCTAAAAGTTGACTTACACTGAATTCACCATCGGATTAAGATACCAAGCATGCTAAAAGCTCTTCTATACCACTCAGACATTCAGACACTCTGAAAATGCACTTGCACATCTGCCAGAAGCTTCTGTTGCCAGAAGTTGTCAGAGCGAGAATGATTTAGTACTAATTGCAGTGCCCTTGACAGTCTTGAACTACAAGGTTTATCCGTCTCAGTAAGATGGAGCAGGTGAGGTAGCATGTGAGGGCAGATGTAGGAAGCAGCACAATCTTCTCTGACAGCTAAACAACAAGACAATCAGTAACAGTGCTCATGTTTTTACTATGTCAGCAAAGCCACTTACTTACCAAGGTTTTGTGTAATGTTTTGCTGGCTTCCCAGATGACCCCCCTCCCCTTCCCACAAGTAATTTTCAAAACTATACTGCTGCATGAGCCTTCTCTGTTCCTCCTCTCTCTGATCCACATGGCTTAACTAAAACCTGACTTTTCCTTCTCTTTCATGGATCATATCATCCTTAAATACAGACTTTCAATGGTCTCACAATGAAATGAGAGATTTCTAGTTTCCTTGATTCTAATCCCACTGCAACAAGGTACATTTTTCTTATCTGTGTCATTAATCAATAAAGTAGCTGACGAGAGAGTCACTCAACATTATGAGCCATTCAGTTGAGCTGGAACATTGCTCAGGTAAAATTCAGAATAAGAAGTCGTCAGGCTTCATAAAATTGATCTTACCCCAATAAAACTTGGCTAAGGAGTCCTTCTTCATTTTTCATAGGGAAAATCCAAAAGCAAGGAAAACACAGCTTAGAAGCAGTAATATAAAATTAATAATATTACTTTTGCAGTAAATCAAACCTATAGATTCAGAAGTTATACCTAGAAGTCAACCTTAAAGTTCAATTTAAAGGCATTTTTAAAAAGTAAAATCAAGCTGACACCTATAAGCAAGGCCTATCAAAAGACTTAAATCAGTAAACTCTTAAAAGGCACTCTTTAAAATGACAGAAGTTTAAAATCCAGTAGATATATTTAACCTGCTAAAGAAGACAGAACTTGACAAGCATTACAGAATAATATCCTCCTGATGGTTTTCAGAAGTATTGTCATTTGTGAAATTGCACAGACTGTTCAATTCTCAAAGGAGACGCTTACTGAGACTTGGGTGTATTCCTGAATACCTTAGAAAGCACCACAAAAGCCCATCAAAAACTATCACTAAATTCAACATTCCAACACATTTAACATGTTCCTAACTTTTCTATTGGTAGCAAGTGACCAGCAGCAAAAACAATTTTTCTAGACCCATCCTCTCTCTGATATCTAACAAGCTACTTTTAGATCTAATAATGAACAAAATATACTTTTTCTTTAAAAATAAGTTTGAGGAACAAAGCTCCCAGTTTGGAGACCAAAACAAAGCTGTTCAAACTGGTTTATATATTACTGTTCTCACCACATGGCATCAAAGGTACTAAGAAAAGCATGGAGAACAAGGCTGCAACAACCTTCAATACAAGTAGGTGAGAAAGGAGGGTTTCTGAGTGTCTGGAACGCTCATCTTCTGCCCTTTTCATCTGCGGGATGATTAATTTCACATGTCACCTTGGCTAGGCTATGGTGCCCAGTATGGTCAAACACTAATCTAGGTATTGTAATGAAGGTATGTTGGAGATGAAATTAATATTTACTATCAGCAGACTTTATGAAAAGGAGATTACCCTTGAAAACGTGGGTGAGCCTCATTCAATCAGTTGAAGGCCTTAAGACCAAAAATAAGTTTCCTGGAGAATCTGTCTCTCTCCATATTCTCTCCTATTGGGTCTGTTTCTCTAGAGAACCCAGACTGGTACAAACCGTTTGAAGTATTAGGCTCAGGAAATATTTGGAAAATCACTGGGGTAGAAAATCAAACAAAAAATAAACACCAATGAAAAAGTCTTCAGAGGGGTGCCTAGGCAGATCAGTCAGCTAAGCTCCAACTCTTGGTTTCAGCTCAGGTCATGATCTCACAGTTCATGAATTCAAGCCCCTCATCAGGCTCCATGCTGACAGTACAGAGTCTGCTTGGGATTCTCTCTCTCCCTCTCTCTCTCTGCTACCCCTTCCTTACTTGAGTGCTCACACACACACTCTTTCTCAAATAAACTTAAAAAAAAAAAAGTCAGATAAAAATAAAACAGAATACTTTATACTTTTCCAAAACAGGCTAAGCTTTTTCCATCTCTGTACCCCTTTTAAGTGTGTTATTAAAAACATTTTTTAAAGTTTTTAAGTGATTGCTTGTTTTTGAGGCAGAACATGAGCAGGGAGAGGCAGAAAGAGGGAGACACAGAATCCAAAGCAGGCTCTGTGCTGTCAGCCCAAAGCCCGATGCAGGGCTTGAACCCAAGAGCCACGAGATAATGACCTGAGCCAAAGTCAGATGCTTAACCAACTAAGCCACCCAGGTGCCCCTTAAAAACATTTTTAACTGAGGGGCGCCTGGGTGGCTCAGTCAGTTAAGTGTTGGACTCTTGGTTTTGGCTCAGGTTGTGATCTCACGATTTCATGAGTTGAAGTCCCACGGTGGGCTCTACACTGGGAGCGTGGAGCCTGCTTGGGATTCTCTGCCCCTCCCCAACTCAGGCTGTCTCTCTCTCTCAAAATAAATAAACTAAAAAAAAAAAAAAAAAAAAAAAAAAAAAAGCATTTCTAATGGAGAAAAAACGAAATGTAAATTATAAATGTGACAACTCTTTTTTTGAGTCATTCTGTCCAACTGAAAGGACATACTGTATATTGAAAGAATATATTGGATGTCACTTAAAAGATACTTTACTGAAGAGATTTCACTAAGCATTAATTACCCATTGCTATGTGATAAATAATTCTAAAATATATTGTCTCACATAGTTTCTGAGAGTTAGAAATTCAGATGTGCCCTAGCTAGATGGTAAAGTTGGTAGCAAGGGCTGCCATCACCTGAAGACTTGACTAGAGCTGAAGGGGCTAGAGATCTGTGTCCAAGATGGTTCATTCACATTGACTAGTGGCCCCAATTCCTCCTAGCTAGTCACAGAAAGTGTGCATTCTTTCATATATGTACCTTTCCACAGGGCTGCGTGAGTGTCCTCCTAACATGGCAGCTCGTTTCTCTCATGGTCACATGAGCAATCCAAGAGCAAGAATATGAAGGATACCACAATTCCTATTATGAACTAGTCTTGTAAGTCACATGCATCACTTCTGCCACATTCCATCCAGTAAATAGCCACTTTCCACCTTTTGAAGGGAACAATATCAAAGAGTTTTTAGCCCTATTTTAGAACCACCATAAGGCATGAAACCATATTCTTGATTTGATCCTTGCCACAAGGTTGAGCTTTAACTGGTCTTAGTCTCTTCTCTCAGTTTTATCCTTATTGTCAAGATTGAGAATTAGTTTGTCTGTTTTTATCCTACACATCTCTAAATGTGTAGACTACATACTTTTTCATTACTACTTGTGACCAGGATGCTTCATCTCATTTTTAATAGCAGCCAACACACACACTATTAGCATCATCTTATCTCTTCCCCCATGGGTACAAGTTCATTGTATATATATTCACAGATGTCTCTTCTTCTTGAGCTATGGCAAATCATGGGTCACTGACAAGCTATTAAATTAACTCTTCTTAGTGCCTGTGTAACAGGTAAACCTCCATGGACAAGGTTGGTGGTGGTAACAGTGGGGCTCCTTTATGCAACCTGACTATTCAACAGGCAGAAGAGTTTTTCTTTGAAGGGTTGGAGGTTTGGGAGGCATGCTATAGCGGGGCTGATTCAGCTCAGTTAAAAACCTAGTTGACTTATCACTGCGTAGAAACCCATCATTTGCAAAAAAGATTAGTTCTTTTTATTTTTTAATTCTTTTAATGTTTATTTATCCTTGAGAGATAGAGAGAGAGAGAGCACAAGCAGCGAGGGGCAGAGAGAGACAGAGAATTAGAAGCAGGCTCCAGACTCTGAGTTGTCAGCACAGAGCCCGATGTGGGGCTCAAACCCACAGATCATGAGATCATGACCTGAGCCGAAGTCAGACACCTAACCAACTGAGCCACCCAGGCACCCGAAAAAAGATTAGTTCTAAGAGTACCCTGGACTCTCCTCAGAAGGAAACTCTTAAATTTGGGCTAAAAAGGCCCACTGGAGGCAAGCATTGTATTCAATCCCTTATCTCACAATTAACTCCAATTACTTAATTTCTTTTAGATAATCCTGTATTCAAACAACTCTGCTAACTGGGGAAGCAAGGTGGAAGATAAAAGGAAGAGAAATGACACTTACTGGACCCTTCTCTCATATGTTGAGTGCTACATTAAATATTTTACAAGTTATCCAATTTAATCCTCACATCAGAACTGTAAGGTAGGCCTTATTATTACCTCCATCATACAGAGAAGAAACCCAGTCTCAGGGAACTTAAATAACCTACCCCAAATCACACAACCAGAAGAGTTAACACGCAAGCCCAGTTTGTCTTAACTCCAAATTCCATTATGGAAAGTAAGCTTTTGTGGTAGCAACAAATCCAAAATCTCAGTGACCTATCACATCAAACATTCATTTTTTTGTTCCTGTTAAATGAAAGATAAAGACTGGGTCAAGCTCTGCTCCATGTTGCAGGTCTACTCTACATGTCTTCTCATACAGGGATTCCAGCAGAAGGAGCTATTTCCTATCTGGAAAGAATTCAAGTCAGACCACACAAACCACATTTAAAGCTCCTGCTCAGAGTTGGATACATCATATCTACCCATGTTCCATTGACCAAAAGTTACATGGGAGAGTACACTTTGGCTACCAGAGTTATTGGAAGTCACATGGCTAAGGATATGGATATGAATGCCTGTAAGATTTTTAAACTGTATCCTAAGAAAAGAGAGAATGTATTTCACGTAGGAAGAAAAGTAAAGTGAATAGCTCATAGCTAGAGGGGCCAACTGCAATAGTCATTGCTGTTGTCGTCCACTAAGATAACTGCAGTTCTCTTCCAGGGCACATTGAAGGAGTATACTTTCTCATCCCATTAATGTCATGGGTGGTGAGGTAACTTGGTCAATGAAGTATGAGCCAAAGTGATATGTCACTTCTGGGTGAAAGCGGTATAAGCTGGTGCATGATTGGCCTCTCTGATTTCTGACAGTGCTTCAAAAAACGGCTGCGGCATGGGTCCTGGAATGAAGACAATATGGGAGCTGCCAACCAATCCATGATGAACATATAGCATGAATAAGGAATTATGTGAATCATTTCTGTTACCTCAACATAAATTAGCCTATTTTGGCTGGAATACAAGTCAAGTAGATTATTTCTTCCAGGAATGTAAAATAAGAAAGAGAAAGACCTAGGTGATGAGCAATAAACAAATGCCAAGGTTGAATCTAATATACTTTATGACAAGCCAAAACTAATTATGAGTAAGTAGAAGCTGGGAGACAAAAAAAGAGAAACCAAATAAATGATGAAGGTAGTATGCAGTTAGAATTCTAAAAATGGACCAGACACAAAGAAAGAAAGAGTCATATAAAAAAGAGATCATGTGGCTCATTAGTATATTGATGAGAGTTTCCAAACTCTGGAGCTGACTTAAATACTATAGCTTTCTGACCCTATTCAGGATGAAGGAATCATTACAATCCCCTGTTTTCTTAAAGAGCCCAAGTGAGTCTTCAGTGGGGGAAAAAAAGAGGGTGGGACAAAATAAGACCTATTAGGTGCTCTAATGCAATTATGGTAAGTCCAATTACAGAATAAAGATTCACTTTCTAATATAAACATTATTTTTTCTTCCTGTATCAATTTTACTTAAGGTAATGTTCACATATAATCAAAGATATTAAATATATAACTTATATAAACTCATCAAATATCTCCTACTAAATATCATCCAGATAAATTTCAGAAAAATAGATAATTAAGGCAAAAATAAGAAAATATTTTCCCAGAATCAAGAGGCTAAAAAACAAAACAGAAAGAAGACCTCATCTTCCTAAAAACTGTTTTTATGTGTCAGGTTAAGAAGAGAAACAGATTGTTTTATACACACATGTTGATCATGTACAACCTCCCAAGGAGGTTTCCCAAGGAAAGCCTTAAAGCACATGAAAGTACCTACTATAATACTGGGCTCAGAACTAGAATTCAATAAATACTTGGTTGACTATCACATAAATCATTAGGGAAAGCAATTGCTTTATAAATCACTTAATACATGCATTCATACTTCAGATCCCAGACAAAAAGCTATTGGTGATAATCACACTGATTGACTATCAGGCCAGATGCTGTAATTTAGATCTAAACACCAAATAGAAATTAATATATTAAATTAGGCATATGATGGGTGAAACAGAATAGCTCAAGAGTATACAGAACTTTATTTTTGTTTAAACACAAGCCAAGCCTCTTAAATCAAAATAGGAAGTACTTACTAAAAACCTACTTTACAGGTGGCACAATGCTAAGATTTTTCAAAGGGAAGAAGTAAAAATCATTCAAAAATCTTTTATAAACTATGGTATAGTATCTACTGAAGCACTAAAGTTATTAGTAAGTTCAAACAGTTAATTGGCCAAGTGGACAACAAAGTACATGAAATAAGTTTCCGACACGTTTGGGAACTAGACAATGAAAAGAGCTAATAACCAAAAAGTTGTAGTGGTAGTTTCAGCTGCATTTTGCAAATCAATAAATTTAAAGTTGCTAACTTTTTGAAAGTGCTATTATAATCTGTACGCTTGCCTATTACTTAAATCTTGTTTTTGTGTTTAATTCAGCTAGGATGATGGACAGATAGGAAAGCAACAAAATTTATACTTAATTGGTTTTTAAAAGATTGGATAAATTTTCACCTTTAAGTGACAGGCTCTCTAAAATGACAAGTAATGTGGCAGGTAAAAGTAAATGAAACAAAACCGAATTACCCTTGTCATCAATCTTGTTCCTTTGTGTAGTAAATCTAGTTTGGGAGTGACACATTCTGAATTTTACTATTCAAGCACTAAATGAATCTGTCTCTTTCACAATGATAGTTTCAGCACAGCAGTGATACATATCCTCATTTTAATTAACCTAATGGTCTATTCACCGATCATACTTGGAGGTCTATTTCATTACCCTAAATTAACATTTTCTTTTCATTAAAGTTACAGATAATAAAAAAAGACATTGCTTTCATGTGTGGTTTACAACACATTTAATCTATAGTACTCCTTTGCTTAGCGATTACAAGCACTTAAATGCTCTCTGAAAAGCACTTAGAACCACTAGCAGCCCATGATTTATTTACTCCTTTGTAGGGAGGACTATTAATAAGGAGAATAAAAAATGCAGTATTTCAAGAATAAAAATATCTATTCATTAGCTCAATGAAAGCAATTCTAAGAAAGGTGTTGATTGATCACATTTTAAAAGGTGTGATGGTTCTCCTAAGTAAATGGGTTTGTATTTACATAAAATAATTGAATAATCCTAACTGACACATTTTGTCATTTTATTCTCCTTGCAATTAGAAGATTTAGTTTCTGAAGTTTAAAGTCAAACACAAGAACAACAAGGTAACTTTAATTGTTCAAGAGGACTTTTTAATGTGAACGCTTGACAATTTAATGAGAAATTATTTGATCATAATTTTTTTTTTTTAATTTTAGAGAGAGAGCACACATGCTTGAATGGGGGGGAGGGAGAGAGGGAGAGAGGGAGAGAGGGAGAGAGGGAGGGAGGGAGGGGGACAGAGAGAGAGAGAGAGAGAGAGAGAATGAATGAATGAATATCAAGCAGGCTCTACGCTCAGTGCGGAGCCCCACTCAGGGCTTGATCCCATGACCCTGGGATCATGATCTGAGCTGAAATCAAGAGTTGGACACCCAACCAACTGAGCCACCCAGGTGCTTCTTGATCATAGTTTTTCGATACAAACTCAGCACCTAAAACTAAAATGTCAACTTTGGATAGAAATTTACATGTATATCAGCCGATTATTTTTTACTTTCCAAATTAATCCCTGTTGATCAAAATGAAAACATAAACCTCAATTTGATTTAAAGATGGTTTAAATTTTTTTCATATCATCCCAAGTATAAAACACATCCTCAAAAGTGTTAACTGTCAGACAAAAATGTATTCCTTTGAACTCTTCCTCTTCCCATCCAATTCCCAGACTATATCAGAATTTACTCTCAAAAACTATGCTAATGCCTCAAAGAAACCATAAATTATAAATGAACATTCTATTATCATTACATGGTATTATGAAACTCTTGTTGATATGAAAATATATCTCTTAAAAGTGATCGGATTTCCAGTTAATCTATTTTGATTCAAATATATTGCCAGAAACACACTTTAATTAGTGTTAAATTTTTCTATAGAAATTTCTATATAGCATTATCTTAATAAAATAGTTTTGGAAGTATGCACCTTAGAAAGTGCTTGCTACACATTAAAAAAAAATACATTTAAAAAATGGGGGGTGCCTGGGTGGCTCAGTCACCCGACTTCAGCTCAGGTCATGATCTTGCGGTTCAGGGGTTCGAGCCCCACATCAGGCTCTGTGCTGACAGCTCAGAGCCTGGAGCTTGCTTCAGATTCTCCCTCTCTCTCTCTCTCTCTCTCTCTCTCTCTCTCTGTCCCTCCCCCACTTACCCTCTGTCCTCTCTCTCAGAAAAACAAACATTAAAAAAAAAAAAAGTGGTTGCTATACAAAGACAGAAGTTTTTCATTCTTTCAAATTTCTTTCAGAAAACTGAATGATGATTTGGTTATTGCACCTTCCAGAAGTAACTGAAACAAATAGTAAATAAACACTTCAAGATGAACTATCTCCAAAGTTAGCCTTGGAAGCCTGGGAATATTTTTGCTGTCAATTAGGATAACGTCAAAAACAAAAGGTTATGGATTCCAAATATTTTTCTTCAGTGATTAATATAGATGGTCCCAAACTTATGATGGCTTGACTTAAAATTTTTTTTACTTTACTGTGAAAAGGGATAAGCATTCAGTAGAAACCATACTTAGAATTTTGAAATTTTATCTTTTCCTGGGCTAGTGATATGTGATATGATACTTTCATATGCTGGGCAGTGGCAGCGAGCTGCAGCTTCCAGTCAGCCACATGATCAAGAGAATGAACAACCAATACACTTAACAACCATTCTGTACCTGTAGTAGGTAAAGCCAGCAGCAGGTGCAGCCTAGTGAACAAGCAATTGGTAGACTGGTGGGTAAACCAGGATAACATACAGAAATGGAGATGGCCAGCTGAGTCTGGACTCCTCTTAAGGGGAAGGTAAACAGATCCCATTCCCAATATCTACTCCAGGAAAATAGCAAAGTCCTATGCAGAAATTTAAAGTTCAAGGGCTGCTTAATCAACAACCCTGGACCCAGTCCAGGATAATGGACTGGATATTAATTAATCCTGAATAGATATTCTTGATGGTTCTCACCTACCCACTTCATTGCCTGTGCCTAACAAAGCAGCCTCTTTATAAACCCAAACAAGAGACTGTATTCTATTTCTTCTGTTTCTAGGAACTGAGACATTTCACCATCCACTTAACAATGTTCTATTACTTACCTTTCAGACATTGTACTTTCAAACATATTTTCATGAAAGTATTATAAGTGAAAGTAAAGAGTGAAATTTCCTCTATCTTAAACTCCATTTTGTCTCTCCTCTAGCTTAAATAGTTGCTATCCATTTTATATGAGTTAGAGCTACTCTACAAAATTAAGATTGGCACTGCAACTTAAAACTTAAGAGCACTGGCAAAGAAAGAAGATATAAATAATTCAACATTTTTTAATACTTGCATTTAAAAAACAAAACTCTGGGGGCACCTGGGTGGCTCAGTCGGTTAAGCATCCAATTCTTGGTTTGGGCTCAGGTCATGATCTCACGGTTCCTGAGTTCGAGCCCCGTGTCAGGCTCTGCCTTGACAGCTGCAGAGCCTGCTTGGGATTCCCTGTCTCCCTCTCTTTCTGCCCCTCCTGCACTGTGTGTCTGTCTGTCTGTCTGTCTCTCTCTCTCTCAAAAATAAATAATAAACATTTAAAAAAATAGAATGAAAAATCTTTTTTAAATACCCCCACCACTGCCCCTCCCTGCTCACAAAATTCTTTTCTTAAAGATATTTTTAATGAATAAACACATTACCCTAAATGTTATGAAAGCCAAAGTTACAATCACTATTCCATGAGAATTACTTTACCTTGTCGTGCCTGTGCTGTTCTAGATGAAATTCATCTCAGCCCCATCTGCAAGGGTATGTCTGAATTAACCTCAGCCAATCAGCATAATTTCATTCCCTTGCTACAATCTTTGATTCAGGAATAAATACATGACCTGAATTGCTCCAATCAGCAAAAAACCAAAATGTTAATACTCTTTCCCTCTGGCCCATGTGGTATATACGGATGCAAAGCCTGAAACAACTGCAGCCATTTTGTTGCCACAAAGGAAGCTACCCAAAGTCAAAGCTGATACAGAGAGAACAGAGCCAAGAGAATCACAAAGAAATGGAGCCAGAACCTGCCAGGCCTAAAGTCCACCCTGATTCTGAATTTTGTTAGTTGTATGAACAGATACATTCACCTGCAGCTAAAAAGAAATGTCACTCATCATTCTGAGGCACGAAAAAGAGTAAGACCACAGGTTTAGGAACAGAAAGGAGGCTTCTATCCTCATTAGGATGCTGAAGTTTTATGAGAGGCATTTTCAGACACAATGCTGGCTAGAGCTACAATTTCTGACCCAGTGCCTGGGTCTAAGGTGGTGAATACCAAGAAATGGCTTTGTGTGTCAGCACGTGCTGAAGAAGCTGGAACTAAAGAGCTAGAAAGACACTGGCTGAGCCACCCTCCACCCTTAGAAATAAATTCTAGACCATCAGTGACAGTACATATACCCAATACTGTTGGGGATTAGGCTGTTGCCAGAACAACGTTCTCTCTACTGAAGGAAGATTGCACCAGGCTGCAGGGAACACAAGCCTCTTGGTAATCTTCTTCATGCTTCCATTCTATGAAAATAGTCACCAAGACCAACCTGCCCTTTCCTTTCCATCTTGCTCTCCTTTTTGTTTCCAGCATGGAGGAGTCAGCACAGTGGCTGAGGTGAGTAAGGACGCAGCAGTGAGAAAGGGGTTGGAGTCTATGCAGAGGCCCAGACCAGTCAGGGCACTGGCAGAGGTGGCCGAGAGGTGGTAAGCCACAAACACAGCAAGGCAATTGGGAGATCTACGTACAGCAAATTATTTTTGATTGAGCACATAAAAAAATATATCAAGAATAAAAGGTGCTGTGTTTCTCACTGCCAGAGAAAGTTTTTAAAAAGAACTCCAAGACGCTGGGTGTGAATTAAAGGTATCATTATGTAGCCATGATTTTATTATACACACCCACACAGACAGAGATAAAAATATTTACAATGTGTGTATATGTGCATCTGAGGGGAGTGTGTATATATGCATGTATCTTCTAATTCTGTCCGCAGATAACATCTCATTTTCTTCAGTTACGAAAATAAAGGAATACCCTAGAGTCATCCTGAATCCCTTCCAGCATTAAATGTTGGCAAACACAAAGACACCCACTTTTCTGCAATCTGCAAAACAAAAATACCACTTCAAAAAGACATGCGTCATGACAGTTAGAAATTATATATCTAACAGGAGAAAGCAGAATTATCAATTACATCTACCACACAATAAGAAGTCACACATCATAAATGATCACTCTCTAGATGCTGTTAGTTAGCACTCACAGAAACTGTCACCTCAACAAATGATTTCTCTCATTGCTAGAAAGACACACAACACAAACATTACCCTGCTTTAAAAAAGGGGCAGGGAGGACTATCACTGACAAGAGGCTACCACTCTATTTCACTTCCACTTTACACTAGAGATGAAATTTTAAATATTTAAAAACCAAACTGCATAGCATGCAGAGAGGAGGCAAGCAAAAGCAATAGAATTGTGAAATACTCATTTTAGCTTTTGCTTCTTATAACCTTGATAAATGCATCAATCAAATTGTTAACTTTTCTGTTAAAACTAAAGTGCAAAATGCCCTTGCAAAATGAGCATGTATCTATTAAGTCTTCTACTCTTTTTTTACAACGTTGCCACTCCCACAAGTAATAGGAAGAAGTTTAACATTCAACACCCATAACACCAGAATTCTTACTCTGCTTAGTGATTAGATTATTCTAGGAAATACACATTTAAGTCCTTGCCTACCATATAATTAGATGGGATTATATATAGTCACTACTCCCAAACAATATCAATAACTTTTTAAATACATGAATGAATTAACCCAAATTCAATTTAAATTAACCTTTAACAGTACCAGCAAGTGAAATCATTACACTGATGGCAGAATCAATACGACACCACTTAAATTAAAAGAGGTAACAAAAATCAGCAAGGAACTACACCAAGTTTGCCTCCCTAGAGAAAAAAAAATGCTTCCTGATCATAATTCTCTGGCTCTCTGGGAATTTACATGTGCTACTTTTCGTAGTTTTTTACCTTCTTGATGTCTTCAATTCTGACCATATTCTCATCTAAACTCCTACAGCATTTACTCTATTAAGCACTCATTTAATACTCTGTATAACATTCTGTGTTATGAGTTCTTTAAAAAATAATACTCAGCACAGCCACTGTAGAAAACAGTATGGGGGTTCCTTAAAAAATTAAAAATAAAAAAACCACAGAATCTAATAATCCCATTACTGGGTATTTACTAGGGAAAATGAAAACACGAACTCAAAAAAATATAGGCACCTCTATGTTTATTGCAGCATTATTTACAATAGTCAAGACATGGAAGCAACCTAAGTGTCCATCAAAAGACGAATGGATAAAGAAGATGTGGTATATTTATACAATCAAGTATTACACAGCCATAAAAGAGGATGAGTTCACACCATTTGAGACAATGTGGATGGACCTAGAGGGTATTTTCCTAAGTGAAATAAGTCAGATTGAGAAAGACAAATACTATACGTTCCTGCTCATAAAAGAAATCTAAAAAGATGAATATACAAAAAGCAGAATCAGACCTACAAATACAGAAAACTGATGGCTGCCAGAGGAAAGAGGAGTGGGGAATTGGGCAAAATGGGTAAGGGAAGAGGGCGATACAGGCCTCTAGTTATGGAATAAACACATCATGGGAATAAAAAGAGCATAAGGAATACAGTAATGTTATGACAGTGATGAAATGGGATAGAGTAGATATACTTGTGGTGAACACAAAGTAATGTATAAACTTGTCAAATTACTAAGTTGTACACCTGAAACTAATGTAAAACTGTGTGTCAACTATAAATTTAAAAAACAATTTTAAAAATTAAAAATAATATTCAGTCTTTTCAGCTAGAGCTTAAGCCCTTCAAGAGTAAGGACCATAATTTTTGTAGTTTGAATATCCTGCACAGAGTTAGCAAAATAATGGTCACACAATAAATATTAAACAAGAATTTTAGTTTTCTAAGTGCTAATGTTTCACAATTATGCATGGATGACAGCACTGTATCAAAAAAAACTAAACATGGATTTTAGTTCTCATTCTGTCCACAATAGCCAATGAGTCACTTAACCTCACTGGGACTCAGGTTCCTCATCCATATAGAGATGACCTCTAAAGTCCTCAGGTCCAAGCATCTAAGACTCTATTCACAGTTAAAACAAAGTTTACTTAGTATTATCAGTGGAATTACATGGCTGTCATCTACATTTTTAAGACTTTTTAAAACAATTTTTTAAAAATATTTATGTATTTTGAGAGAGAGAGAGTGAGCGAGTGAGCAGGGGAGGGGCAGAGAGAGAGAGAAAGAGAGAGAGAGAGAATCCCAAGAAGGCTCCACGCTGTCAGCGCAGAGCCTAACATGGGGCTCAATCTCACAAATCAGGAGATCATGACCTAAATCGAAATCAAGAGTCGGACACTTAACCAACTGAGCCACCCAGGCACCCCTAAACAATTTTTATTTCTCATGACAGAGCTGCATCTCACAAATGAATCAAAATATAAAATGACTCAATAAGTCAACTGTTTAAATTTAATTGAATCATGGCTCTACTAAGAGATTCATTCTACTCAACTGTGAAACAAACGTAAAGCCCTAGAACATGAATGATTCAACAATACCTAAGCTTTTCCACCAGTTTGTAGAGAAGCACCTGCATTACAGCCCAGGAGGAGACAAGAAGATGTTCCCTATAACATGAAATGTATTTGGTTTTTTACATCAACCACTATCAAAGTAAAAGTTCTTTTACTAATCAATTCTTTTTTTCCTAATCTGTTTCCCTTCGTTTTCCTCTTTGTAAAAGCAATCATCATGTCCCTTCTGTTTTTTCCTTTTCCTCATGTCATAAAAAGTATCTAAAACATGGAAAACATCTAGACCCATCTTTTTAACATTAAATGGGGAGGGCAAAGGTACCTAATGCAACTCATTGTGTACTCTTGATTAAAGTCCCAGACTGACTGATGTCACTTGTTAACTTGTAGATTTTTATTCAACTGAGTTGCAAAATCTCTGGATTGATGGCTCGGTTAGGCATTAACCAATTTTCTATCTAACCCAGAAACACTTCTTTGTTCAACTGCTCACATGTGCCTAACTTATCAAATGCTCTTTGAACCAGACAGAACATTGTACTGATTTCCTTATTAATTTCAGGAGTTAAATAACATTAAATTTTTGTCACAGGTTCATTTCATATTTACCTGAGTGATGATTTTACCTTTTTGAAAATTATCCTTCAACACGAATAAAAACAGAAACCAAGTCTGTACAGAATTATGATGGGTCTGTTTACGCAACCACCATTTGTTAGTGACTGCTTAAATTAAACAAAATACTGATGAAAATCAAAATGATTTACATGTTATCAGATATTATTGTGTCCCTTATAAGAATCACTATTTTCAGTATGAAAAAAAGAATTAATATACTGGTTGATTTTCTCCTGTTGGGTTCATTACAATTTCTCTGGTAAGCTCAGAAAAGCTAAGGGGAAAAAAAAGATGCTGACCATTAAGTTTGGCAAAATCAAAACCTCAGAGCTCTGGCAGCTGGCAAGGGGTTCTCTTCTGGATTGGGCTTCTCTTCAAATTATGCTTGGGAATGAAAGAGCACATAGAAATGTGAAAACTCCTTACAAGCACATGGGTTAATGAGCAGTGGGACCTATGCAGCTACAATCAGTACAGTATCACTGACTCTTATTAAATGACAAAACACATTTGACGTCAGCAAACAATATAAACAGCAGCCTATAATTTCAGTCACTTTCACAGAGATGCTAAGTCTGGGATGTAGACATTTCTTGGAGTTAGGCTCAATGAGAGGCTGTGATGCTGTTTATGCCAAACCAGCACGATTTCTGTTCTGCTACGTTTATTTTGCACAAGGGTATTATTTGAATTTTGCTGTTAAACGGCAAGTACAAAGGTCCTACTTGAAGATTTTTCTGTGGGAATTTCTATAAGGAAAAGATTTAGACAGAGGGAGCTTTATAGAGAATGAACAAATAAGGCTACTGGGAAGCAATTTAATTTGGTCAAGAAATACAGTTACTGTAAAACCTTGTTAGTTGATGGAATCATTCAAGGTGCTGCCTGTCAAAAGTCAAAGTTATTCTCTGAATGACAGGTGACTTCATGAAGAGTGGATTAGTCAGAATACTGGATTTCCTGCAACCAGAGAAAACTCTTGAGTCAAGGGCAAGCAGGATTGTATGCATATGCTTCAAAGTAAATCAGCTGTCTACAAACAACTACAATTGCTTTTTCAAAAGAGAAAATTAAAGGGGAATATGATCCCAACCAAGTACTAATCTCTAACTCCTTTTCTTACATTTCTCTCTTGCTGTCAAAAAATAATCAATACTCTTTACACAATCCTTGTAGGAGTCTTACTTAGAAGGTTCTCCTAAACATAAAACACAATTTAAACAAGAAAAAGTAATGGAAAGCTATTTACCAGAATGTAAATTGTGGCTACTTCTATGTGATGACTTCTAAGTTACTTAATTTTCTTACTGGCAATGTTCTGTGTTTTCTTAAATTTCCAAAGGGAACATATAAAAGCATACAGGCAAATACATAAACGTATGCATATATATGTGTAATTTCAAATATTTTTAAATGAACCATGATCATTCAAAAGTCTTCTGCTTTAAAATAATTTAGAAAATAATCTTGAATTTTAAAATAATAATCAAATTATTAGTTTCAAAACAACACTTCAAAAAATTTCAACTACCCTGTCTGATACATGAAAACTAAATTGTTGACATCCGCATTAAACATATTTTACATATAATCCAGGGCGCTTGGGTGGCACAGTAGGTTGAGCGACTGGCTTTGGCTCATATCATGATCTTGAGCCCCACATGTCAGGCTCTGTGCTGACAGCTCAGAGCCTGGAGCCAGCTTCGGATTTTGTGTCTCCCTCCCTCTCTTCCCCTCCTCTGCTTACATGTTCATTCTCTCTCTCTCTCTCTCTCTCTCTCTCTCTCTCTCAAAAGAAAAGCATTAAAAATGTTTATTTTAAAACATATTTTACATAATCCTAAATAAAGCAAATGAAGTAACATAATTTATATATTTTCACAAAAATAACAAAGCCTCTGTCCTCAACATTCATGGCAGTCTAACTAACCCTGTCAACATAAGAGAAAGGCAATAAAATAGTTCAGACTACTTACCAGGATAGGGAGACTCTCTGAAAAAAAGTCTGCCCAGTTTAGATACACACCAAAAAAAAAAAAAAAGTTAAAACAAAAATGTAATTTTTTCCATACAATACTGTCAACTCTGCTCAGAAGGAAAAATACTAGGGGCGCCTGGGTAGCTCAGTCGGTTAAGCGTCTGACTCTTGGTTTCTGCTCAGGTCATGATCTCACAGTTCGTGAGTTCGAGCCCACGATGGGCTCTGCACTGTCAGTGCAGAGCCTGTTTTGGACTCTCTGTCTCCCTCTCTCTTTGCCCCTCCGTCACTCCTGCACATGCTGTCTTGCTCACTCTCTCTCTCTCTCAAAAATAAATATTTTTAAAAAAGACGAAATACTAAATATTAAAAAAAAAAAGACAAAATACCTAAAGCCTTCAACACCTATCTCTCTAAAGTCAAAGTAATCACAGCTAATTTTTTTTAAAAATCAAAAAGACTTTGATGTAAACCATATCACAAATTCGAGTTATGGCTGCTGAACTCCCTTAAAAAAAAAAAAAAATACAACCTAAGTGATTCTTTTTTTATGCTTTTAAGTAATCTCCACATCCAACATAAGACTCGAACTCACAACCCCAAGATCAAGAGTCTCACGTTCCAATGACTGAGGCAGCCAGGAGCCCCAACTAAGTGATTGCTATCCTAAGATGCAACATCTCCTTAAAAAGCTCTAAAGCAAGATACAGAGTTCATTAACATGGGGAATAAACCTAAAAGAGCCAGGGACCACCCTACCTTGGAAACAGTATAGCTTTCTGCTCATATAAACAAGCACTGCCTTTAAACAGACCCCACAAAATTCTCCAAGTTTCAGAAATGATCATTCTAAACTAATCTCTCAAGGAACTTTTAAATGTATTTCATATTCCTTCATGCTTGAGGTAATACAACTTCTATGCACCAACACCCAGAATTAGTATGATTTCTGAGTATCTTAATTTTAACATATGCTCACACTCATCAAGCTCAAAGAGAGCTACAACAGCAGGCAAGTCTTGCTTGGTAATTCTAGAGGCCATCACCTCTTCACTGGAGTTGTAAGAGCCAGTAAAACACTTCCCATATTATTTTCAACTACAATTTTCCTTCTCTTGGTTTCCCTTCAAACAGTCCCTATAATTCAAGAGTATTGCAACCCAGGCCCAAACAATAACCCTTCCTTGAAGGGTATTTTGTTTCAAAGCAGTAAGCTTGTAAAGTTTAACTTTTCAAAGGGAAAAACTTTAGTTACTGATACACTACTAAAAGGGTAATCTTGCATTTTTTGAGGTTTTAGAAAAAATCTTAAAGAGTAAATCATATATTTGAGAAAAATAACTAATGGACTTTTATCAATTTAGGCAAAAGACTACATTTTAAAAATTCTAAAACTGAAAACAGACTTTTAAAAATCAATTTTAAAAATGCTATTAGGAAAATATTTAACGAATTCTTCTAGTGACAAACACCACTTAAATAGGGAGTATATTTAAAAATTCTTCCCAAGATCTGCTAGTTGCTAATGTATAGATCGTCTTTCTTTCAATCACTTTATCTCATAGAATTCTATAATAAAAACAGAATCTGAGTCTTAATCCTCCCCTCCATAAAATGTTATCACCTATGCCACTCTACCTCTGCTAGGCAAAGGGTATGAAAGAAAGCTTGAGCAACAGTACATTAGAGTCAACCAGATGAAAAGAGAGTAACTAAAGACAAAGAGTGAATAAAGGTGGGGGAATATAATGATAGCATCCCAAAACTTGACGAGAAGAGAAGAAGAAAAAAGAAAAAAGCAAAGCAAACAGCTGGTAGCACTTTCAATTTCAAAACCAGTGCACACCTTAACTTTTGTTAGGAATGTACACAGTCACAAGATTCCCAGGACTTGTGAAATTCAATTAAATATAAGAAAAAAATCTCTGGGGAAAATGTCCTAATTTTATTCTTTCACTCAAATTCTTGGCCAATAGTAAAGTAAATCTGTTCATCATAACAAAAAATAAGGGCTAAACCTTTACATGAAATGTACTGCACAGAAATATATTTCATTACAGGTCCTTTGCACATCAACATTCAGGCCTAATGCACAACTCAAAGGCCCTAAGGGCTGGGTAAGCAGCATCCAATCTAAGACAAGTCAGTCTGTATTTCACTCATGAACACTCCCCAGTGGTCAGCACTACCAACGGGAATCCAACTCATTATTGCTTATAAGTTTTGTGATTCTAAAAAAGTTGAAAATCACATTTTCTCAAGACAAATGATCAAACATTTAAATAGGAGTTTTTCTCTCATGATTAACGACATCTGCAGCTCACAAAGGGCGACAACTGACAAATCACATTATGCTCTGGAAGACACCTAGGGACCTTATAAGGATTTATAAGATATGATGTAGTTTTTTCATACCTTTACTCATTCAAATCCTCTTTGTCCAAAATAAAGCTGTCCCCACAGCTCTTAAAAATTACAACCCAGTCAATACCACCGTTGGCAAACACCAGCAAAGGCTCTGAGATCAAATATTAGCCTCCTCATTGTAATACATGAAAATGGAGGGGGTGAATCCAAGGAAAAGACATGTAAAGAGAAGATAGGGACAGAACAAAAGAATGAGATGGGAGAAGTACTGAAAACTAACAAGCTGAACTTAGAACTCATTTTATTAATAAAAAGAGGATGGCATAGTTTTCCTAGACTCTGAATGTAATTGCCAACTGCTGACAAGAAGAATCAATCAGCAGCTCCAGAGAATTATAAATTAAAAATGATCAGTCACTACACTCAAGAAAAATAAAGCCTGCTGATGAATTAAAAGAAAAAACCCAAGAAACAACAGAAGCAATGTCTAGTCACACAAAGGTGGAAGCAATTAAAGATATCCGAGTCAGAATGGACACAAGTTTAATCAATCAGCATTAAAAGAATGTTTAAAAGAAACTTTATGTGAAATACAGCTTGATAGTGGTACAGAAGAAATGCATTACAATCCATGATGTTCACTAGATATTGGAACAGATTACCATGACAGGTTGTGAAACTGTCTTTCTTAAACACTTTTGAAAATAAGAACAGAACAGTTTAAATGCAGGCCTCTCCATAGTCAGAAGACATAAAAAAGGGCCCCTGTTGGCATTCAGATTACCCCGTAACCCCTATAACATCATTTACTAAAGACACACAGTTTACAGTGATAGTCACTGAGTAACTCTCAATGATCCACAATAATGGGGACCGGAAGTTTCACGTCAAAAGAACTTTGCCCTTCCTCTGTTGTATCTAATTCTGAAGACAATAACACAACAAATTAACATGGAGATAAAGTACTGTTATATTGTTATACTCTCCTACACAGAGGACTTAATAAAGGAAAGGAAAAGGAAAACTCATTTTGTAGGAGTTGTGTCAATGGGATGCAAAGTAAAGGAGTAGTATATCTAGCATTAAGATTCGTTAAGCATTAATCACCCTTATTTACAAAAAATACTGAACTTGGGAGGATAGATGGAGTCTGGAAATTTTCAAAGGAAGTTGGGAGTAGGCACTGTCTTGAAGTGAAGAAAAATGAGCAGGTAGATGGCCTCAATGTAGCAATAAATAAGAAGGTGGACAAAGACAACAACTGGAGGAAAAGTTCAGCCAAGCAAGTCAGACCAGCTCATTAAGTGCTAGAAAAAAAAGGATCTGAAGCTCAATAAAGTTCTTCAGTCTCTTCAATAGGATTCTTGGAAGCAGAAGCCCATACTTCAGAAACGTATTTTTACAATGTTTGTCCCTTAAGTATTTGTTTTCTCCTCACTTTCCAAAGTTCTGTTGGAACTATCAGGCTGTCTTAACAGGGCTAGTTCAGTGTAAGCACAGTTTAGGCTGGAGGTTAAAACGGGAGAGAGTAATTCCAGTGACAGAAGGGAGTCCCAGAACAAGGACAGCAAGAAAAGGGCACAAATGGTCACACCTTTGAAATCATGTCCTTCCTCCACAGTCCCTATTCAAGCCTCAGCAAATTCTGTGACACTGACAGAAACCCAGTCTCTGTCAACAGTTTTCATCTCCTCCACAGTCCAGCCTCTTACCAAAATACTGAAAAAGTCAGAGAACTCAATGGTTTTCAAATTATTTTGTTCCCCATATCTGGTTCTCAGATTTCAGTGTGCTTATGAATCATCAAGGGTCTGTCCATTGAGGTTTTGAATCCGTGAGGTCAGAGCAGAGACTCAGGAATCTAGTATTTTAAAAAGTACACCACACTTTCAGAAATACAAGCTGATGGAGAAAAGTATTTAAATGGCTGAAGGTAAGCAATGAAAAGAAAAATTAAATCAAAGGATTAAAAGAATATTTGCCTTAAAGAGGTTAGAGTGGGAGAGAGCCAAAGCATAAGAGACTCTTAAAAACTGAGAACAAACTGAGGCCTGATGGGGGGTGGGAGGGTGGGGAGGGTGGGTGATGGGCACTGAGGAGGGCACCTGTTGGGATGAGCACTGGGTGATGTATGGAAACCAATTTGACAATAAATTTCATATATTAAAACAAATAAATAAATATCAATCAATCAATCAATAAATAAATAAAAGAATATTTGCCTCAATTAACTTATTACTCAATAACTAAAATTAATTGTACTATATGGGTAACCTGCATGTCACTTGAAAAATGTACCTCCTTGGCTGGGGTTCAACCCTCGTATCTCATATGAACAGCATCACTTGAAAGCTATTGCTAATTACAGAAAGAAGTGGGGTTTCAGGGCAAATTCTCATGAAATTTTTTCAACCTTCATGTGAGCACAGTTGCTTTCAATAACAGAGGCTACTACCTTGTGACTGGAGGAGCTTCAATAAAGTATTAGAAAAGCAAGCCATACTAATTATATTAAGCATTTACAGTATGCAAGGCACTGTACTAAGTGCTTTACATGTATTAGCCCAACAACCCTATGAGATAGGCCTTATTGTTATCCCCATTTACAGATATGAAAATTAGGGCACAGAGAAGTTACTTGCTTCCACAACTAGTAAATAGAGAAAACAGAATCCAAACCCAAGTCTCTCTAGATATGCCACATAAAAGACTCAATTCAGGCTGTAGGGAAAAAATTAAAAATTGATTTTTCACATCAAAATATAAATAACTTGCGAACAAATGTGGTGCAACAAAATAAGATACGGGGCACCTGGGTGGCTCAGTTGGTTAAGCGTCCAACTCCTGATTTTGGCTCAGGTTATAATCTCACAGTTTGTGAGTTCAAGCACCACGTCGAGCTGTGCACTGACAGCACAGAGCCTGCTTGGAATTCTCTGCCTCCCTCTCTTTTTGCCCCTCCCCTGCTCACTCACTATCTCTCTGTCAAAATAAAGAAATAAACATTAAAAAAAATAAAAATAAAATATGAATATAGATCTAAACATCTGCTTAAAGTGTCTTCTATAACTTAACTGTTAACTTCTCAAAAGACACTGGTTTGTTGCTAAAACTTCTGGCTGTTTAAGGTTTCTGTAACTGCTAGGCTAAAGGTAAAGCTCATTTCATAATTCTATTTCATAGCTGAGGGGCCTTAGTGTGTCACCATCTGATTTGGGAGACACTACTATTGGTAAAAGAATTTAGGAAAAGCTGGATTGCTTGTTTTGTCAATTAAAATTCCTAACTCCTAAAAAAGAAAAAAATTCCTAACTCCTTTCAGTAAATGTTCCAGTTTAAGTTATGGTGTGGACTATCCTTTGGCATTCTGCTAACACTGCTAAGCCACAGCGAAATTTAGGTTTTTTTAATCAGATAACAAATATTCGATTGCCTACTATGTAGATGACCAAAAACTAGTCAGTTCCTCAAAGTTCTACAGCAATTTTATAAAAGCTTAACGTCTTGTGAGCCATACAATATAAGGCTCTTAAAATGAAGAAAAAAAAAAAAAAAGACTGAAAATATGGTTATAGGTCTGTGACTTATATAAATTCTAATTTTTTCCAGTAGTTTATTTTTTAACTGTCATACTCTTAAAAGTAAAATGCAAAAAATGAAATTTTTACTTTAGTACCATTAGAAATCTATTTATGGAGGTTTTCTTAATGCAAATATTTTACTTGAGAATTGCCTATAATCAAGGCAAATAGGTTTTCTTTTGTTCATTCTCTAAAAGCTATTAAGTGTCTGCTCTCTTCAGTTTTAACAGTCCCCATCACAGAATACATGGAACAGAATTCTGGCCTCCCAGATTCCTCATTCAATACCTTTCAGTCTTCCTGATTCACAAAAAACCACGAATACAATTTTTGGTATCTTAACACGCCAATCCTACGTTTTAAAATATTCTCAAACTTTGTCTCTTTCGCTAGAACCTAAACAAATTTCTTTTATGAAAACAACCGTACCCCCTAAAAAATGGAAGCTTTTCTCATTTCTCATACTTACAAGTTCAGTCAGTTCAAGAGCTGGCAAATTTAAAAATCTTATTTCCTCTCCTTTTCACACACACACAAAAAGAAATCTTAAATACCAGTACTCCATTCACCTTACTTCTATAAAAGCTAAGTTGGTGATAATATATTACTCAGAATAGACTATATTACAGAATAAAATAAGTGTTACAATTATCTTACAATTCCTGTGGTAAAACCAAGTGCTACAGAAAACTCAAATCTAAAAAGACTGCTTAAGTCTTACTGCATTTCAGCCACAACTGCTCAGAAAACTCTCTTCAGGTCCAAAATATATAATTAAAACACACACAGACACACACACACATATGTAAGTACATATATTTTAGGAAATCTTAGAAGAGTGAGACAGTATTCTACATAGAAGTAGAGGAAGAGAGATAATGAGATAAGTACAATGAAGCTAACCAAAGCTAGATCTGGGACACATTACCAGCATACATGTGGCAGCTTCTGTATGAAAATATCGTTAGGTACACGATGACTACATATCTAGGTTTATATTTCAAAAAAGAACAGTTCAAATTTTTTCCAAAAGTATATCAAGATGGTCTAGTCAATGGAGAGTGAAACAGGCAAATCTTACCTGATCTCTAGGAAGTATATTTAACAAAAATGAGGTAGTTCACAGTTGTTAAACAAAGTAGAGAAATATGGTTTGGTTATATGACCACCTGAGAAAAGGCAATGCTTCTCTGAGTATGCTCTCCACTGTACTACAGATTACAAAGACCTAAGAACAGTCGTTTGCTATTTTCTGCGTGGACACATTAAAAAAGGAAAGATGAAAGAGATAAGGAGAAATATACAATCCAAAGGAAAGGAAAAATAAAAGGGACTGGAGTACTGTGCACACGTGCACACACACGTGTGTGTGTGTAGGAGCATTCACTCTTACAACCGTCCCTAAAATTGCCATCTATAAATCCACAACAGTTATGAATGCTATGTGAGAAAGTGGTCTGACTTGAAATAATAATGTAACTTCAAAAACAGGTAAAAGCTTTTCTGTTTTGGGAGAACTACTGCCATTAAAACTAGGAAAAGCTATCTGAAGGAAATGACTGGAGTCATCGAGCATACATTTAAAAATTATTCATTATACAAATAATCTTCAAAACCTACATTAAGGGATTTAATTATATGTATTACTCCATTAGTCTAGCTTGCTTCTTTCAATAGTAGCTTTCCAGGGTTTGGGAAATTTGTGTTAGAAGAGGACATTTCATATAAAATTGCTTTCTGTTTTCCATTACTTATTTATAGACTCAGCCTTTAATCCAATACCCTCAGTATCATAGTTTTTACTAGTTAGTAACTAACCCCATAGAACACTATGAGCAAATGTATAGAGGGGTAGAAATTAGTTCACCTATTACCCTTCATGAGTAACATTCATGTATTTTAATAGTCTCCAGCAAAATGGATTTCTCATTCAAGCACTGATTTTCCTTAATACAACACAACCCAGAACAGCAGACTTCAAAGAGCTATTTCACTGTGGCTGAGCTAACAATACACCAGTCCCTTAGAAGTATCCCACTTCCCCTACTGCCAAAAGAGCTTTATTGCCATCTTCGATTCCAATTTCCTGTCCTTGCTCTAGGCTTGCAACACTCTACATCTGAAGTATCTCCAAACACAGTCACTCCAATACTGGGTGCTGGCGTTTCAACATATGAATACAACTCAATAAAGCCCGTAACAGTATGGTTCCATTTATATAACATGCTCAGTATGACAAAAGTATAGTGATGAAGAATAGGTCAGTGTTTGCCAGAGTTGAAGGGAAAGTGTTGGGGGTAGCATGAGAAAATCTCTTGGGCATAATGAAGAAGTTCTGTATCCTGTTTGTAGTGGTGTTACAAGTGTTAATGCGTGTGGTAAAATTTCATAAAACACTCACACGGAGAATACATATAAAAACTGGTGAAATGTGGAAAAGGTCTATAGTTTAGTTGACAGTACTACTGTGGTATGTAAGATGTTATCTTTGGGGAACGATGAGTGAGGAGTGTAGTAGAAACTCTCCACTATTTTTGCAATTTCTATGTGAGTCAAATAATTTCCAAATAAAAAGTTAAAAATATATATTTATAGTTCATAGAATCTCTGCGGAAGCCTGGAGAATCATACCTAATGGCTATAATGCCAGGCACAAAAGTCTTTCCTCCACCCAACCCCAAGAGAAACAATTATGGTATCAGGCTACTCCCTTATCCCAAACACCCAAGTTCCACCACAATACTATGGGTATGTTTTCAAAAGGCTAAGAAAACCTCAATAGAAAGCCCTAGTGGAAAATATTTGAGAATCAATGTTTTAGGCAGAGATTATCAATGGTTGTATTATTTCTTTCTTCAAAGTATCTTTATGTAAGGATTTGAATAATTTACCTTAAAACATATTATAGAATTAAGATAGAAAGGAAAAGTAAACAACTTTATGTCTTAGTATTGAGTCATATTCAATTACTAAAGAGTTGCCTCAAAAATGATTACATTTCAGCAATAAGACAATGACAGGTTGCATACATTTCTTGTGTATATAATTTTTTTTAAAGAAAACCATTTTCCAGGGTATAAATCAACCCTGACTTTAAGATATATATCAATTCTGGGGTGCCTGTGTGGCTCAGTCAGTTGGGTCAGGTAGTAATCTCACAGGTTTGTGAGATGAACCCCCACATCAGACTCTATGCTGACAGTGCAGAGTCTGCTGGGGATTCTTTCTCTCCCCGTCTCTCTGCCTGCCTGCCCCTTCCTCCCTCCCCCCCTCAAAATAAACTTTAAAAATAAAATATATTTATCAATTCTAAATATCTAAAATTAAGTCACAGGCCTAATACATTCCTTTTCAAGTTAATTTTTAATCTAGCTTCTCTCCTGTCTAGATGTAGCCACAGGATTCACACAGTACCCTAGGGAAACAATCACTAACTGAGTATTCCATACAAATTTAAATTAATTTGTAACAGCTTGAAATTTGCAGTTAATCTGCAACATTTTACTTATAAGAATAAGGTTTAAATTTATAGTATTCTTACTTCAAAAGAAAGCAGCATTACAATGCACAAACCATATGTTAAGGATTCAGAATTTCTGACTTCTGATCTTATGATTTTTCTACCTTCTCAGTAAGTATTCCTGATAAGGCCCTTAATTCTTTATCCTTAATGAATTCATACAGTACAGCTTAATTTCATTTATAAATAAACCACATACCCAAAAGAGACTATGACTACAACACAGACAACACTGATATAAATTCACTATTCAATGAGGCTGAGAATTGAATGTTACAGTTCAAATACAATTCTGCAAGTTTTTGGTTTAAAGGACAATCTAACAGTTCTTGACATACCCATTCTCAAAATCTTAAATACCTATGAAATTTGGAAATTAAGAAGACTTACAACACAAAAACTGAGTCTGAAAGAAACTGAAAGGAGTCAAAACAAACTATTATTTTAGCCAAGTTGTACCAGGGTAATACAGAAGTCCATCTCATTTTCTAGATAATTCAGTTCTAACCCAGGAAAAGAGAGTTTTCAGTGGGCAGCTATTTTCAGTCAGGCAGGAACATGGCTATGCCACATAATTAATCAGATTCTACAGGCTTATTCTAGGTCACATAAACAACGCAGAAATTCAATGCATTTCAGTGGGTTAGTAATACCTGTTATCACAACACCTGGGTGGCTCAGTCAGTTGAGTGTCCATCTGACTCTTGATGTCAGCTGAGGTCATGATCCCAGAGCCCTGGGATCAAGCCACCAGGCTCTGCACTGAGTGTGAAGCTTGCTTAAGATTCTCTTTCTCCCTGCCCCCACTCGCACTCTCTCTTTTAAAAAAATAAATAAATAAAATAAAACCTGTATTACAATGTGTTTATTCTCTTGTTGGTTGTCATTTGGGTTGTTTCTAATTTAGAACTATTCTGTATAGAGCTGCTATGAATATTCATGAACAAGTCTATGTACAAGTATGTTTGCTTTCTTTTGGGTAAATACCTAGGAATAGGACTGTTGCATCATATGGTAAGTGTATGTTTATAAGAACCTGCCAAGTTATTTTGCAAAGTGGTTGTACTATTCTATAACTCCAGCAGCAATGCATGAGAATACAATTTAGTCACCAACACTTGGTTTTACCAGTTTTTTGAATTTAGTCATTCTGGGAGATATATAGTTCTATCTCACTTTGGCTTTAATCTGCATTTCCTTGGATAACAAATGATGCTGAGCATCATTTTCACAGATTTACACGTCATTTATATATATGTAATCTGGGATAGTCACACAATGAAATATTACTCAACAATAAAAAGAAGTACAACAAATGATGAACCACAGAAGCATCTTGCTGAGCAAAACAAGCCAGATACAAGGGTGCATACTGCATAATCCCACTTATATAAAATTCTAAAATAGGCAAAGCTAATATATAATATGCAAAAGCATTCAGTGGTTGCTGGAGCAGAAAGCTGGAGAAGAATATAAGGGTATAAGAATATACAAGGGTACTTTCTGCATCCCAAAGCAACAGAATATACTTTCTTCTCGAGTGCACATGGAGCATTCTCCAAGATAGATCATATACTGGGTCACAAAACAGCCCTTCATAAGTTTACAAGAATTGAAATTATACCATGCATACATTCGGACCACAATGCTATGAAGCTTGAAATCAACCACAGGAAAAAGTCTGGAAAACCGCCAAAAGCATGGAGGTTAAAGAACACCCTACTAAAGAATGAGTGGGTCAACCAGGCAATTAGAGAAGAAATTTAAAAATATATGGAAACAAACGAAAATGAAAATACAACAATCCAAACGCTTTGGGACGCAGCGAAGGCAGTCCTGAGAGGAAAATACATTGCAATCCAGGCCTATCTCAAGAAACAAGAAAAATCCCAAACACAAAATCTAACAGCACACCTAAAGGAAATAGAAGCAGAACAGCAAAGGCAGCCTAAACCCAGCAGAAGAAGAGAAATAATAAAGATCAGAGCAGAAATAAACAATACAGAATCTAAAAAAACTGTAGAGCAGATCAACGAAACCAAGAGTTGGTTTTTTGAAAAAATAAACAAAATTGACAAACCTCTAGCCAGGCTTCTCAAAAAGAAAAGGGAGATGACCCAAATAGATAAAATCATGAATGAAAATGGAACTATTACAACCAATCCCTCAGAAATACAAGCAATTATCAGGGAATACTATGAAAAATTATATGCCAACAAATTGGACAACCTGGAAGAAATGGACAAATTCCTAAACACCCACACTCTTCCAAAACTCAATCAGGAGGAAATAGAAAGCTTGAACAGACCCATAACCAGCGAAGAAATTGAATCGGTTATCAAAAATCTCCCAACAAATAAGAGTCCAGGACCAGACGGCTTCCCAGGGGAGTTCTACCAGACATTTAAAGCAGAGATAATACCTATCCTTCTCAAGCTATTCCAAGAAATAGAAAGGGAAGGAAAACTTCCAGACTCATTCTATGAAGCCAGTATTACTTTGATTCCTAAACCAGAGACCCAGTAAAAAAAGAGAACTACAGGCCAATATCCCTGATGAATATGGATGCAAAAATTCTCAATAAGATACTAGCAAATCGAATTCAACGGCATATAAAAAGAATTATTCACCATGATCAAGTGGGATTCATTCCTGGGATGCAGGGCTGGTTCAACATTCACAAATCAATCAACGTGATACATCACATTAACAAAAAAAAAAAAGAGAAGAACCATATGATCCTGTCAATCGATGCAGAAAAGGCCTTTGACAAAATCCAGCACCCTTTCTTAATAAAAACCCTTGAGAAAGTCGGGATAGAAGGAACATACTTAAAGATCATAAAAGCCATTTACGAAAAGCCCACAGCTAACATCATCCTCAATGGGGAAAAACTGAGAGCTTTTTCCCTGAGATCAGGAACACGACAGGGATGCCCACTGTCACCGCTGTTGTTTAACATAGTGCTGGAAGTTCTAGCATCAGCAATCAGACAACAAAAGGAAATCAAAGGCTTCCAAATTGGCAAAGATGAAGTCAAGCTTTTGCTTTTTGCAGATGACATGATATTATACATGGAAAATCCGATAGACTCCACCAAAAGTCTGCTAGAACTGATACATGAATTCAGCAAAGTTGCAGGATACAAAATCAATGTACGGAAATCAGTTGCATTCTTATACACTAACAATGAAGCAACAGAAAGACAAATAAAGAAACTGATCCCATTCACAATTGCACCAAGAAGCATAAAATACCTAGGAATAAATCTAACCAAAGATGTAAAAGATCTGTATGCTGAAAACTATAGAAAGCTTATGAAGGTAATTGAAGAAGATATAAAGAAATGGAAAGACATTCCCTGCTCATGGATTGGAAGAATAAATATTGTCAAAATGTCAATACTACCCAAAGCTATCTACACATTCAATGCAATCCCAATCAAAATTGCACCAGCATTCTTCTCGAAACTAGAACAAGCAATCCTAAAATTCATATGGAACCACAAAAGGCCCCGAATAGCCAAAGTAATTTTGAAGAAGAAGACCAAAGTAGGAGGCATCACAATCCCAGACTTTAGCCTCTACTACAAAGCTGTCATCATCAAGACAGCATGGTATTGGCACAAAAACAGACACACAGACCAATGGAATAGAATAGAAACCCCAGAACTAGACCCACAAACATATGGCCAACTCATCTTTGACAAAGCAGGAAAGAACATCCAATGGAAAAAAGACAGTCTCTTTAACAAATGGTGCTGGGAGAACTGGACAGCAACATGCAGAAGGTTGAAACTAGACCACTTTCTCACACCATTCACAAAAATAAACTCAAAATGGATAAAGGACCTGAATGTGAGACAGGAAACCATCAAAACCTTAGAGGAGAAAGCAGGAAAAGACCTCTCTGACCTCAGCCGTAGCAATCTCTGACTTGACACATCCCCAAAGGCAAGGGAATTAAAAGCAAAAGTGAATTACTGGGACCTTATGAAGATAAAAAGCTTCTGCACAGCAAAGGAAACAACCAACAAAACTAAAAGGCAACCAACGGAATGGGAAAAGATATTTGCAAATGACATATCGGACAAAGGGCTAGTATCCAAAATCTATAAAGAGCTCACCAAACTCCACACCCAAAAAACAAATAACCCAGTGAAGAAATGGGCAGAAAACATGAATAGACACTTCTCTAAAGAAGACATCCGGATGGCCAACAGGCACATGAACAGATGTTCAACGTCGTCAGGGAAACACAAATCAAAACCACACTCAGATATCACCTCACGCCAGTCAGAGTGGCCAAAATGAACAAATCAGGAGACTATAGATGCTGGAGAGGATGTGGAGAAACGGGAACCCTCTTGCACTGTTGGTGGGAATGCAAATTGGTGCAGCCGCTCTGGAAAGCAGTGTGGAGGTTCCTCAGAAAATTAAAAATAGACCTACCCTATGACCCAGCAATAGCACTGCTAGGAATTTATCCAAGGGATACAGGACTGCTGATGCATAGGGGCACTTGTACCCCAATGTTTATAGCGGCACTCTCAACAATAGCCAAATTATGGAAAGAGCCTAAATGTCCATCAACTGATGAATGGATAAAGAAATTGTGGTTTATATACACAGTGGAGTACTACGTGGCAATGAGAAAAAATGAAATATGGCCTTTTGTAGCAACGTGGATGGAACTGGAGAGTGTGATGCTAAGTGAAATAAGCCATACAGAGAAAGACAGATACCATATGGTTTCACTCTTATGTGGATCCTGAGAAACTTAACAGAAACCCATGGGGGAGGGGAAGGAAAAAAAAAAAAAAAGAGGTTATAGTGGGAGAGAGCCAAAGCATAAGAGACTGTTAAAAACTGAGAACAAACTGAGGGTTGATGGGGGTGGGAGGGAGGGGAGGGTGGGTGATGGGTATTGAGGAGGGCACCTTTTGGGATGAGCACTGGGTGTTGTATGGAAACCAATTTGACAATAAATTTCATATATTAAAAAAAATTTAAAAAAAGTAAAAGTGTATCTCTAAAAATAAATAAATAAATAAATAAATAAAAATTCAACTGAGTGGCAAAAAAAAAAAAGAATATACAAGGGTACTTTCTGGGAAGATGGAAATGTTCATATATACATATATATATGAACATATACATATATATATGGTTACATGAGTGTATACTTATGTGAAAATTTAGAGACATGTATTTAAAATCTATGAAGTTCATTATATGTAAATTATATCTGAGTAAACACATGAACTACTTTACATATCTTCAAACATCATATCTGAATTACAATGTTTCTTGTGTGAAAAGAAATGCTGACTCATTAACTATCCATATACATTTAAGTTTTAAAACTCCTTCATAACAGGAAACTGACATCTGACTCTGAGGTCTATGTTCAGGTCCCTTCTGAACACAGGCAGGTTTTAGCTAATAGACCCTGTCATTCTGAATTTCCATCTACTTTACAACACTTCAACTAACATTGGGAAGAAAATGAGTTAAAAAAAGGTACACTATTTTTGAGAAACATGATTTACTACTGTGTCTGCCACTCTCTGTCCCTCAGAACCCCGGCCTCCTGAGAGTAGCTTGGAATTGTATTCCTAAATGCTGTCATCGTTACTCAAACTATTAATGACTTCCAGCTTCTGAGAATTACTTACCTGGTCTTTAAAAAGACCATTAGGACCCACACCACAAGAAATGCTAAAGGAGGTGTTCAGGCTAAAAAATGATACCAAATGGAAATGCGGATCTATGAGAAGGAATAAAGAACACTGAAAATAGTTTAAAAAAATAAAAAGACCATTAAACTTACGCTGACCAAATGTTTCACATGCATGAAGGAGATTTCTAATCTTCAAGATTTCAAATATCTAATGTTATTATAAATTAGACCACATTATGAATAATATAAAATTCCATAAAAGAGTGTTTAGAATCCAAATCAAATATTAACTCCAAAAGGAGAGGAAATAAAAATTAAATACACAATCAGACAAAGAAACTAGACACACATAGCACACAGTGTGAGAAAAGTTAGAAAAGTCAAAGCCATTCCTAAGTATAATTCTATATTCACCTACTTAACCAAGAAAAAAAAAATGTTTGATGTGTATCTGTTCTTTCATTTAATATTCTACTTTATATGTGAGGGAATCCTATCAAGGGGGCAGGGGGGTTAGTTATTTTATTTGAATAGCATTTAATACATATACATTTGCATATGTTTAAAAAATCTAAAGCAATTCTTGTTAGTTCATTTAATAATTAGTAATAAATTTTAGGTGTCTCAAATTACGCTGATTGCATCAAGAATAATAATTACTTTTTAGTAAACACTTTGCTGATCAAAAAAGGTATTTCCAGCATCAGGTGCAATAACTGAAATCAGAAATGTGCATTCCAGTCTCTTCCATTTGCAATATCCAACTGGATGTTTTTAAATGTATTATTCTATATAAATACAATGCCCTTAAATTACAGACCAGTATTATTATTTAAGTGTTTCTTGGATTTAATGATAATTTAATCTCCTGAATATGTGAATTTCCCAAATTTGACAGACTCTTAATAAGGCTATTGCAAAGATCAGTATCCTTGATATGCTGTTTACCAACTACCCAGCAAGTTGAAATATTTTATTTTCTTGTAGCTCTTACCTTATCTTCAGAAGTCAGGCACTTGCTCTTATCTTTGGCATCTGTTCTCACACAATTAACTAAATATTTTAAATGTGGTTGTTTCTCTTTGCCCAGACCTTCACTTTCGTTTAATCTCAATGCAACTTTAAGAACTTTTTCTTCACTTTGGCTAAACGTTTACTACTTTTACATTAACACTACTTCAAGCACTGTAGGATGTGCTGATGACAAACAAGAATTTAATTCATCTTGGTCTTTTAGTTAAACCCCCGAGAGTTAACAAAGAAGAAATAAACGGAGAAAATTTCTCTACTTTCTGGAAGTTATCTGATACTTAAATCCATAGTTTTTTTGTTGTGTTTTTCTTATAATTTACTGAAATAAATGCACTTTTTCACAATCCATGTTGTCTAAAATGCACTCCATCTCTACCTCTGTACCAATCCGACCACTAGCCTCGCAAACAAAGATTTCTGGTCAGCCCAGAGTCAAAGAGCAAGAATGCCATTCCTAAGAAATAAAGTATTAAAAACAAAGTGTTCAGAACATAACTTGAACAGATATTGACGAGGCTTCCATCAAGCTGAAATTGTGTACGATGCGTGGACATGCGCGCGCGCGCACACACACACACACGCACACACACAGTGCACATGCAGGCAGAGAAGAAGGAGTTCCAAATACAGCTGAAAGGTGTAACTCCATCTTCAAATATGAGTCCTTCAGCTTCTGCGCTAACTGTATAAATCACTGGCTCATGGGGGTGAGTTACTGAATTAATATATATCCATAACCACAGTGAGTATGATTCCAGGGGCTGTACTCAGCAGAAAATGTTGGGTCCTTCAGAATTATATTGGTCAGAGATATTTATTAGGACAGCATGAAGTTACCCCTGGTTTTGCACATACCATTCTTAATTTGCTACTTTGCCATAATCATCTCCAGAGGACTTGAGAGTGACTACAGCTCAGGCCCTAAACCTTTAAATCCTACTGCCTAGTAACTACTGACATCTTACTAGACCCTAATTTTGCTGCCCCCAAGCTTCTTGGCTTTGCCCCAGCCTCATCCACTGCACTTACGTCACCCCAGCTATCAAGGTTCCCATCCCTCAAACCCATTCAGGGGAACAGGATCTAAGGTAAAGTTTGTGTTCTCTCATATTTTGCACTGCCCCCCCCCCAGATTTCTTTTGTATTAACAATCAACTGAACCTTATTAATTCTATATATTGTTGACTTCTCAGCTCACAGGCCCATAATGAAGTTTACATACATGGTTACTTGAATAATAACAGAAAACTAAACTATTGTGAAAGCACATAAAAGTATATTAAATATGTTCCTAAAAACTAGACCTTCTCAGACCAAACAAAAAAAAAAAAGACCATAAATTGTCAGAAAAATACCATGGTATAATACTAATGAATACAGGAAAACAACCTTTCTAATAGGCTAACAAGTCAACTTCAAAGTGAAAGAAGTCAAATGACACCAGGCTTTTATTGTGCTGCTAAATTATTAGCTTACTTTACTAACCTGGCGTGGGCATATTATAAAAATCATCCATTTGTGCTACAAGGAATTACTTTGGGCTAACACTGCCAACACAGTACCTGAAGTGAATTCTAAGTGACAAGCTCCTCATTAATCATCATTTTGAAACATTCATGCTTCAACATGGTCTTTTAAGCTCATTGTTTAAAATTTCAAGTAAATGGAGCATCCCAAAGATTCACCTGCAAAATACTATGTTTTTCAACCATTCTTAGCTCTCAGCATCTGACATGCTTGACAATTTATTCTGAAAGGTCACAGTGTAAACAGAGTCCTGCTATATCTAGGAAGAAAACCTGTTTAGTGTAAAACAGTTATTTGTATACTATTAATACACCATAGGGAAAAAAAAATTCCATCAAGAAAAAAATGTAAATGATATCACTGCCATTGAAATTCTGACAGGAGTTCAAATAAAGTTTTTTTTCTATAGCAATTCAGTCTCTAAATTCTAAATTTCAGTAATCAACATAATCAACATAGCCACACAAAAAAAAAAAAGAAAAAAGATTTATTTTTTGGACTACCTGAATATCTTAAAAATACTTCCATCAAAACAGCTTATTAATAAATAAATATCAAGTAAGGAATTCAAAGTCTCTAGTAAATATCCATTCTTCAACAGACCTCCACCAGGTAGAAGTCAACTCCACTGAACCTCATTTTCTTCATTTTGGGAATGGGGACAGAAGTAACTCTCTACCACTAGGATTAAATAAGATTTAATTTACTGTGTATGCTGTTGGGGATTAGGCCATAAACTTAATATCTAAATGATACTTTAAGCTTTCGTATGCATAAAGGAGTAATTTATAGATTCTAAACTAGATGACCACTGAAATACCCTTAAAGTTCTATATGTCATAACATCCATATCATCTTCTATAAATTGAAAGTGAACTGAAATTAATTTTAAAACACTGTGCACGAAAATAATGACAGAAGAGGGGCACCTGGGTGGTTCAGTTGGTTGAGCATCCTAACAGCTCAGGTCATGATCCCAGGGTCCTGGGACACAGCCCCGCATCAGGCTCGGCGCTGAACGTAGAACCTGCTTACGATTCTCTCTCTTTCTCTCCCTCTGCCCCTTTCCCCTGCTCACAGGCTAACAAAAAATAAAAATAATGACAAAAGATATAAATAAATCTTTATTTTAAGAAAGGTTTTGAATTTTATGTTTTCTGTTTAACTATATAAGTTAAGGTTAAAAAAACAGGATTCTATGGGGCGCCTGGGTGGCTCAGTCGGTTAAGCATCCGACTTCAGCTCAGGTCACGATCTCGCGGTCCGTGAGTTCGAGCCCCACGTCAGGCTCTGGGCTGATGGCTCAGAGCCTGGAGCCTGCTTCCAGTTCTGTGTCTCTCTCTCTCTCTGCCCCTCCCCCGTTCATGCTCTGTCTCTCTCTGTCCCAAAAATAAATTAAAAAAAAAAAAAAAAAAAAAAAAAAAAACATTAAAAAAAAAGAAAACAAGATTCTAGAATTTAAACTTTATACTTGATGAAATACCGTAACTCAAATTATAATGCAAGATACATTTTTAAAACTGGCACAAGATCCAGCCTTGTTGATAATAAACCTTTGCAAATTAAGAATGGCATCTTTGCATCTTTCATCTTACTCTAGTATCTTCTGTCTATTCTAGATAATTATTTCGAAGCCAGAATTCAAGGAGCATTAGACCTTCATTCTGAGCAGATAATTCTACCAGAATATCAAACATAAAGAGAGAGTTCTTTACAATATAGAAAAGGAAAATGTGAAAAGACGGCACTTCCAAATAAAAAAAAAAATTAAAATCTTGTGTGGCACAGCACTAACCAACAACAGTAGTCAAGCTTTTCTCATTCAGCAATAACGAAGTCACTGTTTATGAAGACGGGGGCGGTGTGGGGGGGAACTGGAATAAAAGAATGCAGTAGGTATCACTTTGTAGTCTGGCAAAAATGTAAAGCAAGGTCAAACTGTTAACAATAATCATTGTAATACAAGAGAGAACTTCTTACATTCACATAAAAACACAGATGTCACAAACATTTAAATTCTCTAACATTTATTTACAGCTTACATAATAATGCTTAATGAACACTATAATTGTAAAGCAAAATATTTCCCCAAGTTTTCCACACTAGAGTTGCTGCTTCATTAAAACAGAATTTGACACATCAGGGCAGATACTCAAAAAGACAAACTAAACAACTAGACTGATAAAAATCCGTTAAAGAAAAAGATATGGGTTGTTTTCTGGTTTCAGAATTTATTTTATGATTTAGATTCCAAATCTAACAAAATTTGACCAGAATGTCCACTTAACCTCTTTTGTTCCAAATATAACCTCAGCCCTTCGCTCTGCTACAGTTTAGTTCTATTTTCCATGACTTTCTTCAAAGTTAAAATATAAATGGCCTCTTCTCAGGCTTTTGTCTCCTCTGTATGATTTGATACTCCTGCTTATCTGCTCCTTGGAACTCTACCTTCTTTGAGCTTCCCAAATTAGCATACCCCTCAGCTCTCTTCCATCCTTCCAGAACACTCTTTTTCAGGCATCTTCACTCTCTCCTTCCCCTAGCTTCCCTACAATTACTAACTGTCCCCAAGGGTCTGTCCTCAACCTTCTTCCCTCTTCATTCCATGTTGCTACCCTTAGCACTCTCATCCAGTTTCAGCAAAGCCTTGAAATAACTGTCAGCTGAGTAACTCACTTCTACCTCCAATCCCTTTTCTGAATGTTAACAATGCATTTCCAGGGCACCTGGGTGGCTCAGCTGGTTGAACATCTTGATTTCAGCTCAGCTCATGATCTCACGGTTCATGAGATCAAGCCCAGCATGAGGCGCTATGGTCAGAGCACAGAGCCTGCTTGGGATTCCGTCCCTCCCTCTCTCTCTGCCCCACCCTGCTTGCAAGTGTGCACACTCTGTTTCACTTAAAATAAACCATCCTCCTGGGTTAGCCCTTCCCCATCAACTGACCACCAAGATCCCAGGGCACATCTTCCATTCACCCCTCCCCTTCTATCCCCACAGTCACCATTTCACTCCAGGTTGTCATAACTTCTTATCTAAATACTGCAACAGTGTCCTAACAAATCCTGCTATGCCAAAGTTCCCTTTGCACCACCTCTACTATTACACATGCATATAAAATTCATGTCAAGTATTTAATTCTTTGGGAAAATGAACATCTTAGAAAAGCAAACTGTGTATAAACACAGAAAGCACTGTGGAAAATGTGCTCCAAAACAACTGAATCTCAATGTCCTAAAGTACATTCCTAGAAACCAAGAGATCTACAACTATGTCATCACCCTTGTCACTTTCACACATGAGTATGAGTAGAGATATGAAAGAAAATCCCATTCAACAAGCAAATAACCCCAGTCTTTTCTGACTGCTCAGGCAAAAGTAAAATATGAAAAACACTTCCTAAGTTCCTCTTTGCAGACTGTGGAGTTGGGAGCAACCATGCAATATTTAATGAATAAGAATATAACGAACAGTAAGGCAACACGACCTTATCCCATTACTACCTTTAAGTTTAGTTCTTAGCCACACTCTAAATTCATCTGTTACCTTTTTTAATTTAGGCTTAAACTTTTCTAAAAACCCCTCCCAACAAATAGAAACTTTTCCTACTTGAGTTTCCTCCCTAAAATTTCCACTACGTTTTGTCTAATGTAAATGTAGTCTTCTGCCTAGCTCTTTTCTCCAATCTTGTTATTATAGCATTTGTATATGGCCATTTTTAAGACTTCTTATTTGTAAATACCTCCTACTCTCTCCTCTGTGGTGAAGCGTTTTTTTGCACTTATTTTACACTACAATTTTCCTCAGAGCTGCATTGTAGAAACCTTCCGGCCATAAATACTCACATATTTGCAATGAGGCTAAGTTCCTGTTAAAATAATGATTTACAATCTTTGTGTTCTAACAGATTAGCAAGATCTAGATGGCTGCACACATACTTGAAAAAGAAGACCTAGTTCCTTTTCTTTCTTTCTTTCTTTAGCCAGTAAAAAGTGGTTGAATAAATTAATGAACTTCTATCTTCCTTTTAAAGATTAATCAGTGTAGGGGCGCCTGGGTGGCTCAGTTGTTTAAGTGTTCGACTTCAACTCAGGTCATGATCTCACAGTTTGTGGGTTCGAGCCCTGCATCGGCCTCTGTGCTAACAGCTCAGAGCCTGGAGCCTGCTTTGGATTCTGTCTCCTTCTCTCTCTGCCCCTCCCCACTTGTGCTCTGTCTCTGTTTTTCAAAAATAAATAAATGTAAAAAAAAAAAGTGATCAAAAAAATAAATAAAGATTAATCAGTGTTGCTTTCACAGTCTTTAACAAATTTGAGACTCCTTTCCTTTTCCAAATTGGCAAGCTGGTTGAATAATGTTTTTATTTTGCTGTATTGTTATGTTTATTTGTTTGTGTCAAGTAAAAAGAGCACATAAACTACTCTGTCTTAAACCACTTGTATTCCACATTTCATATGCAGAAAGCACTTAGAAACATTTGTTCACACATTCCATAAATACTGTGTTAAATACTAAAATAGGTGTCAGAAATATAAAGTCTAGCAATCAAAGAACTTTGATAATTAAAAAGCAATTTTTCCTAATCTATTACATTCAGCTATTAAAATCTGTCATTTTTTTACCAGCTGAGTGACCAATAATTTCATACATGGGATTATCTTGTAAGTACATACATACAACTTCCTATAAAGTAGTACTATTTCATTTAAATGCTGAAGACAAACTAGATGCTTAAAAAAATGACAAATTGCCCCTTAACTGTAATTAGAAAAATAAACAGCTCTCATTACCTAATCCCTTCTTTAAAAAGTTTCTAATTTTACTTGATAAATATTTTATTTCTCTTACAAATTGTTATAGAGCACCTCTCTTCCATTCTTCCTTTCATTCATTCAGTAAACATTTATTAAACTTTTATAGGGGAGCCTGGGCAGCTCAGTCGGTTAAGCATCCAACTCTTGGTTTCAGCTCAGGTCACCGATGTCAGGGTTTGTGAGATCGAACCCCGCATCAGCCTCCGAGCTAACAGCATGGAGCCTGCTTGGAATTCATTCATTCATTCATTCATTCATTCATTCTCTCTCTCTGCCCCTCCCCCACTTGCTCTCGTCTCTCTCAAAATAAACTTAAAAAATAAAATAAACCTTTATAATATCCAAAGCAGTGTGGCAAGCACTGAGGATTCAAAGATGAAAAAGAACTATCTATTCTTTTCTTTTTTTTTTTTTTTTTAAGTAGGCTCCATACCCAACATGGGGCTTGAATTCACAATCCTGAGATCAAGAGTTGGATGTTCTACCGACTGAGCCAGCCAGGCGCCCCATATTCTTTCCAATCTCAATTGTCATAAAAATTCATGTCCTTCAAATGGGTACCATTTGTGACAATCCTTTGCAGAAGATCTGAAAAGTGGTCTCTTCTTCTCCACTTCAATGTTATGTGGGCTCTGAACTGAATTCAGAAGGATGAAACCAAGCTGCACTTCACCATCTCCAAAAGAACTTCTTCCTATCCCCAACTTATTTCCCACTTAACCAAATATTTCTAGATCCAAATCAAGTAATTTGCATAGTACAAGCAATATATTGATAGCTGGTACCTTTAAGCTTGTATTTAATTATTTTCGAAAATGTTTCCTGTTGTTCATTTGCCTTCCTGTCTAGAACTTAAGCTTTCATGATACAGGGACCATCCGAAGTGTATCTGTTTCCTTCCAAAGCCCTGGGAACAATGCTCAGTGTATAGGAGCTTTTCAATGAACACTAGAGAGATGGGATAAATACCTAAATATCAAGTTAGATACGTAAAAGTTCAAATCAAATATGTCTACTATAGTGTTTAACCAGAGTTTGAAATATACCAAAGGATTCTACCATTTTGATGATTCTTTTTTCTAACAAAACATATATGCTCCAGTAAAAATTTTTATTTAACTGGCACAGCACAGTCCTTAAGTTACATAAAAAGCCCCTCCCTTTTTATGTAAATGATAGTTTTCTTTTTTGCCTTTATTCTCAAGAAGTTATAACTAAAAATGAAGCCCAACCACAGCATCCACATTGACACTTAGTATTTATGAACAGACCATAACTCTTAATTTCTTTTTTTTTACTACTCCAAGCTGCCTCAGATGTTTGAAACAAGTTATAACTTATTTTACCTACCATGAAAAAGATACACAGATTTTTATTTAAAAGTCCCTATTTTCTTTTATCCACCAAAGCATATTTTAATTCAAACTTATTCCTCCCCATTTTTCTTTCTCCTCTAAGTTTTTGTTAGTCATCCATGTTCTTAAATTGTATCGTCTATCAAATTTACTATAAAGACCAAATTTTCTGCTTATATCTTCACACAGTTTGAGTTTCACTGCTATTTTCTTTCACTTTTTTCAAATTACTGCTTTTGAGTGGATCAATAGCATAGTTGCAAGGCTGAATGTGGTCACCTTCTCTGTGCTTTTGACACCTATTTTTAGATAATGGGTAGCTATTCTGCAAAAACTTTCATCAGTGACACAAGCTGTAAAAGTCAACTTTCTAAGTATTGAGATGCTTTAAGTTTATGAAGTGTTGGCATAATATAAAGAAATCAGAACAGGAGATTCATGGATCTTATGTCATATTCTACCCATTTCCCAGAACTTACTTCCCATATATTCATATCCCCTTCATTCTTCTGTTGCATAACTCTTCTGAACTAGTCTAAAAGTCTTCAAGAAATTTTTAAAAATATTTCCCAAGTAATTAAAGAAATGGAATTAAGCACAATTTAAGATATACGGGGCACCTGTGTCGCTCAGTCAGTTAGGCATCCAACTCAGGTCATGATCTCATGATTTGTGAGATTGAGCCCCATGTCAGGCTCTCCACTGACAGCATGGAGCATGCTTGGGATTCTCTGTCTTCCTCTCTCTCTGCCCCTCCCCAATTTGTGCTCACGTTCTCGCTCTCTCAAAAAAAATAAAAAATTTAAAAAATTTAAAATTAAAAAGATACTCATTTTACCTATCATATTAGCTAAGACTTCTAACTGTAAAATCCCGTATCACTGAAGAGTGAAACCAGACATCCTTATACATTGCTTGGGGAAGAACAAACTGAAGTAACATAGAGAAAAACAGTTCCATAACATGTATCAAGAACTTTAAAATAGATTTTTTGACCCAATAGTTTATTTTCTAAGTCAATCTTTAAAAAGATACAAGGAAAAAAATAAAGAGGATACAAGATAAACAAAGGCTAACATCAAAAATTAAAACTACATAAAATATTAGAAACAGGATAAAATTCCAATTATCAACAGAATTATCTTAAGTTCACATGATAATCTAGTCATTAAAAATGCTGTTAATAAACATAGTATTTTTAGAAAATGCTTATGAAATAATGTTAAGACAATGGATTCTAAATGTTAAATACCATATTACCCAGAATATAACTATATAAATCTTTTGTTGTCATACATTCCTATATTTCCCAAATTTTTCCAAATTTCCTATGAAAAGGCCTATTGTCCTAAGATTATTAGCATACCTACTTTTTAAATCACAGAGCTTTTTCCGTATGCTCTTAAAAACTTATGAAAATATTAATTTTTAATTATAAAACATTAAACCAGCTTATAACACAAACTTAGTTAAGGTCTATTTTAAGGGAAAAGAAGAGAGAAGTTAAAGATAATTTATATAATTCCACATATAAAATAATTAAATTGTATGTTTTATACTATACTGTTACATAAACTGTTACATAAACTTAAAGAAACATTTCCCAACTCATTTTATAAGGCCACCACTAACCTGATACCAAAGTCAGACAGATATTAAATTAGGAAAAAAAAAAAAAAAAAAAAAAAAAAGCTAGACTAGTATCTCTTAGGAGCAATGATGCAAAATTCAGCAATATATAAAAAAGATAAGCCACCTGGACACAGAAGGTTTAGTCCAGGAATGCAAGACTGATTTAATATTTTAAAAAAGAATCAACCACATTAAGAGACTAGACACATTTTAAAACCACATGATCATCTCAATAAATGAATAAATGCTCACACCATAAGACAAAGTTCAACAACCATTCATAACCATCCCTATCCCCCAAAATCAGCAAAGCAGGAAGAGAAGGAAGCTTTCTTAACCTGATAAAAGGACATCTATGAAAAACCTACAGCTAAACTCATACTTAATACTGTAAGACCAAATGTGTTCCCCCTAAGATCCAGAACAAGACAAGGATGCCCACTCTCACCACTTCTATTTAACACTGTACTAGAAGTCCTAACCAGTATAATAGGCAAGAAAAATAAATACAAGGCATACAAATTGGAAGCAAAGAAATGAAACTGTCCTTATACACAGACTATATGGGTGTCCATATAGCAAATACTAAAGAACCTACCAAGAAGCTACAAAAATTAATAGGTGAGTTTAGCAAAATTCTAAAATGCAAAGCAAATATTTAAAAAACAATTCTGGGGACACCTGGGTGGCTCGGTCAGTGCAGTGTCCAACTCCAGCTCAGGTCATGATCTCATGGTTAATGGATTCAAGCCCTGCATCAGGCTATGTGCTGACAGTTCAGAGCATAGAGCCTGCTTCAGATTCTGTGTCAACCTCGCTCTCTGCCATTCCCCTGCATGTGCGCTGTCTCGCTCTCTCTCTCAAAAATAAACATTAAAAAAAAGTTTTAAATAAAATAAAATATATAAAAATAAAAATCAATTCTATTTCTATACTAGCAGCAAAAAATGAAAATGAAAATACTATTTATTAAAGCATCAAAAACAAAATACTTAGAAATAATTTATATAAAAACTTCTACACTAAAAACTATAAAATATTGCTGAGAGAAAATTTCAAAGACCTTAGCAAATTAGATACATACAATGTTTGTGGATTAAAAGACTCAATACCATTAAGATATCAATTCTCTCTAAATTGATCTACAGATTTGATGCAATCCCAATCAAAATTCTGGCAGACTTCTTTGTAGAGATCAACAAGCAATTCTAAAATGTATATGGAAAATTCAAAACCCTAGATGAGCCAAGACAGTTTGTTTGGTTTTTTTTTCCCTCACCACAGTAAGTACAGTCACCATCAGTCACTATACAACATTACTACAATGATACTGACTACATTCCCTATGCTGGGCTTCTCATCTCTGTGACTTATTTTTAACAGAAAGTTTCTGCCTCTTGATCCCCTTATTTTACCCACTCTCCTTTTCCTCTGACAACCACTAAGTTTGTTCTCTGTATTTAAGAATCTAGTTTGTTTTGGGGTGCCTAGGTGGCTCAGTCGGTCAAGCATCCACCTCTTGGTTTCAGCTCAGGTCACAATCTCATCGCTTGTGGGTTCAATCCCGACGTTGGGCCCTGTGCTGACAGTACGGAGCCTGCTTGGAATTCTCTCTCTCTTCCTCTCTCTGCCCCTTCCTCACTTACACTCGCTCTTTCAAATAAATAAATAAACTTAAAAAAAAAAAAAAAAGAATCGTTTGTTTTTTAGATTCCACATGGACATGAAATTATATGGTGTTTGTCCTTGGATTTATTTCACTTAGAATAATACCTTCTAGGTCCACCCACATAGTTCCAAATGACAAAATCTCATTCTTTCTTAAAACGGAATAATATTCCATTGTGTGTGCGTGTACACACACACACACACACACACACACACACCTCCTTTACCTATTCACCTAACAATGGACACTTCACTTGCTTCCATAATTTGGGCTTCTGTAAATAATGCTGTAATGAACACATGGGTGCATGTATCCTTTTGAATTAGCAGTTTTGTTTTCTTTGAATAAATATCCAATAATGGAATTGCTGGATCATATGGTACTTCTATTTCTAATTTTTTGAGGAACCTCCATAGTGTTTTCTACAGTGACTGCACCAATTTACATTCCCAACAGTGCATGAGGGTTCTCTTTTCTCCACATTTTCACCAACATTTATTTTGTCTTTTTTTAAATTTTTTTTTTAACGTTTATTTATTTTTGAGACAGAGAGAGACAAAGCATGAACAGGGGAGGGTCAGAGAGAGGGAGACACAGAATCTGAAACAGGCTCCAGGCTCTGAGCTGTCAGCAGAGAGCCCGACGCGAGGCTCGAACTCACGGACCGCGAGATCATGACCTGGGCCGAAGTCGGCCACTTAACCGACTGAGCCACCCAGGCGCCCCTATTTTGTCTTTTTGTTACTATCCATTCTCATGGATGTGAGGTGATATCTTACTGTGATTCCGATTTGCATTTCCCTAATAATGAGTATGCTGAGCATCTTTTCATGTGTCTCTTGGCCATCTGCATGTCTTCCTTGGAAAACATGTCTGTTCAGGTCCTCTGCCCATTTTTTAATCGGATTGTTTTATGGTGTTGAGTTGTGTAAATTCTTGATGTATTTTGGATATTAACCCTTTACTGGATATATCATTTACAAATATTTCCTCCCATTCAGTAAGTTGCCTTTTTGTTCTGTTGACAGCTTCCTTTGCTGTGCAAAAGCTTTTTATTTTGGTGTAGTCCCAATAGTTTATTTGTAATTTTGTTTCCCTTGCCTCAGGAGACATATCTACCAAAACGTTTGCTATGGTTGATGTCAGAGAAATTACCGCCTGTGTTCTCTTCTAGGAATTTTTGTGGTTTCAAAGTCTCATGTTTAGGTCTTTAATCCATTTTCATTTTATCTTTGTGTGTGGTGTTAGAAAGTGGTCCAGTTTCATTATTTTGCATCTAGCTGTCCTGTTTTCCCAACACAATTTATTGAAGAGACTATCTTTTCCCCACTATATTCTTGCCTCCTTCATCATAGATTAATTTAGAAAAAAAAGACCAAAGTTGAAATGCACCACCTGATTTCAAAACTGTTATAAAGATATGGTAATCAACACAGAGTGGTACTGTTATAAAGACAGACATATGTACCAATGGAGTAGAATAAAGAACAGAAATACACTCATGCTTACATGATCTAATGATTTTCAACAAGGTGTCAAGGTCATCTAACCAGATTAGGTAATTAAATCTAGAAAAGATTACAAGTGCTATTGAAACAACTGGAAATCAATATGGGAAAAGGTGAATGCTAACCTTTATCTTACACCATACTTTAAAATTAACTCAAAATGGATCAAAGAGCTAAATAAAAGCTAAAACTATAAAAGTCCTAAAATAGAGGACAAATTCTGTGTCCTTGGGTTAGGCAAATATTTCTTGGATGGAAAATGAACCATAAAAGAAAAAACTGAAAAAATGGGACTTTATCAAAACTTGTAACTTGCTCTTCAGAAGATATTGTTAAAGCAATAAAAAGGTAAGTCCACACAAGGAGGAAATATTTCCAAAACACACACACATATATATGCATACATTTGTACATAGATGTGTATGTATATATACATATAATTATGTACACACACAATTCTATATACATAGAATTGTATATATACACACATATACATATAACATCTAAAGAATATATAAAGAACTCATAAAAACCCAGTAACAAAACAAACAACCCAATCTCTAAAATGGGAAAACAGGGGTGCCTGGGTGGCTCAGTCAGTTGAGCATCTGACTTCAGCTCAGGTCATGATCTCACGCTTCCTGAGTTCGAGCCCCATGTCGGGCTCCATGCTGACAGAGCCTGGAGCCTGCTTCAAATTCTGTCTCCCTCTCTCTCTGCCCTTCCCCCACTCGTTCTCGGTCTCTCTCTCTCAAAAAAAAAAAAAAAAAAATATATATATATATATATATATAAATAAATAAAATGGGAAAAAATATGAACAAGACATTTTACCAAAGGAAATTGATGAATCACAAATAAGGACTGAAAATATATTCAACATCATTCATCATTAGATAAATTAAAAGAACAGTAAGATATCATCATGCACCCTCTAGAATGTTTGAAATTTACAACTCTTACAATACCAACTTTTGGCAAGGTTTTAAAGTAACTGGAACTCATATACTACTGGTGGGATGCAAAAAGAGTCTAGGCACTTTGGAAATAGTTTAGAAGTTTCTCATAAAATTGAACAAGCCTTAAACTTACTTACCATCCATCCCAGCAATACCACTCATAGGTATTTATCCAAATGTTCACAGCAGTTTTATTCATAATAACCAAAAACTAGAAATAATCTAAGTGTCCATCAAATGGGAATGAGATAAACTGTGGAGCATTCATAAATTGGATTATGCAACAATAAAAAAATAAATTGCTAATACATGAAATGACACAGATGATTATTAAAAACATAATCAAGATCAAACAAAAGCCAAACACAAAAAAATACATTCTGTATGATTCAATTTATATGAAATTCTAACCAGACAAAATTATCATTATAGAAAACAGATGAATGTTTGCCCAGGGCCAGTGGTACAAGAAGGGGATTCACTGCTAAAGGGAATAGGGAATTTTAGGGGGGTGATGAAAATGCTATGTATCTTGATTGTGATGATGGTTACACAACCACATAAATATGTCATCCAACAGTACACTTAAATTTCATGTATATAATGTATACCTCGATAAAGTTGGTTTAAAAATGCAAACATAATACAAACAAAAAGCACAGTCCCAATCATAATAAGAAAACGAGAAACAAGTATTAAAAAAGAATAAAATAGGGTCATAAACATTTAAAAAATAACCTGCATATTATTACTAACCTAAGGTATAATGTGGTCATATGTAATTCTAGTCTTTGCTATAGTACACTACAAATCTTTAACAAGTCAAAAAACCTATACTCTTATTTCAAATAGCTTCTATTGTTTGATAGTCATGGGAAAAGTAGATCTGATCCTTAAAGAACAAGATTACAAAACCAAGAGTGAGGGATTCTTAAGTGAATTGGGGCCCAGCTGCTGAAAAGGAGGCCCCATTGTGAGACATTTCTTAACAAAATGTCAGTTTCAATGCCTCAGAGGCCAAGGATGGCCTTAAAGAGAACTACTAAGCACAGTTAAAGCAAACAGACTAATAAGAGCAAAGAGGATAACTGACATTGTTCCCTTAGGGACACACACACACCTGGGAATAGGAGTTTTAACAATTTCCAGAGGATGACCCAGAAAGAGAAAATAGCCTGCAATGCATATAAAGGACAGAACACTTTTCTATTAACAAAGCTTACAGTAGAAGGAAAAAAGGTGTAGAACTTAAACTACGACACTCAACTTTCTCCTAATTTTTTTTTTTAAGTTCATTTACCCATTTTGAGAGAAAGAGAAAGAGAGCAAGTGAGGGGCAGAGAGAGAGAGACAGAGAGAGAATCCCAAGTAGGCCCCATACTGGCAGCACAGAGCCTGAAGCAGGGCCCAAACCCACAAACCATGAGATCATGACCTGAGCCTAAATCAAGGGTCAAATGCTTAACACTGAGTCACCCAGGCTTCCCTATTTTCTCCTAATTCTTAAATTAAGTCTTCTCTACCAAAAGTAAAATATAATCAACATTTGGATGTTTCTTTAATAAAGAATTACATATTTACATAATAGACGTTATCTCTTTTTTTAATGTTTTATTTATTTATTTATTTATTTATTTTTGAGAGAGAGAAAGAGACAGAGACAGAGACAGAGACAGAGACAGAGAGAGAGAGAGAGAGAGAGAGAGAACGGCGGAGGAGCAGACACCAAGGGAGACAGAATCCAAAGCACGCTCCAGGCTCTGAGCTGTCAGCACAAAGGCTGAGGCAGGGTTCAAACCCACAAACTGCGAGATCATGACCTGAGCCGAAGTAGGACACTTAACCTACTGAGTCACCCAGATGCCCCAAAAGACATTATTATATCTTAACTGAAGGTGTTCTGCCCAATAGACCTAAGGTACTTTAAAGCAAACTACCTATTACTGCCTTCTTGGTTGAATTTTCCCAGAAGTTGTTAATCTTGCTCACCATAATATTATAACAATAATAGCAGAGCCATGAGTGAAACAGTTTAAAAAGTAAAATTGGAGAGTGTATGTAAATGCATGCGTGTTTACACACTGAACCATATATTAATGTCCAACACGGAATTATGAATTAAATCCAAAATGTGAAGTATTCTAATAACATAATAAACAACCAGCCAAGAGTGTAGCTGAATCATCTGACACTATATGAAACCTTGAAAGTCCCATAATCATATTTTTTTAAAGACACTAAAAATATTCTATTTAATACTGATTTCTTCTTTCTAAATAAAATGATGAGTTCAAATATATGGTATTCTCAGAAGCTGAGAACGTACTGGCGCCAAAATAAATGTCAAATTGTTCGCTAGTCCAATAACAAGCACGATTCATAAGTTGTTATTTTTTTTTTTTAAACAGCACTCATGCATTATGTACTTTTAGCAATGGTACATGCAGAAATTACAACATGAAGTGGAGAATTATAAATTATATTGGGCCACAAAATCACAATAAAAAAAGAAAAGTTGTGACCAAGCAATAAGAAACACAACTATGGTTCACCACTGGAAACAGAAAAAGAACCCACACGGGTTTCCACAGTTGCAAGATGAGTACATAAGTGCTTTCCTCACTGGACATTTACCTGCCATACAAATCAGAACCAGGTACAATTTCCCCATTGATGAAACTGCAGTATCTTCAAAAGTCAATTACAGCTTCAATAATTTAAAATATATTGTAGATTATAAACTATGACTTTCTTCTTCCTTTATACTTTACAAAGTGCAATAAAATCTACTTCTCAGCTGATTCCATATCCTTAATTTATTCTCTCATATAACTTATTATGCAATTTCGTCTGCAAAGTTGCATCTTATTTACCATCTTACCTGAACAGCATACTTTACTGTGCCATACTGATAACTTTCCTCCTGCCAGTGCAGGTCTTATTACATTGATATTTCTTTTTTTTAAGATTTTAAGTAATAATCTCTACATCCAACTTGGGGGCTCAAAGTCACAACCTCAAGATCAAGGGTTGCATGCTTTAGTGATCAGGCCAGCCAGGTGCCCCTGATATTTCTTTTAAGAAATATTAACAATATATTTATTGAGATAAATTGTTCTATAATTATATATTAATATATCCCTTACTGATAGTTAATATATATAATATACTATATATATATTAATACTTCTTTCAAGGCAAATTTAAGAAACCGTTGAGGAAAACATTGACAATATTCAGACCAACATGTTTCAAGTACAATCTATACACCAAATACTAACTAGGAAACAATAAGGACAGAAAGTATGGAAAAGTGTGATACAGGGGAAACATTTAAACAAATTAATGCAACAGAATCCCAAAATAAAATATGGTAGATACAAAGCCCTACAGTAAATACACTAAACAACTTTTTCCTGTATTTCTCACATTTTCATTAAATAATATTAACATAAATACTTCATTTTACTCAACTAAAGACTAAGTGTTATTTACTAATAAATTCTTCCACACCTCACTTTCCACCTTGCCTTGCTTTATTTATCACTGAGAGAAAGTAAAATAATTAAGATACAAGAAAAAGGAAAGAAACACACAACTAGAAATATGACTAAAGAGTTAAGAGGGACCAAAAAAAAAGTGCATTTTCAAAGAATATATTAAACTCACATTATGGGAAAAGAGTAAGTTTTCTTACAAAATCTTATAAAGATGACAGGTAGTCTACTGTCAAAGACACATTCCAAAAGGGGAACCCTCTTACACTGTTGGTTGGAATGCAAATTGGTGCAGCCATTCTGGAAAACAGTATAGAAGTTCCTCAAAAAACAGAACTGCCCTATGATCCAGCAATTGCACTAAGTATTGGCCCAAAGGATACAAAAGTACTAATTCAAAGGGATACATGCACCCCAATGTTTACAGGAGCATAGTCAACAATATCCAAATTATGGAAAGAACTCAAATGTCTGTCAACTAATGAATGGATAAAGAAGATATGGTGTGTATAGATATGGACTATTACTCCGCCAACAAGAAGACTGAAATCTTGCCATTTGCAATGGCATGGATGGAGCTAGAGAGTATTATGCTAAGCAAAATAAGTCAGTCAGAGAAAGACAAATACCATATGATTTCACTCATATGTGGAATTCAAAAAACAAAACAGATGAACGTAGGGGTGGGAGGGGGGGGAAGAGAGGCAAACCAACACACAGACTCTTAACTATAGAGAACAAACTGATGGTTACTTGGAGGGGAGGGGAGCAGACAGATGGGTTAAATAGGTGATGGGCATTAAGGAAGACCCTTGTGGTAAGCTCCAAGTGTCATATTTAAGTAATGAATCACTAAACTCTATACTGAAACCAATATTACATTATATCTTAACTAACTGGAATTTAAATAACTTGGAGGTAAAACAAAAAAAAAACACACCACATTCAAATCAAAAAAGGAAATAAACTCACTATCTTGAAAATACATCTGCACTCCCATGTTCACTGCAGCATTATTCACAATAGCAAAATTATGGAAACAATGTAAAAGTCTGTTAACAGATGAATGGAAAGAGAAAATGTTCTGTGTATGTATGTACACACACACACACACACACACACACACACACACACACACACACACACACACACTGGAATATTTTTCTGCCTTAAAGAAAGAAGTGAATCCTGCCATTGGTAACAACATGAATGACTCCTGAGGCATTATGCTAAATGAATAAGCCAGGAAAAGAGAGGCAAATATTGAATAATCTCACTTATATGTGAAACCTTTTTTAAAAAAAAATTAAGCGAAATTCAAGTGACAGTGAGTAGAACAATGCTTACCAGAGGCTGAGGATGGGGAGAAAAGGTGGGGGGGGGGGGGGGGGGGAGGAAGTAGAATGGTGGTTGCCAGGCATTGGGAACTAGGGGCAATGGGAAGTTACTGTTTAATGCGTACAGTTTCAGTTTTGCAAGATAAAGTTCTAGAGATGGATCGTGGTGATGGCTGTACAACAGTATGTATGCACTTAATACCACTACACTGTATGCTTAAAAATGGTTAAGACAGTAAATTTTATGTCATGTGTATTTTACAATAAAAAAACTAGGAAAAATATAAATGAGAGACACAAGACATCAGGTTCAAAGTTCATGGAGTATGTAAGTGATAATAAAAAAATGAGTATAGGGCATGTAAGACATGGGATGGATACGCTGTAGGATGAGTAGGGAAAGTGGGAGTCAGAATCTCAGTGTAACTCAGACAGAAGGTTTGAACAATTAGGAATATCTACTTAAGTTTTTGCATCCAAGATTAAGCTGATAAAAAATACGTATTTTCTCTCTCCTTCTCCTTCCCCTCTCGCCCTCCCTCCCTCTCTTTCTCTCTCACACAGACACAACAAAGACACTACAAAATGCCTGTTCTAAAATCTAAAACAACAATGAATTAAGGGACCTCATTCAACAGAACAATCTACCATAAAAGAACCATAAAGAAAGGAACTTATTTTTTAAAGTGAGGGGAAACTTATACAGCTAAGGGCTACCTTGTCACCTGCCAGGCACTGAGACCCAACAAAGTGAATGACAATAATCTTGCATTTGCTGCAACATCCTTCACTGTCCGCAGACTTTCCCTTTGCACTGGTGAGCGAAGAGGGCACTTTTCTTCCTTCCCAGTCCACCTTCTACAGCCATACTTGTCAAGTGGGGACACAACAGCAGAAATGATCAGCACCTATCCATTCCCAAGAGTAAATGGATAGTGTGACTTACCCTCACTCTATCACTCAAGAGACTAATCAGTCTGAATTTAGTGATTCAAACGATAAGAATAAGGCCTACATGTTCATTTCAAAAACACCTGCTAAAAACGGGGGGGGGGGGGGGGGGGAACTGGCTAGTAATTTATTAGTGAGCCCCAGAAATACACAAACTACCCAAGAATTCAACACATTCTTTTTTTAAAAAAGATTATTTTTTAATGTTTATTTATTTTTGAGAGAGACAGACAGCACATGAGTGGGGGAGGGGCAGAGAGAGAGCCACAGAATCTGAAGCAGGCTCCAGGGTCTGAGCTGTCAGCACAGAGCCGGAAGTGGGGCTTGAACTCACCAACCATGAGATCATGACATGAGCGGAAGTCCAACACTTAACCAACAGAGCCACCCAGGCGCCCCAAGAATTCAACACATTCTTGATTTTAGTTTCTCTCTCTCAATCCAGTTTTTCTCAAAAATAAAGTCCAAGTTCCTCTTCCTCCAAAGGCTTGTCCTTTATTCACAACTTGCTGAAGATGACCAGCCCTTTCACCCAAACCTAAAGGTATGTTCCAGTTACTCATCAGCAACAGTACCAACTCCTGGTACTACCCACCATGCAGTGCAGAATACAGTTCATGCCCACCAGGTACACAGTTATGAGGTCCTCTTCCCTAAGAGACTAGAGAGCTTAAAGTTCTCATCCTAAGAGAAAAAAACCTTGTAACTATATACGGTAACTAGACTTATTGTGATGATCATTTTGCCATTATACCAATATTAATTTGTTTCATCTCGCCTAAATTCAGCAGAACTGATCAATCTTGTGGCAAACACGTAGGCAGACTAATTCAATCAATCCCTTACTCCCTGGCCTGCTTCTACCAAAAGGGGCTGAAGAAATAAAGCATGTGCCCTCCAAAACAAAAGAGGCCATGAAACACAGCTCTGGCTAGAGAAATAAATAGAATTTGCTAGAGAAGAATAGCAAAGGATACAATTCTAAGAAAACATTTGCTCCTCTTGCTCCTCTGATGAAGAGGAGCAGAAGTAGCCGATCTTCCTAACAAACACAAGAAAACCGAAGCTAAGCAGCCATGAATCCTGCAACTGAAAGACAATAATCGTGAGGAAAAGTATTAAGAGGATTTAAAAAGCACACCCTGACACTGTTAAGCCATTGCAGTATAGTGAGCAAACACCTATCTCAAGGTGAGTAAGAAAAATAACTCCTACGTGAGGAGTTTAAGATATTTAACTGGTTTAAGGTATTTCTAACCGGTAAATTCCCAATTCTGCCATTACTCTGTAGTCATGGGCTGACTGACACCTTTATGCTCATCTACACTCATCCAAAAGGAAAAGGAAAAAAAGAATCCTACTAGTGTCACTTCCCACAGAGAAAGATATCATTAAAGATCACGAGCAGAGAAATTATGGATTCAGGTGGACTGGCCTGTAATTCTGGCTCAGCAACTAACCAGCACTGGGGTCCTGGAGAAGTTATTCAACCTTTTAAAGCCTCAGTCTCCTCATCTGCAAAAACCATGCTATTAATAACCACTTCATAATGTTACTGACAGGATTAAATCGTAGTATATATAACAAATTAAACAGTGTCTGGTATAGAGTAAGTGCTTAAAAAACTTAGAAACCTGCCTCCATCACCACTACGACAATCACATAACCCAGCAAGCCAGTTCTCCAGCTGAAGTAAGTAAAGTTCAGAGGCTCTTGACCTCTGAAAAGAAATATGATTCCACACTACATCATACAAGGGGAAAATACAGTTTGAAAATATTGTACCCTGCCGTAGGCCCAACCTACAGCGTGCAATTGATAAATATTTGCTGAAGAATAAATCCCTTAGTCAAAGTGTTAAGAAATCAAATTGGAAACACATAAAACACTGAAATTATCAAGATAAAGAAGTAATTTCTAGGACCTTCAGTACACAATTTTTTGAGCCATCCTCAAGAAGTAGAGATGATTTCCTTCTTAATATTTTAAACAAAACTCAAAAGTAGTCTGAAGGACTAATGAAAATGTACTTACAAAGCTTTAAGCTACTTGGAAGAATAGACTATAAATGCAAATTGTTATTCTCTTTCTTTGGGATTACAGGGGATTTTGTCCTGCCAAAATCCAAAACTGTATTAGTTTGTTTTTTTCCTCAAAGATTGAATACTATTTCATCTTCTTTCATTATTTTAGCCTTTCATAGTCAATGTGATAACTGTTAGATTTTTTATGGAATGGCTATAGAAGATAACATTCTGGTTAGCAATCTTGCTTGCTATTCTTCTGTTTTCAAATTTATGACAAAGAAATCCGTCTTCTGTACCTTCTTCCAGTTTCAGTTCTCTATTTTCTAGATCATTACCTCATTCAAGCTCAATTTAGTAAGCTCACTGACACTGCTCACCTGTTTTGCAACTCAACAAATATAGTATTGTATGTGGACAAAATCATAGTTTCATAAAGAAGAGCCATAACTGCTCTTAAACCACAGCTTCAATGCTTTCCATATTACTCAAGTTTCATAATTCTGCTAAGTTTATAATTTAAAATGTAGGTATAAAGACACAAAGTCACCTAATAATCAAGGTTTAAAATGTACCCTAAAAGTATAAAATGATAAAAACAAAAAGGATTTTATACAAATAGCAAGAGGCTCATAAAACATTTATTCCTACTGTTAATGCCTCCTTAAAAATGTAGGGGAAACCAAACCTGTGCATTTAGTTATTCTCAATTCTATCATTCCTTGATTACTTCTAGTATCAACGAGTCTAGAACAATTTTCATTTGATGTTTTTATTTGAACATCAAATATGAAAATGATGTTTTATCTGAAGTGCTCTGAACTTACACAATGCTTCCTAGAACATTCTAGATAACATTTTCCACACCACCCCAATTTTAGTGTATATGCTGCCTGAGTTCACAGGGTTCTGTATCACTTAGCTAAAGATGTAAAGCCTTAATAAGATTTTTATTTCTGAGGCAGAAGATTCACAATGCATGTAAATCAGAAGATGGATTCTGCACTCCCTGACTAGTTCCTCAAATATATGTGTGCAACTAAATAGACAAGCAGTGAAATTTGAAGGTACAGAATTAGAAACTGTATATGGACAGTACTCGTCTGCCTGAATGGAGTGGGCAGGATGAGAAATGCCAGGGTTTGTTGTCAGCCATGGGTATGGACAAAGAGGGAACTTAAAAAAATGAAGAAAAATAACAGCAGCCTCATTTACCATCCCCTACTTCTACTCCCCAAAAAAAGACAAGGTCAAGGAATTGTTCATATCTAAGAAAGAGCTCTGCAAAATCCAGACCAGAGTTGACATTTTCTTTGAAACTCTGAGATCTCCACACTAATTCATCCCTCTCTTTTCTATGCAACCTCTGTACTTTTGCTTTTACTGACCACAGTGTAACATGGCCATTTATATCCCTCTCCCACTGCTGCTCCCTCTCACACTTTCTGAGCACCCTAAAGCTTAATCATACCTCTGTTTTTGCCTGGCCAAAGGTGAACACTCAAGAAAACGTACTGAATGTGAATAAAAATCTTTTTGTAAACATTACATAACTATCACAAAATTAAATGACATCTAGTTATAAAAGAAAGCCAACCTGATTATAAATAAATACTTCTTTTTAATATTTACTTTATCTGGCACATATGTTAAGTATTATAGGTAAAAGAGCAAATACAGGATGCAGCCAATCCTACTTCTACCAAAGTTGGTTTAATTAATATAATATTTTACTTTGGTTAAATCCTGTGTCCTGTGTGTGTATGTTTTATATGTATCTCCCTCCCATTCTCATTCTTTCATTAATGATGACTCAAACCTTTAAGAAAACTAAAATTCAGGAGCAACTTGGTTGTTCAGTCCATTGAGCATCTAACTTCGGCTCAGGTCATGATCTCATGGTTCCTGAGTTCAAGCCCCATATCAGGCTCTCTGCTGTCAGCACAGAGCCCGCTTCAGATCCTCTGTTCTCCTCTCTCTCTGCATCTCCCCTGTTTATGCTCTCTCTCTCTCTCAAAAATAAATAAAACATTGGGGCGCCTGGGTGGCTCAGTTGGTTAAACATCTGACTTCGGCTCAGTTGATAATCTCAAGGTCTGTGAGTTCGAGCCCCACATTGGGGCTGTCAGCACAGATCCTGGAACCTGTGTCAGATTCTGTGTCTCCTTCTCTTTCTGCCCCTCCTCTGCTTTTCCTCTATCTCTGTCTCTCAAAAATAAATAAACAAAAATAAATAAATAAATAAATAAATAAATAAATAAAGCAAGCATTTAAAAAAAACACTAAAATTCCAAATTGTCTAATCAGTACTTTTCAATGCCCAGTCACTGTTACAAATTACACTCTAAACATCTAATCAATCCTCAAACATTTTTCATATTCCGAGCTCCCTTGTGCAAATTTTTTAAACTGGATAACTAAATATAACACTGTATGCTATATGTCAGCTAACTGGAATTAAAATTAAAAAATAAATAAAATATAAAAATACTTCATATTTTTAAAAATTGGAAAACTAACAGGTGATGCGTCTTTCCTTGCAGTGACTGAATAAATTTTTGCTCTAAGAGAGTAAAAATGTCAAAGATTTGAATTTACAAGTACCCCCCCAAAAAAAAACCTATTTCAGTATTCAGCTGTTTCCTAGCAACTGAATCTGTTGATATTTTCTCATCACAAGTATAAAAATCTGTATTTCAGTATACTCAGATATCAGTTAAAGCAATGCAGCTGAGCAAAAAAATAATAAGTAAACCATAAATAATGGCATAAATTTATGGCATTTTCTAACCAATCTAGGCTACAGCCTTAAAATGGGTAACTATAATTCTTAAATATGATAAATGACCTGAGAAACAGGAGTACTTATGAAAGAGTGTAGGAGGGATCTTTTCTGTGACTGGGGGTAGGTAGGGTGCACAGAGGACAAGAGGTGACCACAAAAATAGTAACCTAAGAATTACTCTAGAGAGTTAGTCCAACTATGAAGAATGAAGCTGCTATTCTCAAGGTGGCTAGAGTTTAAGCCTGGTTTATGCTGCATCATGAGAGTTTCTAAACAAAATACAAAATTCATATCTTACATACTCCAGAGGAAAACCGTCAAAAGAGTTAACTACTGCAGCCAACTGAAGGAGTTCTTCAGAAGTGTTTTGAGGTTATAAACAGTTGCACTTAACACATTATCAAGATTTCATTCTTTTATAAACCGTACACTAAAGTGCAACCTCAATTTAACTTTAGCTTCCTCGATATAGCCAGAGAAAATATAAACAGGCAGTTCTCACAAGGTACTTCATAAGATCCTGAGGACCTTTTCTGCACAAGGCACTGTGACAGGCTTCAAAGATAATTAAGCTGAATACAGCACAATGCCTACAATAGAGAAGTAGAGTATGGCTCGATCTCTACCCTGGTGAATTCTACATTTAAAACACGTAATGAAAATATTTATTGAGGGCAAGTGAGAGAAAGCAGTAGAAGGGCAGAGGTATTTGACTGGGCCGGGGAGAGGCAAAAAAGTGTAGCAAAAAGGAAGGCTACTGGACTTAATGAGCTTGGGGAGACCTGGGTCCTTTACTAATTAGCTGAATGAATTCTGATAAACCATTCACCCTTTGTGAGGCTAACCTTTCAAGGGCAAAATGAAGAGACATTGCTGGTATTTACTGAGAGCCTCTCATAATAAGAAAGCATTGCACTAAAGTACTACCATACATAATAGGACAAGAAAGCATGCCCGCTGATATCTATAAACTTAGAGTTTGCCTTCTAGTCACCAAGAATCGGGGCAAGAAAGCACAAATTATTACCACACAGCTCTAAAATCCTTTCCTGCTCTAAAGAAATCTGTGTATATGTACCGCTAACATTTCCTGGCAAAAAGCAAAGAAAACGTGAAATAAGTGGTTCATTAAAATTCTTGCCACCAATAATTTCCATAAACACAAAATGCAAAACTGCACTAAGCACTATTGGGGGAAATAAAAAGAAAAGTCAAAACCTCTTAAAATACTATTCTTCCCAAGAACTAAACCCTTCAAATGAGTATCTAAAAAATATACAGCACTTTGCAACTTTTAAAAAAAGCACTTTCATATACATTACTGATTTTCCTCAGTGAGTAAAACCTTTCTATCAAAAATCTAGAATATTTCACTAAGACAAGAAAATAACTGTTACTGAATCTTATTCTGTGAATGGTGCCAAAAGTCTCATTTTGTAAAGTAAAATACAATTGGTGAAAAAAGCCAAGACTGATTTGTTCATTTGTGGTATCCAACTCATAGCACCTGACTCATCCCCACACCCAACCTTGAAATTGTTTGGTATTTGATCCTCTTCTCTCTTTATTCTTTACTCCTTAGAAATTGAACCCACTATTTCATGTTCAAAAACTTCACAACCATGTGTGACTCCCAAATCAATGTCTTCGTCTCCAAGCACTCTTCTAAGTTTCAACCCAGATTTACTAGAACACCCTATTAGTCCAAGAAATTCAACACGCCCAATACAAAAATCATTTTCTCTCTCAAACAGCTCTTACATTCCTATTGCTAAAACACTCTCCAATGGTAACACCAGCAATTGATCAGTATTGTTTCCAAAATGGATAATGAAAGATGACCTACTGAGATAGGGAAAGAAATTATTAAATATCTATTCCTATTTTCTTCTAATTCTTTTTTAAAAGCACCCTTTTCTAATATCTACATCTGTACATTAAAGATGTGTGATATTTTAACAGGGAGTATACCAAAAATGTCTGGAAACCATTAGCATACAGACTAAAACTCAAACTCCTTAGCCTAGTGATATGCATTGCTACAGTTTATCTTCTACTATTCATCACAGGCATTAAATCTAAGCAAACAAACCACTAACCAGTCCCCAAACACAGCCCAGACATTCCAGCAACCCAATCATTTAGCTTTACTGCTCTCTGCAAACTGTTCATCTCCCTATAGCAAATCACCTAAAGCCAACGTCAATTCCATCCTTTCTCAAAATTCCCTGTGTTGAGGGGACAAAACTATCAGGACAATCCCCATTACCAACCTAGTCACTGAGTCTTTAATGTACACACTTTAGCTCCCCCTACTAGATAAGATAGTTCTTAAGGGTCAAAGCCCTGTCTCATAAATTTCCCATCTCCCTTAGTACCAAGGCACTTATATAGTAAACCTGACATGTTTAAAAAATGCTTGTTGAATGGACAAAATTGTAAGCTGGACATTATATAACGCTTAATAACAGTATATATTAATAAATTAATACCATTTTTTTTTTTATTTTAGAGAGAGAGCACAAGTGAGGGAGAAGGGCAGAGAGAGAGGGAGAGAGCTTAGTGTGGAGCCTGACACGGGGCTCAATCTCACAACCATGAGATCATGACCTGAGCTGAATCAAGAGGTGGATGCTTAATTGACTGAGCCACCCAGGCGTCCCTAACTGTATCTTTTTAAGGAGTTGTATTATCAAGGGATTTATATTTTTTTTAAACTGAGCAAATATTAAAAATTATATTAGGGTCCGGTTACAGAGGAGGCATAAAGGTTGAATTAGGAGCTGAGATACAATGAATTGATAACTAGTTAGGGGAAAAAGAATGAAGGAAAGATATATTTCTTTGCCTCACATAACAATTTTAGAAGCTTTGGCCAGTTCTTTCAGTTAATAGTTTATTTTTTTTAATAACTTTCTGTTTACCCACATATTGTTTTGGGTACTAGGGACACAGTACTTAACAAGATAGATAGATGAAATTTTTTTTTATAAAGCTTATTTTGTAGTGGAGGTAGACAATTACCAAAGAAATAAACAATAACAATATTATATCTAACATGAAGGAGCCAGCTGAACAAATACAGAGGAAAATGTGTTTTAGGCAGGAGACAATCATGGCACTTTTGCAGAATAAAAAAGGCCAGTATGGCTGGAGTGTCATGAGCAAGCAGAAGGTGGTACAAGATGGGACTACGGTAACTATCTATAGGACAAATTCATTAAAATTAAGTCAGAATCCTAAAGTGGAACATGGACATACCCTATTTACCCTACATTTCCAATCCTAGGCATATAACAACAGAACTGTGTTTTCCAAAAATGTCCTAGAATGTTTGGAGCAGCAGTATTAGTAATAACGAAAAGAAAGAAAACAAAACCAAATGTCTCTCAACAACAGAATGAGAAAATACACTAAGTCAATCAGAATTGAGATGAATCAAAATCGTGGATTACCTAACAGGATCCAATAAAAACAGCATATCACCAGTTTTATGATATTCCTGCTCAAGATGTATAACTTGAATCTTAACATGCAGAAACATCAAACAAATCCCAACAGAAATATTCTACAAAATAACTAGCCTATTTTCTTCAAAAGCAACAAAGTCATAAAAGTCGAAACTAAGAACCTGTTCCAGACAGACTAAAGAGACATAACTAAATAATACATGCAATAGAAGATTGGATCCTTCTGAAATAAAGGACATGATAGAGGCAACTGTGAAACTTGAATGGGGTCTGAGGATTAGCTGGTAGTCATGTATTGGTGCTAATGTGCTTATTTTGAAAGGTGAACTGTGGTTATATAGGAGAACATCTTTGTTTATAAGAATTACACCCTAAAGTACTGGGGGGTAATGAGACATCAGGTTGGGAACTTATTCTCAAATGGCTGTGGCAAAAAGCTAGTTTTTTACTTGCAACTGTTTTTGAATTGCAATTTCAAAATTGTAAAAGATTATCAATTTTGTTTAAAAGTTATTTCGGGGGGAGAAAAGAATAAGCAGGAGGGAAGCAACAGAAAGGAATTCAAAGTTCATATGTTACGTATGTTTTTAATGTGTATTTATTTTGAGAGAGAGAAAAAGAGAGAGTGCAATCAAGGGAGGGGTAGAGTGACAGGGAGATAGAAACAATCCCAAGCAGAGAGAAATCTCTGAGCTGTCATTGCAAAGTCTGATGCAGGGCTCAAACTCATGAACCGTGAGATCGAGAGTCAGAAGCTTAACCAACTGAGCCACACAGGTACCCCCATATGCTGTATTTTTTACCAACAAGATACAAAACTTAAATGCAATTTGCTGAAAAAAATAAAGATATTACTAACTTAAGAACTTAAAGAGTTTGCCCTTGGGACACATGGGTGGCTAAGTGAATTAAGCATCCCACTCTTGGTTTTGGCTCAGGTCACGATCTAATGGTTCTTGGGTTCAAAGCCCCATAGCAGGCTCTGTGCTGTCAGTGTAGGCCTGCTTAGGATTTCTTTCTCCCTCTCTCTCTGCCCCTCTCCCTCTCTCTCTCAAAATAAATAAACTTTAAAAAAAAAGTTTGTCCTTAACCTCAGTATATTTAGAGGTTGCATCCTCTGCACAAAACAAAAAAATAAACTTTGCAAAAACCTGCACATATCCTTTCTACATTAAATTATTAGGAAGATAAACTGAAAAAAACTGAATAGCAAATATGCATGTGCCCATTTTTTATTAGTAAGAAAAACTTTCTTTCAGAAGCACCCGAACAATTCAAATTTTCAGCCAAATTACATATACTATGTACACAGACTAACAATTTGGAAGAAAAAAAAAGAAAATAAAACTTTCCTTTTCAAAATCTTTTCAAAACTTTTCAAAATCAGCACAGGGATGTTACCAATACTCTAGAAGCTTTCTGCAAATGTACGATGATATTTTTGGTTGTCATGGGAACTGGGGAGGGCCACTATTAGCATTTAGTAAATTAGAGCTAGAGATGCCCAACATCCTGAAAAGTATACAGCTGTTTCACACAAAGAAGTGTTGTCCAAAATGTCAGCAGAGAGAAAAATGGGTGAACAAAACCAGTAATAATAACACAAGGGGAATGGGCAACCAGGAGGCAAACATCAGTGTTTGCCACAGAGATTCATAGCAGTGAAAGACACTATCTTCATCTGTAAATAGATGATGGTCCAACATAAGTCACAGACAACTAAAGAAACTACTTAAAAACATCAACTATACTGAGGATTTTTTAAATATGAAAAATACAGAATTAGAGAGAAAGAAGATTTAAGTTAGTTAACACCTATGATACTAGGTGGTTTCATTAACTGCCTTATCAGTCAAACCACAGGTAATATTTTAGTCTTCGCAAATGCTGAAATAGCTGAATTATACATGTTTAGGTAACCCCGGTCAGTAATAAAAATTATTTATGCCAGAAAATATAACAATTTTTAATTCAAAAGAAAAGGTTGGCCTATCATTCTACTGTGTGTATAGGTATAAAGAGTAACATCACAACTTTAAAGTTCTCTTCTGCACCAAGTACCAAAAATAGTATTTTTAAAAACTAAATTCCTATTAAAAGGCAACAATACTGCAAAATGTGTATTTTTATTCAAGTATAATAAACATACAGTGTTATATTATTTCAGGTGTACAATATAATGATATAACAATTCTATATATTGCTCAATGTTCATCTTGATTAGTGTATACTCTTAATCCCCTTCGCCTATTTCACATAACCCCCACCCACCCTCCCTCTGGTAACCATCAATTAGTTCTCTGTATTTCAGAGCCTGCTTCTTGTCTCTATTTTCCTTTGGTTTCTTAAAGTCCACATTAAGTGGAATCATATGGTATTTGTCTTTCTCTGACTTATTTCACTTAGCATTATACCCTTTATATCCATCCATGTTGTTGCAAATAGCAAGATTTCATTCTTCATGGCTGAATAATATTCGTGTATGTGTACATCTTCTTTACCCATTCATCTATCAATGGACAGTTAGGTTACTTCCATGTTTTGGCTATTATAAATAATGTAGCAAAATGTAAGGGTGCATATATCTTTTTGAATTAGTGTTTTCATATTCTTTGGGCAAATAGTAGTGGAATTGCTGGATCATATGGTAATCCTATTTTTAATTTTTTGAGGAAACTCTATAGTGTTTTCCACAGTGACTGCACAACTTTGAATTCTTATCAACAGTGCACAAGGGTTCCTTTTATTCTGCATCCTTGCCAATACTTGTTTCTTGTGTTTTGGGTTTTAGCCATTCTCTCAGGCGTGAGGTGATATCTCATTGTGGTTTTAATTTGCATTTTCCTGATGATGAGTGATGCTGGGCATCTTTTCATGTATCTCTTGGCCATCTATATGTCTTCTCTGGAAAAATGTCTATTGAGATTCTTTGCCCATTTTTTATCAGATTATTTTTTTGGTGTTGAGTTGTATTAAGTTCTTAATACATCTGGACATTAACTCCTTATCAGACACATTATTTGCAAATCTCTCTCATTTGGAAGGCTTTTAGTTTTGTTAATGTTTCCTTTGCTTTGCAAAAGCTTTTTATTTTGGTGTAGTCCCAATAGTTTAATTTTGCTTTCCTTTCCTTTGCCAAAGGAAACTACCTAGAGAAATGTTCCTACAGCTGATGTCCAAGACATTACTGCCCGTTTTCTTCCAGTACTTTTATGGTTTCAGGTCTCACATTTAGGTCCTTCATCCATTTTGAATTGATTTTTATATATCATGCAAGAAAGTGGTCCAGTTTCATTCTTTTGCATGTAGCTATCCAGTTTTCACATTTACTGAAAAGACTTTCCTCTTGTATATTCTTGCCTCCTTTGTCATAGATTAATTGATCATCAAAGCATGAGTTTATTTCTGACTCTCTATTCTGTTCCATTGATCAATATTTATATTTTTGTGCCAGGATATGACTGTTTTGCTTACTATAGCTTTGTAGTCTACCTTGAAATCTGAGATTGTGACACCTCTTTTTTTGCTCTTTCTTCAGATTGGCTATTCGGGGACTTTTATAGTTCCATACAAATTTTAGGGTTATTTGTTCTAGTTCTACGGAAAATGCTATTGGCATTTTGATAGGGATTGCATTAGTTCTGTAGATTTCTTTGGGTAGAATGGACATTTAAACAGTATTAGTTCTCCCAATCCATGAACATGGAATATCTTTCCCTTTGTAGATGTCATCTTCAGTTTCTTTCATCAGTGTTTTACAGTTTTCAGAGTACAGGTCTTTCACTTCTGTTGTTCAGTTTATTCCTAAGCACTTTATCTGATTTGTTTTTTCAAATACCTTTTTTGGTACTTGATTCAGAACTTCAAGTTTACGTGATGTGGCTCTTTTTAAGCTATACTAATTACAGTTAGAAGTATAGGCCAACCTTTCCTTTGGAGTTAAAAAGTATATTTTCTGGTATAAATCATTTTAATCACTGACTGAGATTACCTAAATGTGTATAATTCAGCTATATCAGCATGTGGGCGTGATTATAAACAGAAATGTTTCCTTGGGGCGCCTGGGTGGCTCAGACGGTTGAGCATCCAACTTCAGCTTAGGTCATGATCTTGCAGTTCATGAGTTCGAGCCCTGCGTCAGACTCTGTGCTGACAGCTCAGGGCCTGGAGCCTGCTTCGGATTCTGTGTCTCCCTCTCTCTCTGCCCCTTCCCCACTCACGCTCTGTCTCTCAAAAATGAATAAACGTTAAAAAAAAAAATTTTAAACAAAATGTTTTCTTAATTTCTCTTTCAGCTACTTATTATTAGTGTATAGAAAGGCAATATTTCTGAATATGAGTTGTATATCCTATGACCTTCCTGATTTCATTTATCAGCTCTAGTAGTTTTTTAGTGGAATCTTTCCGATTTTCTACATACAGTATCACGTCATCTGCAAAGAGTAAAATTTTTACTTCTTCCTTACCACTTTGGATATCTTTTATTTCTTTTTCTTGTCTGACTGCTCTGGCTAGGACTTCCAAAACTACGCTGAATAAAAGAGGGACAGTGGACATCCTGGTCTCATTCCTGATCTTAAGGGAAAAGTTCTCAGTTTTTCACCACAGAGTATTATGTTGTTATATGGCTTTTATTATGTTGAGGTAAGTTCCCTCTAAACCTGTATTACTGAGTTTTAATGATGAATGATGTTGTACTTCTCAAATGCTTTTTCTACATCTACTGAAACAATCATATGGTTTTTACCTCTTTTTGATGTGATTTATCACATTGATTTGTGAATATCAAACCACCCTTGCATACCTGGAAGAAATCCAACTTGATCCTGGTGAATGATTTTTTTTAATGGATTGTTGGATTCAGTTTGCTAATATTTTGTTGAAGATTTTTGTATCTATGTTCATCAGAGATATTGGCCTATAGTACTTTTTTGTAGTATCTTTTGGTATGAGGGTAATGCTGACCTCATAAAATGAACGAAGCTTTCCTTCCTCCTCTATGTTTTGAAATAGTTTGAGAAGAATACGTATTAACTCTTCTTTAAATGTTTGGTAGAATTTGCCTGTGAAGCCATCTGTCCCTGGACTTTTGTTTTTTGCGAGTTTTTTGATTACCAACTCAATGTAATTGCTAGTAATGAGTCTGCTCAAATTTTCTATTTCTTCATGTTTCAGTTTTGGAAGGTTAAATGCTTCTAGGAATTCATCTGTTCCTTCTAGGTTGTTCAATTTGGTGGCATATAATTTTTCATAATATTCTCTTACAATCCTTTATATTTCTGTGGTGTTGGTTGTTACTTCTTTCCTTTCTGATTTTATAGGAGTCCTTGCTCTTTTTTTCTTGAGTCTTGCTAAAAGTTTATCAATTTTGTTGATCTTTTCAAAGAACCAGCTCTGGTTCTGTTCTATTGTTTCTTTAGTCTCTATTTCACTTCTTTCCACTCTAATCTTTATTATTCCCTTTCTTCTACTGGCTTTCAGCTTTGTTTGTTCTTCTTGACTTGACCACTACTGTTATTATCCTCCCTCTTAGACCTGCTTTTGCTGCATCCCCTAAGTTTGGGCACTGTATTTTCATTTGTTTCCATGTTATCTTTTGATTTCCTATTTCTTTGTCGACCCATTCATTATTTAGCAGCATGTATGTAACCTCCAAGTATTTGTGTTCTTTCCGAGGTTTTTCTGTGATGATTTCTAGTTCTATATTACTGTGACTCCAAAAAATGTATGACATGATTTCAATCTTCTGGAATTTGTTGAAACTTGTTTTGTGGCCTAATGTGATCTATTCTGAAGACTGTTCCATGTGCACTTGAAAAGAATGTGCATTCTGCTATTTGGGGATAGAATATTCTGAACAAATCTGTTATATCCATCTGGTTCAATGTGTCATTCAAAGCCACTGTTTCTTACTGATTTTCTGTCTGGATGAGCAACTCAGTGATTTAAGTGGGGTGTTCAGAGCCCCTACCAAAACATATATATTTTTTAAGATGTTATCACTTAATTGTAACACTTGCAACAAATCCATTGAAAAGCACTGATCGTGTTATTTATTCAAACAGCTACCACCAATTGCATTCAGCAGGTTGTTTGCTGCAGCCCTAGCATATCACTGTTTTTATTACTTAATATAAAGACTTTCTTCTACATTACCCTCTACTGACACAAAATACCAATTTAGGACAGAAATCTAGGTGTTATATACACCACAGGCCACAACAAATGTGAAGGGCCTTATATGAAATGCATCTCCAAGGAAAAAAGGCATGACCTTGCAGACATAACCCATAGAAGCTTCTCACAAAATTAATCAGCTCACTATTAGTATTACTATGAGAAAGATAAGTAAGAAAACTAATTATGGGCAGTAACAAATAAAAACTTAGTGCTTCCAGAATTACCAGTACATCATAAGCAATTTGAATGTTGTTATAAAAATTAAATTAACTTATTTCTGAAGAAGTGTAGAATAAAACTACCAAGGGTATATAATTAAAACATGTGTCTGTGGACATAAAGTAAAAAACAGAAATAAAGTGAAATACTTACTGCCAAAGCCTTGGACAGCTTGGCTCTAAATTCGTTCAGGACAATTGCCACAATATCTTTAAGTGGTACATAAGCAAAGCCATCTTCCAAATAGACTTTCCTTCCTCGGAACAAATCCAGAGCATCAGCAAAAGGGATCTGAATTCATGTGAAACAGGGAAAGTAAGTCGGTACCTGTCATGAAATCCTCCTAAGTCTTCATACATACTAAGTCTAAACAAAATACTTCCTGCGAGAAATTCATTTGTCCCAGCAGATTAAAAAAAAAAAAAAAAAAAAATCTATTTTTTAAAGCTAAACAATAAACATTAGGAAGAGATGACAGCCAAAAATGTGCTCATTTCAGAGTAGATGATTTGAAAAATAACTTAGTATGCATTATTTTACTCTTAACTCATGAATTTACAAATTAAAATCCTCAGAATTTTAAACTCTCAACTCAAGCCCTCTAAGCACATTGCATTCCCCTCATATGACATTTTCCACAACTTTATTCTGCATCTATTATCTATATACAATATGTTCAGTGCTGAAAATTACTAAAGTAATTCCAAATTTCTTCATCTGTTTCCATTCTTTCTCCAGAAAAATATATTGGAAAAGCTAATCTCAATACTAAGAAATGGAAATAGTAAGTGTTCAGTTCTGCTACTGAAGTATTTGCCAGTAAATACCATTTAAAAAAAAAAATACCACTCCACTTGCATTTTTTAAAATCCTAAGACCTACCCTAAAATTTTATGATATGAGCAGAATATGGTATTAGTAAACTGAAAATCATCCTCTTTCTACAATATAGTTTTTCTTTTTAAAAATGAGGTTAAAAAATCAGGTGAAACAAATAATCCCCAAATTGCCTAGTCACCCAAGTTTTAGAGGAATTAAATCAATATGCCTAAGATTCTTCCATATATCCAATACCACCACCCAATAAGCAAATCATGTTTTTTTTAACAGATCTGTTACTAAAGTTCATCACAGTCCTAAAGTTCATCACATAGTTGAGAAAACAAGACAGACACATATGGGAAGTCAAACAGCTCTACAGGGTGGTATGTGTCTGACACAGCACCAAACAACTTACACAGAACATATTAGAGGAAGAGGTTAGAGGGTTTATTTCAATGATGCAGGGAAGAGATGGGAATAGTTTGGAAACATGAGTTCTAGTCCAAGTTCTGTGACTGACCAGACTTATGATTTCTACACATTTAATGAATGCTTCTAAACCATGGTGGCCAAATCTACAAAACGGGGGAAGGGGAGAAAGGGATGGTATAAATGACCCTTAGGGGTTCTTTAGCTCCAATATTCCATGATTCTAGATTAAGGTAGTCACAGTGGAAATAAAAATGCCCAAGGAGAAGCAGAAAATGATGTGAAGGCAGAGTTATGGGAAATGTGTGGTATGGGAGGAATAAATGTTGATTCCCATACTCTAAGTTTGGGAAGCTTACTGAATGGTGGCCTAACGAGTAGAAGGCGGAAGCCTAAATAGGGAGCTCATGTGGAAGCAGGATTTTAAACTACTGGCACTCACCAACAATAATCAGTACATCCTTTTCAAAGGAAATTGTAGTGTTACAACTGTCAGATTTTAAAATCACTTTCAGCTCTCCCCCTTCCCCTTCTGAATTATTCAGTCCAAAAGCTGTTCACTGGGTGCAAGCAAAGTAGGTACCTGTGCTGAGGAATAGAAGGCAGCAGAAGTGGCCTGGTTCAAGAGGTCAGAACCTGAGTAGGTTAAAGAAGGTCTTGCCATGAGAGAGCAAGTAGGAAGATGGCATCATAGCCCAAACAGGATAAGAAAGAGTGCAGGTGGAGAAGACAGTCCAAGCATGGCATCAGAGCCCAAGAGTGATGTAAAAGGCTATCACACAGCAGTGATCCAGAACGAAGTGTTGAAGTCAAGTAGACTTCAAGGAGGGGAGAGTACTCCTGCCAGTGCAACTCAGCATGACGTGTAAAAGCCTAAGCATTGTGAGCAGACTATTTCTTGAAGAGAATGGTCTGCCTTGGCAGGGTCAGAGTTCCAACAAGGTTACAAGGGTATGTAGGCTATGTAGGAGGACAGCCCAGCACAGAAGGGTTGGCACACCCTCAGTGGGGTGAAAATGAATTCTGAACAGGACAGAGAGAAGCTACAGTGACCAGAGGCTATACAACTGTATTAATTAAATACATATATAAAGCTCAATGTGATATATTTAACAAAACCCAGGAAGTATTTTAGAAGTTTATGTACCTTATAAACTGACTCCAACTCCAACTCCGACTTAGGTGCACTCGAAGAGGTTGATGAAGCAATAATCTCATGTTCTCGGAGACTCCTCTCTTCATCACTTATCTAAAAGGAAATACATTTTATGTGGTTTAAGAAATTAAAATTTTTAAAAGAAATTAAGCCTTCATTCAATAAAACACTTTCCTATTCTAGTAAAGATACTGTACTTTCACAAAATTTTTTTTAAAAATCCTGATATCTCAAATAATTCCTAATATGAGTACTAAATCATTAAGAAAGTCAAAATATGAAAGAAATTTTAAATTCAACATACTTTCAAATTCCTACTCTGCCAATTTCTTTTTTTTTTTTTAAGTTTATTTTGAAAGAGAGACCAAGAGTGCATGCGAGAGGGGGAGGGGCAGAGAAAAGAATCCCAAGCAGGCTCCACCCTGCCAGGGAGGAGCCTGACATGTGGCTTGAATCCATGACCAGTGAGATCATGACCTGAGCCAAAACCAAGAGTCAGATCTTAACCAACTGAGCCACCCAGGCACCTCTACTGTGCCAACTTCTGAAGACATATACCACAAAGGAACAACAGCAAAAAGAAAAAGTATTATACTAGGAAAGAAATTATAATAAAAACACAGGCTAATACAGACCAAAAAGAACCATAATCTTAATTCAAGAGTTATATTAATTTCTTAAACTATGTATTTGCAGGGGCACCTGGGTCACTCAGCTGATTAAGTATCAGATTCTTAATTTTGGCTCAGGTCATGATCTCACAGTTCATGAGAAGATAGAGCCCCGGGTAGGGCTCTGTGTTAACAGCGCAGAACCTGCTTGGGATTCTCTCTCTCCTCTCTCTCTCTGCTTCCCCCCTGTTCGAGTTCACGTACATGCTCTCTCTCAAAATAAACATACATTTAAAAAAAATGCATATTTGCATTTAAGAGTGGTTTAACTGTTTTGTGTTTTTTTTTTAATGTTTATTTTTGAGAGAGAGACAGACAGAGTGCAGGGAGGAAGGGCAGAGAGAGAGGGAGACAAAGAATCGGAACTAAGCTCCAGGCTCTGAGCTGTGCACACAGAGCCTGATGTGAGGCTCAAACTCATAAACCATGAGATCATGACCTGAGCCAAAGTTGGACACTTAACCAACTGAGACACCCAGGTGCACCAGTTTAACTATTTCTCAATTTTCTTTTTTACCAATTTAAGTTTTTTTAATGTTTATTTATTTTGAGAGAGACAGAGCATGCATGCAAGCAGCGGAGCGGCAAAGACAGAGATAGAGAGTCCCAAGCAGCCTCCACGCTGTCAGTGTAGAGCCCAATGCTGGGGATCTCATGACCTGAGCTGAAGTCAAGAGGATGCTTACCCAACTGAGCCACCCAGGCACCCCCTAAAGATTTTATTCTTAAGCAATCTCCACACCCAACATGGGGCTCAAACTCACAATCCCAAGATCAAGAATCATGTGCTCAGGATGCCTGGGTGGCTCAGTCAGCTAAGCATCCAACTTCGGCTCAGGTCTTGATATCACCGTTCACAGGTTGGAGCCCCATGTCAGGCTCTCTGCTGTCAGGACAGAGCCCACTTCAGAACCTCTGTCCCCCTCTCTCTGCCCCTCCCCTACTCGTTATCTCTTTCTCTCAAAATAAATAAACTTCAAAAAAAAAAAAAAAAAAGAACCGTGTGCTCTACGGACGGAGTCAGCCAGGTGCCCCTATTTCTCAATTTTCTAGCCATACACAACAACTTCAAACTTAAACTACCAGCTTTCCTAGGAACAACTATAGATCTACTAGCTCAGACCATTATGTCTTCAAAAAGGAAAACACTGATCTGACTGGATAAGAATTTCAAACTTTGAGAAAAAGAAAAGATCTGAAAATGAAGATAAAATATAAACAACAAACTGAAAGGAATATTTATATCATTTAACATCCAAATTACTCTCAATAAACCCCTAGGTTGTAAGGACATAAGTACAGTAATCTAAAAGCAAAACACAAACAATAATCATATAAATGACAAAAATAAAAGTAAATTAAAATTCCATTCATTTATAATTGTCCAGATGATCAGCCTTTGTACCTTTCCTGATCACTTTTACAGTGATCTACATTGGTTAAGATTGGTTAGGTTATACTACAGTTAAAGAATTTGAAATTTTTAATGGGTTAACAAAAAATGGTATCTCCTGCTTTTCTGCATGTTCGTGAAGGGGTGGTGGGAAGGCGGCAATGGGAAGCAGGAACACTTCACTACCAGTGGTTCTCACCACGCAATCAGATAGCTTTTGGATGCTCCAATCTCCTGCATAATGGCAAACTGGTTCTTTCTAAAAGTTATACAGGTCAACTCCACTCACATTTCATTGACAACAGCAAATCTTACAGGTGTGCAATGTCCAAAGGAGCAGGAAGTATAATTCTACTACTTGCCCAGAAAGAAGGAAACCAAATTTACTGGTGAACAGCACCAATGATTATTGCAATCCATTCTTCCAGTCACTAATTTACAGTTCACTCAACTTATGCTACAAAATACATTCAATCCCATCACAAGTGAAATAATCTAAAAGTTCTATTCAGTAATGGCATTAGTCTCAAAGTTCAGCATCTGTGGATGATGCTTGGTGGTCTCTGTATTAGAAAACGATAAAGCTTCTCATTTCAAAGACAAGGTATCTATCCTCTGCACGTGCGTGCACACACACACACACACACACACTCAATAAACAGTACTAGAACAGGGACAGAATAACCATGGTAAACATTCCTATTTAGGACAGCGAAGAATGGGGAGGGGAGTCAATTAAAATAATAATGCCATATTAATTTATACCTATTAAAAAGGCAAAAATTAAAAAGACTTAGAAAACACAATGTCAGGACAATCTTTGTGTAGCGCACTTTGACAATACGTATCAAAAAGCCTTAAAACAAGCAGACCCTAACAATTTTACTTCCAGAATTAGTATGAAGTAAATTAACAGGACAAATACAAATAAAGGAATAATTTCTTTTCATCACAATATTATTTATAAAGTAAGAAAAAAAAAATCTCAATGTCCAACAACAGGTATTTGGTTAAAGAAGTAGAACATGATGTTTCAGTAAAGCAGGCTTTATAATTCAGGTCAATCTCTCACAAAAATCAAAGAAAGAATACTGATAAAAATTTTAACAGCATCTTCTTTAAAGCACAGATTAATATTCATATATAAAGTCAGATTCAAATGAAAGTGGAGTATCTAACAAAAGATCCCCCTACTTAAATGCCATTAATCAAATCCCAAGCCTTGAACATGTTTTAAAGTGGTCCTTGGTTCAAATACTCCAGACACCTGGCAGAAACAGACTCAAATCCTCTCTGAAGGGAAACACATTCCAGCATGCCTGAAACGATTCCTGCAAATACAGCTTCAAATACAATGTCAATCATATTGTCTTTTATAACAAGGTTGACAATAAAACATCTCTTCATGAGCAAAGAGAAAAAGACTCAAAGTATATAGATAATAACTATGTTAATATGTGTAAAGAAAAGACAAATATGACGATAGCTATATGAATGGGAAACTATAAAAAGTGATTTGCAAAAGAGAGAGATTCTAGAAACAGAAAAAAAACTCAGGAACAGAAATATAAATTCAGTGGAATCATAAAAAAAACCTCTTCAAGTTGTAGTGACTGTGGACTAGGTAGGTGATTCAGACCAATCCATCTGCATCAAAGTTCTCACAGGTTACTTGGGAACTGTCAGACTAACAGGTACGCCTTGTCATGTAAAGCCCGCTTTAATATTTGCTAAATTCTGGGAAAGCAGCTTCATAGAGACCCTGCCAAAAGTGGTAACTATGCCCCACTCTCTAGCACACTGAAGGACTTAATATTTGCTAAATTCTGGGAAAGCAGCTTCATGGAGACCCTGCCAAAAGTGGTAACTATGCCCTACTCCCTAGCACACTGAAGGACTTAAGTGGGTATGAACCAGAAGTTTATCAGCCTTCATATGGAGTTGCAGCCAAGTATTCAATTATTAGTGGGACAGGGACTTCAGATTTTAGATTTAAATTAAAATCATCCTGAACTAGCACTTCCTACAATCCCATGAAAGAAACAAATGAAAATCCTTTGGAAGAAAGACAATCCTCCTCGGCCTCAATAAATATGGTCCTCCAAATAACTTCCCAAATAGTCTCTAGCACACAAAAATAACAAAGTACACAAGGAAGTAAGACTCCATCAACAGGAACCAGATAGGTAAGACCAAAAAAGGGTAAGGACTGAAAAAGAATAAAATAGTCATTATTCACAGATTGTATGATTAGTATCCTTAGAAAATGCAGAAAAAGCCACAAATAATTAGACCTACTGAACTAATTAAACAAGATTTCTGGAGACAAGGTCAAATACAGAAAAACCAGTTGTATTTCTGTATGTCAGCAGCCAAATTCAATAATGGAACTTTTTAAGGTTACTCTTTACAAAAGGATTAAAACTATCAAGTACCTAGGAATAAATCTAACAAAAGACGTACAAGGCCCCCACAAAAAAAACAAAAACAAAAAAACAAAAAAAAACTATGATCTTACTTAGGGAAATTGGAGAAAACTAAAAATAACAGAGAGATATCCCATTTGTGCCAGAAGACCAAATATTGCAAATGTACTGCTTCTCCTCAAATTGACCTATAAATTCAAAACACTCTCAAAATTAGAACAGTTTCTGCATCTCTATGTGTGAACATTTACAAGTTGGTTCTAAAGTGTATATGGAGGGGCACCCTGGGTGGCTCAGCTAGTTGAGCATCCAACTCTTGATATCAGCTTAGGTCATGACCACACAGTCGTGAGATCAAACCCCACACAGGGCTCCATGCTAAGTGTCAAGCCTATTTAGGATTCCCTCTCTCCCTCCCTCTCTCTCTGTCCCTCCCCAGCACGTGTACACCATGCTCTCTTTCTCTAATAAATAGATAAACATTAAAAAAAATTATGAAATGTATATGGACACACAAAGGCCCCAAAATAGCCAAGACAGAAACAACAAAAAAAGATAACCACTTCAATGGAAAAATAAGCAAAAAACATGAATAGGCATTTAACAAATGAGAAAATTTAAAGGGTCAATAGTTCTATGAAAAGTTGCCCAATCTCCTTGGTCATCAGGTAAGCACAAATTAAAACTACAGTGAAAAACTCCATGACCTAACACTATACAACCATTAATAGTTAACATAAAAAAAAAAAAAAAAAAAAAAAAAAAAAACGTTGGTGAAGGTGTGGAGGAATTGGAACTCTCAAAGATTGTTGGTAGAAATACAAATGGTGCAGCCACCTTGGAAAAAGATCCACCACTTGGTTATAAAACTAATGACAGCTGCCACTATGACTCAAAAATCTGACTCCCAGGTATCTACCCAGGAAAAGTGAAAACATACGACCACAAAAAGACTTATTTAATCCCACTTATATAAAGTTCTAGAACAGGCAAAACTTCATGTGGTAGAAAAAGATGTGAACAGTGGTTTGCCTTTTGGAGGGCAGGAGCAGGGATTTTCTGGGAGGCTGCATGCAGAAACTTTTAGGGCTGACAGTTATGTTCTGTTATCTTGGGAAGTTTGAGTTGCACACGTTTATGCATCTGTCAGAACTCATGAATGGTGCACTTAAAATTTGTGCATTTCATTGTACGTAAGCTTTACCTTAAATAAAAAGAGAACTGTTAACAAACACTGAATTTCAGGATATACAGGTGGGAATTGTAACCACTTCTGTAACTTACTTAGAAATGGACTTACTCTGAAATGGATAGATACAGGAATGGAAAATAAGTGATAAACAAGTACAGTAAAATGTAAATTGTAGAATCTAGATGATGAGTACATATGGGTATTCACTATAAGATTCTTTCAACTTTTCTGTATTTTTGAATCTTCTCACATTACAATTTGGGGGGCAAAATAACACAATGAAGGTATTACTACTCACCAGAACTAAAATTAAGTTGGACAATACAGATGAATGTGTACAGCAATGAAATTCTTCAAAACCCACTGACAGCAGTACAAATTTGTATAAACATTTTAGAAAATCTGGCATTATCTTATAAGTTGAAGGTAAACATATCCCACAACCTAGCAATTTTTCTCCTAACTATATATACTAGAGCAGAGATAAGCAAACTTCTTCTAGGAAAGGCCCAATAGTTAAAATTTTAGGCTTTGTAAGCCACAAGGTCTCTTTCACAAGCACACTGTTTGTCCTTATGGAAAGGAAACAGCCATGTATAAATAAATGGATACAGTTGTGTTACAATAACACTGTATTTATGTACTCTGAAACTTATATTTCGTATAATAATTTTTCTTTAATAAGAAATCCTCTTTTAATTTTTTCAACTAATTAAACATGTAAAAACCAACCTTCACTCACAGGCCACACAGAAACAGCAGACGGGATTTGGCCCACAGGCCACATTTTGCTGAACCCTACCCTAGAGGAATGGATTTCAAGCAGTACTATTCATGAGAAACACCTAAAAGGTTTGTTAAAATAGAAACTGCTGCACCCGGCTCCTGCAGTTTGATTCATAATCTCTAGGGCAGGTCCCAAAAATTATCTAACAAGTTCCCAAGTGATGAGAATGTTCCAGTTCTCAGACCACAGCCCTTTAGAGAAGCATACATACAAAGAAACATGAACAAGCACTTATCATATAATCATAAAGCAACATTATTCACAACAGCCAAAAATTAAAACCCCAAAATGCATCAAAAGCAGAATAAATGTAATATATTTGTAGTATAGACTATGCAATAGCAAAAATAAACTTCACACACTATGCATAAATCTTAAAAACATATTAAGCAAAATAACCCAGATACAATATAAAACATAGCCCATTGCTCCATTTACATAAAGTTTTGTTTTAGTAAGAAAAATTATACTGTTTAGGGATGAACACTCAGGTGGTCAACTCAAGAGAAAAAAAGGAAAGGAAATGATTACCATAAAGTCAGACTTCAGTGGTTTCCTCTAAGAGAGAGAAGACAACTAGTTGAAGGAAAACACAGGGGGAACACAAGGATAAGTATGAAGAGTAAGAGTAATGCTTTATTCCTCACCTGGATGGCAGACTAGTGTTCACTTAATAATAATCTACTGAACTGTATCTTTTTGTTTTATATATATTTTTCTGGATATGTGTTAAACTTCCTACTCTTTAAAATACTAAAAAGGAAAACAGAACTATACCATAATGAAATATTCTACACTTGGTAAAATTCTTCTTAAAATTATGACAACTTATGATTATTGTTATAGAAAAATATCCATGAAATACTGTTAGCTGAAAGTAAATTAATACAGTTAGGTGAGGACAAATTAAAACAAACCTTTAAGAGATTCCATGCCAGTATCTGTGCCTAAGTTTATGTGTTGGGAGAAAGTTTAGACCAAAGTAAAACTGTCTAACTCTAGGTAAAGGGATTACATATTATTTTTATTTTCCTCCTTAAGCTTGCACATATTTTAGTAAATTTATTCCTTACCCATTTCATGAATGTTATTATAATGGTGTTTTTTAATTCAATTTCTAAATGTTGAATGCTTTCTTACATATCCTTTTACTTTGGAAGAAATTGTTGACTAGCTTAAGTCCTATAAGTATGAGAGTGACACTACAGAATCACCACTTTGCCATGGCTAATGATTTCCATATTTATCCAAATCTGTTGAGTCTAAGGTTAATGTTGCTTAACTACTAATATTAGTTAAGCTTTTCTTTCTCTGTGTTCCCTGAAAGGTAAAAATCAAGCATATTCTGAAAGCTACCTTAAAAGGAAATCTTAACCTGGAACAATGTTATGTTACAGAAATTAGGAAAAGAACACACTCTAGCTGAAGTGAGGCTGGGCCCAAACCATACCCATTCAACCCACCATCACTCCATTCCTGCCCTTCCGTTGCCCATTTCTATAGAGCACAGGCAGAAAAAGCTCTACAAAATAGTTAAGTAATAACACAAACCATACCATGAAGAGAATGCTGGCACTACAACTGAAACAGAATCACTGGCTGGTAGACAACTATCTCACCACCGTGTAATGGCTTAAAATGTCTGCTCACCAGCTGTTATATGAAAGCTGAAATAAAGTACAGAGGAGGCAGTTTAGGTGTGTCCACCCATAGATTATTAAAAAGCCAATGGAGGGTGAGGCCCATGCATACCATCTGCTAATTACACTAATTTATACTATTTCATTTAATCATATCAACAACCCTACAAGGTTGATATTATCTTAATTTAATTAATAGAAATAGAAATCAAATTGGATCTTCAACTAAAACCTGACACTGAAGTTCACAAGGCCATGCAAGCAGTCTCCAAATAAACAAGATGATGCTCTGCAAGAGAGGTGAACAAACATGTAACATCAAGAAAAAGTCGTTGATTAAAATCTTCAACTTTTTAATTCACCAAAAATTCCTTTTTGGTAATGAACAGGATAAAAATACCAACACTAGGGGCACCTGAGTGGCTCAGTTAAGTGTTAAGTTAAATTGGTTAAGCGTCCGACTTCGGACCGGGTCATGATTTCACAGTTCGTGGGTTCGAGCACCGCATTGGGCTCTCTGCCCTTAACATGGAGCCCACTTCAGATTCTGTTTCCCTCTCCCTCTCCCCTATTCATGCTCTCTCAAAAATAAACAAATATTAAAAAAAATTTTTTAAATACAGAAACTAAAAATGTAATATAACTAGATGTCATGGTAAGTGTTACAGGTAAAAATTTTAAAGGGTGTTAATAGCACAAATTCTATATAATCAGTACTCATTCTACAGTGTTTTAAGTTGAGGTTTAGCAATAGCAAGTATTTTCCTAAGAGCTAACACCAAATTATTCTGCTTCAGCATTTGTTTTATTTATGTCTCTGTTGACAGTATCTTCTCAACTTAATGGACTATTTACCTTTCCTTTGCATTCCATACAGGAAATCCTTCAAAACTTAAATGTGCAACCAGATACAAACTACAGAGAGTACTTGGACAAAGGCAGGTATATTTTAGACCAATTTTAGAGTCAAACTGTAATTCTCACACAGCAACTAATAAAGTAAGAAACTGATTAGGGAGATAAAATGAAAGGAGAAGGAATCTTAATGTCTTTATGAAAGTTTTATTTTTAAGTGAATTTCCAACTGGAAATATAAAAAGATAAAATAAAAATGTATTTTGAATTTGCTCAATGAACACTTACTTGAATTTAAATAAAATTCTAATATACATGTCTGTTCTCCCCACTATTGATGAAGATAATCATAACTGACTGTGTATACTGTTTTTTGCCCCCCAAAAGTGTAATGAATCAGCCTAAAAAACTGAAGTTCAAGTATGTTAACCCACAATGGCTCTTTTATGATCACTTACAAAGAAATAGGTATCTTTGAACGTATAGATGTTTCTCCTAATATTTTGGGTTCTAACTAAACAAATCCGACAGCAATATATAATGCTAATACTTCTCCAGGGTAATACAGTATCTCCCTTTCCCCTAAACTCAGCTCAAATATTTGCATTAACAATACCACAGGTGTTTGTAAGCAATTAATTGCTTACCTAGTAAATATCAGGGAAGCAGTGAAAGCACACATCACTTATGCAACATAATAAGTTACAAGACTTTACTTGTACAAATAGTCTTTTTTTTTTAATGTTTTTATTTATTTTTGAGACAGAGCATGAGTAGGGGAGGGGCAGAGAGAGAGGGAGACACAGAATCTGAAGCAGGCTCCAGGCTCTGAGCTGTCAGCACAGAGCCCGACGCGGGGCTCGAACTCACAGACTGTGAGATCATGACCTGAGCTAAAGTCGGATGCTTAACTGACTGAGCCACCCAGGTGCCCCAATAGTCTTTTGCCTTAGAAACAGAGTCAAGACTAAATTATTCTTTTAATTCAAAAATTTCTGAATAAAAACTAGAGTATTAAAGAATGTAATTAAAGGGACGCCTGGCTGGCTCTGTCAGTAGAACATGCTACTTTTGATCCTGGGGTCATGAGTTCAAGCCCCACACTGGGTATAAAGCTTACCAAAAAAAAAAAAAAAAAAATGTAGTAAGATTTTCTTTCATTGAAATGTTACCCTCCCCCAAAAGATAGGGGAAAAAATGCCTACTCTTGCTTAGATTAGAAATAATGAAAAAATTCTAAGGAATTCAATATGTTTCTAAATCATTCACCCAAAGAAACCAGGTGCATTCTAAATAACACATGTTCTATCTAAAATTCATGTCACTGCTTGTGTTATAGCCTTTCGGTAAATACTGTTTTTCCTTGGTGAATTAAAAAGTTCATCCGTTTGTCACACACATTCTATATTTTCATTTATCAATTTAGTTATAACCAAAATATAAACGGCCAAAGTAAGAAAATTCTCATCGGAAAACACAGGATGCTTTTACAAAACTTTATTAATTAGTATAAACTGCTACAGACTCGATTTTTTCAAATATCTAAAATAACTTTGAGTATTCTCTTCTGTTTTCTGTCTAAAAACTACAGGTAAAATATGAGCATATTTCATATTCTCAGACTCCCTCAATGAAGTTAGCTACTACATGCCCAGAAAATACCCTCTAAAACATCAAGACAAGATTAAATGGCTTCCTGCTTCTACAAAGAATCTCACGTAACAAAATAAAAACAGACACAGTGGAACAATTATAAAAGCAGAGTAACAGAGTGGAAAGTATATAGTTTTTAAATGCAGAACCCTGAGTTCACATCTTAAGTTAATTAACCTCTCTGCACCTCAGTTTCTTCATCAGTAAAATTAAAAAAGTAATACGTATTTTACATAGCTTTTAAGTAAAATAAAGTATGGAAAGTGCCTCAAATAGGCATCGCCAATAGCATGACCTTAATACATGGTAAATATTTATTATTAACATCACTAATGTTTACAGATTACATTTTGATTAGTTTCTGTTTTCCAGGCATAAATTGAAATGTTTGGGGCAACTAACCTAGTTTCTATACACTTGTCATTTTATTAAACATAGGACTGATCTCTGGGGGGTACTCAAAATAACTAATAAAGATCACTGCAACATCTTACAATCAAGGTGTATCACACTCCACAAAATAAACATCTTCCTGAAAAGAAGTATATAAACAAATTGCTCTAAACGAAATCAAATTTCCATAGTAACTGACATTACTATTCTACAGATGCTCAACCTTTACTCTGATTAATTTTCAATTAGCAAAGACCCTAAACATTTGAGCTCTGAAGTTCTTTTGTTTCCACCACGACTCACAATTCCCCACATCTCAATCCCTGTTATCCAGACACACCCACCAAACAGCACCTCAATGTTTCAAATGGCGTATGGTATAATGGTATAAATCTTTTTGTCAAACAGAAATTACTGGGCTTTAACAGTTTTGATAAAGCTGTATTTCTACATTTTATAATTAAACCGTTACAATTACATTGCTTTACATGCTGCTTTACTAACAATATTAAGTACTTGGGCTTTATGTTCTTTTTCTTTTTGATGTTCTCCATCAAACCAGGAACTGGGAGAGCAGCTTCACTCTGCCAGCTCTCCTAAAAAGAGATTAAAAGTGAGCTCTGGTGAGGCAAATGTTCCACAGAGTAACAAGTTAGAAGCTATCTGTGTAGACTGTATTGCTATTCACCCTGTGCAGAGTCCCGAACTAAGAGAGGGTTGTATGTCCCCTACCTGCTGGACTCCTACAATGCCATGTGACTTGCTTTGGCCAGTGAAATCTAAGTGACATGTGTCACACTCCAGCAAAAACTTCATAAGCACATTGTTTACCCAATTCTCTCCTCCCTCTGCCACAGCAACTGGTGAAATTTCAGATAACGCCTGCTCAACCAGTTTGAGTGCCAGCATCTATATGACACAGAGCAGGGCTAAAGATGGACCACACAATATATACAACATGAATGAGAAACAAACCTTTTTGATAGTCAACTGAAATTTAGGGCTCATTTGTTAACACTGCATAACCTATCCAGACTGGCAGAGTGATCTCCACGCTCTTTGGATCCCACATTTTCACAAACAAAATATCTTGAGCACACACTTTCTTCCACCATGTATTACTATGTATTATGTACTTAAAACATGCTTCCATCCCCTCAAAACTGTAAAGGGAAATTCAAACTATATAAGGCATATTATTTATTTCCTTCCCACACTCCCAAATGATCAACTTTAGCACATCACTTTGGAATCACTAGTCTATTACAAAGGCCTCTTAAGTAAAGATATAAATAAGGCTTCCCAGAGATTTCATCTATAAACTTCACATCAACAATATTCAATTCTGTTTATAAATAATTTTGGTCAGAAGACTTCTACTTGAATCCACACAGCTTTCTCTCTCTCAGACCCTGGTCCTTAAATAAGGCTGTATATTAGATCTGCGGCGGAGCTTTTCAAAATTACAGATTCCTGGTGGCTCCCAGACCTACAGAAGTATATATTTTTTTAAAGGTCCATTAGTGATTTTGATACATATCACCAGTCTAAAGAGTAAATCCCAGCGAAAGAATTCTCTTTTTTAAGATTTTACTTTACTTTTTTTTTTGTTTTTTTTTTATTTTTGAGAGACACAGTGTGAGCTGGGGAAGGGTCAGAGAGAGAGGAAGACACAGAATCCAAAGGAGGCTCCAGACTCTGAGCTGTCAGCACAGAGCCCAAAGCAGGACTCAAACTCACAAGCCATGAGATCATGACACCAGCCAAAGTCAGATGCTCAACTGACTGAGCCACCCAGGTGCCCCTAAGATTTCATTTTTAAGTCATCTCTACAACCAATGTGGGGATCAAATTTTCAACCCCAAGATCAAGAATTACATGCTCCACAGACTGAGCCAGCCAGGCGCCCCAAGAATCCTCTTTTCTAAAATAAATTTATCACATTCTGGAAATATCACCATCAATTCTAAATTTGATTTTTTACATATAATTCTTTCTAAAAACATTGAGGACCTACTATGTACCAAGCACTATTTACAGAAGATGAGATCCAGCTGTAAACAGCAAAACAAAACAGAACTGCACTCATGAAACTTATATTTTAATGAGACAGACAATACACAATAAACAAACTATCAGGCAGCAATCTAGGATGAAAATAAAACAAAAGAAAAGTGCTACGAATGGATTTATACTCTGTGTTGTGTGGTATCTCTAAAGAAGTGACATTTAAAGGGAAATCTGAATGTAAAGCAGTCAGTCACGCAAAACCTATGGCAAGAGCATCTCAACCAAAGAAAAGAGCTGGTGCAAAGGTCCTAAAAGGTCCTTTTTTTCAGGGGCGGGGAAAGGGCTAGCAGGTTGAAGCAAGAGAAAGAGGCTGATGGAGAGCAGTGGCAGGCAGGGGTGTTGAGAGGCAGACAACTAACCCTCAGACCTGGCTGAGATAGAGTTTTATACTATGAATGGTACATTAAACTGAGGTTTTAGGGAGAGGAAAGTTAAGATCTGATTGTTTACACTGTGGTTTTGAAAAGGCCATTATTGTGCTGAAAAGAGAAGGTAAGGTAAGAGGGATTGAACTGGAAGAAAGGTAGAAAAAAACAAATAGATTTGGAATATATTTTGGAGTAGCACAGATGGATGGATTGTAAGAGAAGGGGATGAAGAAAAAGCCTCCGAGGTTTGGAGCTTTAGCCATTGGGCAGACGGTGATGCCATTTACTGATGGTTTTTCTTGACCCTCATTATCCACTGTTAATTATATTTTACTCCAATACAGATGTGTCATATGTGTCTTGTTGCAGGTCACCTCAAATCCTTTGTGGAAAGGAGCAGGACATCAATAAATGTAAATAAATGATTTAAAGTATTAGTTTTTCTTAAAATGAAACATACCTGTACTAGCAGGTAAAAAGCCATGTCAAAAATTCCAATATTAAAACTACAATTAGGGGTGCCTGGGTGGTTCAGTTGGTTAAGCGTCCGACTTCGGCTCAGGTCATGATCTCGCAGCTTATGAGTTTCAGCCCCACATCAGGCTCCATGCTGATAGCTCAGAGCCTGGAGCCTGCTTCAGATTCTGTCTCCCTGTCTCTCTGCCCCTCCCTTGCTTGCACTCTGTCTCTCAAAAATAAAGAAAACATTAAAAAATTTTTAAAACATCTAAAATTAAAAACTACAATTATTAATGAAAAGACTGTTTAAAATATACAATCTTAATGAAACAATTACAAATCATTTCTTATACAAGGAAATAAAAAATCTGTGGATGAAACAAATACCAAAGGCAAATATCCTGATTTTTAATACTGCTATCACTGTTTCTAATAAATGCAGTTCTATATTGGTACTAAGTATTGTGATCTATAAAAGGCACTTTGTTTCTCAAATGCACTGTGACCTATTAATTAATATTACTGTGGGGATTAATGGCTGCAAATTTTTTGACACTTCACCCATTAAGAGCTGAGATCTATTTGTCTTCCTTTTAATCTGGACTGGACTGTGACTGCTTTCACCAACACAGTACGGCACAAGTGATGCCAGTCTCTCACGCCTGATCTTGAGAAGACTGACAGCTTCTGCCCTAGGTCACCAAAGCAGTCTAACCTCCTCGCTTTCAGGATCACATGGAGAGGATCCCAGCAGAGTTCAGCATACTAGAAGTTCTCACCTCAGTACTGGGCATGTAAGTGAAGCCGTCTTGGACATCCTACACCAGACTAGCTGCCAACCGAGTAACCTCAAACGAGACCATGGGGAGCAGGAAAATCACCCTGTTGAGAGCCCAGTATGAATCCCTCACAATCAGAATTGTGAGATATGGTTTAAGTTTTAAGATTTGGTTTTAGTTTTCAGTTTTGATATCAGATTTTAGAATTGTTACTTAGATTTGGGCTTAAGTTGTTACATAGTAATAAATAACCAGAACATTCTCAACCTAAAATAATAGTTTAAAACATTTTTTTCTATTTACAATCCAATTCTTTTTTTAATACATTATTTTTTATGAATCTCTACAGCCAATGTGAGGCTCGAACTCAAGACCCCAAAATCAAGAGTCACACACTCTTCCGACTGAGCCAGCCAGGAGACCCTATAATCCAATTCTTAAAATACATTTTCTACATTTAAACGTACAAAAGAGAGCCATATAATAGGAAAAAATGAAAAATAAATCGCTAATAATTAGTAAGTTTTTAGGAAAGAGGAAAGACAGCAAATAAAAAAGGAAATAATTATCACTGTGCTGCTGTGTTAATTAACTAAAATTGATAGCATAGTATATCACTTACAAATTCTTTGCCATTTATAATCATTCAAAACATTCAGTTAGAAAACAAACAATAGTTTAATATCCTGAGATTCTAATTAGTATGTTGATGTCTCAGTAATTCTGCCAAGCTGATCAATGGAAAAATCAATCGTCTGGTTACTTTATTACTGTTTTTTTTTTTTTTTGGATGGCATAGGCACATATGAATATACTAAAATTTATACTATAGAGAAAAGATTAATTACTTATACTTAAGCCCATTTCTTCTCTTCTACAAGAAAACAAATCTTTTTTTTTTTTCCTCCAAAAAACTGGTTAATTTATACAAGAGTTCTTAAAAGTCTCCTAAGTAAATCAAAACAGCAGTAATTTCTAAGCTGGGCATGACAGGACCAGAACCTTACAACCTGCCAGGATGCATCAGATACACATTCTATCCTATCCCACAAACATTTCTTCAGCCTCTTCTGTGAGCCAGGCACAGTGCCAAGAGATAACACAAATAAAAGATGCTACCTTATATATTAACTGTATTATTTAACCATAGCATGACCTTATAAAAGAAGTTGACTCTGCTAACAATTAAATCTGAAAGCAGCAGCCACTCACAAGAGGAAAAAAGCCTGGCTTCCAGGATGCAATGGAAGAAGAGCAAAAGGTCTGTGAGGGCCTGAATGTCCACAAGGTCTGATACTTAGCCTTGCTTACTACAGGAGTTAGAAATGGTCAGAGTGAAAGCAAGCACACTCATTAAAGTGGAAAAGACGCGACAACATGATCCATCCCAGGAACCTAATTTCAGAACCCACCTCCAAGACTGTTTGCTCAAACAACTGCAGATAAACTGAGTGCAAAGAACAAAAATCCATAACATAGCAGATCTCTAACAGAACCAAACAGAACTTCTAGAAATTACAGTAGACAAAATTTAAAACCCAATGGTAGCAGAACTGACAAAACAGAAGACAGAAAAAAAAAACTAGGAAATGGTTCAAGAGGAAAAATCCATGACATAGCAGATCTCTAACAGAACCAAACAGAACTTCTAGAAATTATAGTAGACAAAATTTAAAACCCAATGGTAGCAGAACTGACAAAACAGAAGACAGAAAAAAAAACTGGGAAATGGTTCAAGAGGAACAAACCATAAATCAACAGATAAAGAATAAAAAAGGAAAACACAAATTTGAGAATAAGATTTGAAGGACTAAAAAGATCTAAAATACATTTGGAATTCCAGGAGAGGAGAAAGAATTAGGACAAGACAACCAATGTACAGATTCAAGAAGCCTCATGAAACTCAAGACAACATATAAAAAGAATCCCACTGTGGGGTGCCCAACTGGTGCAGTTAAGCATCAGACTCTTGATCTCAGCTCAGGTCATCACCTCACAGTTCGTGAGTTCGCATCCAGCTCTGTGCTGATAGTGTGGAACCTGCTTGAGATTCTGTCTCTCCTTCTCTCTGCCCCTCCCCGGCTTGTTCGTCTTCTCAATCTCTCTCTCTCTCTTTCTCTCTCTCTCAAAATAAACTTAAAAAAAAAATTGTTTAAATAATCCCACTACGAGACAAACAGAATGTTTAAATCAAGCAAAAGCTGGGGCTCCTGGGTGGCTCAGTAGGCTAAGCATCCAACTTTGGCTCAGGTCATGATCTCCCAGTTAGCGAGTCTCTGCTGTCAGCACAGAGTCCGCTTCAGATCCTCTGTCCCCTCCCCTACTCTCTCTCAAAAATAAACATTAAAAATAAAAGAGAAGTGATCCAAAGTATCTTTTTATTTTTGGGAGAGACAGAGACAGTGTCAGTGGGGAGGGGCAGAGAGACAGGGAAAGAGAATCCACAGCAGGCTCCGAGTTATCAGCACAGTGCCCAATGAGGGGCTCAAACTCATGAAACTGTGAAATCGTGACCTGAGCAGAAACCAAGAATCGGACACCTAACCAACTGAGCCACCCAGGCTCCCTGGGAACCAAAGTATTTTAAAAGGAGACAACTAGCAGTATGGCTTTTTTTTTTTTTTTTTTTTTAACTTCAAAGATTGGATTTGGAGAAAACGAACCAAAAAAAACCCACAACTCAAAGCATGGGATTTTACATTTCAAGACAATCTCTCATGCATTAAATCTACAGATTATAAATCATTTTCATAGAAGATAATTAGTATAGATTTTATAACTATTAAGGAGCAGGAAGGACATAATGCTTGTTTCTGTTTTAACAGGAGAATAGGAGAGGGGAGTAGGAAAAAAAACAGCTTTTATTGGATGTAACTATTTGGAAGGAACAGACCTAAAGAAGGCCCTACCTTTTTATCATCTACAGCAAAAGTTTTTTTTAAGAGAAAAAAAAAAAAGCCTTTCAGAGGCACCTGGATGGCTCAGTCAGTTGAGCGTCTACTTGGGCTTAGGTTATGATCTCATGGTTCATGAGTTCAAGCCCCAAATCGGGATTGTTGCTGTCAGTGCAGAGCCTGCTTCAGATCCTCTGTCCTCCTCTCTCTCTGCCCCTTCCCCACTGTCTCTTTCTCTCTCTCAAAACTAAATAAAAAGCATTTTTTAACTTTAAAAAATAAAGAAATAAAAAACTGTTTTAATCCCTTTCAGCCTTGGGTATCTCTGTCTAAAACTCACTTCCTGGCTACTGGCCAATCCAAGCCAATTATTTAAAGGTAAGTCACTAGTACACGATTCATTATTCCCACCACTGCAGCATTCATAAACCAACATGTCTACATGGCCACACAGGGTCTAACCTAGGACTGATGAAAGAAGGGCTTGCAAATAAGAGACCAAGGTGTCACTTCTCTGCTGGTACCACTATCACCCATAAGGATACATCTACTGGGCTGACAATACAAAGGTGCACATAAAAGCAGGCAACCTAAGCTACTGTGTTGCAGGAGAAACCAACACCTTGTTAAACTGTTCCCTCCATTATCATTTATTCTCTAAAGTTAAAAAAAAAAAAAAAGCTTTAAAAAGCTTAAAATAAGAATTAAAAAAAAGCTAAAACACACACACACACACACACACACACACACACACACACACACACACACAGGTTGAGGCCCCATTATAAATCCAAACATTGGTGTAGGATTTCAGTAGCAAGAAGAAATCTTGTAAAAACATAAACAAAAGACCCAATCATGGTCATAAAAATGGCTCACAAAATTTTTTATTTACTTATTTTTTTTAATTTAGAGAGAGAGACAGAGAGAGAGACAGAGAGAGAGAGAGAGAGAGAGAGAGAGAGAGAGAGCGCAAGCAGGGGAGAGGGGCAGAGGGAGGGAGACAGAGAATTTCAAACAGGCTCCCATGCTCAGTGCAGAGCCAGTTCCAATCCCATGACCCTGGGATCATGACCTGAGCTGAAATCAGGAACAGGATGCTCAACCGACTCAGCTACCCAGGCATCCCAAGAATGGCTCGCATTGTAACTGTCCCTCTTTATCCACCCTCACTCACCACCTAAGACCATTAATTCTAGAGTTTTCAAGGTATAAAAGGGGTCGAAACAGAGGGAAGGAATGAGAGTCAAAAGACATGAAAACACCAAGATTTGCTTGAGAGAAACAGTGATTCCTCATTTGCTTCTGCTCCCTGGGGCTGACAGAGAATGCCCAGATCAGATATGTGATTTAAACAGAAGCTCCTCAAGGTGCCTGGATGGCTCAATCAGTTAAGAGTCCAACTCTTCATTTCAGCTCAGGTCATTATCTCACAGTTTGTGAAATCAAGCCCCCCATCAGGCTCGGTGCTGACAGTGTGGAGCCTGCTTGGGATTCTCTCTTTCCCTCTATCTCAGCCTCTTCCCCTCTCATGCTCTCTCATATCTAGATAGATAGATAGATAGATAGATAGATAGATAGATAGATAGATAGATAGAAAGAAAGAAAGAAAGAAAGAAAGAAAGAAAGAAAGAAAGAAAGAAAGAACGAACAAACAGACAGAGGCTGCTTTGTGGTAGGTAACAGTAAAGAGTAGTATGAGGGAGATATTTCAGCCAACATGGCTGAGAAGTAGGGGGAATCCATACTTAAGTGTAGAAGCCAAAGGACTTTGAACACCAAAGCCTGGGAGGAAAAGAGACTGAATCTACTACGAAGAAAATGGGAAAGCTGGAAAAAAGATGAGTGGGTAACTGCGAACTGGGGGAGATAAAAAAAAAAAAAAAAGAAGGCCTCGCGGGCATGGAGGGGAGGAACCCCCTTCTGCGGAGAGACAAAGGGCAGAGAAAGAGCGGCTAGGGAAGTGCAGGACCATAGGTGGACAGGAGAAAGATCTCAGAGTGAGACTGAGAGGGATCTGATCTCTAACTGCGGGGCTTTCTTCGGACTGGAGCCGGCTCCCTGTTTGCGCACTTGGGGAGGAGAGGAGCCAGCCTTGGGTGCAGTGGTAGGTCAGGGGCTCAGTCCGCAGCTGGAGAAAGGGATTCCCTCCCTGGAGGGCTGCGCGATAGCACGGAACCTGCCTGCGTCTGCCACTCCCGGGCGCAGTGGCCGGGCCGAGGGCTCAGTCTGCAAGAGGAAAAGCCTGCTCTTTCCCTGAAGTACTGTGGGAAAAGACAAAGCCTGCCTGCATCCGCCACCCCAGGGGCTCGAGGTGGCTAGGGCAGCAGCTCTCAGTCCACACTAGAAGGCTGTCCTCCCTGAAATACGGCAGCACAAAGCCAGCCAGGACCACATATCCCGTGGCATGGAGAGGCGCTTCCCCAGTGCCAGAGCACACGGAGCGGGACTTTGAATCCTAGCCAAGCGCAGGGTCAGGGGAATTGGCGGAGAGAGAAGGGTCCGCCCCGTCTGCACCCGTGGCACAGTGAGGACGACTCCAACTGAGTCCACTGGGTCCAGCTCCATGGAGGAAAGACTGGGAAATCACCATTCCCACCGCACCCCCACCACCCAACCACCAAGGCAGGGCCTCAGGGATCACTCCCGGGGCCCATAGTGGAGGTCGTTCCAGAAAACACCAAACCACACACTTTTGCACTGGGTAACTGCATATCCACCAGAGTGGCACAGACCCGGCAGACAGCTCCTGCAGACAAGCGATGCAGCATTGCCTGGATTAACTCTAGGTCAATTCTGCATAAATAGATATACTCTCCCTCCCCCCTTTTCTCCTCCTTATCTCTTCCCTCCCCTAGGCCAGTTACTCTGGTTATTGGTCTGTCTAAACAGGCATATTGAATCCATTGTCTTGATACATGTTCTACACCTCCATCTTTACACTCCTTTCTCTCTCTGGAATAATCAAGCCATATAGTTTCTCTGTCTGGGTAAGAGTATCTTCGTTTCGTTTTCCCCGCCTCCTTCTTTATTTTCCTTTCTCTCGCTCTCTGGATTAAGCCTTTTAGTTTCTCTGCCTAATCAATGTTTACTTTTTCTCCCCCCACCCCACTCGTGTCATTTCTCTTCAATGTAATGAACAGAAAAATTATGCAGCCAAGAATCCTTTACCCAGCAAGTCTGTCATTCAGAATAGAAGAAGAGATAAACAAAAACTGAAGGAATTCATCACCACTAAACCAGCCCTACAACAGATCCTAAGGGGGACTCTGTGAGTGAAATGTTGCAAGGACCACAAAGTACCAGAGACACCACTACAAGCATGAAACTGTAACAGACATTACAATGACTCTAAACCCGTATCTCTCAATAATAATACTGAATGTAAATGGACTAAATGCTCCAACCCAAAGACATAGGGTATCAGAATGGATAAAAAAAAACAAGACCCATCTATTTGCTGTCTACAAGAAACTCTTTTTAGACCTGAAGATACCTTCAGATTGAAAGTGAGAGGATGGAAAACTATCTACCATGCTACTGGAAGTCAAAAGAAAGCTGGAGTAGTGATATTTATATCAGACAAACTAGACTTTAAATTAAAGGCTGTAACAAGAGATGAAGAAGGGCGTTATATGATAATTACAGGGTCTATCTATCAGTTAGAGCTAACAATTACAAATGTCTACACACCGAATACAGAAGCCCCCAAATATATAAAACAATTACTCACAAACATAAGCAACCTTATTGATAAGAATGTGGTAATTGCAGGGGACTTTAATACCCCACTCACAACAATGGATAGATCATCTAGACACATGGTCAATAAAGAAACAAGGGCCCTGAATGATACATTGGATCAGATGGACCTGACAGATATATTTAGAACTCTGCATCCCAAAGCAACAGAATATACTTCCTTCTCGAGTGCACATGGAACATTCTCCAAGATAGATCACATATTGGGTCACAAAACAGCCCTTCATAAGTATACAAGAATTGAAATCATACCATGCACACTTTCAGACCACAATGCTATGAAACTTGAAATCAACCACAGGAAAAAGTCTGGAAAACCTCCAAAAGCATGGAGGTTAAAGAACACCCTACTAAAGAATGAGTGGGTCAACCAGGCAATTAGAGAAGAAATTAAAAAATATATGGAAACAAACGAAAATGAAAATACAACAATCCAAAAGCTTTGGGATGCAGCAAAGGCAGTCCTGAGAGGAAAATACATTGCAATCCAGGCCTATCTCAAGAAACAAGAAAAATCCCAAATACAAAATCTAACAGCACACCTAAAGGAAATAGAAGCAGAACACAAAGACACCCCAAACCCAGCAGAAGAAGAGAAATAATAAAGATCAGAGCAGAAATAAACAATATAGAATCTAAACAAACAGTAGAGCAGATCAATGAAACCAAGAGTTGGTTTTTTGAAAACATAAATAAAACTGAGAAACGTCTAGCCAGGCTTCTCAAAAAGAAAAGGGAGATGGCCCAAACAGATAAAATCACGAATGAAAAAGGAATTATTACAACCAATCCCTCAGAAATACAAGCAATTATCAGGGAATACTGTGAAAAATTATATGCCAACAAATTGGACAACCTGGAAGAAATGGACAAATTCCTAAGCACCCACACACTTCCAAAACTCAAATAGGAAGAAATAGAAAATTTGAACCGACCCATAACCAGTGAAAAAATTGAATCAGTTATCAAAAATCTCCCAACAAAGAAGAGTCCAGGACCAGATGGTTTCCCAGGGGAATTCTACCAGACATTTAAAGCAGAGATAATACCTATCCTTCCCAAGCTGTTCTAAAAAATAGAAAGGGAAGGAAAACTTGCAGACTCATTCTATGAAGCCAGTATTACTTTGATTCCCAAACCAGACAGAGACCCAACAAAAAAAGAGAACTACAGGCCAAGATACCTGATGAATATGGATGCAAAAATTCTCAACAAGATAACTAGCAAATCAATCAACAGCACGATCAAGTAGGATTCATTCCTGGGCTGCAGGGCTGGTTCAATATTCGCAAATCAATCAACATGATACATCACATTAATAAAAGAAAAGATAAGAACCATATGATCCTGTCAGTCGATGCAGAAAAAGCATTTGACAAAATTCAGCATCCTTAATAAAAACCCTTGAGAAAGTTGGGATGGAAGGAACATACTTAAACGTCATAAAAGCCATTTATGAAAAGCCCACAGCTAATATCATCCTCAATGGGGAAAAACTGAGAGCTTTCCCCCTGAGATCAGGAACACGACAAGGATGTCCACTCTCACCGCTGTTAACATAGTGTTTGTTGGAAGTGCTAGCATCAGCAATCAGACAACAAAAGGAAATCAAAGGCATCAAAATTGGCAAAGATGAAGTCCAGCTTTCACTTTAGGCAGACGACATGACACTATACATGGAAAACTTGACAGACTCCACCACAAGTCTGCTAGAACTGATATATGAATTCAGCAAAGTTGCAGGATACAAAATCAATGTACAGAAATCAGTTGCATTCTTATACACTAATAATGAAGCAACAGAAACACAAATAAAGAAACTGATCCCGTTCACAATTGCACCAAGAAGCATAAAATACCTAGGAATAAACCTAACCAAAGATGTAAAAGATCTGTATGCTGAAAACCACAGAAAGACCAGGAAGCTTATGAAGAAAATTGAAGATACAAAGAAATGGAAAAAAAACATTCCGTGCTCATGGATTAGAATAATAAATATTGTTAAAATGTCAATACTACCTAAAGCTATCTACACATTCAATGCAATCCCAATCAAAATTGCACCAGCATTCTTCTCAAAGTTAGAATAAGCAATCCTAAAATTTGTATGGACCCACAAAAGACCACAAATAGCCAAAGTAATAGTGAAGAAGAAAACCAAAGCGGGAGGAATCACAATCTCAGACTTTAGCCTCTACTACAAAACTGTAATCATCAAGATAGCATGGTATTGGCACAAAAACAGACACATAGACCAATGGAATAGTATAGAGACTCCAGAATTGGACCCACAAAAGTATGGCCAACTAATCTTTGACAAAGCAGGAAAGAATATCCAATTGAAAAACGACAGTCTCTTTAACAAATGGTGCTGGGAGAACTGGACAGCAACACGCAAAAGAACGAAACTAGACCACTTTCTTACACCATTCACAAAAATAAACTCAAAATAGATGAAGGACCTGAATGTGAGACAGGGAACCATCAAACTCTAGAGGAGAAAATAGGAAAAAACCTCTCTGACCTCAGAGATAAAAAAGGAAACAATCAACAAAACTAAATGGCAACCAAATGAATGGGAAAAGATATTTGCAAATGACCTATCAGATAAAGGGCTAGTATCCAAAATCCATAAAGAACTCACCAAACTTCACACCCGAAAAACAAATAATCCAGTGATGAAATGGGCAGAAGACATGAATAGACACTTTTCTAAAGAAGACATCCATGTGGCCAACAGGCACATGAAAAGATGCTTAACGTCACTCCTCATCAGGGAAATACAAATCAAAACCACACTGAGATACCACCTCATGGCAGTCAGAGTGGCTAAAATGAACAAATCAGAAGACTATAGATGCTGGCGAGGATATGGAGAAACAGGAACCCTCTTGCACTGCTGGTGGGAATGCAAACTGGTACAGCCACTCTGAAAAAGTGTCAAAGTTCCTCAAAAAACTAAAAATAGATCTACCCTATGACCCAGCAATAGCACTGCTAGGAATTTCCTCAAGGGATACAGGAGTGCTGATGCATAGGGGCACTTGTACCCCAATGTTTATAGCAGCACTTTCAACACAGCCAAATTATGGAAAGAGGCTAAATGTCCATCAACTGACAAATAAAGAAGATGTGGTTTATATATACAATGGAATACTACTTGGCAATGATTAAGAATGAAGTCTGGCCATTTGTAGCAACGTGGATGGAACTGGAGAGTGTTATGCTAAGTGAAATAAGTCGGGCAGAGAAAGACAGATACCATATGTTTTCACTCGTATGTGGATCCTGAGAAACTCAACAGAAGACCGGGGCAGGGAGGGGAAGGGGGGGGGGGGGGGGGGGGGAAATGTTACAGACAGCTGGAAGGAGGCAAACCATTAGAGACTCTTAAATACTGAGAACAAACTGAGGGTTGATGGGAGGTGAGGGGAGGGGATAGTGGGTGATGGGCACTGAGTAGGACACCTGTTGGGATGAGCACTGGGTGTTATATGGAAACCAATTTGACAATAAATTTCGTTAAAAATAAAATAAAAAATAAAATTTAGATGAATGAAAAAAAAAAGTAGCATGAGGAACTAAGACCAGGACAAGAGCCTAAATTTTTAAAGCTTCAAGATTTCAACAGTTCAGGGTTTCAGAACTTTCAGAAAGGACACTCACTGTTTAAGAAAAGGCAAAAGCAGGATATATAAAAGAGTTGGGAATTCCCACAACCCCTAAGTGCTTCCTGCTCCAGTGTTTACTGGAGGTCATACCATTTCCCCCTATTAATGGTACAAAGTAATTTGTTGCCTCGCCACAGCTTCCTTTCAAACCACAATTTTCTCAATTATTTTGGTCACCAAGCAATCCTATTCTTATTCTTTAGTGGCCAATAGATTCATTCCTTAACTATTCCCCTGGAGGTGAAGAGGTATAAAAATGAAGAAATTCCCCTTAGGCTGGCCCCAGTAACTCAGAATTAAATAAGAGGAGGGGCTAGCAGCCTCCTAGAGACTAAAACAACTTCAGAGACTAAACCTACTTTTCCAAGGATGGAAAATTTATTCAGATAATGTTTGAGAATTCATATATGCCACAATAGGATAAGAATGAAAAGGTAGAAATCTCACACTCTTCCTTATACCTGCCCAAGTGCCCAACCAGATCCAAACACAGCATCACTATCACTTGCCATTTTGCTGAGTGGAGACCCCCAGGCACTAATCACACAGGCCAACTGCCTATGTCGTAAAACTGTACAACTTTTCCCTTCAAAGCTGTACGTCTCTTTCTCTGACTACACTGGCGATTCTCCAGTTAATTCAATACTGTAAAGGCTGCAGCAGCATGCAAAAGAATTTCATTTTATTTCTGTTTTTAAAGAAAGGTCTCCAGGAGATGGTGGGTTTTACAGTCCTGTCTGGATAGAGGTTTGATTTGCTCTCGAATGTTCCTAGTGAGACTAGAAGGAAAGCACAAGATGCAGAGGTCCATTCAGTATAATCTTCTCCCTCATTCCCATCTTCACCAACAAATCAAGCAGAATACTTGCTTGCCGAACCCAACTTGGAAGTTGGATTTTCTTTAGGTTTCTTTGACTCAGGTGCAGATTGGGAGTCTTGATCCTTTTTGCCATCTTTCCTATCTGTCTCCTTTAGGTGGTCTTTGTTCCCTCCATCTTCCGGACAACGGCTGGAGTTCCCACTTTGGCCCTTTGGGACACTCACCTCATTTACTTTATTTTCATCTTTCCTTGCTGGTCCTTCCCCAGATGGTTAAGCCTGAACTATTTTCCCCCCACTGGTAGGGGATTGCTGCTCTGTATCTGAGGTCTAAGATGGAGCAGGAGGGTTAGAACTTGGCTTCATTTGAGCATTCTCCTTTGGTGGAGGGGCTGGCATTACTTTTAAAGGCTGTTCAGGTTTGGGAGGCTTAGAAGTTGGAGAGTGACAGTCTTCCTCTTTATTGAGTGTTTCACTTTCTAGAAACTTTCACTCTCCTTCGTGCATTTCTGCCAGATGGGGCTGAGGTCCCAGTCTGTGATGACTCAATTCCTGTCCTGGACTGTTCTGTTCTTGAGTTTCTTCACTTCGCCAGCTTGCGTGTCTCTCCTGAGGCTGTTGTTCTAGTTTTGGCTCATGCAGCTGGTGTCGTAGTTTCTCCCATTCCTTCCGTAGCTGCTATTCTACTTCTTGGTCTCTAGCCGCTGTGTTAACAAGCTTTGACCCTCCAAAGACAGAGGCTGCTCACTGAACCAGAACCTCTGCTAGCAGAGGAATCTTCTTCGTTAGGAGTACTACGAGGATTTAGATTCAGTTTGGGTCTTGGGGGGTGGGGTAGGGAAACTCTACCATCATGCTTATGATTATCCCAAGAGTAAACATCTCTGGAGCTCCATGACCCATCATCTCATGTGTCATACCGGTCTTCATAGCAGTCCCAGCCTCCTCTATAGTAATCATCCCTACAATACCCACTACCAAATGCTCTCCTACTACTGCCTATCCTGTTATCATAGTCTCTACTGCTTCAGTCCTCATAGCAATCTCGACCCCCATATCGATCTATATCCTGACATGGGGGCCATCACAATAGCACAGTGGCTATCTTACCCTCAAAGGAGCTACAGTTAGACTATCAGTTGACTTCTCAATAGCAAAAATGGGAGCCAAAACACAGGAGAATTATGTATCTTAAATGTGTTAAAAGAAAGTACCTGTCTAAAAATCTCTTTAAAAATAAATAAAATAAATAAAAAAACGTAAGGGAGGCCTGGCTGGCTGTCAGTAGAGCATTAGACTCTTGATTTTGGAGTTTTAAGTTTGAGCCCCATATTGGGTGTAGAGATTACTTAAAAATAAAATCTTAAAAAAAAAAAGTACCTGCCAACCTAAAATTCTACATCCAGCAAAAATATCTTTCAATAAAGAATGCAATCTCCTTTCTTGCTTTTTTTGGTTTGGGTGACAATGCCTAAAAGACAAAAGAAGTATAGTAATAAAACCTTAAAGAACCCTACTTCACTTCAAACTAATGCAACATAAGAATAGCCAGACATTTATGGAAAGAAGAACATTTAATGTTTTCTTGTACATCTCCTTAATACATACAAATGTTTTCTTTTATTATTAATTGGTTACTTATACAATTGTGTCACGACTATTCAGATAAGGAGACCAAGGGTTAGACACCATTTATATGCTTTGTTGGATAGCCTTCCTACAAACTCATAACCACACTATGCCCAGTTTGGGAATTATTTACTGACTGCTAGGACAGTCAACAGTTCAAGACTGAACTCCTATGATCATAATTCATTTCACCTAAATATACCTAGAATTTTATTTCAATGGTTTAACATAAAATACTAAATTAACAATTCTGATTTTACATTTAACATTATAAAAACTAAGTATTTTGGAGCAAAACTATAAAGAATAGCAAATATGCTTTACAACTCCCATAACCTGAAGTTTGTTCTCCACTCCCCAGTTTCTTTATGAACTAAGTTAATCCAGTCTTTGAAATTTGCATCTGTTTCTTTAATTCCAAACTATTTATTTCAAGCACCCAGCTAATTGGCAGAATGCCTATTTCTTCACACAGCTTTCTATTACTGAGCTTCAAATTTTCTTCTTTATGACATTTCCCTTATGTTTTCTTCTGCAATAACCTTTTGGTGCACAATTAAAGGCCTCCCAAACTCAATCTTTGTTGAGGTTCCAACTGGCAAATGTCCTCCAAATAAAAAACAAAACAAAACAAAAAAAAGTAATTTTCCTTTCCCATTTTTACAATGTAGCCCAGTAGAAAATTGTTCAACTTTACTTGGTTCTAAGTTTTTAAACTATATAGCACTGTGGACATTTTCAAGATGAATGGAAGAAGGGGAGCCAAACTGATTCATGAAAGATATGGTTAAGGACTGAAGCTTTTGAAGTTAAGGAGCCTACAGCAGATTATCAAAATATGGCTTTACTTAGCTGGGGAGGAAAGGTTGAAACTTAAGAGTCAATATGGACCAATAGTGCAGCTACGTTTATTCAAACACATGGAGAATGAAATAAAAGCAGGGAAAAATAAGGTACGAAAAAGAAATTGACTTGTTACAATTTTTTCGTATAAGCCATGGGAAATCAAATCTTATTTATTATTAAATTTACATTTTGATCATTATCTGAAATTCAAGCGGATAGAACACTAGCTATTTTTTTGTGTCTGGGGTAAAGGGAAAGGAGGTACTTATTCCAAGAGATGCTCAAATATATTTGCAAATGAAAATATTAGAAAGCAGTTTTATGGCTTTGACAAAGGTTTCCCATTTTGTTGACCCAATTCAATATTTTTACTTCCTCAGAAAATTATTCAAGTATTTGAGGATGCAGTTGGCACAATATCCCACCCATCAGAATACCTGTACCTCCTTTATCTCTTATCTTTTGAAATTCAGTTCAAACACTGTCAGCTCAATGATGCCTTCCTAGATGAATCCAGTCTGTAGCAATATCCCCCTTACTTTTTCATAACTCTTAGAGACTGTATCAAACATTCTGGCAGGTTATTATTTTGCACTTTGTTTCATGAAAACAGTCTCTACTCTCTCAAACTAAAAAAATATAAATCCTCTGTGACACCAAACATAATGCTGGATATACATACAGCATTTATTAAGTATTAGCTATGAAGTACTATGAAGGACCCCAGTAGCTCGAGATTTTCTATGTAGCATGTGCTTCAGAGAATTTTGGCAGTTAGGGACTTAGATTAAAGATATATCAGAACAGCAAGCACACTTTTTATTTTTTTAATGTTCATTTATTTTTGAGAGAGAAAGAGAACACACATGTAAATGGGAGAGGAGAAGTGTGAGAAGGGACAGATGATCCAAAGTAGGCTCTATGCTGACATCCTACAGCCTGATGTGGGGTTCGAACTCACAAACTGAGATTATGACCTGAGCAGAAGTCAGATGTTTAACCAACTGAGCCACCCAGGCACCCCAGCAAGCACACTTTTCATAAACTGTGTGTTAATCTACGTACCTCTCACTCTCTCTCTCAAAATAAATATTTAAAAGAATAAAACAAAAACATGTTAATTTAAAAAGAAAAATCTGCAACCATTTCAAAACAGCACACAAAAATCAAGGAGCCTCTATAGTAATGGTGTCTATAATAACTTATGAGTGCTTTTACTCACTTATTTATAACCTTTCTATGTAATAAAGTGCTTTAGGGGGCACCTGGGTAGCTCACTTGGTTAAGTGTCTGACTCTTGATGTCTGTTCCGGTCATGATCTTGGCAGTCGTGGGATCAAGCCCTGCGTCAGTCTCTATGCTGGGCTTGGAGCCTGCTTGAGAGCCCCTCTCTCTCTCTTTCTCTCTCACTCTGCCCCTCTCCCCAGCTCACAGTCTCTTTCTCTCTAAAATAAAGTTAAAAAAAAAATGTTTTTTTAAGTGTTTTAAATCCCCCATAGCACCTACATAAGGCCCTAACCATATCTCTTAGTTCACCATCTCTTAGCTGATTTTTGGTCTACTCTAAATTTTGGCAAACTCTGAGAGGGTAAGAACGCTGAAAACATCAACTACCTTATACCTTATTACCGCTCTTCCTCAGGTCCTGAAACATAAAAAGGTATCTCTGAAAATAAAGACGACCTCAAAAGATTTTCAAACTCCTGGCAGATCTCAGAAATGTAGCAAGCTTCTGTTCTTCAAAATCAAAAAGGCATCAACTTCTCAACTAACTCTTTTTAAGCAGCCTCACCAATCAAACTTGTGAAAAGTGGAAAGCATTCATCAAGAATGTTCCTATTTCTGTTCCTTCTGAGTAATCTGAGGGAGCTCAGATTATCTTCTCTACTCATCTAATTACCAGAATTTCATTTTCCATACTATTAACTATAGTTCTGAGTTATAAAATTTTCACTATATTTCAAAGTCTTTCCAAATCATGGTAGAGTTGAGGGTATCTAGGGTACACTGCTTTGGTTTCTGCTTAAATTTAAGAAGCCAGAAGCTCTAGCTTACCTATGGATTCCAGTTACATGTTACCGCATAATAAATTACCCCTAAAATTTAGCAGCTTAAAGCAACAACAGTTTTATTTTCTCCCAATTTTGTTGGTCAGAAATTCAGAAAGGATACAGTCAGCAATTCATCTGTTCCGTATGGCATCAAATGAGGTCACCTGAGGTCTTGAAATGATGAATAAATAGACTGAAGAGCCCAAGATGGCTTCACTCACGTCTGGCACCTTGGCAGAGATGGCTAAAAGGCTGAGCTCCGCTGGGACTGTCGAGAAATGCCAAGACATGGCCTCTCCAGTATGGCAGTTGCTAGTTTATGCCAGGCTTCAGAACAGACCTCTCCACCAAGCAGATCTGAGCAAGTCTAGCTAGACTTCTTACATGACATCTCAGGATTCCCAAAGAAAGTATGCCAGATACAGGAAGTAGAAGCTGCCAGTTTCTTAAGGTCTGCACTCAAAAACTGGTACAGTGTCACTTCCATCAAATTCTACTGGTCTAAGTATTTACAAAACCCATGGCATTCTTTACCCTTTACACTCTTTATCCTATTACATAGTAACCTTTTAGTCTTCTGAGAGCTAGAAAAATAACTGAATTTCAAAAGCACCTCCCATTCCACCCTTTGAATCCAGATGTAAAAACTACTCATGATCAGGAACCATCCAGTTGTCAGTCTAGCAACTATCTATACATACTGCTAAACTGACATAAAAAGAACTGGACTAAAATTAAAATCTGCACTTATTCATTGTAATAAAAATTCTAGTATTCCAAATTCTATTAGCTTATCTCATACAACTCAAGTTCTTATATATTTTTTTGTTATTATACACATATTTGTAGCAATCATTTTTAAATCACTCAAAGGGATATTTGGGGAAAGAACCCAATGTTCTCTATGTACACCATCTTTTGCAAATCTCACAAAGAAACTAGAAAGTAACAAATAAGTTATAGTTACCTTTTATTATGTGCTTACTATCTGCCAAACACTGCTCTAAGTACTTTACATGTATTAACTTTATTAAAGCTTCCTAACCTTATGAGACAGTATTATTATATTTTCTATTTTTCAGACGAGAAAACCAAATTGGAGAAAAAATATAACCACCATTAAGAGGCAGCTCCAGTATTCAACCCCAGGTAGTAAGGCACCAGAACCTGTCTGTGCTCTCCACCCCTAGGCCATATGACATACAGATTATCCCCACTTAGACATCATGCTGCCTCATCCTACTACCCTCGACCTTGGTGCAGATCAAAGTAGGACCATATTTATATACCTCAAATCTTGTATCCTAACACCCTAAGTCTAAAATGAAAAACCCCAAACAGTTTCTGTTACTGGGCTGTTTGTATCTAACTCAGATTAGGAATTATGCAGTCTCTGCATAGGTTTCTCTACTCTTAACCCTATATCAGCCACAGACACTTGACTGAACTGTCAACAGTTTTCTGTCCTTCCTCTGAGGAATTTAGTATACCTATTTGAGATACATCTGCCTATATACCTATGTATGGTTTAAATGTACACGCAGGATTGTCTTGGCTCCCCTGCAACATTGTTTTCCTTTATAGGAGAGGGAAAAAAGAGGCAGAAAAAATGTCAGAGACCCAAAGGACCAACAAAGGTATGATGAGACAATCTAATGAGCTCAGTAAAAAAGCCCAAGTTCAGCTCTTAAACTTTGAGAGTACTGAAATTCATAATGACACTGCATACACCAAGTCTTTGGTGTAAAGCATTTGTGAATTATCTCGCCTTGCATTACACTGAAAGTCTATAGATAACTACTGGTATTTGTTATTCCTTAAATTTATATCTTAATTAGTTTGACAAGTTGATTTTAAATAATGAAAGCCATCTCTGAAAGGTCCATTTAGACTTGTGCAGATAATCAGCATCTGCCTCTAATCAAACTGAGATGATTAGCAAATTAAACCCTTTAATTAGCATTTTGCATAATTTAGACAAATTATGCTTCTTAGGTTTAAGAAGGTGAAACAGGGTGAATTTATCAGATATTCCTTTAAATCTTTATTAATTATCAAATTTTACACATATACAGTAAAAATAAAGAAACACAAATTAAACTCAGTTTGCTAAAATCTAACACTTCACAACATTTAAGCTAATTAGGTCATTTGGAGCAAAGTAACACAATACTCAGAAGAAAAGAAAAATATTTCATTTCAATTATCCTCCATCAACTACCCAGGAGGTCAACTTTATTCAAACTTGATTCAAACAGCATTTTTTAAGGAAAAAAGGAAGGAAGGAGCACGCTTCTCTCCACTTCTGCCATTCAGTACCACAGGAGCCAAGGCTAATTTCACTAAGCATTCAATCATACAGTTTTAAAGAAATGCACTCATAAAAAGGTAAGTAACCTGTCAATTTTGTTAGACAAGAGACCATAGGACAATATAAAGTAGCAAAGCTCATCACAAGAAACTAAGATAAGCCATTACTTTTATCCACAGGCACTACATTCTCTCACACACAGAGTGATGCTTTTTTTTTTTTTTTCAAGTATCTCCTCTCTTAAAGGACCAAAACACCCTATTAGCTAACAAAAGTACCAATTTCCAGGATTTGATAAACAAGTAATAAATAACAAAAGCTTAAGAGACAGTAGAGGAAGCATGTATCATTTCTAACATATATTAAACCCCAGCTTCTGATAAAGATGTGGTCTTGGAAAGAGCCCCTCTGTTCTAGAATTAATCCTCTTACCAAAAAGAGGCCGTGAAATTCAAAAGTAGACTTTTCTCATGACTACAGACATCAACCTACTAAAAACTTTCAAACAAATTATCTTTATCCTTCTATAAATACTACCCAAAATGTAACTCTTCACGGTGTGTGCATGTGCCTATGTGCCTGTGTGTCAAAGGGAGTGGTAAATAATAAGAAAAATAATCATATTAAGCTTATGTTAAAAAGGGACACTAAGGGGCTCCTGGGTGGCTCAGTCGATTAAGTGTCCAACTTCGGCTCAGGTCATGATACCACAGCTGGTGAGTTTGAGCCCCTTTGTGGGCTCTGTGTTGACAGCTGGGAGCTTCAGATTCTGTGTCTCCCTCTCTCTCTACCCCTCCCCCACTTGTGTGGGCCTATGTGTGTGTGTGCACGCTCACTCTCTCTCTCTCAAAAATAAATAAACATTAAAAAAATTTTTTAATAAAAAATAAAATAAAAAGGGAACTAAAATGAATTCTAATTCATTTGAAAGGATATACACCAAACCAAATGAAAACTGACACAGAATAAGCAAGAAACTATCTTTCCCAAATCCAAATTTCAATCTATCTGTATGCAGATTCTACTGCATCCCCGAACAACCTGGATCTAGAGACAGCACAAACAATAACTCTGATATACACTAATCAACAGTACTAAATCTTTTCTTCAAAGACTTAATCAAGTGGCAATATTTGTAATATAATTCAGTGTTTTGCATCTACAGGCACTCAGAAAATATTAGTCAGTTCAATGACTGGAAAAATCAAGTCTACATTCCAAACGCAGTATTCTGGTATTTCATAGTAGGTCTCAAAGGAAGAATCGGCAACCTGATTTGGAACAACTACAGCTCTGAAGTGACAGGACACATAACCAGCTGAAAATACTTATTTCTCTTAACCACTGAAATATCAACAGGACATCTAACATGCAAAAGTGAAAAGTTAAACTTTAGGAATACAAATGCCCAACATTTAGCCTTATTCATTTGCTATTTAGCAAACCCCAGCAGCCATTTACTATTAAAGCAGAAGGAAAAACATATAAACACCTCAAACCATGAACTTCAATTCATTTCACTACTCTTCCCTTCCACACTGAATGGACGATTGGAAGTTTAAGTACAGTGCTTTGGCTCCCCCAAATGACACGTCTAGAGCATAATAACCCTGTCACAGAGAAATGAAACAAGCCAAATACAGCTGGGTTCCTTGTATCATTTTCATCAGAAGAAACCTGGCCAGTACTAAATTCAGTTTTAATATCATCACTGGTTTACTCCACTCTCAACCTAATCAAAGAAAAATATTATATATTCAATCAAGAGTTTGTCTCCAAGTGCCAAAAGGAGAATGGATTATATAATTAAGAAAAGAGGAGAAAAGTGAAAGTCAAAGTATTGTACCAAGGGCTCCTGGCTGGCTCAGTCAGAAAAACCTGAGACTCCTGATCTCAGGTTGTGAGATAGAGCCCCACGCTAGGTGTAGAGATTACTTAGAGAAGAGAAGAGAAGAGAAGAGAAGAGAAGAGAAGAGAAGAGAAGAGAAGAGAAGAGAAGAGAAGAGAAAAAGTACTGTGCCAAAGTTTGTATCACTGAAGTATTAATAGTCAAGAAAAGTGACAGCTTTCTATAAAAATTCCTTAAAGTAATTAACCACAAAGATTAGTTCCGAGATCACAACTGACCAGACTTTCAAAAACCAAAAAGTTCTAATTTGAAAAATAAAAAAATACCACTGCTAATAAGATCACTTGTTTAATTTTAAACATACATTACAACTTCTAGAGTTAGTCAGTTGTTTTCGTATGCATTATCAAAGTGCTTATTACTAAATAATAGCCAACCTTTAGTAAGTTTATAATATGCCAAGTAGTATGCAATATACATAGATTATTTCACTCAATTTCACAATAATTCTATGAGGAATATACTATGATGTTCTCTATCTTATTGTAGAAGAAAATGAGGCATCAAAAGGTTAGGTAACTTACCCAGGGTCATAAATTATCCATTATGAGATTAATTTTCCCAGTTCTCGCTCATACACTCTCCCTTAGCAATGATCTATCCCACAGTTTCAAACGCTAATATTACATAGCATTTTTATTATATATTTTCAAACATAACTTCTTGAACACAGCCTAATACTCTGAATTACCCACTGCCTATCTCCATTGGCCCACCAGCACTCACAAGCAGGATGTTCACAAGCAAATGTACCATCTTATCCCAAAACCATACTCCTATTTTTATATTCCCTACCATCACTAACACACTATTTTGTACCCTATATACCAAATAGCTTGGAGTCATCTTCATTTCACATTCCATTAGTCATCAAATCTTCAGGCTACTTCCATGTCGACCATATCTGCCTCCTTCTTTCCACTGCCACAGCCATTGCTGTAATTCAGACCCTCATTCAGTCCTTCATTTGGACATTTACTCAACAAATTTCTCCTTGTTAACACAGAAATTGGAAACATCCTAACAGAAATCTGCCCTAAGTCTCAACATTCTTTTACTTGAGATCTTTTTTCTTTGAGCTTTTAAGTTTAAAACAATTATAGACTCACAAGAAGTTACACTGCAAAAATACTAGAGAGTTCCTGTGTACCCTTCACCAAGGGTCCCTCCATGATTACATCTTACATAAAACTACAGTACAATATCTAAATTAGGACGAATGACGTTGGTACAGTGCATGTGGACAGTTCCATGCCATTTCCTCACATCTGTAGATAGATGCAACAACTACAATTGAAAGGAATTATTTTTACTCTGAGGTTCTTAGGGCTAATTAATCTCATTGAGGCTTTAGTAGACTCGTTCTCACATTCAGCTAGTAGACAGGTCCACTAAAAGATACACGAAATGATGTCTAATATTACCTGACAATCCTGAATCTCGATTTGGGTCTCAACTCTGCACTTCCTTATCCATTCAGCTACTGCCATTATCTTTTATCATACTAGATTCAAACATGTCAGTCCACTCCTCAAAAAGTTTCAACAATTCCCTCCTGTCTTTATTCTATCTCACTAGCCTCATCTTCCACTCTCCCCCATAATCTAACAACAAACTTCGTTGTCATAAAAACGTACAACCAAAACCAAGATTAATGTGGGCAATACATGAATGTACTTCCTTGAAATAAAAAAGGGGAAGAAATCATTAAAATAACACTAAATGAACAGAGTATATGATATCTAGGAGATCTCACAGTAGGGGTGATGCTGTGATTAGGAAAAATACAATTACGGAACTATGCATGTTCAAGCTGGAAAGAAGAAAGAGTAACACACTACATTAAGGAAGAACAGGCTGCTGTTGCTAGGAAAAAGAGAAAAGAAGGGTCCAAGGCCCTCTATCACCAACCAGTCTTCGGAACAGAGCTCCATCAGCCACTAAGCCCCCACAAAGAAGCATAAGAGATCACCTTAACCCATCCAATTCCATCCCTCAAGTTTATGTTCAGGATCTGTAAGCTGTTACATGTTACAAGTTAAAGAAATTTCAGAGGTCCCTAGGTCCAAAGGCAAAGTTATCTCAATGGTTTGATGCTTTGAATTCCTCAATTGTTTATACACATCATCATCATGCATTAAAATATAAATAATTTTTTTAAAAACTAGAGTTTTTGTGATTAATACTCAAGACTATTTTAAGTCATTGTCATAAACATATAATTTTTAGGAATTACTTCTATACAAAAGTGACCCAAAGACCAGACACCTCACTATATGAACACCACAATCTAAAGAGAAAAGCACCTTGACTCTATGTTCTACAAAGACATGTCCAAGGAGAAGAGAAAGAACTCAATGTCCCACCCCAGGCCCACCAAGTGATCTGTGAGCACACAACCAGTTTTTTTTGTTTCTTTAATTTTTTAATGCTTATTTAATTTTTGAGAGAGAGAGCAAGTGAGCAAGCTTGAGTGGGGGAAGGGCAGAAAGAGGAGGAGACAGAATCTGAGCTGTCAGCACAGAACCCGATGCAGGGCTCTAACTCACGAATTGCAAGATCATGACCTGAGCCGAAGTTGGAGGCTTAACCAACTGAGCCACTCAGGCACCCCAAACAACCAGTCTTAATTCTCCTCATCTGTAAAGTCTGCTTGCCCTATTCCACTAGGATACTGGGAAGTTCCGTATTCACAATGCATGAAGACTTTTGAACTGTTATGAATGGGACTACAAAGAAGTATTATTTTGATGCTACTTTTGGCTGTTTCCTTCATCTACTATGTTCACGGTTATTGTGCATACTAGAAGTAGGCAATATTGAGGGTTTAAGAAGTTTTGTTTTGTTTTTAGAGAGAACACGAGCACGGGAGGGGACAGAGGGAGAAAGAGTTTTTTTTTTTTTTTTTTTTTTGTGAGAGAGAGCAGGCACAAGTGAGCAAGGGACAGAGAGAGAGAGAGGGGCAGAGAGAGAGAGAGAAGGGGAGGGGCAGAGAGGGGGGGGAGAGAGAGAGAGAGAGAGAGAGAAAAAGAGAGAGAAAAAGAGAGAGAGAGAGAGAGAGAGAGAGAGAGAGAGAAGCGGGGATGACCCGAAGCAGGGCTCGTGCTAACCCTAAGTGGGGCACAAGCTCACCCCAAGTGGGACTCACGCTCACCTGAAGCGCAGCTCAAGCTCACCCCATGTGGGACTGGAACTCACAAACCATGAGATCATGACCTGAGCTGAAATCGGATGCTTAACCCACTGAGCCACCCAGGTGTCCAAGAGAAGGAATCTTAAGCAGGCTCCATGCTCAGTGCAAAGCCCATTGCGGGGCTAGATCCCATGACCCTTAGATCATGACCTAAGCCAAAAACAACCGTGAGATGCTCAACTGACTGAGCCACCCAGAAACCCCAAGAAGATTATTTTTCACAAATAATCGGAAGACATCCAGATCTAACCTTAGTTATGGAAACAATGTGTCTGAGGTGACAGCTACTTTAGTGTTAGTGACATAATCTGTTTTTTAAATAGAGGTAACTCCATAACTAAAATATAAAGAAACATAAAAGCAATCTAAAATAAAATAATTTTGACATACATAAGTAATCACGTACAGTGCATTAAATGCCATAATCAAGTAGTTAGGTACTGCACCCACTCCTAGAAACACTGCGAATGCAACACCCACCAACGCAGACTGGTATAGTGAGTGTGTGGTGCCTCAAATGCCATATCAGTGAAGTGCTTTTCCAAGAAAGTGAACTTACAGAAACATATGGAACAAAACAAAGTATAATCTCCCATCAATTCACACAGTAGTTGCATTCCAGGAATTATCAGGATACACAAAAACCAAGGGGAAATATTTTATATTTATAGAATAGTGTTTGGTTCTAGATTCAGATCATTAGAAACAGGTTTTTTTCTTTTACTCCACATAAGTTTTTTTTTTTAATTATTTTTAATGTTTCTTTTTGAGAGAGAGAAGAGTGAGAGGGGGAGGGAGGGGGAGGGAGGGGGAGGGAGGGGGAGGGAGGGGGAGGGAGAGGGAGGGAGAGGGAGGGAGAGGGAGGGAGAGGGAGGGAGAGGGAGGGAGGGAGGGAAGGAGAGGGAGGGAGGGAGAGAGACAGACAGACAGACAGACACAGAATCTGAAGCAGGCTCCAGGCTCTGAGCTGTTAGCACAGAGCCCAACACAGGGCTCGAACCCATGAACTGGGAGATCATGACCTGCGCCGAAGTCAGACGCTTAACCAACTGAGCCACCCAGGTGCCCCTGCACATAAGTTTTTTAAAGGAACCTTAAAAATCAAGAAGGGGAACACTGGGTAGCTCAGTGGGTTGAGCATCTGACTATTTCAGCTTGGATCATGATCCCAGGGTTGTGAGATCAAGCCCCATGTTGAGATCCACACTGAGCGTGGAGTTGGCTTGAGATTCATTCTTTCTTTCTTTCTTTCTTTCTTTCTTTCTTTCTTTCTCTCTCTCTCTCTCTCTCTCTCTCTCTCTCTCTCTCCCTCTCTCCCTCTGCCCCTCTCCCCTGCTCTCTCTCTCTCTCAAATTAAAAAAAGAAAAAAAAAAAAAATCAAGGACATGGGAAGATTCACTGTAGAGAATTATCCAGTGCATTGTAGACACTCCAGCATCCCCATCTCCCTTCTATGAAATGCTTGTAGCACCCACCAGTCACTATAACAACCACCAGAAACACCATAAAGATGTCCAAAGTATCCAGTAGGGGAGTAGCTCCTTAAGTCTAGAACCCATAGAAGGCCCAGTCTGTAACAACCAGTGGACCTCCCTCTAAAAAACGTCCTCCTCCTTCCTTGTAAGGCAAGAACAAAACCAAATCGAGCCCATAATCTTTTATTACTGGCCTGTTAAATTCTTATCTCAAGCATAAAATCTCTTGAATTTTGGTCTCCAATGACCCTTCTATGTTACACGAGTCTATTGCTGAACATGAACTAAAACATACAACGTGACCAAAGAAAATTTCAAAAAAAAAAGAAAAAAAAAAAAAAAAAGGCACCAAAGAAGAACCGCAACATAGGGTATAGAAAAGCCATGGGCTAGATAATGAGACCTTCAACAACTAAGATGTGAAAATATATAATGTTTTCCCTAGAGGTAGCACACATAGTACACTGGGAAAACTTATGGCATATTTAATATACTTTGTTTCCATTTCTGCCAAGAACTGTGAGCTAAAATAAAACACCTTAGTAAAATTACAGTTAATGCTTTAATTTCCTACAATAATGTAAATCTCTAATCTCACACCTGTGTTTGCACATCCCTTTTGATGGGCACTGTCACCTTAAATGTCAGCATCTATTCCACTTGATTTCAGTGCTAGTTAAGAACTAGCTGGGAAGAAATGTGCTCATAATTTTAGTAACATACTTTGTGATTTACACATTTCAAAAAATCTAGAGGTTGGACTTTTGAGTTCCAGTTCTATCATTTAACTCTGGGGAGGTTATTTCACCTCTCTAAGCTCTCCCCAAAGCACTACTATAAGGAGTAAATTATACAATCCATAGAAAGCATTTAGCTTAGTGCCTGGCAGTTAGTAAACACATCACAAATGTTAGCTATTTAGTGACTAACTTCTGTCTCCTTAGATCACTGTAAAGACCCAAAACTTAACAAGTCCACTGCTCATTTATTCACCAACAAGTATTCCTTCCTTGGGGAACAAGAACCCCATACAAGCTCCAAAACAGTCCTCTGTATTTTCTAGCATTCATACAGGGGTGTCAACTCCCTGGATCAACTAAAAGAAACGAAAATATATTTGGCTATTAGACTCCAGTATAGTCAACAGAAGGATTCTCTTGCCCAAAACCTTCATGAGACACTGGATTTAGGAGAACAACACTTTGACCAGATATGAACAGGTGAAAAAGCCAGACAGCTGACAGGTATCAATAGTGAGAATATGGCACCACGAATCTGAAAGCCAAGGAGATTAGCAATCAGTGGCAATCAAATAGCAATCTGTTAGGAAGTAAACAGAGAAAAGGAAGTACAGAATAAGAATTTTAACTGCTTTATCTCTATGCCTTCAGAAGGGTGGGGAGTAGCAGGATAGATCTAGTGATTGAGCCTAGGCTAACTGTAGTTATGCAACTACTTCCTCCTGCCTTTATAACTGAGATTTAGCCACTCAATATGACTGAGAACACAAAATGATTTTTTTTCTGCAACTCCATCAGCCTTGTTCCTATTCTCATCCCAAAGACCTAGGATAGGCACTCTGAGCTAGGCTCAGAACTAATCCATAACACAACTTCAACTAAAAAATGATTAAATTTTCAGGGAGTTGGTAGAAGTTGGGAGTGGAGGGAGAAGAGGAAACAACAAAAAGTGAGGAAGATTATAGAATGAAAAAATAAAGTATATGTTTAAAAATCCAGTATCTTTTTTTGGAACACTTTCAGAAAACATGAGTAACACTTTACAATGTGAATGTTTAACCACTGAGGCATCTGGATGGTTCAGTCAGTTAAGCATCCAACTCTTGACTTCAGCTCAGGTCATGAACTCACAGTCATGAGATCAAGCCCTAGAGCCTGCTTGCTATTCTCCCTCTCCCTCTGCCCCTCTACTGCACACACTCACAAGCATGAGCGCACTCTCAATCAATCAATCAATAAAAATGCTTAATCTCAGAGAATATGAGAACACTAAAGATGTTATTAAGTAAATTAATTTCATTCTTTTGAGTTCTAAATAGTAACATATATATAACATTATACGACGATTAGGTGAGAAACTTCAGCTAGGTCACAGTCATACTTTTTCAAGGGCAAAGCTAGAGGCATGAAGTCAATACCAATAAGAGCACAATGAATTGTGTATTCAAAAGCTATACAAAAACTTTAAAAAAGAAAAATGACTTTCATAAGTAATTTGAAAATTTTTGCATATGTTAATTTTAGCCTTCAAGGGTAATTCAGCTTGAAGTTTCACATTTAGTCATAGCATCTCTAGGTTTAAACTATCTTATAATGAGCAAAATCTAATTTTGTAGCTTGATCAGGAAAATCCAAATTCTGTGAACTTCTAAAATTATTGCCACTAAAGACCATCTGCTATGGTGTATTTTTACAATTATATACATAAATGGTGATGCCTCAATTAACTAAAAAATTCAATGAATCTTTTCCTCACTCTCCAAATATAATACTAGAGCTGCCAAAAATATATATATAAACTAATACAAGGTTAGCTTCCATAATTATCTGGCGTCAAAAAAAAAAAAAAAAAAAACCACTGTCAGGATGTAAGTATTGTATTTGTGTAGTGTGCTTACAGAGGGGAAGCCCTGGTAATGCCTTCACTTAAATCATTTTGAAAGAAGTTAAGGGTATGCAGTTGTAACAGGAACACATAAAGGGCTCTGCGTAAAACATAAATTGTTCTGTACAGAATACAAAACAAATTGAAATCTGCTAACCAGCATAATTCCTCAAATTCAGTTCAACAGTTCAACAGAAAAAGGTCATTTCATTTATAACATATATCACCTGATATTTAACCCTGAGAAACGAAAAGTATCTCATGTTACTGTACTCATCTTAAAGATTACCTCAAGTTTATGAAACACAAATTGAACTAATATTTTCTCTGCAAGTTAACTCATTTACTCAACACTCAGCATCATGCTTGAATCTGTTAAGCAGTGCAACTTAAACTTGCCTACTTCAGGGGTGCTTGGGTGGCTCAGTTGGTTAAGTGTCTGACTTCAGCTCAGTTCATAATCTCACCGGTTCATGAGTTCAAGCCCTGTGTCGGGCTCTGTGCTGACAGCTCGGAGCCTGGAGCCTGTTTCAAATTCTGTGTCTCCCTCTCTCTCTGTTCCTCCCCTGTTCGCACTCTGTCTCTCTCTCTCTCTCTCTCTCTCAAAAATAAAGATCAAAAGAATTTAAAAAAAAAAAAAAAAAACTTGCCTACTTCCAATTCTTAGAAGTAGGCATAAAACATAAAACAACTTACTTCTCCATTATAAAAATCAACTTGGGGCGCCTGGGTGGCTCAGTCAGTTAAGCGTCCGACTTCGGCTCAGGTCACGATCTTGCAGTCGGCGAGTTCGAGCCCCGCGTCCGGCTCTGGGCTGATGGCTCAGAGCCTAGAGCCTGGAGCCTGCTTCGGATTCTGTGTTTCCCTCTCTCTCTGCCCCTCCCCCGTTCATGCTGTGTCTCTCTCTGTCTCAAAAATAAATAAACGTTAAAAAAAAAAAAAATTAAAAAGAAAAAAATCAACTTGACCTTTCATCTGATTATTAATCCTTTCTCCCTTAGTTCGTTTTAAGTCTGGAATTTCCAGCAAAAGTTAACAGTATGAGTCTTACCACCCCATTTCACTCTTCTCCAGGCCCCTTTCCACTCATATCATAGTCAATGGCTTGTCAGAAGCCCTATGAAAAGCTTCCATGCTCAAACACATTTGTTGCCTAGTGTATTCCATTCTCACATCTGCATGTCCTGTCTCAGCTATATAACATCAGATTCTGAAATTTAGTTGTTGCCTGAAATTTAGTCTGCATCAAAGGGAATTAAAGGTACACGTTTCTCCATTTTGCAGGCATATTAAAATCAGTTCACAAGTTACTAAGAGGCTTATGATAATTTGTAAACACATCCCAGAGGGTAGCTACAAACAGAGGCATATACATCAGATGAATGGCATTTTCCTACCTTATGTAACAGAAAGAGCTGACCACAATGATGAATGCACAGTCCGAAAGAGCTACAACAATCCAAACTAGATCAACTAAGAATGAAAACAATATAAGGACCAAAATGATCAGAAAACCCTGACTACCTCAAGGCCAACTTGCAAATACCTAAGAAATAATATAATACACAAGTGAACACCAAAAACTATTTTAAAACTCAACACATGAAACTATCAAATAAATGTAAAATCAATGTTCCAATGTTAACTGGAGAAATGCACCCCCAAGTTCCTAATAAATTCACACAACTGACATTTCCAATAACAAGTGACAAATTAAACATTAATTCATGTGCAGTGAAAAGTTATCAGCCAAAAATGACAGGAAATAATTTCTAAGACAGAAGAAATTAAGTTTTCAAACTATAAGGGATAAGAAACAAATTTCAAATCAGATTCAGGATAAGGAAAATTATTTTAAAATGGGTAAAAATAAGCAATACAAAGTTTTACATGTACTTGTTTTCAGTGAGCCACGCAATAATGTTACCATCCACAATCGCCTTCACTCAAAAACCCTCACTTCCTGAAAAGATTTGCCAAGTGAATAATACTAACTCTATTTAATATGCAATGGACTTCTCATTTGTGACACAACAGAATACTCTCCATATCTTTTAAGATGCTCATCTTCACTGTCATTCTGGGCTGTATAAATGAAATGCCTGCTACCATTAAATCCACTAGTATTTCAAATCAGGTAAAAAATATTTTCTGACTGTTCCAAGAAGGTTTTGTTTTTTGTTTTTTGTTTTTAAACATCAAGGCAAATTATAAACAGGTATCTGACTCTGAACTTCAACAGCACAGAGAACCTTTGTCTGCGAGGCTGACAGGTGTCAAAACCTGACCTTTCCCTAACTGGCCAAGTGAAAAATCACTAATAGCATATTTGACCTTACCCACTCACCTTTAATGTGACACAAGGCTAAGTCAATCAACTCAGCAATGAGATCCAAAACAGCCTCCAAAGACAATATTTACTCATTTCTAATCCTTCCTAGAAATTACAGATTTAAAATCCAAATTATTTACATGTAAGTCCAAGAATGAAAAAAAAGTTTTTCCTTTCTGAATACTTCACATTAACATTTTGTGTTATATATCAGAATCTACTATGCACTAGGAACCCAAACACAGACTACAAAAGCCAAATTATCAAAACACAGCCAGAATGAGAAATACAAGAATCTGAATCTGATAACTGGCCCCATTCCCCTCCCCCAAATTTTTATCCAATAAAATTACATCAGCTATGGCAAACTGAACAAAAAAAATTTAAGAAAAAAACTATGCAAAAAATTGTTCCTTTCTCTGTAAATATTTCTCCATTATGCAAACATAATGCAATTTAGTTATAACAATGCATCTCCTAACGTAAAAATATATTTATTTTACAGAAACAGATCCACATAGAAGTCACTGCAGCCTTAGGGACAACTGTGTGGCTCAGCAGGTTAAGCATCAGACTTCTGCCCAGGTCATGATCTCATCGTTCATTAGTTCAAGCCCAGTATCGGGTAAGCATGAGCCCCACTTCAGGTGAGCCCCGCTTCTCTCTCTCTACCTGCCCCTCATGGCATTCTCTCCCTCTCTCTCTCTCTATTGCTCTCTTCCCCCACCCTCACTTGCACCCTCTCTCTCTCAAAAAATAATGAATCAATAAAATTTAAAAATAAAATATTTTTTTTTAAAAAGTCATTGCAGCTTTAATGAAACTGTAAAGATAAACAAAGACATACAAACACAGAGTCCAGGTAGACTCTAAGATGTGTGTGCCAGGAACCCAGCTTCTGTAGCCTTGTGGCTCTCCACTCCCCGATGTTTCCTTCTGCCTCAACTTGGGCAGCAGGATCTATTATACATCAGAGACCAGTTTATGCAATAAATGCAAATAATGTTTCCCTAACTCTTGCTTTGCCTTAAGTCTAAAAGCACGTGTTTAAGCCCAACAGTTTCAAATGCAAACCAAATATTCCAATCAAAGTGAAAAAAAACTGTGCATGTTTCTATTAACGAAATGGTAAAAGTTGGTAAATGGGAAGAGCCACAGGAAACTAGAGGTGAGCTAATCAAAAGCACCTGAATTCAAGCGCCTTAATTACCAGTACCAGTTGCCAGGAGAGTATACCAGAAGGAAAAAGTCTCAGCCAGGAAAGTGATACAATGTATCACAGGAATGGGTTTTCTGCCAAGCTCCTGCAATGCTTTCTCACTTTCTTCCATGAAAAGTGAGCTACAAACACCAGCTACAAACACTTGATCAAGTTTTACATTCCAGTTTATTTCAGAAACAAAAAACGTGTTTTTCACTCTATACACCTTCAACCAACATTCTAATAAACCCCCAGGAGGACTACCTACATCCCATCCCCCGAGAATCACTGAACTAAAAAAACGGTCACACTAGTAAGCCGAAAGTTACTATTCCTTTTAGAAACTGCAAGCCTCCGACTTCAGCTCAGGTCACGATCTCACTGTCCGTGGGTTCGAGCCCCACGTCGGGCTCTGCGCTGACGGCTCAGAGCCCGGAGCCTGTTTCAGATTCTGTGTCTCCCTCTCTCTGACCCTCCCCCATTCATGCTCTGTCTCTCTCTGTCTCAAAAATAAATAAAAAAACGTTAAAAAATTTTAGAAATTGCACAGGACCCCTTGTGACATACAAATGTAGACATTAATTTTCCCTACAATCAATTTCCCAATCATCTATATTTCTACATCTTACTTTAATGCATGTTTATTATAATGCACCTCAAACGACTTGCAGAATGAAATAAAATATAATTACAGCAAACACACTGGAAGCAACCACGATATTAAAAACCAATCATGACCAACACAATTAGTTTCAGGGATACAATAGAGTGATTTAAAAATTCCACACATCACCCACTGCTCATAACCACAAGTGCACTCCTTAATCCCAATCACCTTTTTCAATCCATCCCCCGACCCACCTCCCTTCTGGTAACCATCAGTTTGTCCTCTATAGTGAAGAGTCTGTTTACTGATTTCTCTTTTTTCCCTTTGCTCACTTGTTTTGCTTCTTAAATTCCACAGATAAGTGAAATTATATGGTATTTGTCTTTCTCTGACATTTTGCTTAGCATTGTACTCTAGCTCCATTCACGTCATTGCAAATGGCAAGATTTCATTTTTTATAACTGAATAACATTCCATTGTAAATATATACCACATCTTCTTTATCCATTCATCAACTGACGGACAGCTGGACTGCTTCTATAATTTGGCTGTTGTAAATAACGCTGTAATAAACTAAGAGTGCATGAATTAGTGTATTTTTGTATTCTTTTGGTAAACACCCAGTAGTTTGATTGCCGGATCATACAGTAGTTCTATTTTCAACTCTGTGAAGAACCTCCATATTGTTTTCCACAGTGGCTATACCAATTTGCATTCCCACCAACAGTGCACAAGGATTCCTTTATCTCCACATCCTCGTCAACACTTATTGTTATTGATTTTAGCCATTCTGACAGGTGGGAGGTGATATCTCACTGTAGTTTTGATTTGCATTTCCCTGATAAGTGATGAAGAACATCTTTTTGTACATCTGTTGGCCATTTGTAGGTCTTCTTTGGAGAAGAAGAATGTCTTCTGCCCATTTTTAACTGAATTATTTTTGGGGGGTATTCAGTTTTATAAGTTCTTTATACACTTTGGATACTAACCCTTTATCAGACATGTCATTTGCAATATCTTCTCCCATTCCACAGGTTGCCTTTTAGCTTTGTTAACTGTCTTCTTTGCTGTACATTAGCTTTTTATTTTGATGTAGTCCCAGGAGTTTAGTTTTGTTTTTGTTTCCCTTGCCTCAGAAGCCATATCTAGAAAAAAGTTGCTATGATCAAAGTCAAAGAACTCACTGCCTGTGTTCTCTGCTAGGATTTTTATGGTTTCAAGTCTCGAAAATAGATTTTGTTTTAAATTGCAGCAAAAGTATATTAAATCTAATTAACCCCAAACTTCTCCAACATATAGGCATTTGCTGCCTCTGTATCTGCCATAGTATTACTAGTTAACATATATGCCAGCCACAGTACTAAGAACTCTACATATTCTAATCCATTTAAAACTCACAAATCTGTGAGGTGAGGATTAGGATTATCTTCATTTTATTTTTTATTTTTGAGAAAGTAGGGGAGAGGGGGAGAGGGAAAGAGAGAATCTTAAGTAGGCTCCACATTCAGCATGGAGCCTCATGAGGGGCTCAACCCCAGAACCCTGGGATCATGACCTAAACTGAAATCAACAAACATTCAAATGACTGAGCTACCCAAGCGCTCCAGATTATCTTCATTTTAAAAAAGAGGAAACTCTGGGCGCCTGTGTGGCTCAGTCGGTTAAGCGTCTGACTTCAGCTCAGGTTATGATCTTGCGGTTCATGAGTTCGAGCCCTGTGTTGGGCTCTGTGCTTACAGCTCAGAGCCTGGAGACTGCTTCAAATTCTGTGTCTTCCTCTCTCCCTGTCCCTCCCCCCTCATGCTCTGTCTCTCTCTTAAACGTAAAAAAAAATTTTTTAATAAGGAAACAAATACAAATTAGAAAATTTACTCTAAGGGGCCCCTGGGTGGCTCAGTTGCTTAAGCATCTGACTTCAGCTCAGGTCATGATCTCACGGTTCATGGGTTCGAGCCCCACATCAGGCTCCATGCTGACAGCTCAGAGCCTGGAACCTGCTTCAGTTTCTGTGTCTTCCTCTCTCTCTGCCCCTCCCCTGCTCATGCTCTGTCTCTCTCTCTCTCTCTCTCTCTCTCTCTCTCTCTCTCTCAAAAATATATAAACCATTTTAAAAAGAAAAGAAAAAAGAAAAGAAAAGAAAAGAAAATTTACTCTAAATCACATAGCTGATTGTCAAGTCTGGGACTGAATTTTATGCTACCTGTAAGTCAAAAGTTAGCCTACTACTGTTTAATGGATGCTGACAGAAGACACAGACTCCTGCATTAGAGACAAAGAACTTTATTACTCCTATCACAAGAAGCAGCAAGAGAGCCAACATGTTGTGTCATTCTCCTTAACCCTAAGTTCCTGGGGGGCAACATGACATAGTCCAGATGAATGGTCAAGTAGAGTAAGTTTGCACTACGAGGGAACACGGAGAAACAATCAACTTTGTAGCAGGCAGTAAGCAAGCCTCCTCTATATACCAGGAAGATATTTCTTCATCCCTCAAGGCTGCTTACTAAAATCACAGCTGTGAGAAATGGCCTGGTAAAGAGTGATCATGACCATGTTTTCATGACATACCAAGCAAGATATGTAGGATCAGAAGAGACCCTTGGAGGTGTTTTCCCAACACTGATGTGTGCCAGAGAGAAAACTCAAACTAAACAAATACAACACCATAGTCTGGACTATTGACCACTATTAATGAAACATTCAAAAACTTCACCTTTGTTCCCTAAATTTAAAACTATAATTACTGAGGTCATTAAGGCCTCTGGCTAAACACAACATATTTGTTTCCATTACCTCCACAACAAAAGAATATTTTTAAAAGGACTGAAGTCATACAAAATATGTTCTCAGACTAAAATGAAATTAAGTTAAAAATCAGTAACAGCAGTAAGTTTAGAAACTTCAAAAATACATAGTAATTAACACTCAAAATAACCAGTAAGTCAAAGAACAAACAAGGGAATACTTTCAAATGAATGAAAACAAAACATGACATAGCCAAAACTCATGGAATGCATCTAAGGCCGTGTTCAGAGGGAAGTTTTAGCTATAAATGCCTACATTAAAAATGAGAAAAAAGAAAAAAAAAAACTCAGATCAGTAACCTAAACTTTGACCTTAAGAAACTAGAAGAGCAAACTAAACCCAAAGCAAACAGAAGGAAGGAAATAATAAAGATTAATTAGTGATAATAACAAAAATTAAACACACAAGAATAGAAACACAGTAGAGAAAAATTAACAAAACCAAAAGATAGTAATTTGAAAAGATCCACAAAATTGACAAACCTCAAATTCAATGACAAAAAAAAAACAAAAAACGACTTAAATGAAAAAATGAGATCATTACCAACCGTATAGAAATAAAAAGGATCCCTGAAACTAATATAACATCAGATGTTAATTATATCTCTATTTTTTTTAAAAAAAGGATTGTAAGAGAATACTATGAACAAGTGTACACATCAATTAGATAACTTAAATGGACAAATTCCTAGAAAACACGAATTACCAAAACTGACTCAAGAAGAAATAGAAAATTTGAATAGATCTATAATAAGAGTGAATTAGTAATTTTAAAACACCCCACAAAGAGAAGCATAAGCCCACAAAGATTCACTGGTTAAATTCTACCAAATGTTTAAAGAAAAATTAACACCAGTCTTTGACAACCTTGTCCAAAAAAACCACAAGAGCAGGAAATACTTTTACAAACTCATTATATAAGACCAATATTACCGTGATACCAAAACAAGACAATGACATCACAAGAAAACTACAGACCCACATCCTTTAACGATAAACACAAAAATCCTCCACAAAATACTAGCGAATCAAATCCAGCAACATATAAAAAGAATCATACAGGATAATCAAGGGGGATTTATCCCACGAATACCCCAGCAAGATTGGTTTAACATCCAAAAACCAATTAATGCAACACACGATATTAATAAAGGACAAATCCCTAAGATAATCTCAACAGGTGGAGAAAAAGCACATGACCAAATCCAATACCCTTTCATGATGAGAATGCTCAATTACAATCAGAAGGAAATTTTCTCAATCTGATAAAGGGCATCTACAGAAATCATATATCTAATATCATAGGTCATGCTAAAAGACTGAATGCTTTCCCTCTAAAATGAGGAACAAGATGGGTGTCCACTACTGCCACTTCTATTCAACATTACACTGGAGATTCTAGCTAGGGAAATTAATCAAAAATGGAGAAATAAAAAGCTTCCAGATTGGAAAGTAAGGAATAAGATTATCTCTAT